>NW_027555847.1:100722026-101922026 GCF_003287225.1 Phascolarctos cinereus
GGAAGATCATAAAGGCCAGTTTTACTAGGATGTTGACTGAGTTGCAAGTGAAAGGAGAAGAATTGTGGGGGGAAATAGTCTGAAAAGCTGGTCTGGATCTAGACTGCGAAGGGACTTAAGTGTAAAACAGAAGAGTTTGGATTTTTTTTTCCTTTAAGAAATAGGGAACCACTGAGTATTTTGAACAGGGCGACTGCATTTTTAGACCTTTCCTTTAGAAATGTCATTTTAGTAGCTATGTGGAAGACATGCTAGAGAAAGGTGGGAGGAGAAGCAGGTAGATCTATTAGGATTCTATCGCAATAGGTCAGGAAGGAGGCAGTATGAACTGGGAAAGAGTCTGTGTGAGTTGAGAAAAAGGTTTACATTTAGGAGGGGTTGTGGTAATACTATATACAAGACTGGATGTAGGGAGTTGGGATGAAAAGTGAAGGATAGGATGGTGGAGCCAAGATGGTAGCATAAAAGCAAGAATTTTTCTGTGCTCTCTTAAATTCACCTCCAAATAACATTGAAAATAACAGCTCAAAATAAATTCTGGAGTAGCAGAATCAATAAAATGATGGGGTGAAGCAATTTTTCTAGCCCAAGACAACTTAAAAGGTTGGCAGGAAAGATCTGTCTCACTGGGGTGAGATTAGAATGTAATCCAGCACAGGCCATACCCCAGTAAACCAGCAGCAGGCCTTGGGTGGGGGGTGGTGGGTACAGTGATGACGGAATCAATGGTGACAGCTTTCTGAATTCTCAGTCCACAGATGGTGAGGGTTTCAGACAACTGGTCAGAAGGAGATTATAGTGGAACTTTTGCTGGGAACAGTGCTCTGTTGCAATGGCCATACCTGGTTCAGAGTCACTAGCAGGAACAGAAACCCTGGTCACAGTTCCAGCACTGAGAAGAGTGCTTGTGGTAACTCAGAAACCAAAGCACAGGCCAGGAGAGTAGTGACCACACCTCTTCTTAGATCATACCTCTTCAAAAGATGTAAAAACTTGTGCTGAAAATAGCAGCACAAAAAAACCTGAAGCTTGGGAGAGTGTTTCCTCTGGCAGCAGAATTCAATGTTAACATAAAGTTAAAAGTCAAGACATAGGCCATAAAAATGAAAGAGAGAGAGAAAAGAACCTGACTACGCAAAGTTACTGTGGTGACAGGGAAGATCAAAACACAAACTCAAAGAAGACAACAATGTCAAAACAGCTACATACAAATCTCAAAGAAAAATATGAATTGGTCTCAGGCCCTCCCTAAAAAAGAATCATTGGAAGAGCTCAAAAAGGATTTTAAAAATCAAATAAGAGAGGTAAGGGAAACATTGTAGGGGAGGGGGATGAGAGTGATGCAAAAAAAAAAAAAGAAAAATAGGCCAACAGTTTGTAAAGGAGGCACAAAATAATACTGAAGAAAATAACAACATAAAAAAGAATAGGCAAAATGTAAAAGAAGCCCCCCCAAAAAAATCACTGATAAGACCTCCTTAAAAATCAGAATTGTCATTAAAGAGAATGACAACAATGAGATAATATATCAAAATTTATGGAATGCAAACAAAGAAGTACTTAGGAGAAAATCTATGATTTTAAATGTTTACATCAACAAAACAGAGAAAGGGCAGATCAATAAGTTGGGCAAGCAACAACAAAAAAAGAAAAACTAGAAAAATAACAAATTAAAAATCCCCAATTAAACATCACATTGAAACCCTGAAAATCTAAGGAAAAAAATAATGAAATTGAAAATAAGAAAGCCATTGAACTTATAAATAAAACTAGGAGGAGATTTTATGAATTTTTTAAAAAAGATAAGTCATTGGTTAATTTGATTTAAAAAAGAAAGAAGAAAACCAAATTAACAATATCAAAAATTACAAAGGTGAATTCACCACTAACAAAGTTGCAATTAACATATGTAAAATTGTAAAGAAGTTGGGTTTGCATTGTGGTTCCATTGGAATGAAGATACAAGACAGGAAGCCAGAGCAGTCTACTGGTGCTGATAGGGTGTATGGTAGCCTAGTGGCTACATTAAAGCGATATTTTGTGACTGTGGCTTGTGTTGAAGAAACTTGACTGAACTAGGAAAAGCTGGCCATGCCAGGAGAGCCAAAACTGGTTTCTAGACTGGTTCTTAAACATAGACTCTTTCTTGGGAAATAGCTTTTACCAGCTCTCCTAGCAAGAAAAGGGGTTCACTTCACTTCTTCCCCAGCAGCTTATATCAGTGGAAAAACAAAATGTACTTGCCTAGGTTAGACTGAGATGAAACTTTATGTCCATATCTTAATCTTCTGTTTTATACTTGCTTCCCTGAGCTTAAGCGACTAATGAGAATTCTGAAAAATGAACATTACCAGCATTGATGGCTACCTTATGACATTGGGAAATCTTGCATTATGTGACCGCTGCCCAGTAGGAGTTGATTTCTGCAACACAGTCCCAGAGGCAAAACGCAGGACTGCCCAAAGTAATCTGTAGCTAAAGAATCAGAGTCTTACCTAGGCTAGTTAGAATATTTGGACTTCAGAATTTCTTGAGAAATCCTAGGTGAGTGAGAAACATTTAAGTACTCCTACAAAATTTGTGTGTGTGTGTGTGTGTGTGTGTGTGTGTGTTAAATAACACAGGAGAATTTAATAGGTGTAAAGATTTTTGTTGTTGTTGTTGTTTAATACATGCTTATGAGTCTTTTGTGTTTTAAGTATTTCTTTTGTGGTAGAGGAAAAAAAATATCTACCCTATACCTGACAAGACACTTTACACCTTATACATTGACTACACTTTCAAGAATAGACTCAGTTAATCTCTTTTAGAAGAGAATCTAGACACAAACCATACTTAAGGATTGCTTAAGACAAGTTCCCTGGAGCTCTGGAGGGTTAGTATAATGAGTCAGAGAGAATGATGAAAAAAGAAAAGAAAATTTTGACTCCTACTGTTTAAGATTGATCTCCCCTGCTCCCTGTATGAGTCTAGAGTTGAGACCCTTGTGATAGGAGATTGCCTCTTTCCACCTTCCAGGCTTCAGCATGTCATCTGAGACTTTCCTATGTGGCTCCAAACTACTTTCGTACTTTTATTTCCCATTTCTCCCTTTCATAACAGTATTTTCTAACCAGACTAGACTACTAGCCATTCCACAAAATTACTGTTCCATTACCTGCCTTGAACATTTGCATAAGCTCTTTCCCATGTCTGGAATGCTCTCCTTCCTTATCTCAGCCTCTTAGCATTCTTATTATCCTCCTTCTGGGTGTTACCCCTTCTGTGAAGCTTTCTTGATCCCTCCCTACCCTTAGTTATGAATATTCTTTTCCTCTTCCAAGTACATTGAAATATTTATATATTTGTATGTTGTATGTCCCCAAATGGAATGTAAATTTCTTAATGGCGTTTCATAAGTCATTTTTGTCTTTGTACCTCCAACTTCTGTCACAGGGACTCTCACGTAGGCACTTAATAAATGTTCATTGAATTGAGTCAGTTGTAATTATTCTGTACTTGTTGTGCTGCTGTTTATGTCAAAGGAATGTCATTCTCAAATAGGATTTCAAATCCACAGGTTTAACACAAAATTTTACCCCACCCCCATATGGCACCTATGCCAAGTGATCATGAGCTTCTACTTGAGAACCTCCACTGATGGGGACCTTGATTTTCTTATTCTCATTTTGCCTCTCTGTGTTTTTGCACTGGAGGTCTCCTATACCTGAAAAGGATTCCTAACCCTCCTCCACCTTCTAGAATTCCTGGTCTTCTTCAAGACTCTTCCAAAGGGCTATGTAGTACATGAGACCTTTCCTGATCTCCTCAGTTATTACTGGCCCCTCCCTCAATCACTTTGTATTTACTTTGCATAAAGCTTATGTATGTGCTTCTGACCTTCCTCAATAATATGTATAATACATAATATATATAATAATATTATACATAATATATATTAGATATTAAGATGTTATACACAATATTATAATGTAATATGGATTATGCAATAACTCTTTGAGGTCAGAGACTGCTTCACTTCAATCTTTGTACCCTCAGCACTTAGTCCAATGCTTGGCACATAAAAGATACTTATTAAATACTTATTAATTGATCAAGGATTAACCTATAGTCCATCACTTTTTTTTGATAGCTCTTACTGTAATGATGGGGTAGTTTAATTTTGTTTGCTTGGTTTCTGTCCTACAGTAAGCTAAAATTTCCCTTTCTGTAAACTCTGATCATTGTTCTCCTTCTTCCAAGAGCAGAAATGTGATCAAGATACAGGTCTAACCCTTCTTCCCCATGACAATACTTCAAGTTCCTGAAGTTAGATAAAAATACCCTAGGGCTTTTCATCATTCTAAGCATCTTCATTTTTTTCAATTGATACCCATATGATATTTTTTATCATCCTTTTTTTTCCTCCTCAGAATCCCCTTATGTTGGTCAATAAATATCTTTCTTCAGATCTGATTCCCAGAATGGGACAACCTAGGTATTATCTGACCTGGACTTGCCTAAGTTACATGACATGAAAGAAGACTTTTTTTCCAAGATGTGGATAATTTTGACTAATTAATGTGTTTCTTCTGGAATAGTTTGTTCTTTCAACAAACATTTATAAGAGTATCGTGTGTTTTACATGACAGGAGGGATACAAAATTTATCTGTGACATAATTGTTGGGTAGGGAAAGGGAGGATTATACTTGGAAATAAATGTAATATAAAAACTAAAGTCAACAACACAAATGGTAAAAAAATAATTAGGGTGCTTCTTATTTAGTATTTATTTATTTTGTGGAAATGTACAGGAATAAAAAAGACTTGACATATAATAGGCACTTAATAAATGGTATTTATTATCATTGACATATATATGTGTGTGTGTATATATATATATATATATATATATATATATATACACACACACACACACACACACATATTATACATAATGACTGACTGTCATTGCTTCATGGTTTGTTGTAAAAGGCAAATCAATAAAGGCAGTATTTACTCACTGCGTGTTTTTTTTTGTTTGTTTTAGGCAATTGGGGTTAAGTGACTTGACCAGGGTCACACAGCTAGTAAGTGTCAAGTATTTGGTCTAAGGCCAGATTTGAACTTAGGTCCTCCTAATTTCAGGGCCGGCACTCTATTCACTGTGCCACCTAGCTGCCCCTCTCAGTGCATGTTGTAACGAATTTTGTTTTCATTTATATTGGAGGTGGTATCAGGTATTAGAATAGATCTCTTCTAAAAGAAATTTAGGAGGCTTCCAGACAAAAGTCCAACCACTGTTGTAAGTGATAAGCAATAGAAACATATGTGGTGTAATAATAACTCATTCATATGAGACATTATGAAATACTGTGACACATATGTTAGATGAATAGATACGTGTACTTAGGCACTTTGGATAAATATCAGTTCATAAAATATATCTGCATAGCCACATCTCTTACAAAGGCCTCTAAAGAATATGCAAAAGGAAAGAAGAGAGACAGAAAGAGATGGAGACAGAGACACATAAACAGAGGTAGAAAGACAGAAAGATGTCAATGAAAAAGAGAGGAGACAGATAAAGGAAGACAGAAAGAGAACTGTTGGAGAGGTGGATTAAAAAAATAGAGAACAGATACATAGAAACAGGGATAGAGAGACATACATAGACAAATGGAGGAGGAGGAGGAGAAGGGGGAGGAGGAGGAGGAGGAGGAAGAAGAGTTAAGGAAAGAGAAATGAAATAAAAAGAATGAACACTGTTAAGAGAAAAAGGGCAGAAAGAAACAGAGACAGAGAAAAGAACAAAGAAAAAATGGAGAAGAGAATGAGTTAATGAGATGGAGGAGAAAAAGCAGAGACAAAGAGACAGAGGACAAGGACATAGAGAGGGACTGAGAGAAAGGTATAAAATTAAGTTGTCTAAGCAGAAGGACAGTAACAAGTTAAAAGCTTATTTCTTAAATTATATGTCCTTTTTATATCAGGAAAGGGTTCAAATTCCAAAGAGATGGAATTAGCTCTTTTTCTCTAGGGCTAGTGTTCCAGAGAGGGGAAGGTTATTGACAAGAATAAGACAAGACCACATGTTTCTAGATCAAAATATACTCTGGACTTTCTGAAGGAAGATAGGGAAAAATTATGAAAAGATTATTTTCTTCTTCATAAATTATAAAGCTTTTTCCTCAGCTTCAGATTATCTGTGTTTAGAAGCCTATGTCAAGGTGAATGAATAGAGGAACACCTATAAAACTGTATAGATATTAGGTTTGGACATCCCCTTAATAGGCAAGAGGAAAATAAAAGAGATTTAGGCCTTCTGGTCATGGAACAGAGATAAAGTTTCTACTGACTATTCTTTGGCCATGAATTAAGATGGGAGCGAGAATACACAAGCAGGCAGCAGGAAAGAGGACATGGATACTGAAGTGTAGTGGAAAAGACTTGAACTTGGAATCAGAAAATCAGGATTAGAAATCTGTCTCATCTACTATCTATGTGATCTTGGACAAATCTCTAAACAATCCGTAAAATGAAGATATTAATATTTCCTTCTTTGTAGAGTTGTTTTGAGAAAAGCACATTTTAAATTATAAAGTTCCTTAGAAATGCTATTTCTCTATTGTATTCCTTAGCAATTAACTGTCAAGGAATGTGAGCCAAGATTGCAGAGAAGGAAGCAGTACAAGCCAATCCCACTCTTACCTCCCTAAAAAAAAATATCCTACTGTAATAACTGATTTAAGAAGACCTCAACACTGATTAGTTATAGGAAGACAGAAAGACAAGCTACAGTAGGTCATCTTTCTACTTCAAGACCACAAATCTCACTTACAGGTAAGTGTTTAGAGCAAGAACCATGGGACATATATAGACCATGAGTTCAGATATGGTGCCTAGAATTTGAGATAAACCAACAGTTCAGGGAACCCTAGAACTAATTTCGGACTCAATCCATAATGCATGCTAACAACAAGCTATCTCCCAGAGAGGCTAGGAGCATGGACTTAGTTCACATAGCTTGGGCTGTTCCCCAGGTATAGCCAGAGCTGTTCTTGGACTTAGCCCCTGGCCAGCCAGCAGGGTGGGGTTTACAGAGAAGCCAGAAGCAGGGACTCACTGCTCAGATCCCCAACTAAGGTGTCATCCATAGCAGACTACTGACATAGACTTCTGCTTAGGATAGCAGCTTGGGGATCTCAGAAGAAGATGATAGAGTTAGCCCCAAAAGCTCCTATCTAGGCAAGAAGTACAGGATTTCCCAGAGAAGATGGCCTTAAGAATGACTAATCAAATCAAATCAAAATCTCTTTTCATAACAGGGATGCCTGAGACATAAATTCATAAGAAGAGATTAACGCCGAAACACCTAAAAGGAAAGCCTCAAAGAACACAGTCTGTCCAGAAAATCAATTAGAATTACTCAAAATGGCTGATGCAGGAGTTTTTGTTTGTTTGTAAATTGTATTATAAATGAAATGAAAGTAATAGAGGAAAGAAGTGGAAAAGAAGTTATATCATTGGAGGAAAGGTGTTGAAAGAGAATTGACAGCTTAGCCCCGTAATAACAACAATAAGCATTTGTATAACACTTTAAGGTTTTCAAAGTGCTTTACAAAATAGTATCTCATTTTATCTTTACAACAAGAATAGAATATTAGCACTATTATTATTCCTGTTTTATAGATGGGGAAACTGAGGCAGATAGTGGTTAAGTGATTTGGCCAAGGTCATATAGCTAATTAGTGTCTGAAGCTAGATTTGAAGTCAGGTTTTCCTGATTCCAGATCCAACATTCTGCTCATTGTCTTACATAGCTAGAAAAAAACTTTACCCAAGTAATAGACTCCTGGAAAATTATAATGGAACAAATATAATTTAATGACTTAGTGAGACAATAAGAAATATTAAAACAACTTCAAAAGACTAAAAAAAGAGGAGAAAACGAAAGGTATTTCATATCAAAAACAAGTGACTTGGAAATCAGGTTAAGGAGAAATACTTCATGAATCATTGTGATTTCAAGAGCCATGACAAAAATAAAAAGAACTTAGATATAAAATTTCCAAGAAATTATAAAAGAAAACTGTCTGGATATATTAGAACCAGAAAATAAAATCAGAAAGAATCTACCATTACCTTCCTGAAAGAAACCTCAAAATGAAAACTCCCAGGAGCATCATAGCCATAATCCAGAGCTTCCAAGTCAAAGAAAAAAATAATGCAAGGAGCCAAAAAATAAAAAAAGATTTTACACACCAAGCAACCACAGTTAGGATCACACAAGATTTAGTGGCTATGTAAAGGAGCAGAGAATGTAGCATATTATATTCCAAAAGGCAAAAGATATAACATTAAGGTAAAGAAAAACTTATTCAGCAAAAGTGAGTATAATGCTGTGGCATGGGGGTAAAGGGAGAGCATGAAATTAAGTGCTACCAAGCCTTCCTGATGAAAAGACAAGTTTTGAGTAGGCATTTTGAAATAGGAATCTGGGAGTAAAAAGAAACACAAAAAGCTGAATACAAGCTAGCCATCAGAAAGTATTTTATAAGAATGAAGTGACTGGATTCAAAAGGAAAGGGGGAAGATGGATGATCTAAGCAACTTTTGAAAACTATAATGTCAGCAGGGGTCAGAAAGTGAGTCAAATAAAAGGTATGGGAGTGAGTTTTGTTATATTGTGATGATATTAAAAGAATAAAGGCAAAGGAAAGGGAAATGAATTACTAGGGAAGAAAAGGGATGATCAAGAAAGACACTATCTCACATCACTGGGGGCACAAGTAGAAGTTTATATAAATGAGAAAAAAGTAGTGGGAGCAGACATCACCTGAACCTCATTTTGAACTAAGTCAGAATGGAGAAGAACCAGGAGAACAATTAATGCTGTAACAATATTGTTTATATTGCTAGAAAAAAATGGGATATTGTCAATGCTGGAGAGTATCACATGGCAATACAATGCTAGCGACATAGAAAAGAAAGGCTGAAAATGATGCATATTTTTCCTTATGGCTGAACACAGATGATATGTCATTTTTCC
The DNA here is from genome assembly GCF_003287225.1 of Phascolarctos cinereus. Classification (NCBI taxonomy): domain Eukaryota; kingdom Metazoa; phylum Chordata; class Mammalia; order Diprotodontia; family Phascolarctidae; genus Phascolarctos; species Phascolarctos cinereus. The sequence continues at coordinate 100,731,059 of NW_027555847.1, forward strand.
ACATGTAGAAACTGAATATGCTTCAATCTGTATTCTAATGATCCTGTCTATTTGCTTATAAATACCAAACAGTTAAATGAGCTGTTTTATGGACTTTTTAAAATATTTTCTTTTTCTGTCTCTTACATTTAATAATACATCTCTGCTTCATCCCTATTCCAGAGTCATTCCTTATACCAAGGAATGAAAGAATGAATGAGAGAGACAGACAGACGGAGACAGAGAGAAAGACAGAAAGAGGAGGAAGAGAGGAAAAGAAGAAGAAGAAGAAGAAGAAAGAAGAAGAAGAAGAAGAAGAAGAAGATGATGAGGATGAGGATGATGAGGATGATGGAAGAAGAGAAGAAAGCAGAGGAGGAAGAGGAGGACAAGAAGAGAAATCTATCCCTTATAACAAAGAATTGAAAAAGAAAGAGAAAAAAACAGTTCAAAAAACTAATCAATGCTTTAACAAAATTTCACACCTCTGCAAAGATGAAAGGAATGTATATTCCCATACCCCTTCTTTAGAGCCAACCATGGGCATTATAATTACATGTAAATTGGGATTGTTTTGTTGCTGTTGTGTCTACCTGTTGTTCTCTCCATTTCCATTGTTATCATAAAAATTATTTCCTGCTTCTGTTTACGTCACTTCCTACATGATAGATTCAAATCATAGACTGTGTTTTCCATCCCAACATCTACCCTTTTGTTATTTATTCATTTTTTGTTATGACTTTCTTCCTAGATGAAAGATAGAGGAGCACAATGAATAGAGAGTCAACTTTGGAGTCAACAAGGTGTGGGTTCAAGTCCCCTCTTTGATATATGCTAACTACAAGACCAGTACCTTAAACTCTCAGTGTGCTGGACAGCTTTCTAAAGCATTATAAGTTGCAGAGGAATCATTTATCTATATCCATTGAGAAATTTCTCTGCCTAGAGTTTATCATACCTATGAAATCATATGTTTAGACCAAAAACACAAAATAAAATTGTTCAAATGTTTTCAATCTCCAGAACCCCTTATGTCCTATTCAAACAATTTTGTTGGTCTATTTTCCTTATATTGCTGGATGCTGGCCAATCCTATCACGTTAATCAGTTCCATTTTCTTTTGTCTGAATTATCTATACCTTTCTCCCAATGGCAAAAGGTCATGCCTAGCTCACAGAGGATCCCACTGCTATCTCAAATGTGCCATAGAAATGGGTCCCTGGGACTGAATCATCCATTCAGTTGTACCTGATTGTCATTTGATCTCTTATAGTATGTTTCCCATCTTCCAATTAGTTCCTACTTCTCCCTGCCAGACTTCCTTATGACAGGCTGCCAGGATTCTGCAATGGCCAATAGGATTTGTTGACAAATAACAAAGATGCTTCTTGTCTTACCATCAAATTTACATCCTTTGTGTTTGGCAAGTGAGTCCTACATGACAGGAAAGGCTTTGTTGTGGTCTGTGACTCATTTCAAGCACTCTTCTACCACTCCCTGGGTGCAGTTTTATTGCAATCTGCCTGTTTCACAATCCCAGCAGGGCATCTCTGAAACAATGTGTATACAATGAAAAAAGAAAAGCAGTGATTCAGCAACTGTGAAATGAAGCAGGAGCAGCATTTGTTTATGAGCACACCTCCAATTTCGTCTGAGAATTAGCTTCTCCATTGTTAGGAGCTTTATAATGAGGATATGAAACATTAGAGGGAAATTGTTGCTCCAATGGGGAAATACCCATGTGCTTTAAAATTCCTTTTAGACCAAGGGGCATCACTGAGGTGGAGAAAAGGCTAGAAACAAATTGCTTTATTCCTCAAAAAAGCACTATGCCTGCTAGGCTTAATGGAATGCCCATGTGTGCCAAAGACAATGGAAACACCTTTGTAGCTAACTTCCTTACAAGCCTACATCTGAGATGAGTAATGTGTGAGGTAGATTGAAGGGGCATGTTTCCATTCACACCTGACCTCTGTGCGGAGTTGGTTCCCAAGTCAAAGGCCCTGGGATCCTATGTTTATCTTCTGACAGTAACACGTTGGCCATGCCTGCCCAATAGTAGCCACCCAGAAGTTTTGGTAATTCTCCAGACAACACATATGTCATAAGGGCTCCGCTAAAAAAAGGTTTTAGTAAGACAGAGAGACCTGTCAAGTATATTTTCATTAAATATTTGGCCCTGTCCTGCTTTCCTTGCTAGTGTTATATAGGACCTATGGAGATAAGAGAAAGGAGTGGTAAGCATTCAGGAAGAGCAATGCTAATTCCCATGACCACATATGGTTTCTCTTTGTTATAAAGAGCTCCTATTTTTCTGGAGGAAGGAAAAAGGAGTTACAGTTTATGGTAAGCTTAATACCCTTCATCTAGGAGAAGCAGCAGTTGAATCTCCAAGTCTTGACTTCAAAATCAAGACTTTTTTTAATAGAAATGATAGGCTTTTCTAGAGTTATTATATGCGGCTATTTATTGTATAGTATTGAGCAGCTAGGTGGCACAGTGGATAGAAATCTAAGCCTGAGATCAGGGTGACTCATCTTCCTGAATTCAAATCTGGGCTTGGACACTTAATAACTGTGTGACCCTGGAGAAGTCAGTTAAACTTGTTTGCCTCAATTTCCTCATCTATAAAATCTGGAGAAGCAAATCTGTAGAAGGAAATAACAAACCATTCTAGTACCTTTGCCAAGAAAACCCCAATAGGGTTATAAAGACTTAGATACAAGTGAAATAACTTAACATTGTGTAGTCTTGCATATTTATGTATTTTCCTTATACCTTCAGCTAGATTGTAAGTTTATTGAGGGCAGAGACCACATTTAAAAAATATTTATTTGTTTTTAATTTTCAACACTTATTTCTATAGATTTTGAGTTCTTAATTTTCTCTTCCTCCCTCTGCTTCCCCCTCCCCAAGATGCAATCTGATATAGGCTATACAATTGTATTAAGCATATTTCCACATTAGACATGTTGCAAAAAAAAAAAGGATTACAACCAAAGGGGAAAACCAAAAGAAAGAAATGAGAGAGAGCATGAGAGACAGAGAGAGAGAGAGAGAGAGAGAGAGAGAGAGAGAGAGAGAGAGAGAGAGAGAGAGAGAGAGAAAGCAAATAGTATGCTTCCATTTGCATTCAGACTTCGTAGTTCTTTCTCTGGATGTGGATAGCGTTTTTCATCATGAATCTTTTGGAACTGCAGAGACTACTTTTTTTTTTTTGCAATTGGAGTTAAGTGACTTGCCCAGGGTCACACAGCTAGTAAGTGTCAAGTGTTTGGTCCGAGGCCAGATTTGAACTCAGATTCTCCTGATTTCCAGGCCAGTGCTCTATCCATTGTACCACCTAGCTGCCCCTGAGACTACATTTTAATAATTGTTTCATATAAGACCAATTATATTGCCCTATAATGATTATCATTAATTAAATTATCATTAGCTTCTATTTACATATTCCTTTAAGGGTTGCAAAATTATTTCCTATCATCAACTTTATAAGTTAGGTTGTGAAAATATTGTCATATCTATTTTATAGATGAAGAAAATAAGCCTCAGAGTGGTCACATGATTTGCCCAGCATCCTGTATAGACCAAGTGAATCTATCACCTAACCCACAGAATTTTACACTTACCCACATTACCTCCCATAGACAGTTTAAACATTGTTGTTGAATTAAAGAAATAATGAATTCCTAAAATTGCCTTTTCCCAAACTTCCCTTATAACAAGCTTGATCCAGGGTCAATCTCTTATTTGACTTTGCTTTGCTCATTAATCTCCAAAGCAAAGTTTCCATTATCACCTGGGCCTTTTTCCATAAGTTGTTGAATTCACCTTCACACATAGGTAGATTAGGTGGCTAATTATCCAATTATAATTGTCACCCATTTTAAAGTAAAGATGAGAAGAAGTAGAAAAAGAAAAGAAAATTATACTCAAATTACCTGTATGTGAGATCTGGCTCTGCCACTTATGAGTTGCATGACCTTAAGCAAACACTTTACTACTCTAAATATCAGTTTCCTTTTCTTGAAAATACAGGAAATGATCTCCACATGATCAGCGTTACAAGATCATCACAGAGAACAAATAAGTTAATGTTTAAAAAGTAATTTGTAAAAACATTTGTCAGACAAGAACCTAGTATTCTTTGAACCAGTGACCCTGGCCTCCTTACTATTCCTCCAATAAGATGCCATCTCCCAGCCCTATACATTTTTAGTGGCTGTCTCCCTGTGATGCGAATGATCTCATTCCTAATCTCCACTTCTAAGGTTCCCTGACATCCTTCAAACACCAGATAAAAGCCCACCATCTACAGGAAGCCTTTCCCAATCCCTCTTGACTCTAGTGCCTTCTTTCTGTTGATTATTTCCAATTTATCCAGTATATAGTTTGTACATAACTTATTTGTATGTCATCTTCCCCATTAGATTATGAGGCCCCCAAGAGTAATGATTGTCTTTTACTTTTTGTGTGTTTGCTTTTGTATCCTCAACTCTTAGCATAGTGCCTGGTACAAAGAAAGACAAATGCCAGTTGTAGCCCAAATGCTAGTAGCTGTGCCTGGACAACATTCCACATTGACATCTATAGCGATATAGATGGCCTTACTCCATATGACGGTCTGTATAAAATAGTGCATGCATTTTCTGACAGCATGTATCATATCTACACATTTGAGGTCCTAAAATTTATTTCATTTCTCTATTACCCTTAACTACAGATTTTTTTTTTTAAGATTGGATTTCCCTATCTTGCTTAGTATAAGTGGGCCTTATCCCACTCTGACTGACATGGAAACTTTGACCTTCTCCAAGTCCAACCTGAGTCATTTTTCTCCCTTTTTAGACCAGCTGATATTCTCTTGCTTCTGGGAGCTTATCCTATTAATGCTGACTTTGTGTGGACAACCAGTTGGCTTATCAAGACACTGTAAAACAAATCCAATTGGAAAAAGAGCTGACCTGGAAATTAGATCCAGGAGAGAGAATTTAAAAATTATTAAACTATATGAAAGCCATGATAAAAAAAAAAAAGACCCTAGACATCATCTTTCAAGAAATTATCAAGGAAAACTGCCCTGATATTTTAGAACCAGAGGACAAAATAGGAATTGAAAGAATCCACAAATCACCTCCTGAAAGAGATTCCCAAAGGAAAACTCCTAGGAATATTGTAGCCAAATTCCAGAGTTCTCAGGTCAGGGAGAAAATATTGCAAACAGGCAGAAAAAAAATAATCAAGTTTTGTGGAAACACAGTCAGGATAATACAAGATTTAGCAGCTTCTACATTAAGGGACTGGAGGGCATGGAATATAATATTCCAAGGGCGAAGGAGACAGGATTACAACCAAGAATCACCTATCCAGCAAAACTGCATATACTCCTTCAGGGGGAAAAAATGGTCATTCAGTGAAATAGGGGACTTTTAAGCATCCTTGATGAAAAGATCAGAGCTGAATAGAAAATTTGACTTTCCAATACAAGACTCAAGTGAGACATGAAGAGGCAAACAGGAAAGGGCAATCATAAGAGACTTATTAAGGTTGAACTGTTTACATTCCTGCATGGAAAGATGATATTTGTAACTCATGAGACCTTTGTCAGTATTAGGGTAGTTGGAGGGAAAAAATTATAGGTATGTATATAGATACATACATACATACATACATAGATGGCACAGGGTGAGTTGAAGATGAAGGGGTGATATCTGGAAAATAAAATTGCAGAGTGAGAGAGGATTATATGGAAGGAGAAAGGGAGAGGTAGAATGGGGTAAATTATCTCTCATAAAACAGACAAGGAAAAGCTTTTACAGTGGAGGGGAAGTAGGGAACGGTGAGAGGGAATGAGTGAATCTTATTCTCATAGGATTTGGCTTAAGGAGCGAATAACATGCACACTCAATTGGGTATGGAAATCTAACTTACCCTACAGGAAAATAGAGGAGGAAGGGGACAAGAGAACAAGGGGATAATAGAGAGAAGGGCAGATTTGGGGAGGTGAGAATCAGAAGCAAACACTTTTGTGGAGGAGCAGGGTCAAAATAGAGAATAGAATAAAAGGGGGGCAGGATAGGATGAAGGGAAATAAGTTTTTCACAACATGACTACTATGGAAGTGTTTTGCATGACTATCCATCTATAATCTATATCAAGTTGCTTGCCTTTTCAATTAGGGTAGGTGGGGAGGGTAAAAGGGAGAAAATTTGGAACTCAAAGTTTTAAAAACACATGTTAAAAAATTGTTTTCACATGCAACTGGGAAATAAGAAATGCAGAAATGTGGTATAGAACTCTATCCTGCCCTATGGGACAATAGAAAGGGAAGGGGATAAGAGAAGGGTGGGGAGAGATAGAAGGGAGGGCAGATTACGGAAAGGGGTATACAGAATGCATTCCGTCTTGGGGTGGGGGAAGTGATAAGATGGGGAGAAAATTTGAAACTCAAAATTTGTGGAAGTGAATGTTGAAAACTGAAAATAAATCGATTAAGAAAAATATATAAATCAGGTTGACTAAAAAAAAATAAAGTCTGAATATGGCTAAGTTCATAAGACTGAAACTTTGGATTGTGGTCCATTGCAATGGAATATTACTGTTTTGTTGTGTAAATCAGAGAACAGTTGATTCAATCATTATGATTAGTATTAATGGTGAAAATATCCAAAGATGGGATGGATAACAATTATCAAATAAAATTTATTTATTGATGATGACAATCCTGTAATAGCTGATAAAACAATAATGACATATATGTCATAATATACATACATACACAAATTAATATATTATTACAAGTTATAACCTTCAGATTTTTTCGCCCAAACTTTTGTCTAGCTACCTATCCTGTGCTTATGTATTTTTTTAACCCATGAGGCTTTTTACCTCTATTCTAATTATATTTCACTTTATTTGATTAGTCTGTTGAGATATTATTTGTGTCAATCATTATATATAATAATGTTTGTATATATCCCTTTAAAGTTTATAAATCTCTTTTGTTAGGGCAATCTTCTATGGTAGGTAATATAAAAATAATTCCCTTTTCACAGCAGAGCAAATTAATCATAAAGACAATAAATTACATGTATTGCAGAATTTCAGGGTTATAAGAGGCATGAGAAGGCATCTAGGACAACTGTATCTGAATAGGAACCCCTTCTACAACATCCCTAAGTAAAAGTCATCTAACTTGAAATCTATGGGTAGGAAACTTTATCCTGATTGTTAGGAAGTTCATTTTATTGTTCCTCATAGTGAGTTGAAATACTTGTACTTCACTACTTTTTTCATTCGTTGTCTCTCACTCTTCCTTCTCTAAATGATAGTGCTGCTAAAACTTAAAGACAAATAATGTATTACCTCTAGGTCTACCAGGAACTAAACAAAATACTTCAAATATGGAGTGATTGTGGCAGAGAGTAGTGGAAGCTAGCTGGTACAGTGGGTAGAGCACTTGGTTTGAAATCAGGAAGACTATCTTGACAAGTCACTTAACACTGCCCAAGTTCCTCATCTGCAAATGACCTGAGAAGGAAATGGCAAACCACTTCAGTGGCTTTGCCAAGAAAACCTCAAATAGGGTCAAGAAGACTCAGATATAACTGAATAATATCAGTGGCGAAACTATCATCTGTGTCCTATACAGACCTAGATTTCATTGTTGGGTTTTTGTTTGTTTGTTCTGTGTGTGTGTGTGTGTGTGTGTGTGTGTGTGTGTGTGTGTGTGTGTGTGTGTTTTGGCCTTCTATGTTACAACATTGGCCCATTACAAAACTTAGATCTTCTTTTCACACAAATGTGTCTACCTATCTGTTCCTTACCCTATACATATGTAGTTTTTTTGACTTTTTTAAATTCATGTAGCATTTTACCTTTATTTTAATTACATTTCATGTTATTGGATATGGTCCATGTCTGTTGAGATATTATTTGGATCCTAAACTTTTCATCCATGCTATAGCTAACCCTCCCATCTCTCTATGTCATTTGCAGATGTGATAAATACATTTGAGGATTCATCTAAATAATTAATTTTTAAAAATTTTAAATAGCATAGGACCAAAATCAGATCTTTTAGAAATGTCACTAGACATCTACAAGGTCAATTTTTTGAATCAGTTTTGAATCTACCCATCTTTGATCAGATCTCTCCTACAGCTCCACATTTTGTCCAAAAGGCTAGTGTGAGGTTTACTGTTTCTAGAGAATTCCTTTAATCTGCAATGTTAATAAAACCTGACAATAAAGTAAATGAGATGAATTTGGCAGGGCCCAGCTTTGATAAATCTATGTCGGCTTTCAGTGACTACTGCTTCCCTTTCTAAGTGCTCTCCCATATATGCTTTACTAATGTATTTTAGAATGTTGGCAGAGATTAAGGTGAAGCTCATGTGTCTCTAGCTTGAAGATTCTTTATCTAGTTTTGAAATTTTGAACATTTTCCAGGCAGCTGGTGGTACAATAGAGTCCTGGGCCTGGAGTCAAGAATACGATTTGGAATTCTGCCTCAGATACTTACGAGCTGAATGATCCTGGGCAAATCACTTAACCATTGACTGCCTCAGTTTCCTCAACTATAAAATGGGGAATAATGAAAACATCTACCTCAAAAGATTGTTATGAAGATAAAATAGATATTATTTCTAAAACATGCTCAGAACAGTGCCTAACAGGGGTGGAGAACCTGCTGCTTCAGGTCACATGTGGCCTTCTAAGTTCTTGGATACCAGCCTTTTGACTGAGTCCAGGTTTTACATAACAAATCCTTATATTAAGGAGATATGCTCTGTGGAGTTTGGATTTAGTCAAAGGGCCACACTTGAAGACCTAGAAGGACACATGTGGCCTCAAGGCTGCAGGTTCTCCACCCCTAACACATAGTAAGCACTGTATAAATACTTCTTTTCCCATATTTCTTTATCTTGACTTTTCCAAAGATCACTATCCATGAATCAGCTGGCACATTTACCAGCACTTTTAGTAATTTGTCTGGTCCTTGTAACTTGACCCCAGCAATGTCCACTAGATGCTCTCTTGCCATCTCCTCATTTATCTTGGACTTTCAACCTTTAGTAAAATGAAATTATTCTCTCCTTTCTAGTCTGAAGATTGTTTGCCTTAATAATAAAAGCAGAAATCAAATAGGAGCTAAGTACAACTTCAACTTTTTGATATGTTATTGTTGATCCCAAGTTCTATTGCTTTTTGATCCTCTTCTTGATATTAATATCACATTTTAAAATTACATTTTATTGTCCTTCACATTCTTTTTTACTAGTGTCAACTCACGCACTATTTTATACTTATGCATTCATTATTTCCACACTCAGAATATTCATCATTTTAAAAATGACAAAATAACAGAGTTTGAAGTAACTGTGTAGTCATCTGGCTCAGGCTATACCAGCAAAGTGATGGCCTAATTGATGCTCCTTCAGCCTTTACCTAAAGAGTTCCAGTTACCAGGGAAACCATTAACTGTAGGGTTATGCACCACTTATTATTCACTCTCATTGTTAGGATCTTTTTTCCCTTTTATCAAGCCTAAAGCAGCCTTTTCAACCTTCGCATTGCTTCTTCTCATGCTCTTTAAGAAGCAAAGCAAAGTTCTTTCCTCTTCTTTGTAACAAACCAACATAAACTTGAAGACAGTTATCTCCCTCCCCTCTTCAGTCTTCTCTTCTCCAACTTAAGCATACATAAATGGATTGTCATAATTGAATGATTATGAGGCTTTCCCCCATTCTTTTTAACTCTCTTTCTCTGAATATTCTCCACCTTAATGAATGTCCTATCTAAAATGGAATACCTGGAGCTAAAGAAAATACCCCAAACATCATGTAAAGAGGGATGACCACAAGAGAAATAGCATAAGTTCCATCCTGCCTTTATAATGTAGCCTCAGAATGCATAACAGTTTTTGCCTGCTATCTCACACTCTTGATAGTTAATGAAATTGCCACACATGAAAATTCCCAGATCTACCTCCAACAAAATGTCATCTAGCCACTCCTTTGGCATCTTGTACTTTTGAAGTTGATTTTTGTATCCAACTGTAATGTTATACATTTATCTCTATTCAATTTCCTTTTATTATATTTGGCCCAATGCTCCAGTCCCTCAAAATCATTTTGGATCCTTACTCTGTAATTTAGTATTATCCATCCCTTCCAGCTTTGTGCCATCTGTAGTTTAGAAAAGAATGCAATCTATGAGGTAATGCAAATTATTTATACAAATATTAAACAACACAAGGTCAAACACAGATCCCTAGACTCCACCTTCAAAGTCTCTAGCAAACATTTAGGACTATGCTGTGGGTCCAGCCATTCAATTATTTCTGAATCCATGAAATTGCGTTGTCTCACAGCCCATATCTCTTCATCTTTTCTACTAGTGTAACATGAAAGACTGTCAAATGTTTTACTAAAATCTAGGTAAACTATATCCGCAACATTCCTCTGACCTAAGAGTCTAACAACCCTATCACAAAAGGATATCAGATTAGTTAGGCATGCTCTGTTCTTGATGAAGCCATACTGGATCTTTTCTAGGTCTTCATTAACCATCTCTTTAATAATGAATTTTAGAATTTTACTGGGAATCAAACCTGAGCTCACTGGTCTACACTTTTCCAAATCAATTGTCTTTTTTTTTTTAATGAAAGCTTGAAAAAAGAAATGGTGAACTTACCTATTTATCCAATATCTCTCCTATTATCCATGATCTTTTAAAAAAAACTCTAAGGATGGTGCAAGTGATTACATTTGCTATTTCTTTTAGTACTCTAGTTGGGTGGGAAGGGAAAGAAATAAGCTTTTATATAGCATCTACTATGTGCCAAGCACTGTGTAAGTCAAAGATTGAGCTCATCAAGGATACATAGTGTTCTTTTATTATCTGTCTGTTTGTCTTGGGTACCAATTCCCTATTAGTCATTTATTTATTGCCCTTCCCCATATGAAGACCATTTTCCTTGGGAGAGAATTCAAAAAGCAAAATAAGAATCAAGCACTTCTACCTTCTCTCTGTGCTTATGATAATCATCCCATCCACTTCAAGACACTATCCTGGATTTGTTTGTTTGTTTGTTTTCTTTGATCCTCCTGATCTCTTCTAGGAATCATGGCTAGAAATTGCCCACTATTTTGTTGTCCTGAATACCCATATTCTGTACATGTCCTATGTATTTAAATAAGTTTGTGATTCCACTGTTCATTCATGTTAATGTCTTTGAAACATCTTCCATCATCAGAACAGTTTGTCACAATTTTGTTGTTAAAAAGATACTATTCTACCCTTGGGCTGACTTCAGCTGAGGACTTTTCAGCCATAGGATACTTACTTCCTCCTATGCTTTTGAAATCTGCTCTCCCAAGTGTATATGGCTAACAAGTATCTAAAGTCTTCTATTCTCATCCTGGAATTTGAGCTCTTTCCAGCACACCATGTCACTGATAATTATTGTGGAAAGGACTCAGAGTATGCCTTTCTCAGAATTTCTGGGAACCTCTAGCTATTTGCAGTTTTGGATATGTGTATATACATATGTACACATATATGCAAATCATATATATGTGCATATGTACATATATATATACATATATATATATATATACACATATCATAAAAACAGAAGATACAACCATAAATTAAGTGAGGCAAAGGCTCAAAAGATTTGAGGAGGGCTTAAAGGGACCTTAGGGCAGCCAGGATGCCAGGATGTTAGGAACACCTCAGTTCATATCCAGCCTCAGACACTTACTAGTTATATGACCCTGGGCAAGTCACTTAATATTGTTTGCCTCAGTTTCCTCATCTGTAAAATGAGCTGGAGAAGGAAATGGCAAATCACTTCAAGCACCTTTTCTAAGAAAACCCCAAATGGGTCACAAACAGTCTGACATGACTAAAAAGAATTAAACAACAGGAAAAACAAAATAAAAGGATCTTAAAGATCATCTAGTACAACTCCCTTCACTGATAATTGAGGAAATTGAAGACCAGATAGGTTAAATTATTTGTCCAAGGTCATACAGCTAGAAAGTAGCAGGATTTACAATTAAACCCAAGATTGAAATTTCAGTCTTCTTTTAACTATACAAAATTCTTCATGTTTTAAATAGTTTTATTTTTGGTGGGAGCAGGGAAGATTGGAGCTGGGGTGTTCAAGCTAAGCATGCTATTTAAAGAGGAAATAGTTTAGCTTCAACTATAGTATCACAGGTGATACTAAACCATTCAGATGCTACTGTGCCATATATAAATGACTGTAACTCCTAACCTGTCAAATTTGAGGCCCCTTTCGAAGTTTAAATCCAGTACAAAAGACCTCACTGTCCTTCTTGGATTGGCTTTGCTTAGACTTGGAAGGGACCTAAGAGATCACCTATTAGTACTGATACTCTCTTATTTTACAGATGGTGATATTTAGGGTCAAAAACATGGAGTTATTTGTCCAAGATCATCCACAGTTTCTACTTCACAGCTGTAGCTACAATCTAATTTTCTGGGCTTCCAGTCCTGTGTCTCTATTCTATGTAATCTTGCAATGAAGGTCATGAACCAGGTATTAGAGTACCAGCTCTGCAATTTGATGTATGACCTTGGGTGAGTTATTTTGACTTTCAGAACCTGTTTCCATATCTGTAAATTGGGAGAAAATCCCCACACTATTTACCTCAAACAGTTGTCATGAAAATTAAATTTAAAAATGTGATAAAGAATATATTTAGATATACATATACACACATATTACACACAGGTATAGAAATGAAAGGCATTTATAATTTTTAGCTATTATCAATTCCATTTCAAATATATTGTGAGATTCACCCCTCAATTTCTGTCATACCCTAGACTAAGACTGAGACCTGCCATTAAAGATATCGGTTCTAATACCTTCACTTGATACCTGTGGACATTGGGGTTTGGTGACTTAGGTCACACAGACAGCAAGCACCAGGATTTGAATACAGTGTCTTTGGACTCCAAATTCAGTGCTTTTTCCATGGTGCCATGTTGTATGGGCTACCCATTCTCTGTAGTTTTACATAATACTATCTTATAATCACCATTGGCCTAGAAAAAGACAGAAGACATCCCAGAACTTTTCTAATTCACTGAAACATCTGGTTCTTCCTGAATTTTCATTTCTGACACCTATGCCCTGCTGCATTCTAAAATTATAGCACTATTAGTAAACCTTCAGTGCCAGGCTTGAAAGGCTTTGAAATATACCACAGAATAGTCATCTCTCCACAAAGCACTCATCAGGTAGCTAGAATTGCAAAACCCCTTTGGGGTGTAATTACCCCCTGATTAATGAATTCGTGATCTGGGCATGTGTAGCAAATCTGGGTGGCTTTGCACACATCCTCTACAAATTCTCAGAATGCTTAGGCAGCACTTCTGCCATGATATCAGACTTGTTCAAATCAAATTGGACTCTCTCCTGTTTTGTTATGTTATCAATGCTAAGCAACTACCTGCTGGTATCCATAGATCAACCAATCAATCAAAAAAGAAGTTAATACACATGCACCTACTAGGTTTCGGGGTCATAATTTTCTAGAGGGAGAGGAGGGCATAACCAAGATAAGTCAAGGAATGGTAATATGATTTGGGAACTTGTAAAATAAAGTTGCTTCTCCTATTCTGTCTCTACTTTCAAAATAAGGATTCACCTAGAGTGATCTTTTCATGCACTCATATACTTTTAGAAAGTGAGAAAGACAGAACAAAATTTTTAAAGGAAGAGAGAACAATTTATTCATTGATATTTGGAGATGAATATAGGTACATGTGAATATAGTGAAGATATGCTAGCCACAGCTCTGTGGCCTCTGTGTCAAAAGCAGAAATGACTTAGCATACCATACATACTTAGAATATAAATGGCAGATGTTTAGTGTTGTGAATCCAGCTGTAGAAAGCATGTTGTTCTCATTTCCATAAAGTGGAATTAAAAGAAGCCATTGAGAGATAACACCATTAAAGTGAATTCATGTACTACTCTTGATGCCTTTCACCTCTTTCCACATTTCTTCTGTTTACTGTGATTGATGAATGTCCCTTTAAGACTTTCTGCTGTCGTTGAATACCAATGAGACACTGTAGTCCATCCACAGACATTTAAGTAATAATTCAGTCTGATTTGCTAATGCTAACTCTGAGACCCATTTTGCTACAGAGTGATTCAACTTAATTCAATTCTGAAAATATTTATCAAGTTCCTGTTATGTGCAAGGAAGGCTCCCTGCTAGGCTCTTTGGAGGAATAGAAAAATGAATCAGATATAGTCCCTGACATCAGAGGCCTTACAATTTGATTTAATAGGAGTATGGTTCTACTGACAGAGGCAACATGGTATGGCAGAAATCACATTCTATTTGGAGGCAGAAGATCTGGGTTTTAACCCTGACCTCGAGCAAGTTGTTTAACCTTTCTCTGCCTCAATTTCTCCATCAGTAAAATGATGGGGCTTAAACCAAATTATTCATAATGTCCCTTTTAGCTTATTTTGGCTACAACTCACTACTTGGATGAAGTTCAAAACAATGACAGAACTGAGGCATGAACATGTCAGTATGTTGGTCTTTCTTTTATTTGTATATGTATATGTATACACGTATAAATACAAACAAATATTACTCTGTGTGTGTATGTTTGTATTTATGTATGTATAAAATCCTTACTTGGACTGCAGTTTAGCCTTTTTTCATTATGAGTAAGACCTGTCCTAGGGGAAAATGTCCTGTAAGAAACTTTTGTTTTTTAGGAGACATATATTTAGAGCTAGAAAGAGCCTTAGAGGTAATCTCATCCAACATCCTCATCTTACAGAGGAGGAAACTCTGAGTTCAGTGACTTGTCTAAGGTCACACACGTAGTAAGTGGCAGAACCAAGATTAATTCCTGGAAGTTCTGACTCTGATATCCAGCATTCTTTTTATTGCTCCCCACTAATTATACCAGCTCTTCCATTTTCAGTGACCTTTACCCACCCCAGGTACTCAACTTTCTGGTCCTGTTTCCTTTGGACATTCTTATAGTGGAGAGGAAAAATATAACATTTGTATTTTTAAAGAAGTCTGCCTAGATAAGGTAATTCTTGATCAAAGTAAAGAATGGTGGAATTTTAATCAGGTGAATTAGTGGATAAGTCTCATGAAAAAATCTGCTAAAGTAGAGGGTGAAAATAAACCCACAACTGATGTCTTTCTTTTCATTCACTTTCTATCTTCTCCTAATTTTATCTTCTGATGTTTTTTTCCCCCTCTTCCATGTGGTATGAAAACCAAATAGTGAAAACTGACAATTTAGATGAATCATCAAGGTTAATGAATTTTTAAAAATAAATGTTTAAACAATGCTGATCAAATGGATTTGAGGTATAGCAAACCATATAAACACTCAATTTGATCTAGCTAATATTAGGAAGGTCATTTCCCATCTCCTGAAATTATCATCCATACATTCAAAATTCTTCATTCTTTCATTTACTGATTTGTGTGTGTGTGCGTGCGTGCATGCAGTGTGAGGCAATGTTGTACCCTCATATACAGTTCTTGATCTCTGAGGGTTGAATTTTTTTTTTATTTTGGTTTTGTTTTTTCCTTTGCATTACCAATACATAGCAAAGTACCTAATACACAGTGGAAGCTTAATAACTATGAGCTAGATTGGATTAAAATTCCCATATACAATTACAACTCTTATGCTTGAAACAAAATATCACGTATTAATATCCTGTTCCTTGAACACAAATACATTCTTTATTTAGCTTTACTTGTAATTTATTCTTGCTAGAAATTTAGCTTTCTCTTAAGTATGCTCACCCAGTTTTAGCACAGTAGATTATCTAAGAATTTATCTCAGCATGTCTTCAGTTCTGAAACTGACAGCCCTAGATCCAAAAGATATGCCAAATATGACTGTTACACCCCCAACTTATCTTCCTTCATTTGGCTTCTTGTCCAATTAGCCACTGTACAGCTTTCTATGTTCCTGGGGGAAGCATAGTGGATATGCTAATATGATAGAGACAACTAGGGCCTGGAGTGGAATCTGAGAATTCTGTGGGGTACCTTTGGCCTGACTGAGCCATAAGGCAAATCCTTACACTATATACTTACTAGAAACATGAACAAGAGTCTCATGAGTAGCAAGAGAGAAACAATCACAAAGTACTATGCAAATAGAACGTGCTCAAATTATAATGTGATATTTGATTATAGGTCTGGATCTTCATGTTGCATCTGGAAGGCAGGGGATATAAAATATAGTCCTGAATTTACTGTTATTCTTGTAAAAAAAAAATTATTCGGTGTAAATGTCCCAATGGCCACTAGATGACACTGTGTGAACAATAACAAGAAAGAGAAAAAGAGGAAGAGAGAAGGGGTGAGAGAGAGATAGAGATAGACAGAGAGACAGATATGGAGAGACAGAGACACAGAGAGGCAGAGAGAGAAAGACAGAGACAAAGAGAAACAGAGAGAGGTGGAGAGACAAAGAGGCACATAGGGAGGCAGAAAGATAGAGACGCAGAGAGACAGAGAGATAGAGACACAGAGAGAAAAAGTCAAAGGAAGACAGACAGAGAGACAAGAGACAGAGAGAAACAGAGACATAGGGACAGGGAGAGACAGAAAGAAACAGAGACAGAGAGATGGAGAGAGGGGGAGAGGAAAAGAGAAACAGAGACTGGGGAGAGGAGAGGAGAGGGAGAAAAACAGATGGCCATAAAGATAGAGAAGACATGGAAACACAAGGGCTAGGAGAGATAGAGATTAAAAGGCAGAGGCAAAGATAGAGGTGGAGATACAAATAAGACACAGAGACAAGAAACACAAAGAAAGAGACAGAAAGACAGGAACAAGAAAAGAGAAGGACAAAGAGAGGGGAAAAAAAGCAAAGAAAAGACAGAGATGAGAAAGACAAAGACTCAGGAACAGACACAAAGGCAGAGTCAGAATCAGAAAGACGAAGAGACAGAGATGGAGAAACAGATGAGAGAGAGAGAGAGACAGGAGACACAGTGAAACAGAGACAGAGAAAAACACAAAAAGACAAAGAAGCAGAGAGAGCAAAAGCAAGAGAGATAGAAAGAGAGAGAGAGAGAGAGAGAGAGAGAGAGAGAGAGAGAGAGAGAGAGAGAGAGGAAGACACCATTCTTCCCCCTCCCCCTAGTTTTGAAGAATGTCACATGACAGCAACTGCAGAATCCTTGACAAAGCTAATCTTAATGAACCTACCTTGTAGTGGAGCTCTCTAGGACATGAAATCAGAATTCTATTTTGGCTTTAGCCCCAAATCCTGAGGCAGAATGAGGACCTTGTGGGTTTGTAGTTGGGTTTCTATGATAACAAATATGGACACTATTAAAATTCCACTAGCTGTAGACAGACTTTCCTATGATTCCACACTTGGTAAATGGCGGAGCTAGAACCTAAATCCAGCTCATCTGCCTTCAAGCCTAATAGTCTCTCCACTATACCAAATTACCTTTGGAGCAATTGTCTTTGGCACAAAGAGAAGTCACAGTGGGTGATTGTGTGATTGTGTGAGTGTGTGGGTGCCTGCGTGTGTGTGTGTGTGTGTGTGAGAGAGAGAGAGAGAGAGAGAGAGAGAGAGAGAGAGAGAGAGAGAGAGAGAGAGAGGTGTTCTGTCCCTTGGGTATCTTTCTTCTAATATGTATAACTTCTCACTTTCCCATATTAGCTATTTTATGATGCCAGGTGTGAGAAGGGGATAGACCTTGGGAGGAGAGTCTCTTTGTGGAAGGGAATCAGCACCTTGAAAATTCTTTTAATGCCAGGAAAACCTAGGAATTAAGAGACAGAAAACTACAGAAGAGTTGATTTGTTGGCTTTGTTGAACTGCTCTTCAATGACTTCAATGACTCTTCTCCAGATATGGGCTCTGATTCCACCTCCACATCCTGCCCTGCTCCCCATTTTACAAGTCTGAGATATTATATGATTTTTAAAAATGTACTTGTCATTGACTTTTCTATGGAAATATTGTTTCCCAGGCTAAAAAACAAGGTGGCATCATGAATAGAGTAGTGGACTTTGTCATCGGACTTGCTAGAATGGAGTCCTCATTCTGCCACTATGTGACACCAAGTCGGCGATTTGGGGAACGTTACTATGTGGAGCTGATTTCCTTCATCTGCAGAATGAGGGAGGTGAGCAAATTAATCTAAACTCAGTTTGTGGTGCCTCAGAAGGTGCCATGAAAGGGGAAAGAGTTCATTGGTTTGAGAGGCCATAATCTTGTTGGTTAAAAGAACATGGCTAGTATTTACATAGCACTTTACTAATACAGAGTTTTAGTAAATAAAACAGAACAGGGAGTAAGGGACACAACAGTTCTGTATTTAGCCCTCTTCTTCTAGGAGCTGTGGGAACAGTTCATCTCTTCTGGCTCTGACTGTTCACATATTCCAAATGGTAACACTGCAGTGGGGGAGGATTATTATCTGTCAGGTGTTAAACAGCAAATGAAATCCATAAGTGTTACGCACTTGATATTTTCAGTTCAAAAGTCAATAATAACTTTGTTGTGTAATTAAAAGGAATAGCAAGTTGCACATAGTGAATTTGTGGTTTCATGTCCCATCATTTTTTATATTGTACTATGTCATGGAAATGCTTGTTTTGTTTAACAAATTAGAAAAATAAATCATACACACAAATATATATATATATATATATACATATATATATACACACACACACACACACACACATACGCACACACACACACAGAGTGTGTCAATAACAAGTTGGCGTAGGGGTTGAGGCAACATCCCATGCTATTTGTCCATTTCATCACAGAAATCAAAACTATAGAACACAAAGACAGTGCCTCCTCATGGGTAGGTCTTCTACATGTGGCTAGAATGTTATCTAAGACTGGTAAATCCATTTTAGTGATACTTTCCAAATAGAGACAAGAATGGCATTCCCTATCCTGATTTGTAATCTTTTGGGTTCCTCTTTTTGAGGGAAGTAGGTAGCTGGCAATAGAAATGTATTACCAGTGATGGCCAAGAAAATTTGCTTTTGGGTAGAGCTAAGATGATGTAGAGAAGCCAGGAAACTGCCTAAGCTCTCCTCAGTTTCCCTCAGAAACAAGATTAAAATATGTCTCTGAATATATTTTGGAGTGATGGAACTCACAAAAAGATGGAGTGAAACAATTTTCCAGTTTAAGGTAACATAGGGGGCAGAGCCAAGATGGCAGAGTAAAAGCAGTGGCTTGCTTGAGCTCTCTTCCAAAGCCCTCCAAATATCTGTAAAATGGCTGTAAACAAGATCTAGACCAGCAAGATCCACAAAAAGACAGAGTGAAACAAATTTCCAGCCCAAGACAACCTGGATGATTGATTGGAAAGGTGTGTTGGACTGGGCTTGGAGAGGAGCACAGTACAGCATGGCCATGCAGGCAAAAACCAGATCTCAATGAACCTGGAGCAGTCCTCAGGGGGTTGAATCAAGGGGAGCTGTGGCAGTTTCCAGACTTCTCAACCCACAAACACCAAAGACAACTTAGAAGGTCAGTAGGAAAAGTCTGTCTGACCACAGTGAGAGAGTATGTGGTCTGGCCCCAGTCCTGGTGCAGCTCCAGGGTGGCAGTTATTTCCAGAGCTCTTGGCCCACAGATGGAGGGGGAACCAAGTGGCTGATCAGAGGGGGGATTGCAGGGATCTCTTTGCTGGTGCTGAGGCAGGATTCTCTTGCTTTGCCCATTCTTGGATCTGGGTCACAGTTCTGGGTGGTGGTCCTGGATTGAAATGGAGTGCTGACATAATGGAATGGTAGTGAAGAAGGAATCATCCTCACAGTTCCAAGGCAGAGAAGAGTGCTTGTGGTCACTCACAGAGCAGAGCACATGTCAGGAAATGAGTAAACATATTACCCTCGATCATACCACCATGGAAGGACTGAAAATTTACAGGTCCCTAGAAGTATCTCTGAAAACAGACGCACAAAACCCCTGAAGCTTTGGACAGTGCATTCTCTACACTGGAAGCAGACCCCTACCTTAACAAAAAATTTAAAACTCAAGTAGTTGGCTGGGATCATGAGCAAACTATGCAAAAGAAGTCAGATCATAGAATCTCTCTTTGGTAACAAAGAAAATGAAAGCATGCAACCAGAAGAAGACAACAAAGTCAAAGCTCCTACATCCAAAGCCTCCAAGAAAAATATGAATCAGTCATAGGCCATGGAAGAGCTCAAAAAGGATTTTAAGAAGAAGTAAGAGAAGTAGAGGAAAAACTGGGAAAAGAAATGAGAATGATGCAAGAAAATCATGAAAAGCAAATCAACAGCTTGCTAAAGGAGACTCAAAAAAAATACTAAAGAAAATAACACCTTAAAAATAGCCTAACCCAAATGGTAAAAAAGGTCCAAAAAGCCAGTGAGGAGAAGAATGCCTTAAAAAGCTGAACTGGTCAAATGGAATAGGAAGTCCAAAAGCTCACTGAAGAAAATAATTGGTTAAAAATTAGAATGGAGCAAATGGAAGCTAATGACTTCATGAGAAATCAAGAAATTGTAAAACAAAACGAAAAGAATGAAAAAATAAAAGACCACATGAAATAGCTCATTGGAAAAACAACTGACTTGGAAAATAAATCAAGGAGAGAGAATTTTAAAATTATTGAACTACTTGAAAGCCATGGTCAAAAGGAGAGCCTAGACATCATCTTTCAAGAAATTATCAAGGAAAACTGCCCTGATATAGTAGAACCAGAGGGCAAAATAGAAATTGAAAGAATCCACAGATCTCCTCCTGAAAGAGATCCCCAAAGGAAAACTCCTAGGAATATTATAGCCAAATTCCAGAGTTCCCAGGTCAAGGGGAAAATATTGCAAGCAGCCAGAAAGAAACAATGCAAGTATCTTAGAAACACAATCAGGATAATACAAGAATTAGCAGCTTCTACTGTAAGGGACCTGAGGGCTTGGAATATAATATTCTGGAGATCAAAGGAGATAGGATTACAACCAAGACTCATCTACCCAGCAAAACTAAGTATAATCCTTCAGGGGTAAAAATGAATATTCAGTGAAATAGAGGACTTTCAAGTATTCTTGATGAAAAGACCAGACCTGAAGAGAAAATTTGACTTTCAAATACAAGACTCAAGTGAAACATGAAGAGGTAAACAGGAAAGATAAATCATAAGGAACTTATCAAAGTTAAACTGTTTACATTCCTGCATGGAAAGATGATATTTGTAACTCATGAGAATTTTGTCAGTATTAGGGTAGTTAGAGGGAAAAATTATATGTATTATTCATATTTTGAATCTCTACTGGGGCAGTTAGAAGGAGTATACATAAACAGAGGATGTAGGTATAAATTGACTTTGATGTGATGACATAAAAAAATAAGGGTTGAAAAAAGGATTGCACTGGGAGAATAGGAAAGAGGGAGACTGAATAGTTAAATTACATTATGTGAAGAGATGCAGAAGACCTATTACAGAAGAGGGAAAGAAAGGAAGGGGTAAGCACTGAACCTTACACTTATCAGATTTGGCTCAAGGAGGCAACAACATACACACTCAGTTGGATATAAAAATTTATCTTACCCTATAGGGAAGTAGGAGGGGGAAGGGGGAAAAAGAGAAAGGGGGTTGATAGAAGGGAGGGAAGAAGTAGGAGGAGAAAAGGGAAAGAAAAGGAGGGGCAAATGGAAGGAAGGACAGATTGAGGGAGGTGATGGTCAGAAGCAAAAAATATTGGTGAGAAGGGGCAAGGTGAAAAGAGAGAGAAAAGTATGAGCAGGGAGGAAAATAGAATGGAGGGAAATACGCAGTTGGTAATCATAACTGTAAATGTAAATGGGATGAACTCTCCCATAAAATAGAAGAAGATAACAGACTGGATAAAAAACTAGAATCTTGCAATATGTTGTTTACAAAAAACACATTTGAAGCAGAGAGATACACACAGAATAAAGGTAAAAGGTTGTAGTAGAATTTATTATGCTTCAGCTGAAAATAAAAGAAAAGCATGGGTATTAGTTGATCTTAGACAAAGTAAAAGAAAAAACAGAACTAATTAAAAGGGTTAAGGAAGGAAATTACACCTTGCTAAAAGGTACCATAGACAATGAAGTAATATCAATATTTAACGTATATACACCAAGGAGTATGGCATCCAAATTATTAGAGGAGAAGTTCAGGGAGTTACAAGAAGAAATAGGTAGCAAGACTATACTAGTGGGGAACCTCAACCTCCCCTTGTCAGAACTAGCTAAATCTAACCACAAAATAACCAAGAAAGAAATTGAAGAGGTGAATAGAATTTTAGAAAAGATATGATAGGTCTCTAGAGAAATTGAATGAATGTAGGAAAGAATATTCCTTTTTCTCAGTGGTACATGGCACCTCCACAAAAAATGACCATGTGTTACAGCATAAAAACCTCACAATTAAATGTAGAAAGTCAGAAATATTAAACTCATATTTTTCAGATGATGATGATGCAATAAAAATTACATGTAATGAAGGGCTGTGAAAAGATAGGCTAAAAACTAATTGAAAACTATATTTGATGCTAAAGAATGGTTGGGTCAAACAACAAATCATAGAAACAATCAATGATATCATCAAAGAGAATGACAATAATGAGACATCATACCAAAATTTATGGGATGCAGCCAAAGTAGTACTTAGGGGAAAATGCTATATCTCTAAATGTTTACATGAATAAAATAAAGGACTGAAAAAGCTATAAAAAGAACAGACTAAAAATTCCTCCTTACCTACCAAATTAGAAATTATGTAAATCAAAGGAGAGATTAATAAAATGTAAAGTAAGAAACTAATGAACTAATAAATAAAATTAAAAGTTGGTTTTATGGAAAAAAAAACACCACGAAATAGATAAATCTTTTTTTAAAAATCTGATTTAAAAAAAAAGAGAGAAGAAAATCAAATTACCAATACCAAAAATGAAAAGGGTGATGATTTGGCTACAACAGAAATAACTATCAATAATGGAGGGATGGTTACTGGATACTTATGGTACCATCTAATAAGGCAGCATCTTATTTCCAGGGAAGCTGAAATACGATTTTTTTTTTAATTGACATATTCATTCTGGAGTGAATCCAGTGGGACAGCATGCTTGAAATATAGTCCAAAATTTAAATAAACAACTATGATAATGATAAAACCAAACAAAAATCTCTCAAGTAGTTATCTTTACACCTATGTGCCCTCACTGATAAATAAAGTTGTGATTGGATTCATTCAATTTAATTACATTTGACAAACATTTCTTCAGGACCTACTACTATGTCTCCAAAGGAACCTTCCTAGGCATAGATATACAAATACCTGAAGTCTTCATGTGTCTCATACAGTAGTGCTTCACACAGCAATATATTGTCTCTCTTCAGGAATGGAAATAGGAAAGCTGGAAGTCACATGAAAGAGGATGCATCTAGGCAGAATGTCCCTATCAGTTGGCAAATTCGTCTAAATTAGTGATGTTAGCATCAAAGACCATATGTACTTTATACAACAGGTACAGAAATACTTTTTAAGTTATATTCAGATTCCTCTCCTACGAATCCTACCTGCCAGTAGGAAAAGCTCCAGTTCTCTCCAATCTGCCCCAGGGATCTCCCACCTTAGCCAGGCCCTAAGCTTGATGTTGCTTTGAAGTAAATAGTAATTCTCTGATTCTGGATCTAGGAATGAATATACAATAGAGATCCATGGTGTAGATAAGAGACTAAGTTTAGCTGGGAGAGTAGAGTTTTGCCCTTTGGGGAGTTGTTTATTTCTCTAGGATTAGATTATAAACTTGATGAGCCACTACTCTACTACAGTGAGATCCCTAAACTCCTTGGGATTTCAGAAGTGCTCAGTGCTATGAAAACATAGCTTACTCCATTTGAGGAAACAAAATGCTTATTCTTGGGTAATCACTGACTGGGCAGAGGGATCCAGGGGCAAAGGTTGATGAAAATTTAATCATTGTTTGTTTGTTTTTCTCTCCAAGAGAACAGATTGACATCTTCTTTAAGTAAAATAGCACTTTTTTTTTGGTAATTTTTTCTTCATAAATAGCTTTGGCTTTGAAAGCTCTGGTGTAGTTTCTAAATTGTTATTGAAGCTTCTTTAACTTTTAGCTTATATTTATTTCTCCCTGTGCCCCAGTCCAGGCATGTGTGTGCATATCTTGATTGAAAGTAGGAGGCAAAGAAGTTTTTGGGGTGCTGTGTCATTAATAATGCTAATAATAACAATAATAAAGATGTGATATTTACATTGAGTGTAGAGTCTTTCAAAAACACTGAAGATTCTATCCAAGGTATTTATATAGTACTTTAAGTTCTACAAAGTGCTTTAGACATGTTATCTCAACAGATCCTTACAATAACCATGTGAGATAGATGCTATTCTTATCCTTATTTTACAGATAAGGAAACTGAGGCTAAGAGAGAACGAGTGACTTATGCAGGGTAACTTAATATATGTATGAGTCAAGATTTGAACTTTGGTTTTCATGACTCCAAGTTCAGTGTTCCATTTATTGTATTACCTAGTTGTCTCTGATAGAGTAGCAATTATAATCCCAATTTTGGAAATGAGAAAATGGAGACTGAGAGTTGGAATGACTTGCTTAAGATTCAAAGGATCATAGTTTTAGAGCTAGAAGGGCCCTTATACATCATCTGGTCCAACATTCTCACTATATAATTGAGAAAAAAAAAAGGCAAGAATGATTTTCCCCAAGGTAGAATACAGGTTAGATAGTGGAGGCAGGATTCCAAACCCAGGAAATCTGATTCTAAGTTAGAGCTCTGTTCACTGTAATTGTTCACACTAACAAACACGACTCATAAAAGGCAACAAGAGGACTTTAACCCATGTCTTCTGACTCCTAGAAATTGCTTTTTTCAGTTGGGGAATGGAGAGGGGTAAACCTTTATAACTAGCCTAAGATGCTGGCCTGGAGAGGACAATATGGGCTACGGATAAGAGTAGAGGGGGGATAAGAATAGAGAAGTATGGTCCAGAGGTCACAAAGAGTCATGCACCACTGAACAACTGAACAATACCAAAATGCTTATAGGAGTTAAATGGATAAATTAGGGTTTCCTAGAGATGCCAGGCCAGGTTGTCAAGAGGGAAAATAGGTTATTTGATATAAACTATAATTATTAGCGGGACATGTTGCCAAAAGTAGAGTATTCCAAACAATGAAGGGAGGTGGGGAGAGGGCTCATCTTTTCTCTTGACATGTGCAATTAAGACTGATATGGTCAAGAAAACATCATGTGATTTGTTCTCATATTCCTTAAGTTGTTATCCATTGCACACATGCATCCTTGAAGGGAGAAATTTGACCATTTCCCAGGACCTTTCATTTCTCAGCTCTTACCATTTTCCATACTCATCTCTATTCCAAGAATTTACCTGATAGGATTAAAAGTTGGCTCTGTTTTAATAAGTAATAACAATAGCAGGAAGATCTGATAGAGTTAATGCTGGATGGGACCTTCATTTTATTGATAGAATCATAGAATGTTATGCAGGTAAGGCACCTTAGAGATCATCTAATGACTATTCCAAACTCCATTTGTCAGATAAATTGAGAACTAGAGAACTTTAATGATTTCTCCAAGGTCACACAGAGTATGAGTTCCAGAAGTGAGACAGGAATCCAGGTTTCTAGTTTAAGGCTCTTTTATGACACATGCAACTTGGAGTCTATACAACAACAACAACAACTAAAGATTTGCTACATAGTTAATTTAGTTCATTGAACTAAACCTAAACTAATTTAGTTCATTGACTGGCTTTTCAAACACCCCCCAAATCTGAACAAACATTCTATATAATCAATCGAACAGTGTACGGCAAGTATAGCTGAGTTAGTAGAATGTGGATTTTCTTTGCAATTTAAAATACTTCCCAGGTCCCTGAGATGCCTTTATGAGGTTTGCCAGCTGTGGTTCACATATTTATGTCTTCCTTAAGCATTCAGTCTACCTATTTGGAGACTAAAGCCATTTATGTATCAATATACCTAGATATCTTAGAGGTGGCGAGCGCTTCTCCAATTCTACTGACAAATCAGGCTCCTGACTTTAATCTAGTGGTTGCTTCTGATGACATAGAGAGGCACTTGCATCTCCCTATTATACTTACATGAAGATGAGGAGTCAAAGAAGACTTTCTGACACATTTAATTCAGTCCAAATCCAACCCCAAATTTTTTATATTGACTTTGTGATTTTTGGTGGGGGGGGAGAGGAAATGACTTCCTACTTCTAAAGAAAAATAAAGGTAGCCTTCATAAGACTGCCTGCCATCCATACCCAATTATAAAACACCATTTTGATGATTTAAGCAGAAACGAACCTAGAGCATATGGCTTAAATTGTCTCTAAAATAAACATGGGTTTAAAAATTAAAGGATATGGGTTTGGAAAGAATGAATTTGAGCCTTGTCTTACTGAAAACCTTTGAGAAGTCATTATTCTGGATTTTTTGAGGCAACTAGTGAATACATAATGGCATGGACTTGACAGAATCTTATGAAATACAGAAAATAGATAGACTGATATATAGATAAATAATGTCATCTATAGTTACATGTTGCATAGCAAAACACTATAATTTATAGAAGCATGTAATGTCAAAGAAACACACTGACAACACGGAAGAACAATTAGCAAATCTCTTAATTAGGCTTGTGTTTACACTCCTATTGTTAAGACTAATAATTTGTTTGCTTAAAGTTAAGTAGTCTGGCCTTACTAAAGCCATAAGTCTCCATGCCTAAAAGTAGCGTCTGAATTTAACCAAGTGAAACAGGGCTGTGTAGTATGACCAGGTCATTTATCATGTAGGCACCCACATGGGAGATGCCAAGGACTTGCTTCTTGGAAAAGACATTCTCCTGCTACGTGAGAGGGAAAAGCCTCTTTCTATTTCCAATAGAGCCATAGAGCCAGAATGCACTGCATCTTTAAAATAACAAGATAACCTCAATTCAGAGCAGGGTAAAGGAAGTTTTTATTCATAGCATGGGGGCTATAAACAGAATTGGAGGAGGAGAAATACTACCTTCTCCTCCCCCTGACCTTTATGACCAGTGGTCATGGGAAATAGGCTCAGGGCATCAGTCTTGTCTGTTTCATTTGTCTTTTTCAGTTCTGAGTGCACCAGTGGAGCGGGGGATGGATTTGAGCCATGGCGACCTTGGAGGCAGAATTCCAGGCTGGATGCTGGAGCCAAACCATCAGGAAAGCCCTAAGAAGCCAGAGCACCAGGTTTCTAAGGGCACCAAGCCTTGTCCAGGATTGTCTCCAGGCCAAGCCAGACACTTGACCTTGGAACCTGGTGGGATTATGTTATATAGGAATTGAGTTAAACTGTGAATTCAATTCTCTTCCCCTCCCCAGAGACTGAAGTGGTTTTTGGGGGGATTATGCTCCCATGTGATGAGTGGGATGTTTATATATTTGCTTTATCTCATAACTTTGACGTTAATATTTCTTTGTAAAAATTAATCTTAAGGTAATGGTTAAATGGAACTTGGATGAGACGGATCCCTAAAAGTGGGGGAATATAATCAGTGGGGGTTCAGAGTCAATGAAAGAGACTAAAGGCTCCCAGATGGTTTAGGGAGCCAGAGAACCACAGAGGAGGTATAAAAAAAAAAACTTACCTGGTCTTCAGATAGTGGGGGCCAGAGTAGTCACTATTACACAAGCATGTTTCACTTTCATCTGTCTTCTATTCTGTAGCGAATTCTGTTAACATTTTCATGAATCTAGAATCAAAACAAGGGTTTTATTTAGGTTAATGTAGAACTATCCTTTACTATAGAATACTAAGAGAAACCTCAGTAAGAATTTACTAATTTTTCTTCCCTTCCATGGATGCTAGCCAGTATTTTGGAGTTGAGGGTTATTATTGTTGTTGTTGTCGTTGTTTTGTTTTGTTTTGTTTTAGTAGTAACACAGATATCTATACATCCTTGCCTACATTTTAAATTCTTATCCTTTTCTGGGGGATAAATTACTATTAAATAGAATGTGACTCTATATAAAATATTTCTATAGAAAGGAGAAGAAATAAGAGGTTGGTAGAATTTTGAGGGTAAAACTCCAATTCAATCTTTAGGAACTGAATAGATAATCTTGGACAAGTAATCAGCTTTTCTATATCTCTTTTGATTTTGTACTTTTAAAAAAATGTATGAAAACAGATAAAATATAAAGAAGATAGCTAGCCGCAAAAATAAGAGTAAGACAAACTTGTTCCAGGAAAGACCACTAATTCTTGGTGTACTTGTATAGAATGAAAATTGGCAAACAAAGATTAGGTGTAGAATTTGTTAGGGAAAGTATATGTCTGTATATGTATGTTTGTATTTATGTATGTTGGTGTGTGTGTGTGTGTGTGTATATATATATATATGTGTGTGTGTGTATGTATATGTATATGCATATGCATATGTAGATGTATATGTATATGTATGTATATGTGTATGTACATATCTATATCTGTATATAAATAGATCCACACTTCATTGTAGCCTTCTTCAGTGCTGGGTGGGGGTGGGGGGGAGAGGAAAAAAGAACAAAGAAAAACATGCACAGCAAAGAACAAAAGAAAACTTAAAGGAAGCAAAGACAGCTCTCAACACAACATGTAGTATTTGTCATACAGACTTTCTTCAAATGAAAATTTATTATTATATTTGTGTCCTTTCCTATGTTTTGCTGTACACATGACATTTTTTTCTTTTCTTACTTTGTATTTAAGTTTCAATATTTAAATTTATGATGGGTTTCTTTTTCATTTCTCTATTCTATATTTAAGTTCTAGTGTTAAAAGTTTTTTTTTTATTAGAACGAAAATTAGGTTCTTCCTTTTGCATAATAGAGGGTTCAGGAAGAGAGATGATTGCATGGGAAAAAAAATTAACCTGTATAATCCTGTACCTAGCTTTCCTAGCAACTTTGCATATTTTGCAAAATATTCTACACAGTTCTCCAATTTTTAAGTGAAGTATATATCTCATACCTATTTGACAGAGAGATTCAAATTCCCCACATTAAGTCACTGCACTATGAAATACTGAATTATTTCTGCTTGCTACCCCTATAGACAGCTGGCTCTAATCTGCACTGATGCAGAATATATGGGCATAAATGAATTCCTAATTTGGAGGCACTTTTCAGATCCCATTTGTGGTCACTGTCCCACGGTGTGTAACACACACGAGTTTCATTTGGTGTTGCAATCGAAACTATTGAATCTCAAAATGGAATATAATTAGGGCTGCTATAATAAAACATGCTCCAATCTTAGCCAGTAAAGGGTGTCATATTTCTGCCAGCAGGTTTAGGCAAGGAAATAGCATCTATAGCTTTGTCAGGGCAGACTGAATCAGAAGCATGCTATCAGGTAGAAAGGCTATTGTTTAGATTATTTCAGTAACTACACAGCTGGTTTTGTCTTAGGGGCTCTGTACTTAGGAAATGGAAATCAATGGGTAGTATGGCCTAGGAGAGCTAGTGAACATTTTGTTTATACATACTTCATATATGTAACATGTTACACACTATATACTTGTGTGTGTATACATATGTGTGTGTGTGTGTGTGTATGTATATAAACTTATTTAGGACAGCTATATGGCACAGTGGATAGAGACAGAGGGCTGGGCCTGAAATAAGGAGGACTCATCTTCCTGAGTTCAAACGTGTTCTCAGACACTTACTAGCTATATGACCCTGGGCAAGTCACAATTCTGTTTCCTTCAGTTACTTCATTTATAAAATGATCTGGAGAAGGAAATAGCAAACTATTCCAGTATCTCTGCAAAGAAAATCCCAAATGCGGTCATGAAGAGTTGCACAAAACTGGAAAAACTCATAAATATACATTATATGTATAAGGAGACTAAATTTTGTATGGCAAAAGAATGGAGTTTTTATATGTATGTTTTGCCTTGAAAACAGACTCCTAGAGATGGAAGACATTTAATTTTTCCTTTATAGTTCACATAAAATATCATGTTCAGGAGTCACAATTAGCTTGAAAGATAACTACTTTACATAATATTATTGTCATCCCATTTTACATACAGGTAAAGAAATTGAGGCAAAACTTTAAAGGATTTGCACATACCTAGTCAGAGTTAATAATTCAAAGCCAGATATCTCCAGACTCCAGCAAATCTGGCACAATCTTGCCAAGTTGAGGAGGGCAATCCAGAGAAAAAAGTACATTTTGTTAACCTGTCCTTAAGTTGACATACAGGTACTGGTTGATGAAGGATAAAATTCCTTAAACAATGATAAAAGTTAAAAAATATTTCCCATTTGAATCAGACAGATAAACAGATCCTTTCATTTATTTATTTATTTAATGTGTTTATTTATTTGTTTTTAACATTAATTTTGAATTCCAAATTATTTTTCTCCCTCTATCCACTCCACTGTCCATTGAGAAGGCAAGTAGTATGATACCCATTATAAATGTGGAGTGATGCCAAACACATTTGCATATTACCTGTGTAAGCAGATCCTTTTTAAACCAAAAGAATAATATACACCATACTGGCAGTAATGTAAATAGAATGATCACTCTACAGAAGCAATATTCTGAGTGAATAAAAATCAATGAAGGTGCTTTAGAACAAATAACAAAATGTACATTCCTCGTCAAGGCAGAGAGGTAGGAGTCAACTAGAACAGAATAGTATATATGTTGTCGGATGAGGTAATTGTATCAAATGATTTACTTAATTATTTTCTTCATAATAAGGAGGATTCAAGAATAAGAGGAGTGGAGAGGATAGAGAGGACTTTTTCCTCACAGAAATGATTGTGAAATAAGAACCAAAGTCACTGATAAAACATTTAAATATTTTTAAAAAATGGATTTCCATTGATGTCTGCTCCTCTGTGATATTAAAGATGTGGGATTTTTTCTTTTTTTTTTTCTGCTTTACAACATAAAAATATCAGTGTTTCAAAGAAATAGGTAGGCAAGCAGGAAAATAATTACTTTGTAGGCAAATTTAAAGTTTTGTTTTTAACGTAAAAGGTGAAAATGTGCCAAAAGCTCCAAAGATAACAGTAACCATATTGGCAACAAAAGAAACAGCGGAAAGAACCAAAGATATTAATGCCCCAGCAACAAATAGACACTTTATTTATTTATTTATTTATTTATTTACTTGCTTACTTACTTACTTACTTACTTATTTACTTATTTATTTATGCTCATTGCCACTCACTGAGTAAAAACATGTTTAGTTACTCCTGACTCTTGAGCACAAAAGGGAGGCACTTTGACATCATCTCAATGTGTTCATGTTCACTTGGGGTTATATCCTCAAGCACAATGAACTCACTTGACTCAAACAACTGCCAAATTTTATTTAAAGTTGGCCGATAAGTCATCCTTATATCATTTGTTCCATATATATAGAATTTGCATTTTAAAAACCTGAGAATGGTTTCCTGGGAGAAATTCAATTCATTTAAATATAATTCAATTCAAAGAACATTTATTCAGCAGTTTACATGGCTGGGCACTGTGAAAAGCTTTGGGAATAAAAAGATCTCCCTCTGCCCTCCCACACAGGCAATAAAACACACACACACACACACACACACACACAAAACCACCCAATTCTTGAACCCTTAGTGGGCCTAATTTTTTAAAGTGTTTTTTATATTCTCCATCATTTCTGGATAGAGAGAAACCTTCCCTTGAAACAAAAATAAGAAACATTTAAGCACAAATAATGTCAGTACCATATCTGACAACGTATATAGCATTCTACCCCGGTAGTACTCTACTTCCCTTGATGAGAGGAGAAAGTTTTATTTCATTATCAGTTCTCAAAGACCATCAATGCCTTTTTTCAGTTAGTTGGTTACTTCTTTTTAGTGTTCTTTTCCTTTCATTTTTTGCAGCCATTGTATAAATTATTTCTCTGACCCACTCCACTTATTTCACTCTACATCTATTTTTATAAACTTTCTCCTATTTCAGAATCACCCAGCATGTCATTTCTAAATTTACCATAATACTTCAGTATATCCTTAAACCACAGCTTATTCAGTCATTTCCTAATTAATAGGCATCCACAATGTTTGTAGTCCTTTGGCACTATAAGAAATGCCATTATGAATATTCTGGTCAATGACATATACTCAAGATTTGGGGAGAGTAGATTTCCAAAGCTACAGAGAAAGGAGAGATATGATCCCAATTGGACCAAAATTTTCCAGGGGAAGTCATCCCAGGAGGAATGAAAAGCTCTGATGAATAATATTTTGAAGATATAAAATGAAATTATTCTAATGAGGAGGAAAGGCATAGTGGTTTGTTGAGATTTATGTAGAGACAGAGACAAGTAATCAAGTAACACTGATTTTTAAAAGATGAAAAGATCAGGTAATTGTGGGTAAATACAAGTAAGAATTGCTTCAGAAGTATTAAAGCTCAGAGTGAAATGAGGCCATTAAGGAAAGATAAGAATAACCAAAAATGATTTTAGGTGTTTTTTTTTTAATTTTTAAGCCATATGGGTGAATAGGCAGCTTTGTGTCACAGTGGGTAAGAGTCTTAAACTTGTGAAGATCTGAGTTCAAATTCTGCTTCCAACAATTACTACCTGCATGACCCTGGGCAAATCTTTTAACCTCCTAAAGTCAGTTTCCTCATATGCAAAATGAGATAAAAACAGCACTTATCTCAGAGTTCTTCTGAGCATCAAAGAAATAACATGTACAGCATTTTGATTACCTTACAGCATTTTGATTACCTTAAAGTGCTATATGCTATTGTTACTATTGCTATTAATTATTATTATTATAAAAGTGGAGAATCAAAGAAGGAACTGTTTGGGGAGTGATGATAAATGAAGACAATGCTGTTCAATCCTAATTTTGCTTCTGTGTTCTCAAGAAATGTATTTTAGCTAGAAAGAACAAAACAAAAATTTGTAATGAGTTTATGCCCAAGTTAATAGGAACTTAGTATGAGAAAATGTTATTAAATTTTCAGACAAAGACAAAAAATGCTAAAGAGAAGGCAGGACTTTTCAAGTATGTTTTTGCTTCTGTTTTATCTCTCAATAAGTAGGCATTTTGATCAGAAATGATAAAATAAAAAATTAATATTAAGGAACTTATATGCCAAATAAGTAGAAAGTTAGTGAGAAAGCAAGTTGTTTACCTTGGCAAGTTAACATCAGCCAAGAAATTGTTGAATGTAAACAACAAGATAGTCATTAATGATTTGAAGTTACCTTATAAGGAGGGCTCTCACGGTATGCCCCAGCAATCTGTGATTCGCCCAGTGGATTTTAACATTTTTTAACAATTATTTAGATAAAGTTATAGGTGATTTTGTTGTGAAATTTTAGATGACACAGATAAAGGTGAATCAATTATATAATACCGAATTTCACCAAAGTGAAACAGTCCCTTCCCTCAAGGAACTTGCATCCTATTATTCTACTGGGGGAAACAACATGTATGTATATGTGAATTTCTCTCTCTCCCCACCTGTCTCTTTCGGAATTAGATAGATAGATATAGATATGTGTGTATACACACATATACATTTGACACGTATATATAACATGTAACAATTAACTATATATGTATATAGTTGATTGCTATTTACTCAATCTAGGCACCTTGCTCCACACGACATGGTAAGATGTTCCACTAATAATTTTCAATCATAGACCATAGACTTCACATGAAAAACATTTGAAAGTCATTTGGTGAAGTGAAATGATGCCAGACAGGAAGTCTATTACAACTGGGTGAGCGATTTCATCATACAATCTGAGTCCTGTACAAAAGTATTCAGTTAGCTGGAATCAATGAGTTCCATGATTGAAGTAAGCATGGTTTTCCTCCACATCCCTGTAGGTTAACCACTTAGGAGAAAAGGACAGGCCATAGCTTCATCTTTCATTGAGTCTTCTTCCCATACTACTTTGGTCAGAGAAGGGCCTTGGGAGTTTCAAAGGGTCTGAAGAATTTTGCACTTCTCATTTTCTCATCAGTGTTCTAGCATCACTCCCCCATGACTACAGCAATTGGTGGTAGTGTCTTTATCAGAAGCAAAAGACACGAATACAAATTAATCATCCTTAAAGTTAACTCAGGAATGAGAGAAAAGGACCTCCAGCAACCAGGATATATGAGTTACTCCTTTGCTACTTCTAAGCTTAAGCCTAGTTCCTCTTGGACTCTTTGTACTCATAGAAGATTGTGTCACAGACTTTTGGGAGAATGTTTTGTGCCAACTTGATATACCACCCTGTAAACATCTTTATAAAAGTTATTTTAAGAATGACTAAATTGGTTCTTACCTTATGGCGGGGCGGGGGGAGGAGAGAGCAAAAAGTGAAGGCTTGAGCTAATAGTATTAGAGAATCACTCTAGACTCCTCAAGGATACCTGACTAACCAGCAGGAGTAGGAGTTGGATAAGAATCCTCATTGTTTCTATGCTGTGAAGAGACTTCTTTGTATCCTTGAAAGTACTATATAAATGGGAATTGGTATATTTAATGAGGAGGAGGAGGAGAAAGAGGAGGAAGGTCAATAATCACCCTAATTACTGGGCCTAAGTAACCAGTAGGAACCTAATAATTAATTGACTGTTGATTTAATTTGACTTGAAGAAATATGCCACAGCATCATTTGATCTCAAGGTAATGCATTGTTCTATTAATATAGATTAATTGAATTAACATGTAAATGCATTGTTCTATTAACATTCTATTCTGTGTTTAGAAGATGAGTTAGTGGGGTAAATGACTTCTAGATTCTCTTTAATAAATGAGACCTCTATACAATAGAAAGATCAAGGTAACCCACAATGAAGAATGCATATTTTGGAGCTGGTTTTTCCCTAAGAAACTCACAAAGACACAAGCCTTGAAGTTGTCCATGAGTATCTCTGAACAGCATTTAGTCCTTAATACTCAAGCCAATATTTAAA
The DNA here is from genome assembly GCF_003287225.1 of Phascolarctos cinereus. Lineage (NCBI taxonomy): Eukaryota > Metazoa > Chordata > Mammalia > Diprotodontia > Phascolarctidae > Phascolarctos > Phascolarctos cinereus. The sequence continues at coordinate 100,766,090 of NW_027555847.1, forward strand.
CAGTAGGATCAACTATTACTTCTGAATTAAAGTTAACAATCAGGTTAAAGAATGCAAACAGACCAAAGTCGAGACCATGACAAAAGGAAAATTCTTAAGAGGCAGGAATAAAGACAACATAATACTAAACAAATTATCCAAACTGTGGGTGATTTAGGGAGATTTAAAACCTACATACTGTATTTGATAGCAACAAAACTCCTCAAATAATATGTTCTGTTCTTGGGTGGTAGAAATTTTGATTCTGGCACAGAAGTCCCATTTCAAAAAGATTCATAAGGATTTCAAAAGTATTCAGATGTGAACTCAGATTTTTGGTGATGGACATGTTGATCATATGGCTATAATTATGAAAACAGGGATTCCAAAGAAAACATGGTTTAGCAAGAATCTCTTTCCAATGCTGCTTTATCACAATACTATTTAACATGACAAATAATTTGTTTTCTATTGTGTATTGGAGCTCTCTCTTGAAAGGATAATGCAGTAATTAGTTTTAACAGTACATGAGTAGCTATGGTTTTGTGTAATGGTAATAAGTTACTGTTGTTGGGCATCCATTTTCTTCAGAGGAGCCTAAGAATTAAGGTGCCTAACTGCTAATTTGCTGTTTTTTGTGAAGAGATGTGTTAACAGTTAATATCTTATAGTTAAAGAATGGCTTTTCGGATTTATCTCCTTAAAGATACCTCCAAAAGATGGAAGCAAGAGCAGGCAATTGAGAATAAATCCTGCATGAAAGTGTCATAGTCCTGTAATAAAAGCATTAATGCTAAAAGAAAACTAAAAGAATGCGTAGAACTATAACTCTGGGGGAGCAGTATAAAGATGATGGATGAAAGAGTCATAATGAAGAACTACTCAGAGTTTGCTTGTGTTCTCCTGAACAAGGAAAACCATCAGACTTGGAAATACATAATACAAACGGTGAACAGGCAATTGGAAACCAAGATAAGTGAGAATGTTGGACAAAGCTGTTTAAGCACACTGCATGAGTTCAAGTCATCAGGGCAGGATGAACAGAACACCAAGCTACTGCAGAATTTGAGGATGGGGTTATAGTGACTGCATTTAGTGATCTCTGAAAAATTATATGAAGCAGAATATTGCCACAGAATTAGAGATAGAAAAAGTTCCCCCAGTTTACATATGTGTGTGTGTGCAACTATAGACTAGTGACCCTACCCAATAGATATTTATTAAGTACCTGCTAGTAAGTACTGGGGATACCAAAAAGAGACCAAAAGTGATAGTCCCAACCTTCAAGGAGTTCACAATCTAATGAAGAGATAACAAACAAATATATTCAAATAAGCTATATACAAGATAAATAGGAAATAATTAACAAAGGGAATGCACTAGAACAATCCAATAGTGAGGTGATAAAAAAATTCACTGGGGTGGTGGCAACATTAGAAGCAAGAAGATGCCATATTTAAAAGATGTTGCAAACTTTACAAAGACCTTCAAACAAATGATCACTATTGTGGAAAACAAAATTCTAATTCATGTGACTAAAGCAGATGTACATCTAAATTGTACCTTTGCCATTGATTTTTTCCTTTTTTTCTTGTTTTATTGATGCCCTCGGTTTTTACATTTCATTTAATCAATTGATGAGCATTTATGCATCACCTACTTTGTGTCACATTCTGTTGAGAGCACTGGACGTACAAAGACAAAATTAAAACCAGATCAGTCAGAATTTTTTAAATTTTTTTTTTCAGATCAGTCAGATTAATCTTCTACTTGCACAACCCTGATCCTATCATTTAACTTCTCAAAAATGCTTTTAATTTCCCCTTGCCTGTTGAGTAAATGTCATATTTCTTTCCCTGGTATACAAAGGTAAATGTTATTTGGCTCTAACTACTTTTCTAGTATTATCGAAACTTCTGCCCCTCATGTGCTCTGGCTAAGCTGAATTGCTCCTTGTTTACCAAGTAAATTTTGCTGTTTCCTACTTCTGTGACTGTAATATTATGGCTTCTGTATGGCTTCTCTCAAAACTTTGTATGTTGAAATACTACCCATCTTTTAGTTATACTAAACCCATGAAACTTTTCCTGATCCCACAAGGAAAAATTATTTTCTCCCTCCTTTGAATCTGCATAGCCAGATTGTATCGTATTTTTGTTTCAATTATATTTTTTATGATTGAGTATGACATGGCAACCACCCAAATAGAAGCTACAGCAACTTAAAGTGTATTAGGAGATTCATAACACAAAGAATTTTGGAACATGAGAGCCCCTTTATATTCTGGTCAAACCACATCTGGATTATTTTCCTCAGTTCTGGGCACCTGTTTTAAGGAAGACATTGAAAAACTAGGGGAAACAAACAAACAAAAAAAAACCACCTAGAGGATGGAAAACAGAACAATGTTGGACCTGAGATTATTTTATGTGATAATCATTTGATAATTAGACTAACAACAAAAAAAGACAATTTGATGTTCATGTTATCTATATTTGTGGAATCTATATTTTCATGTAGAAATGAAATCTATTTATAAAATAGATTTAAAATTTTCATTTTCAGTTGCAAATTCTCTATCTTCCTCCATTTCCTCCCCTACCAATTGAGAATGAAAGAAATAAGATTAAGTATGGCTTTAAAAGACAAAATAAAACTTTCTTTGTATTCTCAATGCTTAGCTAAAGGCTTGCATTAGCAGGCATTTAATAGACTTGCAGCCAAGAGACATGTTGGATAGAGCACTAAGCTTGGAGTCAAGAACTCCTGAGTTCAAATATGACCTCAGATACTTCCTAGCTGTGTGAACTTGGGCAAGTTACTTAACCTATGTCTGCCCCAGTTTCATCAACTATAAAATGAGGGTAATGATAGCACCTACTTCCTAGGGCTGCTGTGAGTATCAGATGATGTAAAATGTGTAAAGCTCTTAGCATAGAGCTTGGCACATGGTAGGTATTTAATAATGGCTGTTTCCTTCTAAATTAAAGTTTTTTTGATTGGTTGGTTGATTGTCCTTTCTATCACCATAGGCCACAAATAGGAGTCACAGCTAGAAGTTTCAGAGAGGCAAATTGAGGCTTGAAGGGGAAAAATCATTCCTAACATTTGGAACTCTCCCAAAGTTCAAGGGACTGGTAAATGATAGTGATATTTCTTTCACCAGAATACTTACAGGCAAATATAACCATTATGAGTATGTGGGCATGGTTGGAGGTTGGGGGAGTATAGGGCAGGAATTCCTATCTAAAAATAGGTTGGCAGACTGTAAGAATCTGTCATTCCACACATGTCTTATCTCTTCTCACTGAGGGCAAGGAACTCTTTTTTCCCCCTAATCTTCGCACTTAGAACAATGCTTGGTGCCTAATAGATGCCTAAGTGCATTTGTTGGATTATAACATTTGCTGCTATTTCTTGAGAGGTAGATGAATTTCTTCTAGAGTTGAGTCCAATTTAATAAGCATTCATTAAGTGTCTACTTTGTGCCAGGAACTTTGCTAAGTATTGCTAATAAAAAGAGCAACAAAATGAAACTATCCTTGCCATCACAGAATTGGCTAGGAAGAAATAACATTGTACACAATAAGACTAAGTGTCAATCAACGTTTATTAATGGCTGCTATTGACCAACCACTGTGCTAAGAATTGGGGAGACAAACCCTTAAGAAGTTCCCATAAGCACTAAAGTATGAAGAAATATATCATACATATCATATAAATATACTATAGATATACATATATATATATACATATAATATATTCATGCATGTATATCATGTGTGCACACATTTATAAACAAACTCACATAAATACTAAATATATTATGTGTGCATCAATATCTATTATATTTATCTTGTCGTTGTCAGGTAGTTTCAGTTATATCCAACTCTTTGTGACCCCATTGGGATTTTCTTGGCAAAGACTCTGGAGTGGTTTGCTATTTCCTTCTCCAGCTCATTTTACTGATGAAGAAATGCAAGCAAACAGGATTAAGAAATTTGTCCAGGGTCACACAGCTATTAAGTGTCTGAGGCCAGACTTGAACTCAGGTTCTCCTGGCCAGCGTTCTAGCCAACATGCCACCTAACTGCCCTTGTATTTATCTATAGACCAATAGTTATGTATAGATATATGGATCCATGTATTTATACAGACATATATCTCTATCTGTGGATATAGTTCTACACATACTAATAAATATATGGCAATGATAGATATATGCATACATTCATATGTGCATGATTACATATATAGCTACATAGAGAACAGCCCTATGACTTCATTCATTAGTGTTACAAGCTCCCACTTAGAAATTGTCTCTTCCAGGGGCAGTGGATAGAACTTCAGCCTTGTAGTCAAGAGGACCTGAGTTCAAATCCGATCTCAGACACTTGACACTTACTAGCTTTGTGACACTGTGCAAGTCACTTAACCCTGATTGCCTCACCAAAAAAAAAAAAAAAAGAAAAGAAAGCAAAAAGAAAAAAGAAAAAGAAAGAAACAAAAAAGAAATTGACTCTTCCATTGCAGATATAAGTACTTTCTTCTCCATTTCATTCTTAGAGAGTTGAATGGGGAAATGAAAAGTTGTGACTTGCATAGGGTCATATAGCCATCATGTGTTAGATATGGTACTTGAACTCAGTTCATTCTGACTCCTGAGCCAGCTCTTTATACTCTACACAAAAGAAAACAAAATACATGCAATATATATATACACACACACACACACACACACACACACACACACACACACACACACACACACACACATATATATAAAGCAATGTATAGTTTGGGAGAGATCATACTAGGAATTCAGGTAAGACTTCTCATAGTAAGTGACATTGAAGGTATTTCCCTCATGGGCAGAGCAAAATGTGGCTGATCTCTATCTTGTTTCCTTTAAATCCTGAATGTCACCAACTGAGGGACTTTCTCTTTGGCCTTTGTCATTTACTCTCTCTCTCTCTCTCTCTCTCTCTCTCTCTCTCTCTCTCTCTCTCTCTGAAGTCAGTAGGATTTGGTAAGTGATTTATAATGGATACCTTAAGACCAGAAGTTATATCAGAACAGAACCTTGGAAGCTTGGGTTAGTAGGAAATATGTCAGACTGAACATGACAAATGATCACTGTGAGAGGTGAGCAGAAAAAAGCTGAGAGAACCTAGTCTCATGGTTCACTGACCTGACCTGATCCTACTGAACTCAGGATCTGACAGATTAGTCAGCATAATAATTAGGCTGAAAGATGGAAGGAAACAGCATAATGTTGGTTTAGCCAAGGCTGGGTACTAAGTGTAACTTGAATACGGGAAAAAAAAAATCTTTCTCAATGTGGTGTTAGGTAAAACATTTTTTCTTCCTGTGTCCCTCTCAAATCAGCTGTCAAAGCAGGAAGACTCAGCAGTGGGACTTTATTAAAAACAACCCTTTTACATTTTACAGGTGAACATATGATAGGGTTGGGGGTGGGTGCAAAGGCCGAGACTATTTTTCTATCTTTGAAAACAGTGTGTGAAGGAGAAATAGGGCAACAAAGACTTACTAGAATTATAACTTTTACAATCTATCACATGCAAGACTTGGCAAACAAATACCACACAAACAGCTATATCCCACCTTTGATACTTTTTTCTCCTCTCAAGGGCAATCCTTAATGATAATCATTCCCATTGAAAAGGGACTGGAAAGTTTATCATGTACTTTTTTCATACCATCTCTGTGAGGCAGGTGGTGTAAGAATTCTTATTCTCAATATATGGCTAAGGAAACTGAGGCCCAGAGGTGTTGAGTGACTTGTCCAAGCCCACACAATCAGAAAGTGTCAGAACTTGAGATTTAAGCTGAGGAATAGACCATAGGATCATAATTTTAGATGCAGAAGGGGTATCTGGTATTGTCCCTGTATTTTAAAGAAGAGAAAGTGAGAAGACCCACAGAAGTTAAGTGACTTGTCCAAGGTCACACTGGTAGCATACAACAGAACAAAAGCTCAAACTTAGGTCCCAGATTTTAAATCCACTTTCACTCTGCCATATTGCCTTCACACTTACACTACCTGATATGTGCAGGTCTCCTCTCATTGAAGCACTCACCTGGCCTGATCCTACTGGACTCAGGATATGACAGGTTAGTCTGGGGCTTTTTCCAGTATGCCTACTTTTCACAAAGCTGGCTTGTACTCATTGCTTCCCAGGAGTAACAAGATAGATTTGAGAAGAAAATGATTAAAGCCTGATAAATTCCACTCAGGCATGACAACATTTTAAGGACTGTGAGCTATTTCAGTTTCTTAAAGGCAACACTATGCACATAAGCTAGACACCCTTGAATCATTTCAAGCAATCAGAAGGGACCTCACAAGGCATTCTGTCCAGCTGCCTCATTTTGTTGTTGAGACATATGTGTCCCAGAGCAATGTGACTTACCCAAGGGAACCAATATTGTTTAGAAGAGCTGGAAAATGAACCCAGAATTGTGGACTCCTAGTAGAGAGTTCTTTTTATGAACCTGTGCTGCCATACATAGCATTGAATTTGACATTTTTAAAAATTATTACTATTAAGCAACTTTGAGAATTTATGATTTTCTCAGTTAGCTAATGGCACTTCCACAGTTAAGAGCAGTCAAGGTGAGTGAAAACAGCTGCTTACAATTACCTTGAAGTCTACACAATGAATGACAACTATGACAAATCTGCTTGCTGTATTCACTTGTATTCTCATGATTTTCATTTTCCTCCTCTGCTAGATATTTTTCCACTAAAGAAGACAGCAAGATAAAATGTTAAGTGGTAACTGTAATGTGCATTATCTCTGGTTTATATTATCAGGAAGATAAAGGATGGTATCCCAAGATGCCTATGAATTACAGGTGCAAACAAACAAAATATTCTTAGGGCATCAATCTAGCAGTATCATCCTCTCACAAGGGAATCTTCAATGTCTCCTCATTGCTCTAGGATAGAAGAAATTTTTAGACAAGTATTTCAAGCCCTTCATGGTGTGGCTCCATGACCTTTCCAGTCTTATTTCATATTACTCTTTCTCATGTATTCTTCATTCTAGTTAAGTTGGCATGGTAGCTGTTCCCTATACATGACTTACCATCTCCCATCTCTGGCTTAGCATGGGTGGGCCTTCAAGTATAAAATATGCCACCTCCTTATTTTTCTCTTAGACTAGTTAGCTACTTCCAAAGTACAATAATGCCATCATTTCCTAAACAAGGCCTTTCTTTATCTCCTTGGTTGACAGTGCTCTCATTCTTGAAATTCATTGTATTTCTTTATATTTAATTACTTGTGAATATGTTGCATCCTCTCCCACCTCCAAATAACATAGAAGCTCCCTAGAAAAAGTGAGTGTTTTGTCTTTTTATCTTTAGTCTCTAGCACCTTGTACACAGTAGTCATCACATAAATGTACAAGGAATTGAATTAATATCCCTGGGCTGGCTTATGACACATAGCAACAACAGCAGACCACTTCAAGTTTTAAACCTTGGAAGGCTTAAAAATACCTAAAGAGGGCTGAGTTATAATCAAGTATCTTTCATTGATTCAGCAAAACCAATAGATTCTAGGTAGTGCACATCTTTTTGACTGTGTAAAAATGCTAGAATATAATAGAATGACTCCTTTAAGGTGAGTTGGGGGAAGATAGAATAAGAAAGGGCAATGTTGCATGGGGAAATATTTGCCCCAAATATCTCCAATTAAAGTCTGAGATCCATACCACTGTCTCATGAAACCTGTGATATCCCTTAAGACACAGTTCAATTGTCTCCTTTTATATAAGACTTCTTCTGGTCCCCCTAGGTCCAATTACCTTCTACCTTAAAGTTATCTTACCTACTTTATATGGGTTTTATTTGTTCCTAAATATGTATCTTGTATGTACCAATAGATGGACATGTTGTATTCCCATTGCAATATAATCTCTTTGTGTGCAGACACTGCTTTACTTTTGTCTTTTTAAAAAGCACCTAGCATAGCTTTTATTAAATGTTTGCTTGCTTGGCTCCTTGATTTTTCATGTCTTGCCTGCTCAGGGGATTTTCCAGTCATAGGTAGACTTGATGATATCTTTTGTGCCATTTCTTCTAGCTAAGTCGTTGTTGGTAATATGCCACCATGTAGCTTTTCAATGTCATTTGAGTCACCTTCAGTTTTGCTTCTTCTGAAATTATGGTCTTCTGTAGTTTGTAATCATATAGCTTTATTTAGTGGTTAGGAGTGTTAAAAAGATGGGCTTTGGAGGATACCAAGTAATCTGTGGTCAGTGAAAGTGCCACACAATACCCCCTCATGTAATCTTGTATAACATCATTCTCATTATTTTGAACTAAGCACATGTATTGTACAATCTGACACACACACACAGACACACAGACACACACAGGCACACACACACATATACATATACACATACATACACGTATACTTTGTACACATCAAAGAATTTTCATCCTGAAGATATGTTTATATTACTTTCTCACAGTATTGTGGTTTGTTTATATTCTGAGTGTAAGAAAATTAGTAAGAATAATAATTGATGGAATATTTATAATTCAATGTCAGATCCCAAGGACAGGTCCTTGCCCTTCAATTGCTGTCACAGGTATGACTATGTCAATTTTCTCCTCAAATCTTAAGTTGCATAAGAATGATTATACTGTCTTCCCCACAGAAGAATCTTTGGACACACCTTGCCTTCCTCATACCCCCAAAGGGATAATACAGATCAAAGAGTTCCAGAAACATGTTAAGCAGGTATTAACCCCAACTTTAACTTCTAAGTGTCAAATCATTAATCAATATCATCATTTTTGCTGACATTTGCAGGAGCCTCTTTGGGAAAGTTACTGCATTATACACTCACCTTACAAAAAGAAAAAGAAAAAAGGAATGAGAGATTAGGGAAATAACATATGTTAAATATCATTATTCTCTTGAAGTTAAAGCTCATAATTCTTATACTCAGTAAGTCACTCCAACAGTATTTTTTGAAGTTCACCAAGCTCTATTACACTCACATCAGTCATAACAAGTGAGGTGAGATCTAGAATTACTTAGGAGAAATACTTTTTCTTAAAGTCATGTGTTACAGAATCTTGCCATGGGCTCTTCTTGGGCCAATCCCAGAATTCCAGATGATATAATTACTATTTCTATGTATGAAACAGGTGCAGTCTGTGCAGGAGAGATCCACTTGTCTGATTAAGAAAAAGCTGCTGTCCAGTGGCTCCCTACAAGCTGTGTTGTGAAGGGTTGGCTGAGTGTTGGAATTCAGAAAAGAAAAACAGAATAAGGATCAGTCATCAAAGCAGGCATTTTTTTTATATTTGTTAATTCACTTATTCACTGTTCTTGTTATAAATAATTTTTAAGCTTCCTGGTTCCTAACAGCACAAAAAGTTTCCATGAGTGAGAACTCCATATCACAATGACAACAATAACAACTCTGATTCTAAAATCTTCCCTCTAGTTTTATAAGAGTTATGATTTTGCAAGGGGCAGGTAAAGAATAGAGAGAACAGTTACAGTTTTTATCATTGTTATTATTATTAATAAAATAACAACAACAATAATAACGTTCAAGTAATAAACTATACTGAAACCTGGCTACTATTACAAATAAAAAAGGTCCTCACAATCACCTAGGCATAGCAATTATTAATAAAATCTTGAGAACAGCATTAATGTAACACTAAAGATTGGAAAGACTTGAGAACTCTGAATAATGCAATGGCCAGTCATAACTCCAAAGGACTGATGTTCTCTTATTGGAATTGTGGTTAGGATGCTTTTTGGTGAGCCTACAGAGAATGAGTTTACATCCTAATGCTTTTATTCTTATCTTCTCCACCACCACCACCACCACCACTACCACCAAATAACAGTTAGCTACCTTGCAATGGTCCAAAGAACATAAAATAAATCATAATATAACAAGATAGTGACTCATACCAGGACTATTTATATCTGAAGCCCATCAAAAACAACAATACAAGAAGAAAGAGAGGATAATATCACTTGATGTGTATTAATGGCATCAAGTTCTATGCCTCATTAATAAGTTGTCAAATAAATCCTTCTTCTTATGGAATCTTTCTCCAAAGATCAACTTATCACTTTGACTTGGTAAGTACAAAACTCTTAACATGAGCCATAGAAATATAGAGATTTAAGGCTTTGAGGTTACACCAAGAGGTCAAATTGAACTGATAAAGACAATACTTACAAATACCTTGATTTCCCTCAGGTAAGACACATTAAGCCTAAAGCTATCCAAGGAGAAAGTCATGGCTGATCATGCTAAGAGAGTTGTTGGCACCCTCATAATCAGAGATCAATAAGAATGATGCATTCAAAAGCAAATAATATCTGTGTAATGACAGTTTTTTAGGATACTTTAGCAGCTGAAAAATGGACCATAATATACCCTCAAAGTATCCTAAGAAAAACATGTGCAATATTGCCAACACATGTAACCTATCACCCTAACCCAGCTATATATAGGAAGATTAACACTGTCTCCAAAATAAGGAAAATGGCTGATAAACATTTTCAGAACTCAGGCTTTGCTGACTCTAACTCTATCCTTCCAATCTTTTGAGGTCAACATAGTTTTCAGGGGGCAGGCCAGGAAGGCATAATAGCTGCCTTTAGTTCTATAATATATGATACCCAAAAAATTTTGTGTAGTTTTAACCTATAACTTCACAATTATAAAGGCTATGCACAAAGGACAATGATTAAAGTCTTAATTATTTAAAATTTTAGAAATTTGATGATTTTTATTAAAAGTTAACATAACTGTCTTGTGTTAACATAAAAAAAATAAAAGCTAACATAACTTTCTAGTCAGTTTTTAAACTTTGTAAAAACTTTCATCAGCTGCTGTTCAGTGACTGAAAGGACTATATATAGATATAGATATTTATGTGTGTGTGTGTGTGTGTGTGTGTGTGTGTGTGTGTGTATTCTCAATATTGAGATGGTCCCCAAAGATGAGGTTTGGGAACATTACTATTTATAAGGCTCTTCGTTTCAGGGTCCTGGGCTGTCTCCATCAGGGTTTGAAGGGATGTGGTGATCAAAGTGGTGACAGTCTTTTCCACACGTGCCTGGCACATGCTGCCTCCCCTCTCTTCCTCAGGGTATCTTGCTGTTTGGCAGATGATTGGCAGTTAGTGAAGATGCGTGACCCCTTCTCCACAGGAACTTCTTCCCCATTCCAGATGACATCTGTATAATCTGGGCAGGACCAGCGGTCTGGGAGGTATCACCACTCCCAGGGCTCTTGGGCCTGTTCAATGGTCAGACTAGTCAATAGTTGTTTCTTATAGTGATGAAGAATGTGGGCCTCTTCTCCACAATGATTTCTCCCCTCAGTGTTGGTTATGGGGGCTGGTTTGGAAGCAGGTCTGATGATTTGAAGTTCAAAGATGATGGTTTGATATTCCCAGGGTTCTTGGGTTCAGGATCATGGGTTGTCTCCATCAGGGTCTGAAGAGTAATGGTGATAAAAGGAGTGGTGGTAGTCATTTAACTTGCCTGGAATATGCTGTGTCCTGTTTCTCCTTCAGGTTGACTTGTTGCCTCAAAAAGTTTGGCTTAACCTGTTCTGTGAGTGCTTAACAAATGTTTGTTGACTTGATATGATGAACAACAAAGTCCCAAGCAACCTATCTGACCCAATATAGATTAAAATGAACACAAAGATAATGACAGATTTATCTATTGGTTATCCTGCATTTGGAAGTAACCTTGGTGGGGTACATTCTATGTAGAAACTGTTTTATTTTTACCCCATGCTACTGAGGGACTGAAGTAGAAAGATAGAGTGTTCCCCTAGGTGATGTGAAAAATGTTTATAATTTTTGTTCTTGTGAACATACTTTTGGAAAAACTAATTGATGTTAATTGGTTAAATGATATTGGGACATTAATCACAAGCTTCTGGTTGATGAAAGGGAGAATACACCACCATAGCGATTCAATTGGAGAGTATTGGAGAAGGATACTCCTAACCCCTCAGTGGTATCGCCAGGACTCTGGAAGAGAGGTTTGATTTGTGGAGGGGGAAATAGCCATCCCAGCTATGGAAATCTTACCTGCTAGTGTTTGTATTGGTTGAGAGAATAAATTCAGATCTTATTATTTACAGATAAGGAAACCAGGTTCCAGGAAGCTGAGTGATTTGTCTAAGTTCATACAGATATGTGCTGTGAATTGCAAGCAAATATAAATCTGAATCTCAAAAACAGTATAAAACTTCTAATCAAATAGTAGCATTCAGAAGTGTCCAGAGTTAAATATTGCAGTCCTGTAATTTTCTTTTGCCTGTAGTGGACACACTAGCTATGTTTAATGCCTGTGTACATTGATGAAATTGAATAAATTCATTTAAGATCTATACTATGTGTGTTTTCTAGAGAAGGTGATATTATCAAGAATACCAATAATGAAATATTAATTACTGACATTTAACAATTGCCAAATGTTTTACATTTCATTGAATTTGAAATTCAAAGCACCCTCTAAGGTCAATACTACTGTTATCATTAGCCCCATTTTACAAATGAAATAACTAAGAATGAGAGAAGGCAAGTGATTTGCCCATGGGCACGCAATCTGTAGCCGAGGTGGGATCTGAACCCATTTCTCTTCTAACTATAAACACATGGTCCTCTCCTCTATACTACATGAAGGAAACAGAAGGAGGAAATACTTTCAGGCATCTGAGTTGAGCACATTCCAATATTTGGACAATAAATTGTGGTTTAACTTTCCCAGCAGAAAAGGAAACACATTGAGTTACATAGTTTTCATTTTCTGACAACAGAAAAGTACAAATTTTGCTGATAGTTTTTTTTTCCCCGCAACTAAATCCCAACAGAAATTTAACAAGAGGGCCTATGTATAAGAAATTATGTGATGTACTAAACAGTAACTTCAATCTTTTAAAATAAATTTAAAAGCATTGTTCAATAATATAATTATCACATCCATATTTTTTCTAAAGGCAGCTGAATTATAACTAAGCAGATTATGTTGTGAGACTATGAAATAATTTGGCCTAAGTTTTCTAATATTCAAATTTAATCAAATTTAGATGAAGGAAATGCTCATATGCCCACTTAACTAACTGTATCTCTCAAATGCCATGTCATAAGCAAACTCTAGTTAACACCTATTTCATCATTAGCATGATTCTGTAGAAAGACTATTATGTTCAAAGTCAAAAGACTTGTGGTTGAATCATAGTTCTGTATGTGACCTTGGGCAAGTCATTTTTGCTTCAATTGCCTCATGGGTAATATGTGGAATTGATGTCTATGGATCCCTCCAGCTGTGTATCAATAATCCTTTTATCCTATCTTTAGCACATGTGTGCTATGCTCCTGGTCAAAATGAGAGGCACATGCTTTAGATTTCAGAGTGGAAAGACACAAAGTTGACATTTTATTTTGCAAGGTGAGTATTTTGAACTGTCTTTAATGTATCTGACCCCCAATCATCCCTGGGACCATGTGCATTCATCCATTTTCCATTCTGCCTTTCCTGCCACTACTGTTGTTCTGCCCTCCAAAATGACCCAATAGGAGCTGTGGCTGGGAGAAGCTAAGTCACCTAGCTCTACATTCTCGGGGATCTCAAGTCCTTGTATTTACCCCAGCTATTCTTCCTTGCCACTACACACATCTACCTTCATTTCTTCCTCTCCCTTATTCTGATCATTATAACAAAATAACCATCCTCATTGCCTCTGGAAAGGACATGTTAATGGACTGCTGTTCCATGTTGTTCCACATATATATTTTTGTAACTTCTAACGCTACCATAATTCTCCTCTTTGGCCACCACTTCCCTAGATATGTTGTATCTCCTATTAGAATGTAAGTTTTGAAGACAGATGTATCACTTTTTTAATTTGTATCCCTAACACTTTGCATGGTACTTAGCACATAGTAAGCACTAAATAAGTATTTTTCATTCATCTATTCCCTAGATTTTTACATTTCACATTTTTCCATAATGTTCATGATATACAAGAATTTGTGACTTCAGCATAGGTATTACCTCAATAAATAAAACCACTGTGGTTTATTAGATCATAGCCCCTCTGTGATTAAAAAGATATTCACTGAGACTTACTGTGGCTGAAAAACAAATCCTTATGTGGCTACTCTGGTGACAAGCCTCTTCAAACTTAGTCCTCAGACAACAGACAGGGTCTAATATTGTATCTATGCTTGAAGTCTTTCCAAATTGGAGGGAACCATCAGAGCTTTGAGCAAAATCTCATAGCCTTTAAGAACTCAAAGCCACTCTATAACAATGACTAGAGCACTGGGCCTGAGTTGCTATTCTATCCCAGATACTTAATGGCTGTGTGACCCTGGTCAAGTCACTTACCATCACTTAGCTTTTCTTTAAATCCATAAAATGAAGATAATGATAGTATTAATCCCACAGGATTGTTGTTATGAATCAAATGAAATAACATATGCAAAATACTTTATAAACTTTTAAAGCACCATGTGAGTGTTAAGTATCATTCTTATAAAAAAGTTTAAGCTCGACAGACTTTTGCCATGACAGCACAAAGAAAATATATATATTTATTCAGATTAAAAAACCAACTTGTTTCAGCATGGGCAGAAGCAATAGGCATACCTACAGGTTGAGCTAGTGTCAACTTTGAGAAGTACCTTTGAACTTTATCAAGCTCTTAGGCTTTCAGGGAGGCCCTTTCTAAACAGGGTTTGGTATGGTCCTTTGTTCTGTTTTATTTTATGAAAAACTGTCTTTTGTTGGCCACGAGGGTGCCAGCAAGAGAAGAATCAACCTTACGTCAGATGAATGCTGCTTCCTGTTGGACAAGGCCATAGAAGATTGACCATTTCATTGCTGGGAGATAAGTAGCCCACACCTTTGGAATTTGGTTTTTGTTCATTTGTGCTAACCTGCTCCTTTGGAAAATAGCTAACCAACCAATCTAGTAACTTCTTAAGACCACCCCTAGTCAAAATCAGGTGGAGTGCAATTTGACCTCTCTGTTTCTCCAAGAGTAGGCCAGATTCTCCTTTGTTGCTCTTGGAGAGCTGGTGAAGTTGTCATTTTCCTTTCTTTTTTTGGAACCCTTTACTTTGACATGTTATTGCTTTTAATTTGGCATGTGCACCTTGGTAATATACCTGTTGAATGATTAAATGCAAAGATTTAAAATTCAGACTTACAGTGCATGGGGAGCAGTAATTCTGTCATAATTTTTCTCATCTTATCCCATAAGCATCATATCCAAAACAGAGCCAAACACTTAGAAAAACAAAGTGATGCAAATCTTAAGTTCTTTCTGGAAACTAAAGTAATAACTCTGCTGACTCTCTTCAATCTGAGGAAACAATCATTTCAAATTTAGAAACCTGCATATTATTAAAGTTAAAAACATCATATGCAAGGTAAGTTAAAGGTTGTCCAGGGTATAAGCACATACATTACATGACACATGCTGATATGAACAATGAAATATATATTTAACCTTGCTGTGTCCCTGCATTCAGGGGGAGGGAGCTGTCATCATGATGCCTGAGAGGTGAGTGTGTGGAGACTGAAAGAAGGGGGAGCTGAAGAGTGTTGAATATCCCTCTCCCTCCTTCCAATCCTCCCCAACAAGGGTGTGTGAAGCTATGTGGCAATCTGAGCTCTGGGTATAATCAGACTGAATAGCTGGAAAATGGGTGAAGGTGATTGAGAGCTGATCAAAGTTTGGTCAAATATAGTTCACTTGAGGTCAAGCTGTCATACTTTTCTCATCTGGCCACCATGCTGCCAAGTGGCACCCTCAAAGGGAATGGTTTCCATGGGAGAGGAGCTCAGCCAAGCTGCTCTCATCTGGCCAACACTTCTCCCCTACAGTCAACATGACCAATTTTAGGGGAATAAATGCTATAAGGTAGAGCTCCATGCATCTGGCCTCACTTCAAAATTGTGGGAAGTAGGGACAGGAGGAGGGTTTCTATGAAGTTCTTCCCATTCAAGTCAGGAGAATGAGAAGAGGTAACATCCTATTCCAATCCTGAATTAGATTCAGCCTTAGATATGGAACACACATTGAACTGTGTCATCATTTTTTTCTCTTGCCCAACCTATAGACTGACAATCAATTCTAGAAGCAGTGATATGTCAAAGCTGTCAAAATCTTTCAGTTGGGGATAATTCTTAGATTTTTTTTTAAATTTTTGAATAATCAATAATTTTGATAGGTGTCAGAATGTTTATCTATTTCCCCTATGTTTTATGGTTGCAAATGAAACTAAACAGCAGGAATTCCATAATACCACAACAAAAACTGTTGTGAGGACTATTTCTGATTGGACCAAGCCAGAAAATATAGGTAATACTGCAAAGATTTATTTTCTCATGAGATGGTAAAGGAAATTTCTCCACTAGGGAGTTATAGACAGCCATCCAGAATGCTAGTCAGCATTCCTCAAGAGAACTTCAGCGAATTCTTTATTTAGTTTTGAAATAGTTTTTTATTGGTATTTAAAATATTTCTTCATTCAATTTGTACTGAAACCAGGAAGTTCAGTGGTATGAAAAAACAATCAAATTAACCAGCATTTTAAAAACAACAAGAAAAATCTGACTTTATTTTGATTCGAGTCACTCAGAAATGATAGGGTCAGTTACTTTGCCATACAATCAGTCTTGAAGGTCTGTTTTCATGTTCACATGAAACAGTATGGATGAAAAGACAGCACTGAGTGCAGAGACAACGAACTCACTTTCTAGCTTTGTCAATAACTGCAGTCAGTGTTCTGCACCCAATCTTCTGACTTGGTTTATCCATTCAAACAAGCGTGGTTTCAGTTTTCCAAATACTAACATTGTCAAAATGTTTCATGTACCTAATGGACTTGATTTTGATCACAGAATAAAAATTCATCAACTTTCAGGGAATTTTTGTTTGTTTAGGAATGTTACATTTTGCCAGGTGATCCTGACGTTCAGAACTACTTTTTAATTGTTGTTTGGGTATTTTTTGGCATTACTGTTGAAATTAATTCATTTCCCATTCATATCAATTAATAATCCAGTATGCTTTGAGGTTTCCTTCTCATTTTTGTGAAGAAAGATTCAAACATTTACTCATTAAGTTATCAGTGAAGACAAAAGTATAACAAGGTTGATAGTTAAAATAACACATATTCTTTAAAGAATATTAGCATCATTCATTTTCATAAGAACAATTTATGCCCTCATTTAAATGCAGCTTCATTACAGTAGGCTTGGCAGGACCTTTTCTTGGAAATTTAATAAATTTTAGGTACTATTTTTCTGTTTTAAATCATAGAATTCTTGGATTTCAGGAAAGACTTACGAGTTCATTGATTCAAATTCTGTCATTTATAGATGAGGAAATTGAGGCCTGGAGAGGTCTAGTCACTTGCCAGTAGTCACATAGAAAGCTGCAGATGCTAGAACTCAGCGTTCTTTCCTACGCATTATACATTGTATATAAAAATAAACATTTTATTTATTTTTTTTTTACAATCTTCATTCAGATCATAGGATCAGAGATTTAGAGATAAGTTTTGAGGTCATCTACTTCAAACCTTGGTTTTATAAGGGAGTAAATCGAAGCCAACAGATACTAAACAACTTACCCAAGGCCATACGGGTAGCAAGTGGCAGAATCATAATTGGACCTTAAATGCTCTAACTCCAGAGCCATTGCTCATTCACCGCACCATACCACATTTCCTCCTTCTATGGCTTTTTCCACCAATCAGCCCAATTAGTGTTATTTCATTATATTTTTACTGCCTATATAACTTGAACCATATTGTTTAGGCCCATATGGGCCATTAAACTAATTTGGCCAAATCACAGTTTTTAGGGAAGTGTCATGATTTAGGCCAAAAAGTTTCACTCAGTGAAAAAAACAAAAACAGATTTTTTGAATCATAAGAGACACCAGCTGGCCATTTAACTAATTGTTCACTCCTTGTGATTTGAACCAGGCAAGAATGACTCAGTGAAACTGAACACTGCTATCAGGAAAAAGATATACCAATATTACTTTTAGATGAACACTTTCCAGTCACTTTGTCTTCACGTACCAAGGCTAGTTTATCATAAGGGGAAATAATGATTTTAACTACCCTTTTCTCTGTAAACTCCCCTTCCTTTTTTCCTGTTTCTACTTAGCAGTTTTTGTTTTCTCCATCAGTACTTCCTGTGTCATTTCTACAACCCAGTCTTCTTTCTCTGCTGAATCAACACCATCAAAAGGAGAATGATAAAAGCATTTCTCCTTTATTCAAAAGGGAAAAAAGTATTTCCAGTTAATTCATTATTTGTTGTTGGTGAGTTGTTTCAGTCATGTCCAACTCTTTGTGACCCCATTTTGAGTTTTTCTTGGTAGAGAAATTGGAGTGGTTTGCCTTTTTTTTTTCTCCAGCTCATTTTACACATGAGAAAACTGAAGCAAACAGAGTTAAGTGACTTGTCCAGAGTCACACAGCTAGTAAATGTCTGAGGCCAGATTTGAACTCAGGAAGATTGGGGCTTCCTGACTCCAGGCCCGGCACTCTATCCACTGCACCAACTAGTTGCCCCACAGTTAATTCATTAAGCATCTATTATGTGCTATACACTGAGGACATGATAGCAAAAAAAAAAAAAAGAGTCCTGGCCCTCAAGAAGTTTACATCCTTGCTAGATGGCACAGTAAATTAGCCATTGGGATTGGACTCAGAAAGACTTGACCCAGACACTTACTGGTTGTGTGACCTTGGACAAAGCACTTACCTACTCCTAGCTTGAGTTTCCCCAATTGTAAAATGGGCATAATAATAGGGAAGGGTGAAAAGAATATGAATTTATATAGTTCCTATTATGTTCCAGGCATTGTGCCAAGTGATAAGCTGATAGCACTTCTCTTAAAACATTTTGTTAGGATCAAATACACATATGTGTATATGCACACATATGTGTACATGTATGTTGTGTCATATTCATGCATGTATATGTTTGTATAGACATGCATACATACACATATGTATATTGTATATGTGATAGATACAGCTATATCACTTTGCAAACCTTAAAATAATATATATTAACTACTTTCCTTAATATTAATTGTTGCGAACAACACATATGCAGATAAATTTTTACAAAATAATTATGTAGGGCTAAACAGCAGGTAGGGGATTGTAACTCTAGAATTGGAAGGGACCTCAAGGGTCATCTAATCAAATCTTCTTATTTTACAGGTAAGGAAACAGGCCATAGGATGTTAAGGGGCTTGACCAAGGTTATACTTATAATATAGGTAATAAGTATAAAAGATAGGATTTTTACTTAGGCTTTCAGACTCCAGAGTCAATACCCTATCCACTGTATCACTCTTCTGTGACTGATTTTTACCACTAACAGCTAGAGGATAACATGAAAGCTCTTCTGTGGGAAGTGGTGATACAAAGGTATATGCAAAGATGAAGCACACATACAAAAAAGGGTTCAGTAAGAAAGTGAAATGTTCTATTTTAACCTAATTTTCTAATTCTCATTTTCTAACCTAATATGAAGCTAGGAAAAGATGCTCATTGGAGATAGTTATGAGAATGTCCATGCTGAGACCTTCCTTCAGGTCTTCCAGAAATCTGCCTATTTCCTATTATAAATCTGTCACTTTTGAAATGTCTTTGGGACTATCCTAACTTAGATATTGATTACTAAAAATAGAATGGATGAATAAATGAGCATTTGAAAATGCTTACTTACTATATGCAGAACATTATGCTAAGTGCTGGTGATACAAATATACAAGTATTTTGATGCAGTTCCTACTCTCAAGGAGTTCACATTCTAATGGGAGAAACAACTCTTATAAGACGTTTCAGGGAGCCAAGATAATAGAGTGAAAAGGTAGTCACTCTCACTCTCCCCTATCAACCTCTGAAAACCCAGAATATACCACCCCAGAAAAAAACCCTGGAACAGCTGAACTAGAAGAAAGATGGGGAGCAGCAGTGCATCAGCCCAGTAAACAGGTCTCCCAGTGCCTCAGCAAAAATAAGGGAAGCAGAACTACAAGGGGCCCCAGGCGGATAAGTACCCTGCAGCATTCATCTGAAAGGAGATGAAGAAAGCAACCTACAGTCTTCCTAAACCCCGGCCTTGCTGGTTCCAGCCCAACACCAGGTGAGCTGTCAAAGCCCTGCAGCCTCCAATTGTGAAGAAATCATGAAGCCCAGGTGTTAGACAGGCAAACACCAACACCCGGACCTCCAAGTGCCTCAGTGAGGGCAGGGGAACAGGTGTAAACTGGCTCAGAAAAGAACCAGGTGCCTCGGCACTCTACCACAAAGGAATCTCCCGGTGCATTAGCAGAAACAAGGGAGACAACACTGCAGCGGGCCCCAGGCAAGGAAACACCCTGCAGCACCCAACTAAAAGGAGCTGAAGAAAGCTAAAGGAAAGGAAAAGCAGGCAACCTAGAACTGCCTGAAAGTTCCAGCCTTGCTGATTCCAGCCCAACACGAGGTAAGCTGCCAGAAACCTACAGCCTCCAATTGCCAACATAAGAGGCCCCAGCACACAAAGCCAGTGACCAAGACCTAGGCTCCCAACACAAGAAGCTTGGGTCAGTGCCCTCTGTTCCCTAGCAAGAGAGCTCAATCTCTTTAAAGGCCAGGGAACAAAGAAACACCATGAGTAAAAAGAAATGCCATAGATTCATATTATGAGAAGAGTGAAGATCAAGACAGAAATTCTGAAGAGGACAACATTGTCAACAAACCCACATCTGCAACAACAAAGGGAATATGAACTGGTCTGAAGCCCAAAAAGCCTTCTTAGAAGAGCTCAAGAAGGATTTTAAGTCAAATGAAGAAGGTGAA
This sequence comes from Phascolarctos cinereus, assembly GCF_003287225.1. NCBI lineage: Eukaryota > Metazoa > Chordata > Mammalia > Diprotodontia > Phascolarctidae > Phascolarctos > Phascolarctos cinereus. The sequence continues at coordinate 100,787,000 of NW_027555847.1, forward strand.
GAGTCCTTAAAAACAATTGGCCAATTGAAGAAGGAAGTACAAAAACTAACAGAAGAAAACAATCTGTTAAAAACTAGAATTGGACAAATGGAAACTAATGTCTCTATGAGAGAGCAAGAATCAGTCAAACAGAAACAAAAAAATGAAAAAATAGATGAAAATGTAAAATACCTCATCAGTAAAACAACCGACCTGGAAAATTGATCAGGAGAGACAATTTAAAAATTATTGGACTACCTGAAAATCATGATGAAAAAAAGAGCCTGGACAGTATCTTTCAGGAAATCATAAAGGAAAACTGCCCGAAGTCCTAGAACCAGAAGGGAAAATAACCATAGAAAGAATCCACGATCACCACCTGAAAGAGATCCCAAATTGACAACACCAAGGTATATAATAGCAAAATTCCAAAATTACCAGATGAAAGAGAAGGTGCTGCAAGCAGCCAGAAACAATTTAAATATCATGGAACCACAGTCAGGATTACACAGGACCTTGCAGCTTCTACATTAAAAGACCAGGGCATGGAACATGATATTCCTAAGGCAAAGGAGCTTGGAATGCAGCCAAGGATCAATTACCCAGCAAAAATGAGCATCATTTTTCAAGGGAGGAGATGGATATTCAATGAAATAGGAGACTTCCAAACTTTCCTGATAAAAAGACCAGAGCTCAACAAAAAATTTGATCTTCAAGTACAGGACTCAAGAAGGACTTAAAAAGGTAAATGGGACAGAAAGATACAATATGTTGTTAATGGGGGAGGGCTGTTTAAACCCCCACAAGGGAATATGACACTTGCAACCTTGAGAACTGTATTGTTATTACACCTGTTAAAGGAGTATACATAAAGAGGGTGGATATTAGTTGACTTTGATGTAATGACAAAAAAAATCTAATCAAGTGGGTTAAATGGATCCAAATAAGTGGATCAATCTGATCTTAGAAAATGTACTGAGAAAGGAGGAGGCAGACAAGGGTAAATTACATTACAGGAAAAGACACAAAATCCTATTACAGCAGAGGGAAAGAAGGGGGGGAGAAGCATTGTTTGAACCTTGCTCTCATCAGATTTGGCTCAAGAAGGGCATAACATAATCAGTTAGGTATAGAAATCTAACTTGCCCTATAGGCAGTAGGAGGGAAAAGGGGAAAGAAAAGGGAGGGGGAAAGAAGGGAGGGAAGAAGCAGTAAGAGTAAAGGGGAAGAAAAGGGAAAGGGATAATAAAAGGGAGGAGGGACTGAAGGAGGTGGTGGTCAAAAGCAAAACACTAGTGAAGGGGGGAAAGGAAAAAGGAGAAAGAAAAGCATAAATGGGGGAAAAGGATGGAGAAAAAGACAGAGATATTAAACATAACTGTGAATGTGAATGGGATGAACTCCCCCATAAAACGGAAATGGATTGCAGAATGGATTAAAAACCATAATCCTACAATATGTTGTTTACAGGAAACACATTTGAAAAAGAGTGACACATACAGGGTAAAGGTAAAAGGCTGGAGCAGAATATATTATGCTTCAGCTGAAGTAAAAAAAGCAGGGGTAGCAATCCTGATCTCAGACAAAGCAAAAGCAAAAATAGATCTAATCAAAAGAGATAAGGAAGGAAACTACATCCTGCTAAAAGGCACCATAGACAATGAAGTAATATCATTACTAAACATATATGCACCAAATGGTATAGCATCCAAATTCTTAGAGAAGTTCAGGGAGTTACAGGAAGAAACAGACAGTAAAACTATACTAGTGGGGGACCTGAACCAACCCCTCTCTGCACTAGATAAATCTAACCACAAAATAAACAAGAAAGAAGTTAAGGAGGTGAATAGAACATTAGAAAAGTTAGGTATGATAGACCTCTGGAGAAAACTGAATGGGGATAGAAAGGAATATACTTTTTTCTTGGCAGTACATGGCACATACACAAAAATTGACCATGTACTAAAAAAACCTCACAATCCAATGCAGAAAGGCAGAAATATTAAATGCATCCTTTTCAGATCATGATGCAATAAAAATTATATGTAATAAAGGGCCATGGAAAGATAGACTAAAAAATAATTGGAAACTAAATAATCTAATCCTAAAAAATGATTGGGTCAAACAACAAATCATAGAAACAATCAATAATTTCATTCAAGAGAATGACAATAATGAGACAACATACCAAAACTTATGGGATGCAGTGAAGGCAGTTCTTACGGGAAGTTTTATATCTCTAAATGCTTACATAAATAAAATAGAAAAAGAGGAGATTAATGAATTGGGCATACAACTAAAAAAACTAGAAAAAGAACAAATTAAAAATCCTCAACTAAACACTAAATTAGAAATATTGAAAACCAAAGGAAAAATTAAGAAAATTGAAATTAAGAAAACTATTGAACTAATAAATAAAACTAAGAGCTGGTTTTATGAAAAAAACAATAAAATAGATAAACCTTTGGTTAATTTAATTAAAAAAAGAAAGAAGAAAACCAAATTACTAGTATCAAGAATGAAAAGGGTGAAGCTACCACCAAGGAAGAGGAAATTAAAACAATAATTAGGAATTATTTTGCCCAACTATATGCCAACAAATTTGACAATCTTAGTGAAATGGATACATATTTACAAAAATATAAATTGCCCAGATTAACCAAAGAGGAAGTAAAATACTTAAATAACCCCATCTCAGAAAAAGAAATTGAACAAGCCATTGATGAACTCCCTAGGAAAAAATCTCCAGGGCCAGATGGATTTACATGTGAATTCTATCAAACATTTAAAGAACAATTCCAATACTATATAGACTATTTGGGAAAATAGGTGAAGAAGGAGTCTTACCAAATTCTTTTTATGATACAAATATGGTGTTGATACCTAAACCAGGAAGAGTCAAAATAGAGAAAGAAAATTATAGACCAATTTCTCTAATGAATATAGATGCAAAAATTTTAAACAAAATACTAGCAAATAGATTGCAGCAACTTATCACAAGAATAATACACTATGACCAGGTAGGATTTATACCAGGAATGCAGGGTTGGTTCAATATTAGGAAAACTATCAGCATCATTGAGCATATCAACAACAAAACCAACAGAAACCACATGATCATCTCAATAGATGCAGAAAAAGCTTTTGATAAAATACAACACCCATTCCTATTAAAAACACTAGAAAGCATAGGTATAAATGGAGTCTTCCTTAAAATAATAAATAGCATATATCTAAAACCTTCAGCAAGCATTATATGTAATGGGGACAGGCTAGAAGCATTTCCAATAAGATCGGGGTGAAACAAGGATGTCCATTATCACCACTGTTATTCAATATTGTACTGGAAATGTTAGCTTTAGCAATAAGAGAAGAAAAAGAAATTGAAGGCATTAGAATAGGCAAAGAAGAAACAAAGCTATCACTCTTTGCAGATGACATGATGATATACTTAGAGAATCCTAGAGAATCAAGTAAAAAACTACTTGAAATAATAAACAACTTTAGCAAAGTTGCAGGCTATAAAATAAACCCACATAAATCATCAGCATTTCTATATATTACCAACAAAGCCCAACAGCAAGAGATAGAAAGAGAAATCCCATTTAAACTTACTGTAGACATTATAAAATATTTAGGAGTCTACCTATGAAAACAAACCCAGGAACTCTATGAACACAATTACAAAACACTTTTCACACAAATAAAATCAGATCTAAATAATTGGAAAAACATCAGTTGCTCATGGGTAGGCTGAGCTAATATAATAAAAATGACAATCCTACCTAAGCTAATTTACTTATTCAGTGCCATACCAATCAAACTACCAAAAATTATTTTATAGAGTTAGAAAAAAATAACAAGATTCATTTGGAAAAACAAAAGGTCCAGAATATCAAAGGAACTAATGAAAAGAAATGCAGGGGAAGGTGGCCTAGCAATTCCAGATCTTAAATTGTATTATAAAGCAGCAATCATCAAAACTGCTTGGTACTGGCTAAGAAATAGGGAGGTGGATCAGTGGAATAGGTTAAATATGCAAGACACAGTAGTCAATGACTATAGTAATCTATTATTTGATAAACCCAAAGACCCCAGCTTCTGGGATAAGAACCCACTCTTTGAAAAAAACTGCTGGGAAAACTGGAAAAGAGTATGGCAGAAACTAGGCATAGACCCAAATCTCACACCATATACCAAAATAAAGTCAAAATGGGTTCAGGACTTAGATATAAAGGCTGATACCATAAGTAAACTGGGAGAACAAGGAATAGTTTACCTATCAGATCTATGGAGAACAGAAGAATTCATGACCAAACAGGAGATAGAGAACATTATGAAAAGCAAAATGGATAATTTTGATTACATTAAATTGAAAAGTTTTTGCACAAACAAAGCCAATGCAACTAAGATTAGAAGGAAGGTAGAAAATTGGGAAAGAATTTTTACAACCAGTCTCTCTGATAAAGGCCTCATTTCTAAAATATATAGAGAATTAAGACAAATTTATAAGAACACAAGCCATTCCCCAATTGATAAATGGTCAAAGGATATGAACAGACAGTTCTCAGATGAAGAAATTAAAGCCATCTATAGTCATATGAAAAAATGCTCTAAATCATTATTGATTAGAGAAATGCAAATCAAAACAACTCTGAGGTACCACATCACACCTATCAGATTGGCCAACATGACAAAACAGGAAAATGATAAATGTTGGAGAAGATGTGGGAAAATTGGAACACTAATACATTGTTGGTGGAGTTGTGAAATGATCCAACCATTTTGGAGAACAATTTGGAACTATGCCCAAAGGGCTACAAAAATGTGCATACCCTTTGATCCAGCAATAGCACTTCTAGGGCTATATCCCAAAGAGATCAAACAAATGGGAAAAGGACCCACATGTACAAAAATATTCATAGCAGCTCTTTTTGTGGTGGCAAAGAATTGGAAATTGAGAGGATGCCCATCAATTGGGGAATGGCTGAGCAAGTTGTGGTATATGAATGTAATGGAATACTATTGTGCTATAAGAAATGATGAACAGGCTGACTTCAGAAAAACCTGGGAAGACTTATATGGTCTGATGCTGAGTGAAGTGAGCAGAACCAAGAGGACTTTGTACACAATAACAGCCATGTTGCGCAATGACTAATATTGTTAAACTGAACCCTTCTCAGCATTACAAGGATCTAAGACATCTCCAGAGGCCTCAGGATGGAAAATGCTGTCCACATCCAAAGAAAGAACTATGGAAGTCGAATCGCTATCACTTATCTTTACCTTCTGTTGAGTTTTGTTTCAGCTTTCTGATGGTTCCTCCTACTGGTTTTAATTTTTACTTACAACTTCACTAATTTGAAAATATGTTTAATAGGACTGTAAATGTAAAGCCTATATCAGATTGTGCTCCGTCTTGGGGAGGGTGGGGGGAGGAAGGGGGAGAAAAATTTTCACCTAAAAAGCATATGGAAGTGATTGTTGATAAATCAAAATAAATTAATAAAATTTAAAGAAAAAGACATTTCAGATACAACAATGGAAAAAGTGTAATTCTTAGGGTGCAGGACCACATCAGATGGTAATATATCTTTTTTAGTGTCATTTCCATTGATATCTTCTTTAGTGTCATTTCTATTGTGTAGGGCTAGATAGCCCTATGCTAGACAGACATGTCTATTTCTGATGTTGAACCATTTGACAGTGCCAAAGACTTTGGCGAAAAAAGCTTTTTTTTCTCTCTTCTTCAATAACTGTAGCTGCTGAGGGGGAGGGGTTGTAGCATGCACAAAGTTAAGCACTGGGTCAGGTTTCCAGGAGGGTTGCTCCTCTGTATCATGATTTCAGTTTAGAAAGCAGGGCTATTTGTGTGGGAAGAGAGCTACTATTCCTGGATTCTTCATCTTGCCTGCCCTGTTGGTTAGCAGTGGGTATTGGTAATAGCTGGAATGGAAGGTTTCTTCTCCACTGGGGGTTGTTACTCTGAAATCGTTGTTTCAGAGTCTGTGTCCAAAAGCAAGGCTAGCAGCACCAGTGGCCTGAGGGTAGAATTGGGGTGGAATAAGTAGCTGCCATACCTGAAAGTCAGGAAGACAAACAGAGATCTGGGAAAATATGGTTCAACTGGGTCTAAAGCCCCGAGGGCTAAAATGAATTCACTCTTCAAAATTGTGACATGGTTATAAGAAGAACTTCATCATTTGAACTCTCAATTCCACTGCATCCAATTATATTACCAATTATTAACTCTAATTATGTGCAAAGTGAGAAGTATTAGGGTAAAAAGAGAAAGAAGGCTGGACTGAGAGTCATGAAGATCTGGGTTCTAGTCCTTATTCTGATACATACTGGTTCTGTGACCATGATCAAAATGTTTATCCTCACTGTGCCAAGGAACTTTTTAAGACTCTATGTAAGTTATAGATAAGTTGCCTTTCTGCATCAGTTAATCAGTGTAAGGATATCCATGCTGGGACTTATTTCATGAAATCACAGATCTAGACTCTATCCCCTACTTCCATTTCCCACCCTCATGCAAATGTGCAAAATCCTCTGGTAGTTACTGAAGACATAAAGACATAAAGAAAGACATCGCTGAAGATATAAAAACATAAAATAGACCTTGACCTGTAGGAGTTTACATCAGTAAGCTAATTTACATCAGTATTAGTAAGTTAATACAAAATGTGCAATATAAAGTAATAGGGGACACTAAGAATTGGATGAGCAATGGGAGAATCAGGAAAAGTGCTTTTTAAATTAAACTTTATTTTCAAAGATCTACCTTACAACTTTTAAAGTCTTGGGAACTTGGATAAACCCATGGAAAAGCCTCTTTTAAAGATGTGACTCTTGAAGGAAACTAAATTCCAGAGGCAGAGGTGAGGGGAAAAGAAAATTCCAGCCATAGCAGACAGTCTGTGCAAAGGCCCAGGAGGCTAAAGATGGGCAGTCATGTACAGTGAACACCTAGTAGACTAGCCTGGCTGGAACATAGTATGCATGAAGGGGAATAATGGAAAATCACGCTAGACATATCAGCGGGAGCCATCTTTGGAAGATCTTGAAATGCCAGACAGAGTTTGCGATTTATCCTATAAGTCAAAATTCTGGCAGAACAGAGATTCCAGCAGGTCTTAATGAGCTAGAAAGTTCAAAGTTAGCCCAACAATGGAATTTACATCTATCAAAGTACAAAAGAGCTTATCATGAGTTGGTTAGCCACCGGTGGTGAATTTTTTCAGTAAAACAGGAGGAACATGGTCAAATCTGGCCCTCCTGAGCAAGTAAATGCCATATTGGAGCTCTGAAGAAATATGATTAGGAGTTTCATGATGTTAATATGATTGCTACATCATGTCTTTCAAAGGTGAGCTCGTGGACTGACAGAGTGGAATGTTTACCAAAACTGCAGAGTTTTAAATTTACTAGTGTTTGAACAGATCTTGGGACCAAAATCATACATTAGGCATCTTTCCTGTCTTGATTTATACTATAGCTTCTAAGAGTTTTGGTGGTGGCAGTGAAGAAGGAGCAGAAGAAAGGGAAAGGGATGGGGAAAGTGGAGACAGAAGGTAGAGAGGAGGAGGAAAAGGAGGAGGGGAAAGAGAAGGAGGAAGGAGAAGAGAAAATGGAAAAGGGAAAGGAATGGTAGAGGAGGAAGAAGAGGGAGAGGCATAAGTTGAGGGAGAGGGAGAGAAAGAGGGAAGAAAGGAAGAAGGAGTAGAAATAGGGGAAGGTACAGGAGGAGAAGGCAGGGAGGGAAGAGGAAGAAGGGAAGAAGAAGAAAAGAAAAAGAGGAGGAAAGGAGGGGGAAGAAGAGGGAGCAGAGTCATTGATTGGAGGTAATGTGGCATAATGGAAAATCTACATGCTTTGCATCTGGAAGGCCTGGGTTTGAATCCTAAACCTGACGCTATACTACTTTTGTGACAACAGGAAAATCATTTAATCTCTAAAATCTGAGTTTTCCCTGTAACCTGATCCACTGAGTTCCACTCCAGGTCTGGTATTCACTGATATCAGTTGCCCCTAAAGTTCAATTTCACTTGAACATGTTCTTTTCTCTTCTCTCTCCACCCCCTCCAAGGCAAAATTCACCCACTCTATGGACACAGTCAATGCAGGATGATTATTTTCTCTCTTCTAGTCCAGGCTGTTGTTTACTTATGCTGAAAAATAATTGGCAGGCACAAATCCCATGGAGCAGTATTTTTTGTGAATAAAATTGATGCTGCTGTTTATTGTTGATAATGATAATAATCAACCCCCCTCTACCATCACCTACAATAACAACATGTTTGCTGGTTTCTAATTTAAAAAAATGAAACCAAAAAAGCTCAAGGTGATTTATTATATTCTTCCAAATATAGCCTAGATTCCTTTCACCTACATAAATCTGGTTTCTATAAAATTTGGATATAACTCTAATGGAACTCTCATTAGCAGAGATGCAATTTAAGTATTACTGTTCTTCCCAGTAACATCACAAGTAGCACAGACATGCACCCACATGCACTGGTGGAATCCAGCTGATACCCTTTCAGCTGTTATAGCTCAGTAAGGAAGGTTCCTTACTGGTTAGCATTTTACACACACACACACACACACACACACACACACACACACACACACACATACAGATGTGTGTATACATATATACACACATATACATATATACATACCCACACACACGTGTGTATGCATATATGTATATACACATATGTATGCCTATATGTTGTGTATGCATATATGTATATATTCATATGTGTATGCATATACATGGGGTGTGTGTGTGTGTGTGTGTGTGTGTACACCCACATACATACACAAATATATCCAGGTAGGAACCAAATGGACAGAATATTGCATGATCTGCCAGGGGTAGACATTGTATCAATGGGTTTTGCTTGATTCTTGAAAAAAAATTGCAACAGAAAGTTTGGTTCCAAGATTGCCAGGCATTGAATGATGATGGTGGGGGAATATCCAGAAATGACTGTGGTGCCACAAATAAAATGTATATACAAATCTTAATTTTTAAGTCATTGTTCTTTCTATATATACATACATGCACACATAGACATATATGTGTATGCTATATATATGCACAATATATATTTATATGTATAGTTATATATATATATATATATATATATATATATATAATATACATATTTTTTTCTAAATCTACCAACAATATGTTTTCAAATAAGTCTTACCTAAAAAAATCTATGTTTAGACCAATATGTCATTTCAATTTATCTTAGGAGCCAAGGAGAATGAGAACAAATGTGCTATTTTGGGCTCCTAATATCTAACTATACAATACTGGATAAAAATGAAAAGCTGAACTAATCTCCAAAAGCTCAGTGTACAAAATATTACATCTCTGACTTTGAAATGACTACTGAGTTGTACTGGTTCAGTCTCAGAGTTGTCAGCTTAGGCACACAGCAAAGCTGAACTGCAGGCACTAGGTCACTGCTGATCAATTTCCAGGAAATTATTTTCCTTTGAACGTTTCAGCAGTACACACTAGACATACCAGGGAATACACACAATGCATGCCTTATGAAGTGACTTATTACTGGGACAAACCAATCCATTCTGGAACAAATAGGTCCTTATATTTGGTGTATTGCAGAGAAGACTAGGCAGACCCCCCAAGGCTCAAAGAAGACAGGAGCAAACAGAAGCCACAAAGAAAACTAGACAAATTCCAATACTGTACCAAATTAGGTAGCAGTTGGCTCGTCCAAAATATGATAGGAAAGGACAAGGAATTTATCTAAGGAGGGATGCCTTGACAGCATTAGTTGTGATGGAGGTAGAAGATACAATTGGCATATGAGAGGTAGTAGCCTCTGCTTGGATATGAGCTAGTATTAAATTAAACATGCATGATTTTTCTCCACTTTGATAAGTGGGACTACTGGGTCTGTTATTGTTCTATGTATCTAGGAAAAGCTGGGAGGCTGAAGAGGGCCAGGGCTTTTATAGAGAGAAGAAGTCACCCCAAAACCCCAGCTTCTGGGGATAAGAACTCGCTATTTGACAAAAACTGCTGTGAAAACTGGAAAAGAGTGTGGCAGAAACTAGGCATAGATCAAAATATTACACCATATACCAAAACAAAGTCAAAATGGGTTCATGATTTAGATATAAAAGTTGATACCATAAGGAAACTGGGAGAGCAAGGAATAGTTCACCTGTAAGATTTATGGAGAACAGAAGAAAGAATTTATGACCATACAGGAGATAGAGAACATTATGAAATGCAAAATAGATAATTTTGATTACATTAAATGTATGTAGATGGCTTTAATTTCTTCATCTGACAACTGCCTGTTCATATCCTTTGATCAGGCAGTTGTCAGATGAAGAAATTAAAGCCATCTATAGCCATGTGAAAAAATGCTCTAAATTACCATTGATGAGAGAAATACAAATCAACACAACTTGTGAGGTACCACATCACACCTATCAGATTGGCCAAGATGACAAAACAAGAAAATGATAAATGTTGGAGAAGATGTGGGAAAATTGGAACACTAATGCATTGTTGGTGGAGTTGTGAAATGATCCAACCATTTTGGAGAACAATTTGGAACTATGCCCAAATGGCTATAAGAATGTGCATACCCCATCAATAGCACTTCTAGGGTTATATCCCAAAGAGATCATAAAATTGGGAAAAGGACCCACATGTATAAAAATATTTATGACAGCTCTTTCTGTGGTGGCAAAGAATTGGAAATCAAGGGGATGCCCATCAACTGGGGAATGGCTGAACAAGTTGTGGTATATGAATGTAATGGAATACTACACAGTCACCCCTTTAAATGAAAGTACTAGGACACTTCCTGGTGCTTGGGCTGTACGTGTTCAGGAAGACCCCCACCCATTGCCTATCACTTGTTTTATTGAGGCAATGCTATCTATGCTATCTTACCCGCTATTACTAAGGAAAATACAATAGCAGAAATGAGACTTTCAACAGATTGGCCATATATATATATATATATATATATATATTCATATAAATTGTTTGTCAGCATGGAAAAACAGCTATAACAGCTGGAAAAAGAAAAACAATGAAAATACTGCTGATGTTACTGCTACCCGTGGTGCTGATGACCATGACAGTGATAATAATAAATGTAATGGCAAAGGGTATTTATAGGCCCACTGCTTAAATTTTCCCCAGTGATTATTGTGTTCTCAGAGAAATCATCAGGATTCTCTAAATCAATCACTTTTGCCATAAAGAGAGATATACCCAACAAACATATTGTTCCTGCAAATGTCATAAAAGGGGGGTTTTGTTTAATTTTTAAAAATATTTTTGCTACTTCATTGATCAGTTCCCCAGAAATATTTCTGGCCAAAACATTTAAGGCTGTTGTTGTTGTTTATGTTGTTGTTGTTGAGCATCAATACTTGTTTCATACTCATATAGATCAAAAGCTCACCTTGGTAGAGCTATATACATTGATGGTTCCTTGATCTGATCTCTGTGGGTGATCGTACCATCCACCAGGAATAATCATAAGGCATCCAAAGCTTGTAATCCTGCATGATTCATTTGTTTCTTTTTGTGAGAATTCCATGTTGTATCAGCAAAATGATCTAGAAGCTTTCTTTTCATCTTTTTAATGGTTCCTGAATATTGGAATACACCCAGCTTGTCTTTCTATTCACTCCCTCCATAATACCAGCCCACCTTTTCCTTTAGTACCTGTCCTCAGTTATGTAACAACAACCATATTTTCAGGGAACAAGAAGAATTTATATCCCAATAATTTAAGTCAATTAGAAGATAGAATCATCTTGTTTCCTGGTGTAACAGTCTGCTGAGCTTCATGAAAGAATAATAGTATAGTAAGATGTCCAATACGTATCATTTCCAACTAAACACTGGTGAATTTAATATGAGAAAGAAAATAATAAATATAGTAATAGTGAATGTAGCAATGATGATGAGGAGGATAATTACCATTCACTATCATGGTATCATTCACTATCACAAGCTTTGGAAATTATCTCTTTCCCATTGTTTTAAATTATCAGGTATTTGTGCTGAGCACAGGTGGCAATAAATTGTTCATTGAATATTTGCTAAAAGTGACTGTCATGGGATTGGATGACTATATGGTGGGAAGAAAAAGGGTGCAGTGGAAAAAAATACTGAATTTGGCCTCAAACTCATTACAAGTCTTCGCTCTTGTCACTTACTAGCTATGTGAAAATGGGAAAGTCACTCCACCTCTTCAAACCTCAGCTTCCTCATCTCTAAAATGAAGATAACATTGTTCTAACGCTAATCATAATATTGAGATCAAAGGGTTTTGTTGAGGGAGGAGGTTTCATTTTATTTTTGCCTTAGTTTTTTAGCATAACCTATTTTAAGATGTTTAGTTGTTGTAATCTGTACCAAATTGTATATAGGGAGGTGACCAGGAAATATTTAATCCCATTTATTTGATTGCATCTAGGGATGTGGATTTCTGTTATATGTCAATTATCTTCCTAAAGTCACTTGGAACCTGAAATAGAAAATGACCTATTAGCAGACAATTCTAAAGCTGCACAAACAGGCTGTGTATTTTCCCATTAAGAGAATGTGATGTTAAACTGTGAGATCACGTGTAATATCCTGTGCTATCCCCTGACATTATTTTGATGAAAAACAATGGCTGAAATGTGGAGTGCTAGTGAGGAAGCACCTTTGCTGCACAACTTGACCATGTGATAATGTTGTAATTAGGATAACCTCTGTAAGTCAATACAAAGGTCAATGAAGCAACAAAAATGTTAGAGCAAATGCAGATAGCATGATATTAAATCAATATGTCTTCCACTAACTCCTCTCTTAGCAGAATTAAAAAAGAGGGTGAGAAACCAATAGTTCTCTGAAAGGAATGTTACATATGGCAATTTAGACAAATTAACTTTAGATTCTGGGGGAGTAGTTTAACTCAACTATTGATTCAATGACTGTTTTCACATTTTTCTATTCAATTAAACAAACATTTACTATACACCCAGTATTTGTAAAGCAGTGTTGGGCCCTAGGTATAGAAACATAAAAAAAAAAAATGAAATTATCCTTGTTAATGAAGGACTTGAAGTATAACAGGAGGATGTGACATGTATACAAATAACCATAATATAAATTCTATAATAAGTGAAAGGGCAAAATCTATTGTTATGAGAAAAATCTAGGAGGGAGAAATCAGTTCCAGTTTGGTGAATCAGGTAAAGCTGTCATGTTATGCCTATCTTTGTAATATATTTCACATCTATTTTCTCTCTTTCCACTTACAGAGATACCACTGTGCTTTGGGCTCACTAACTTGTCACCTGGACTATTATATTAGCCTCCTAATTGCATTCTCTGTATCCAATTTCTCCCCATTCCTGTTCATCCTTCAAGTGGCTGCCAAAGTGACAGTCCTAAAGCATGGGTTCGACTATGCCTTTCCCTTGTGAAAGAAATGTCAGAAGGACCCTCTTTCCTGTATTATAAAATACAAAACTTCTCTGTTGGACTTTTAAAGCCCTACCCAGGAAAGTTTCAGTCTACTTTTTCAGGTTCACTACACATTACTCTCCTTTGCGAGTGCCATATTCTTGAGAAATTAACTTGTTTTCCCCATACAGGACATTCCATTTCCCTTCTCCAGGCCTTTGTACAAAATGACCACCATTTCTGTCATACATGCTCTCCTCCCTCCTGATTCCTGGAATTTCTCACTTCCTTTAAGGTTTAGTTTAGAAGCTGCCTACTGCAAGAAATTTCTTCGTATCTACTTTGTATGTTTTGTTTTAACTGAGCTATGTGCATTTTGTCTTTTTTTTTGTTAGAATATAACCTCCTTGGGGCAGCTAGATGGTGCAGTGGATAGAGCACTGGCCCTGAAGTCAGGAGGACCTGAGTTCAAATACAGACTCAGACCAAACACTTGACACTTACTAGCTGTGTGACACTGGGCAAGTCACTTAACCCCAATTGCCTAAAAAAAAAAAGAATATAACCTCCTTGATGTCAAGAAATGTTTCATTCCTTTTATTTTTTGTGTTCCTAGAACCTTTCTTAGCTAGCATATCAATGCAGAGGCAAAACTAGGAAAATCTCAAATTTAAGTGACTGAACTATAATAGATAGATCAATCACTTAAAAATCATTAACATTTTATAATTACTCAGCCTCACCTAACATTTGATAAGCTCAGACTCTAATAGGAGGGGGAGATGTATTTTAACATAATCTAACTTCCGCATATATATGTTAATAAATCTAAATACCTTATAAAATAAATGCTTCTACAGCTACTAGACAAATGAAACTCAATTTAAATGATTAACTAAGTAGTAAACTTTCATTATCTTTTGTACAATTGAGGAACTGGAAAAATGACAGTGCTTGTTTTGAAAGAAAGTTCTCTGTGTGGTCAAAATAAATATATCAATTTAAAAATAAGGAGACTAGATCGCTCACTTAAATCCATCATGCTTTCACTTTTCTGAAATATGCTCTTCATTATTCTACCAATATTAGTATTATTCCACTTCTTCCTCAATTAGCCCCACTTTCTTTTGAAGATTCTATTCAAGCCAGTTTCCTAAGATACTTGTCTCCGACTTCTCCCCCACTAAGGAAGCCCTCCATGCTGTTGGCTCCTTGGGTGGCTTATGGTACTTGCCTGACAAAACTTCTTAGTCATGGCTGTGACTCTCACTCTTGCCTCTTTCCTTTTATAATTACCCATATCCCTGAGGATGTCTTTTGTACTACTTTTAATATGCAAGCAATCATCAAGCATTCTTGACTTGGTGTCTTTCCATTGCTATTTCATCATCTTCTAACTTTGAATCTTCACAGTTCATGATGTTTTATGACTCATAGTAAATTAGCCTCACTCAGAATATATGGGTATTCAAAAAGTCTTTTACAGAACAGTATAGCTTGGGAAAATTGAAAGCACTGTATAATTTCTCTAATGTTAGCCAGCCCAATACCCAAGGTCCAATTCATTGTTTATATGCCTAAGATATCTACCATAATAGAACTCAATGAGATGTCAATCCACTTTCATGTCATAATATGGACAATAAGTGTCCTATATCCAGGTGGTTTTTCCATGGTGCCTCCACCAATCAGCCACTGGCCTCTTTTCAGCAAATAATTTATTCTAAGGTTTGATATGATCAGTGTAGTATCATCTATAACCAAGAAATTGGAGTAATTTTTCTATAAGCTTAAAATATTTTAGTTTTATTCATACAACCCCATTGACTACATCATTCCTTTACCATAGATAGCATGCACACTGATATTTTATTTACCAGCTGTTTGTTCTCTGTGTGTTGTGTGTTCAAGTCTTATCTCCCCAAACAAAATTCAAAGTTCTAGTCTTTTGCTTTGCATTTATATTTGCATTTTGTCTTATATTTCTGTTGAACTCCCTGAAGGAGTTAGGAGAGTGTTAGATATATACTAAATGCTATATGTATCATTAACTATTGCTACCTGAAACTTTAACTTACAGTCCAGACTGCTATTATTATAGATTCATAATCTTACTGTCTATATTGGTATAGATAACAAAATATAAATTGGATCAAGATGGTAGAGGAGCAGGACAAAGCACACTAAGTGATTCTCCTTGCTTCCAACTCCTCAGAATATATCTAGAAAATGAACCAGACTAGATCCTGATTTGAAAACCCAAGAAAAAGTCACACAAAGTCATTTTTCCAGTCTAGGTCAGTATAGGGGGGAAGAAAGATTTGTGGACACAGGGATCAAGGTAAGGAGAATTCCAAAGTGTATTGGGGCAAGATGAAGTCCCAGGCCCAGACTTAGGCACCACAGCCTCATGCAGGGTTTGAGAACATGTGCCAACTGGTAACACTATTCCATGCCAGGTCACAGATTCAGGGAGGACTGAAATGGGGCCTGTGGCCGGGGGGGGCATTCTAGAGTAAAGAGCCACAGGCCCTGGTCTGTGTAGGGAGCAATTTCAGATGCCAGCAGCATCAGCAGTGCAGGTTTGACCCTGAAAGCAGAGCAAGCTCTCAGTTACAACTTCTAGCCCAGTCTGAAATCTGCAGAGGAATAACCAGGCCAAGAATCCCAGACTGAAGGGAAGCTTACAGTTGTGTCACTCTGAACCAGCAGAGGTTCCCCTCTAATTTTATTTCAGAGTTGAAAGGAACTCAACTTGATGAAGAATCTCTTCTGTAACTTTACCAAGTGGTTTAAAGACCTCCCATGTGAGGATACTCATTACCTCCAGGGGGAGTCCATCCTACTTTTCATAAGTTCTACATCAGCCTTCTGTATAACATCTGGCTATTATTCCTAGTCCAGCCTTCTGGGGCCAACCAGTACAAGTCTACTAGCTGTTCCATGTGATAGACCCTCAAATAATGGAACATTCTAATCATGATCTTTTAAAATTAGCCTTTCTCCCAAATAAACATCCTTGGTTTCATCAAGTGGTTTTTACATGACAATTGTTCTTGTCCTCAAACAATTCTCTCACCTCCTCCTGCATATCTCTATCTTTCCTAAAATGTGCTATGCAAAACTGTACCTAGTACTCCAAATGTTATCTGACAATGGCAGATCTAGTACCTCCCCTCATTGGCTATCTGATCATGAAATGCTGGCTAACATTAAACCTGACATCTGCCAAAGGAAGTACAGAGAATTGGCTTTGGAGGTAGGTGAATTCAAGGCCTAGATCAACCACTTATTACCTTCGTAATCCTAAGAAAGTCTTTTAAATTCTATGGCCTTGCTTTCTTCATTGTTGGGAGCTAGGTTGCACAGTGGTTGGAGCACTGGACTGGAGTCAAATCCAACACTTACTAGCTATGTGACCCTAAACAAATCATTTAATCTCTGTCTGCCTCAGTTTCATCATACGTAAAATAGGAATAATAATGGCACCTACCTGCCAGGGTTGGGAGGATCCAGTGTGGTAATATGCAAAACTTAAAGCTCTATATAAATGCTATGATTGTTATTGTTACAGTAGAAGAGAGAACTAAGTTTGGAAAGAGGTGACTTTGAGTTTAAGACTTAGTTCTAACACTTATTAAACGTGTTAACCCAAGACTATCACTTGACTTCTATGGCCTCAGTTTTTTTTTTCATCTATAAGATGAGGAGGTTGAACTAAATGATTTCTAAAATCCCTTTAGAACCTAAATATAAAACCTCTAGATCCCTCCAAGAAATATTATCTCATCATAATTACCCATCCCATATTTTTGATATTGATTTTAAAATCATGTAGAAACATCTATCTATATATTAAATTTATTATTTTCAGCGTCCCCCAACTTTCTAGCCCACTGAGATCATGCTGACAGACAATGTGGTAAGTCTTGGACCTTGTCATGAGAGAAACTTAAATTTGACTCTGATCTCTGATGATTACTAATTATGTAACCATGGAGAAGTCACTGGGTATCTCTAAGCCTTGATTTCCTCGTATTCAACATAGAGGGAATAATACCGATAGTACTGACTTCACATGGCTGTTGTGACAAAACAGATAATATAGGTAAAGCACAATTCAAGTGTCATCTGTTGTATTATTATTGGATCCCAACTTTCTTTTCCAATGTATAATCTATCTCCCAGAGCTCTGAGTCATCTGTAAATCAAGCATGTTTTCAATGGCTTCATCTAAGCCATTGATGAAAATATTGAACTGCACAAGGCCAAGAAAAAGGTCTCTAGAGCATTCTACTATTGTTTTTTTTTCCAAAGTGATATTAAGCTATTGATGCCTATTGTCTGAGTCCACTCATTCAACTAATTCAGAATCCATATAATTACACTTATCAGCTAGCCAAGATCCACAAAAAAAGTAAAAAACTATGCTAAATATTTTTTTTCATGAAATCTAAATATTCTCTGTCTATGGCATTTGTTCCAATCTGCCAGGCCAATTTGTTGTTGTTGATGTTGTTTTTCAATACTTTCCAAGTGTGTTAGACTCCTTATGACCCCATTTGGGGTTTTCTTGCAAAGATCCTGGAGTAGTTTGCCATTTCCTTCTCCAGGTTATTTTACAGATGAGGAAACTGAGGCAAACTGAGTAAAGTGATTTGCCCAGGATCACATAGTTAATAACTAGCTGAAGCTAGATTTGAATTCAGAAAGATAAGTCTTCCTAAACTTAGGCCCAACACTCTATCTATCAGCTATACCACCTAGCTTCCCATTAGTCCAATTACCCTATCAGAAAAAGACAGGGTAAATTTGATTTTTTGTTGTTATTTTTATTGTTGACACTGGTAGGACCAGTGGGAGCTCTTGCTCTACTGGCATACCTTTAGAGAGCAAGGTCAACTCCACACAGCAATGAAGGGTAGAGAATGGGGTTCATGGAAGAAAGAACTGTTAAGTAGAAGTATTATAGAATGATTTTACATACATTACATATATATATGCATACGTATCTATATATACATGTAGATATGTATGTGTGTGTGTGTGTGTGTGTGTGTGTGTGTGTGCGCGCACGCGTGCAATGGTAGCCATCTCTGGGGGGGGGAAGAGGAGGGAAGGAAAAAGAAAAAAGAAAATTACATGATAACTGTTATATATTTAAGAAGAATAGCAAGTTGCACATAATGGATTTGCAGTTTCAAGTACAATTTTCTTTTTTTCTATTCTACAATGTTATGCAAATGTTTGTTTTATTACTTAAGCTCAGAATAAAATAAATTTTAAAAAGAAAGCATATCATTATTACACTGATATATTAGTCTACTAATGTTATAAATCACGGGGTAGTAAAAGTAAGTTAGATTTAGAAAAGACAAATAAAAATAGAAGAGAAGAACCTTTCCCCATTCTAAAGAAGAATAGTATAATTTTGTATAAATACAAAAACTGTTTTCTAAATATTGTCAAGACACATAAAGAGACAGGCACAGAAAAAAACAGAATAAGCTATTGAAGCCAAAGTAACAAAAATATCTAGAGCATGTCCTTAGAGACTCAAGCCAAATAGCTCAATGACTAAAACTCCTCAAGAACAAAGAAAACAGGTAACTGCAGAGGGAAAAGAGGGAGCAAAATACATATAAGAGAACATTAAAGGTACAGAGAGTACATTAAGGGGTTTGAACTGTGTGATTCCTTGGCCAGTTCGCTGTGGACAGCATATTAAAGGAAACGGTAAAATTTGAAAAGCCATAACAAGTTTTACACAGTTTTTAAGGAACTTTACACAGTTTTTAAGGAACCAACTAGAAAATTCTGATGTATGATTAACATTTTCCCATCTTAATAAAAATAAAAGGAAATTTCTTAGATAGATGTACTTAGGGATATTTATAAATGCATCAGTCTAACCGCCACACAGCTCAAAGCCCCCATCCTGCAGAAAAGCAAATGTTGCTCATTCTACCGTATACTCCGTATACATCACAACTCCTGTCTCCTAATCTTAGCCTTTTCTTGATATCTGTCTTTATTCTATTGTGAGCATAGTTTATCCATATTCTTCCCTCATGACCAGATAAAGTGTGTAATATCCAGATCTTCTAAGAGCTGGGGCAACCCAAGGAATATGATCTCACTGTGGGATATATAATAATTTACATGAGGAACAGAACATTATGGGAGACAGCCATAATTTTGCAGTTGGTTCTCTTCATCCAAAAGAAAATATTTTGAAATGCACTGAAGAACAAACACTGATGCCTTCAAAATAAGGGCACTTCTCCCCTTTTATGACCACTTCATGCTGGGCAAGAGAACTGGCACTAGCATCCCAACAACCTTGGTACCATTTTTCTAACTATGTTTCACATGTGTGGTCTACACTCCTTTCCATTCCCATTGTTATTATTTTAGTTCAGACCCTCACACCCTTTTCCCCAGACTATTGCAATAATCTCCTAACTAGTCATCCTGTCTGAGCTCTCCACACACAACTCCTACTCCTGTCCATAATGTATGCCACTTCCCAGATAAATTTCCTAATAGCACCAGATAATCATTTGCATCAGAAAATAATTCATAATATTAATGCTTTATTATTAAATAATAAGAAAATGTTATTAAATAACATTTTATAGCATTTACTATGCTCAATGCACTGTGCTAAGTATTTGATAATTATTATCTCATTTGATCCTCACAATAACCCCGGGAAGTAGGTGTTATTATTATCCCCATCTGACAGAGGAGGAAATTAAGGCAAACAGGGCAAGTGACTTGCCCAGGGTCACATAGCTATAATATGTCTCAAGTTGGATTTAAACTCAAGTGTTTCTGATTCCAGGTCTGGAACTCTATCTACCATGCCACCTGGCTACCTATAGGCCTAATGCTTCCATAGACCTAATCCATCAATCAAAAAGTATTTTTTAAACATCTGCTCTGTGCCAGACATTGTGCTAGGCACTGGAGTTAACAAGTACAAAAAAAGTGTCATTCTTATGATTCAAAACCTTCAAAGTTTCTCTATTGTCTACCCAATGATGCCCAAGCTCCTGACATTCAAAACCCTGTATAGTCTGACTCCAGTCATTTTGCTTCTTTAGACTCCATCCCCTACCCCACATAGACTTTTCTTTGAGGGCATCAAGACCCTCTATGTCACTCATGTTCCCATGTGAAACAGCTCCATTGATTTTCCTCTTTCCCATTTTCCCTATATCTAATCAGTTGCCAAAATTTCTTTTATTTTAATTTTATGATATATTTTACATTTGTCCTATTCTCTCCATTCAGTTCTGGACTTAGAGAACTAGGGGAGAAGGGAGAGGGAAAAAGTGTTTTTTAATCACTTCTTACATGCTAGGCATTATGTTAAGCACTTTTTCAAATACTGTCTCATCTGACCCCCACAACAACCATAGGGAGTATGTATTATTATGACCCTCCTCTTTATAATTAAGGAAATTGAGGTAGAAGGATGGTAAGTGACTTGCCCAGGATCACACAGCTAGTAAGTATTTTAGGCCATATTTGAACTCAGATCTTCCTGTCTCCAGACTCAATACTATATCCATGATGATAATTACCAACTTACAGTTAGGAGACATGGGCATATATCTTAGCTGTATGACTATCATCATACCATTTAAAATCTATAAACCTTAATAAGCTTATTGAATATTAACTGACACACCCTGAGGGCAGAGATAGCTGCCACTTTTGAACATAGGATGCATGATCTGGGTAGGGATGGGAGGAACATGGGATGGGAGGTTCAGGAAGAGTGTAACTCAGATGAGCTGGTCCAATTTTGCTTTGGGGACTTTCCCCTCACAACCACTCTCTCTTCTCTTTTCTTGTCCAATGGTTAATCTAATCATTTCATGTTCCCACTTATCCTTCTCTTTTACTAACCCTCTACAGAGGAAGTTTTCCTCTGAAAGTGCCATGATATGATTCAGGTATGAAGATAAGGTCATTGGACAAATGTAACTGGAACTATTTTGAGTTTGAGTCTCATGAATTAGGGAAATATGTCCCTAGAAATGTTTCTAGAAAAGTAAAGTCAACTCTAGCTCCCCTTATAGATATTTTTTTTTAAATGATCTGGTTTGCTCTTATATTTATATATAAGGTAAGTCATGGACATGTTAGTTCTCAAAAAAATTTAAATGATTTAGCAGTTTGTCAGTAATTTGGAAGTTCAGATTCCTTTCTTGAGAGAGAAAGAAACAGACAGAGACAGACAGAGACAGAGAGAGACACACACAGAGTCATAGAGAAAGAGAGAGACTGGGAAAGGGCAGCTGTCAGCCCCATGGATTCCATACTGAATTATGAGAAATTCAAGTAAGTTTAAATTCCTCCAGCTTGCTTGTTATTTCCATTTTTGTTGTTCTGAACCTAAGTCTCTCTGGCCTATGTTAGAAATGCAACAGCCATTCATAAATTTGATCCTATTCCTGATTATGGCAGAAGCCTTGAACAGCTCCATATCTTATCTGGGTTGATTTGTTCTTCTCAGGCAACCTGGTGGCTGCCTTGCCCCCATGGAGCTCCCCATATTAGTTCCAGACTTAATTTGGCCACTCTATTAGTTTAGCCCTACTGAAACTCAGAACACCTGAGCTCAAATGATTAATGCACCAGCCTCAGTCTCCTTGTGTTCCACGTGACTGGCCAGATTGTAATTTCCCAGGTTTCACAGGATCCCAGGACTTAAAGCTGAACAGGACGCTAGAGGTTACTCAATTCTTTCATTTGAGAAATGGGAAACCTGAGCCCAGGATACGTTAAATGGCTTGCCCGAGGTACATCAGAGGTGAGTTTGAACCCTAGTTCTCTGACTTTAGAGGCAGGGTTCTTTCTTCCAACCCCACCCCCACCTATCACAGCCATAGGGCTTAAATAAGAGTCTGTGGAAGAGGTAGGAGAGCTTGTCTCTAGCTCTATATACATCTTTACTGAATGATGAATGTTATCATCCTGTGTTATACTGTGATAATTTGATAAGTTGCATGGACTATGGTGTCATTGGAGAGGTATTTCCTGCATTCCTGCAGGTTACCCATCCTCCACACCATTTTATCCTATGAGATTCTTATCCTTCGTTTCCTCTATAGAGGAAGTTTTCCTCTGATTTTTTTTTTTAAATATCTGCTAGAATGCTACGCTTTCTCTCTTGTCTATTAATCTCAATAGGAATAAGAGATGGCAAAAATGGATACAAATTAGCCCCACCCTTCTGGTCATACATGTCTTTGATGATATTTTTATGACATTTCTCTTAAGCAATTTTTCACTGGTATTATGCTGCATCCTGATTGGATTCCCCATACATATCTTTCCATTTCAACCTTATAGAATCGCCAAATTTCAGGATTCTAAGGGGCCTTAAAGGTCATCTATTCTAATCTATACATAACTAAGACTCTTCTCTATAACATAACTAATAATCATCCAGGTTCCACTAGAAGATTTCTAGTGAAGTACCTTCTATGGAAGCTCATTCCACTTCTGAAGAGAACTCAATTTTCTCTTCATTGAACCTGAAATCTTTCTCAGCTACTCCTGCCTATTGCTCCCAATTTTGCCATCTGGGACCAAGTAAAATTTGGTGAATCCCTCATACACATGGAAGAATTTCATTATATAATCAGATATCATGAGCTCCCTACCCTCCCTTTAAAAATACATTATAGAATTTTGTCAAGAATTAAAGTTAAACCCACTAATCAGTAGTCTGCAAACTGTTTTTTTTTTCTTTTTGTTAAAAATGGGACAATATTTTCCCTTCACCCAGACCTGCAGTACCTTTTGTTTGGTGTCTATAGTCTCTCAAAGATCATTTCAGTGCCTCAAGAATCACATCTGGCAGTTTTTTTTTTTCCAGTATTCTAGGATGTAATTTGTCTGAGCCTGGTGACTTGAATTTGACAAGAAAACCTAGATACTTTCCAAATTTCTCTCTTATGTATTTTGATTTTTAGCCTTCATTTAGGCTTTTTGTTTTTATTGTTCTATCCTTTCCAGTCAAAAGATCATTTTCTCTGGAAATGAAACTGTAAGCAAAATTACAATTGAGCATCTCCATTATCCCATTCCAATCCACTGTGTGCATTGATCCTATCCCTTCCTTCATCTTCCTCTTTACTCTAATATAGTTTTTTTAACTACTTTTTTTGCTGTATTTTAGTATTTTCCCACTAACGTCATTGCTCCTGATCCTATACGTCCAGGACAATGTTGTGTTTTTATATCCATCTTCTCTTATCAGTAGAGAAGAATCATACCCCCTATGAATGGGGGAAAAAAAAATAATACACCATTTATAAAGACTCAGTTTGGCAAGGTGATTAGTGCCTCTTTGACATTTGAGATCCAAAGCAGCTTCAGTTAGCCTGACTGAGAGTCCAATTCATTACTCTAACAAGAGGAAAAACTCCCAGTGGCAACAATGGAAATGTTGAGTGTGCAAGGAAAACAAAACAGGCTCTCATTTTGTCTGAAGTTAGTAGCTCGATGAGGGTTAAATGTCACTTAACCTGACCTTTTCATTCCATTTGCTGGACATAGTTTTGGCTGGGAGGATGTGGACCAAAAACAAACAGCCAAGTAAACATGGAATCCAGTGCACCAGCCTGCAGCAAATCCCCAAAGAAATATCTCCTTTCAATGCATCAGTTGAGAAAGTATTTGTTCATGTTTCCACCCTGGCGGGAATGTGCAGGACAATTTGATTGGAAGGTAATGAAGCTGTGATGTAGTGACGGCCTTGTACTGAATCCAGCTAGCTGTAAAGCAAAGAAACAGGCTCATTTGGCAAGGGCAGAGGGAAAAGGGAGAACAGGCCAGGCTGGCCAGTCCAGCACCTCCCCTAACACTCCCAGAGCAGATGGTGTTTTAGCACTTCAGTACTGTGCATGCATGGGGTTTTCCACCTGGCAGATTTTTTCCCAGTGAAGTCGGCCTGAGTGCCCAGGTCTCGCTGTGCAAAAAATTGGTGGCAAGAAGAAAGGAAAACACATGTGCACAGTGTCAACCTGCTGTTTTGCCACAGTGTCACTATGATACACCATTCTGGCGTCACTTTAGAAAGCTGTATAATTTGGTCAGGGACAGTTTCCATGTTGTGTCAATCCATATTCATAAGGACTTTTTCTTCAAACCATAAACATGGATTACTTAGCTCCTTGAGTTGCTAAAATAAATCTACTTTCAACTAAAATACACTCAGCTGAATAAAAAAGTATTTGGCCATCACCTTAGCTTATATGCATGTTACCTTCGGTGTTTACCAGGATTTTCACATCTAATGTCTTGAGTAATCTTCCTCAACAACATGGCAAAATTGGTAATATGAAACTTTCTCCCATTTTACAGAGCAGAAAACTAAGACTCAGGGGAAGTTAATTCAGAAAAGTTTATTCTTACTCAATACCAGAAAGTTAGTAAGTTGCTACCAAAATTGGACTTCTGACTCTATGTCCAGTGTTCTTTCCATTCTGAATTGCTCCAGGGGAAAGTCTGTACATCTATTTGAAGGCAGGAAATATGCTTTAATAAAAGCTCATTTATTAGGAAGTACATTCTTAGCTCCACTTGGGCAGGAGTTA
This sequence comes from Phascolarctos cinereus, assembly GCF_003287225.1. Taxonomy (NCBI): domain Eukaryota; kingdom Metazoa; phylum Chordata; class Mammalia; order Diprotodontia; family Phascolarctidae; genus Phascolarctos; species Phascolarctos cinereus. The sequence continues at coordinate 100,812,077 of NW_027555847.1, forward strand.
CTTAATATTTCCCATCAGCTTTCAAGCGTTCAGCCTGACCCTAGGAGTCTCAGCTAAGCCAAAGTGACTGAATTTGGCAAAGGAATTGAAAGTTTATTATGTGCACTACACCGTGTGGCTTGTTTTTCTTTCTTTTTCCCCTCCCCTTTCCTTTTCTTTGGTTGTGCAATGACTATTTGGTAAGGAAAGAGATTAGTCTTATAAATCAGCTTTCCTTTCACTTGGCTTATTTCCTCCTTTTCTCATTTGCACAGTCTCTTCTCCTTGTTTTTATGGTACCATAATGGACGTAACAGTGCAATTACCTCCCCTACTTTATTGTATAATTGCATCTGAAAGGTCCCTCCTTGCTATTTTCCAACAATTAGGTAAATCTAAACACAGTCATCCAGGACCTAGATGAGTCACAGCACATCCTGATAACTTCAATACCTTACACTGAAGCAATACTTTTGAATTTTTCTGGATACCTTTTATCTACATTCTCTTTCGATTTAAAAAAAAAAAACAGACCTGATTTAAACTTAGCATCTTTAAGAAAGTTTTGCTGACCATTGTAAAATAATAGTATTTCATCTTTGTTTATAAGAATAACTTCTCTTTAACATTTCATTGGATGGATTTGTGTTCCTTAAGCTCATTCTCTGATATTCTGAAGTCACCTGGGGTTTTGTTAGCTGGTGCTTTTGCTTTGGTCACATTCAAAGGTGTTTTTCTCACTTGAACCTATCCCCATGGAAGTTTGTAGGAGAGGCAAGACTTTCTCACAAGGGGTTAAGATTTTGTGAGTTTAGCCATTAAAACTTCTGGCAAAGACAATTATTATGAGACTCTGATATAGAGAGTTATCATGTGATTTTGAGTGAATTAATTAACCTTCCTGTGCCCTGGGTTCTTCACCTAAAAATGGAAATAATATTAACACAAAGTGGGTAGGGGTAATTAAGAAGAATAATTGTAAATGATGTTGAAGATATAATAAGGTCCATGAGCATAAATACAAAAATATTCAGCTTTATTAAAACTAATTCATTATAATCACAAAGAATTCCATATTATATTCATATATATTCTTGGAAATTGTCTGAAAACTACAGGACTTATCTAGTCAATTCTTAGTAAGTGATACTAATTTACCAGGTGTAATGGAATATAGATATGTCATAAGAGTTAATATTAGAGACAGGCAGGAATATTTCGGTATGGTCTTTTATAAAGTAAGTCACAAGGATTTTAAAAATAATATGGTGTTATGAAGCACCATGGAAAGATAATAATATTACTAAAACGAATAACTGCCATTTGTATAAGCCTTTAATTACATTTTCTTCTTTGTGACTTTCTTGTGCCTCGATGATATTTTTATGACATTTCCCACATGTGAGTTCTCATTGGTATTATGCGGCATCCTGATTGCATTCCCCATATGTCTTTCCATTTCCACTTCACAGAATCATCAAATCTCAGGATTAGAAAGGCCTCAGAGATCATCCATTTTAAATTGTAAATTACAGCCTATGAGGTAATTAACTGCAATTTTCATCACCCCCACTTTAAAAATGAAGAAACTTTATTAAAATCAAGTGTTTTTTTTTCTTTTTAGAGTTTAAAATATGCCAATTTCTCTATGGCTTTACCTAGTAGAATAAGATAATTTTGTAGTACAATGAGATGTTTGAGATCATCTAATCCAAGCCACTTTGCAAATGAAAATATTGAAAAGTATAATATTTGAGTAACTCCCCCACAGCCAATCTGTCAATACTGTCAGGAGACTGGATCTGAACACAGGTCTTTCTAACTTTGGGCCCCACACTTCATGCTTTAGGCCACGCTACCTCTTTTAAGTGTGATACCAGAAGGATCATTGTGGAGAAACCTCTAAACCCAGCCAGCAACTGGCCACAGACAAGATAATTAACTTTTTTGCCTTTCAGTTGTGCAAAATGTTATCTCATAAAAGTATCTTCAAACTCCAAAATATTTTCTAAGGAAATTAGGTAAAGACACTAAAAGTGTATTTTACTTTTAAATTCCAAACAGAGAAAACAAAATAACAGCCCTCTCCCACCTAGGCTTATTGTTTTATCCTTTTCTTAAAGTGATAGCTACATTATTTCAACAGTGAGTGACCCACAACTCTTGGCCCATCTTTTTAATTATCATTCTAGTACACCAAGGGCTAATTTGAAAAGCACTGTCAGTCTGTACCAATGCCAGACTGAAAGAGAGATGTTGATGTGTCAGGGTAAAGAAAGGAACAGAGGCAGAGTCATCAATTTAATCACATCCTTTCCTACCTGGTTCTACACAATGCCAAACTGAAAACTCCGGACATAGAGGCTGAAATGGAAAGGTAAACTGGACAGCAATATAGTTTGTTGCTTTCTTCCTGAAATTTGAGGCACTAGTTAACTTTTATTGTCTTTTTTAACAGCGGTCATAAGGGCCTAAAAATACCCTCACTTCAGTGAAAATTGTATGTGAGTTTAGTTTGTAAGTGAGTCCTCAGCTGGCACTTGAACGAAGATCAAATGTCAGTTGACAAATAGAGTGTTTAAGGGACACATTTAAAAAGGCTGCATAAAGTGTCCGTTCCTTTTGCTCCAAAGATCTTTAAAGTACCCTTGGGAAACTGATAAACAGCTTTGCTTTTCCAAACTAGGTCACTTTAATTCAATAAGCATTTATTAAGTGCCTACAATTTGCTAGTTGGTGTGGAGAGAGCAGGGGATATAAAGTCAAAACTGAAGCCAATCTCTCCCATCAAGGAGCTTATATTTTCTTGGAAACCAGGAACATTTCCCAAAATTGGATTAGAAAGAGATTTAAAGAATATTATAGCAATCGTCATCATCATACCCAGACACTACATGGGTAGGTTTTGCTTAATTGTCGTTGGTTTTTGTTTCATTTTATGTTAGATGTGAAGGTTCAATCTGGAGGGCGATATTTCCAGATAAGATTATTTTATTTGGAGAAAAAAGGAGGGGGACAACTAAAATGCATAGACTGCCAAATATATCATATACCTTCTTATTATACTGCATTTGCTTCTGATTTAGTTAAGACTACTTTGTTAAGTGGGTTTCAGGAATCTGTATTTGTGAGACATGAGTCCATATAGGAAATAGGAATATTTGGGTTAAAAATGGCCTTCACCATTACCAGATGGGAAAAGAGGGTTGTAGATTGACAGTATTCCAGAGAGAGAGAAAGATATCTGGGAGTTCTAACAGACTACAATTCAATATGAATCAATAGTGTGGTATATTCAGGGAACAATGTTAATGCAAACATGGGCTACATTAATAATGGAGGTCTACTGTATAGGACTAGGGAGCTATACTAACAAAGAAACTTTTTCCAGAATGGAAGGGGGTATTTCAAGAGATGTCAGATTCCTCTTTAAGCAAAGGCTTTAGCCCAGCTCCTAGCATATAGTACACTACCAGACCTGGAGTGAGGAAGACTCATCCTCCTGTGTTCAAATCTGGCCTCAGACACTTATTAGCTGTGTGACCCTGGGCAAGTCATTCAACTCTGTTTGCCTCAGTCTCTTCATAAGTAAAAATGATCCAGAGAAGGAAATGGCAAACTACTCCAGTATCTTTGCCAAGAAAAGCCCAAATAGGGTCACAAATTTGGACACAACTGAAACGACTGAAGCACAACAATGTTTGTTGACTATTGGTTTTAAGCAAAGTCTTGATGACTGCCTGGCACTTATGTTGTAGAATCCTAGTTCAGAAATGAGTTGAACAAGGTGTCCTCTAAGCTCCTTTCCAATTTTAAGATTCTGAGTGCCCAATATTCTTATGTTACTATACATAGTTCATTGGATGGGTATAGGGGCTGAGTGGGGAGCGGGTGGGTAGGCAGTTATAGGAACCAGTGTTTCATGCTTTGATCTGCTGCACAAGATCTCACTGCCTTACCAAACCTGGGGGAATTCAATCACTGGCAAGTCAGCCAAGCTGGCTAATTCCATTTTGGAATGTTTTGGCTGGAATAACTGAGACTGACTTCTTTTGCTGCCTGAAATTGCCTGCTTATGGCTCAGCTGTCCGCTTTACTCTGGCTGGGTCAGTCAGCTTGGCTCCAATGCAAGTTATGACTATTCCCATTGCTGATAGGAGTGTTGGTGAAGAGATAAGCAATAGCATGTTATAAATGAGCTGAACTTTCTTTTGGAGCATAGATTAATAACTTTCAGAAAATAAATCTTGTGTGAGCTTTAAATTCTTTTGAATGACTCTTCTCCCCCCCTCCACACCTAGACTGAGGAAGTCCCTCTAATACCTGGACTTACAAATGGTGTAAGAGTGACTTCCTAGCTTTATCAGCCTCCTGCCAATATTTTGCTTAGAGTATGAGGTAAAATGCTGAGTTGCTTCAAAGGAGAGATAGCCAGACATAATAACACATTTATATGGTGCCTATTGCATCCCAAGCACTGTGCTAAGCACTTTACAAATATTATCTCATTCGAACCCCCAACAACAACCTGGGAGATGGCTACTATTATTACCCCCATTTTGCGGTTGAGGAATCTGAGATCAACAGAAGTGAAGTGATTTGCCAAGGTCACATGGCTAGTATGTGTCTGAGACATGAATAAGAGAATGAGCTGCAGATTTAGATTTAGGGTCAGAGGAACTGGGTTCATATTCTCACTCAACTGGTACAGACTAAATAATCATGAGCAAATAACTTCTTTGTCCCTAAATTTACTAATCTATAAAATGAAGATGTGGACTACATTACAATTGAGGTCCAGTCTAACTCTAAATCGATGTTGTATTAAAATTGAATCTTAGGGGGCAGCTAGTGCCACAGTGGATAGAGCACTGGCCCTGGATTCAGGAGGACCTGAGTTTGAATCTGGCCTCAGACACATAACACTTTCTAGCTGTGTGACCCTGGGCAAGTCACTGAACCCCATTGCCTAGCCCCCCCCACAAAAAAAATGACATCTTGTTCTGTTCCCTCTGTCTACCAACTCCCCATCTTGTCTGTATATTAAGTAAGTTTAAAGTAACCAGTATAAAGAAGCAAAAATAGGAAGCAAGATTACAAAGGGGAATCTGGAAGTCATAAAGATCAAAGGAGCATAATTTACAAATTGTATCATTTATTAAGCAAAAATCACATCTTGGTAATATGCATGGAGGGACAGCTAAGTGGCACAGTGGACAGAGCACCAGGCTAGCAAGTCACTCAACTCCATTTGCCTCACTTTCCTCATCTGTAAAATGAGCTGGAGATAGAAACGACTCCAGTATCTTTACCAAGAGAAAACCCCGAATGGGATCTCAGAGTCAGACACAACTGAAACAATTGAATAACAACATTTGAAGTAAGGGGAAGATACCTAGACTCTGATGTCAAGATTTTTGATCCTATCATAAGTAAATCTCAGACAAGTTCCAGACAGCCACAGAACACCACCAGGTGCTGATAATTTTGAGATGATATAGGCATGTTAACTTTAAAGTTATACTGGTAACTTTGAGATGATTTGGATATATTAATGAACTAACACCAAGGTGACACAGATAAGGTTTAGTCTGTTCTCTCAAAAAGATTTATAAAAGTAAGTCTTCAAATTCCTGTCCCCTCAGTCCAGCTCCTTCTCCATCAGGTCCATGTTGTGTAGTGCTCCCAACCCTAATCCATGGTTACATGTGATCCTCTCTGCCTTTCCTCCTCCCCATTCCCTTCTCCATGCTGCCTGCCTGCCTTCAGGATCTCTTCCCCTGCCTACGTGCTATCTGCCTCTGTATCCCTTTCCCCATTTGTCTCTTCTGTGCTGTTTGCTCTTACACCCTTTTGTGCCTAATTAAAGTGTGATTGCAACCCTTTTTCCTGCTGTCAGTCATGGTCTTTCCCCAGAGAGTACCCAAAGAACCAGGCATATGGCTGCCCTAATTTCATCATTTTATAAATTAATTATCAGTTAAGATAAGACTAATTCTACTTTTGAAAGTATTGTAAGATTTATAAATTGGTTTCCTTAGAGCCACCCTGTAGGGAGATGATGTATTATTATTAGCATTCTATTGAGAGGTGTTTCATGGGTACTTTGCAATGCTAACAGTTAATAGAATTCTTATATCTTCAATAGTAAGGATGAAATATAGAGTCAGTTCACAAAGAAGAAACTCCAGTAGAGGATGGTAACCTAGATAAATCAGATAAGGGGATGGGAGGGGGAGGGAAGGGCCCTTTTTCCTCTACAATACATGTTTTGTTGTTTTGGTTTGGTTTGGTCTTTTCACCTCATCTGAGCTGCCTAGATAAGTGTGATCTGGCCTTGAAATGCCTTTCTTTTCCCTCTGTCACTTATGAAAATGACAACACATGTGATGTGCTGCTAAGTGTGAGATCAGAGTGGTTTCCTATCACTCACTGTTTTCTCACAGAACTAAAACCAAAAGAAAATATTAATCATAAAAGAATAAAAATAATTTTTAAAAGTCACAGAGCACCGTGCTGGGAAAGTGGTTTTCTTTCAAACATTTACATTGGCATCACACAATAGTACTACCTACCAAACAATGTGACTGCCACAATGGATGGGGTCAGTTTCCCTGGGAAAGAAAAACACAGAAGAGAATCTCTCTCTGCCCTACAACAAAATCAAAGTTGTTTTAAAGCTAGGAATCAGTTATCAGTCATTCAGCAAGCATTTGTTAATTGCCTACTAGGGGCCAGGCACTATGTTAAATGCTGGGGACACAAAGAAAAGAAGACAAAACAAAAGAAAAAAATTAACCAGTCTCTGCTCTCAAAGAGCTTACAATCTAATGGAAGGGACCTTGGAGATCTTCTAATCCAGGTTCCTTTGGTAATGTATGAGAAAGCTGAGTCCCAGAGGCAGGAAATTACTTGCCCAAATCCATACAACTAGATAATGTTGTTAAAATAATCTCATTTCTGGCCAAGGGTCATCATTCTCGATGAATTTCACTGCCAGATGTGTTTTCCTAGTCAGCAGAAACAATTGGGGGTAGAGGGAAAGAGTTAAGGGGAAAATTGCATTTGTATGATTTCAATCTCTTAACAAATGTGTATTTATTTAACAGTGAATATAAATGTGCATGTTGAGAGACAAAGTAGTATAGTGAAAAGAGTGCTGGACTCCTAGAAGTCAGGCAGATCTGAAGGTGAATCAGTATCCAACATGTATTGGCTATGACTGAATGAGTCACTTAACCACTTTGACCCTGGGTTTCCATGTCTTTAAAGTATGGATAACAATAGTATCTATCTCCTAAAGATTCTGTAGGAATCAAATGAAATAGTGTGTGAAAAAATACTTTTCAAATATTAAATAAACCATCACATAATGTCAGGTACTATGTTGCAGCTTCTGAAGATGAGGAAAATGTATCCTTCAGGCTCTTCAGTGTGCTGCCCCCTTCTCCCTCTTACCTAAAACCAGGTTCATGTTATTAATGAGGGTAGCTGCCTATCCAAATTTGTAGTACCAAACCACAACCGATGCATCACTTTATACCAAAATAAGAGATATGACACGTGAATTCAAAGGAAAAAGCATTTAATGAAACAGAATTCCAAAGGAACATAGAATTGAATCAGGTATTAAATGCTTTTGGTTTTATTGTCTTGTGTCTGACTCTTTGTGACCCTACGTGAAGTTTTCTTGGCAGAGATACTGGAGTTAGCCTTTTCCTTCTCTGGCTCATTTCACAGATCAGGAAACTGAGGCAAACGGGGTTGAGTGACTTTCCTAGGGTAACACAGCTAATAAATGTGGGAGGCTAGATTTCAGCTGTCTCCAGGACTGGCTCTTTCTGCACTGTTCCACCTAGCTGCACCAATGCTCTTGATACTCATTCCCAAATGTCTTTCTCTCCCATAATGCTTCAAGGGAGGACTACCCTTGGCAACAAAATAACCTCTGGGTCTCTGTAGGAGAGAGACCAATCAGCATGCTCACAGAAAAGTGCTGGAGATAATCACAACAGCAGTAGTCTTGAAAATGCAGACTCTTTGACATGGAAACGAGACATCAATGTTAAGATCTTTGTTGACTTTTCTGGGCACAGCAGTTGCAGTCTAGGGTATCTTGACCTCTCATTCCCCATAATCATTTCCACTAGCCTTTCTAGACTTCATTATCTAGATATATCTGCATTCTTTACCTCTTACTTCTTTCCCATTATGAGACTCCAGCAGAAATGTAATAGCAATTCCAAAACCTGAGACAAATTTGGTTTGGAGGAAGTGGATGATTAAAGTATCACTATTCCTGCATGTACTTGAGGTAGAATCAAGACAGAAAACAAGGGAGCTGAACAAGTTAAGGACCTGGGAAAACAGGGCTGTCGAAGGGTTCACTCATTGAGTTGGATAAGAATACTGTAGTCCAGGTATTTGACTTACTGAATAGGAAAAATGAGCAAGAAGTCCATAGACGATAGAAAACAAGAATCTGAATAAGATGTAAAGACACTGGGTGAAGATGGACCCTAATACACATCCCTCAAGTTACAGGTGAGGGTGACTTGGCCTGCCTAACACTATGCAACTAACTAGAAAGTAGCAGGGAGAATATTGGAAGCAAGGTATTCTAACACTAAATCTAATTGTCTTTCCTCTGTGTCAAAAGAGAGGACAGGTCCAGAGCATACAGTGGAAATTCAGGGCAAGAGATAGGTCCTGGAAAGGATTGCTGCTGAGTTTACTGTGAGGAGAGGGCTATATCTTGTCTCCTTTATCACTTTGTCCTTGATCTCTCCAACAGCATCCAGAATGGAAGTCATCTCTCACTACCCAGATTAGAGGAGTGTCCAAGGCTAGGCAGCTGATAGCAATCAGGTGATGGAGGGGGGAGCTCAGCAGCTTTACCAGGGAACTGTGAGAGACCATGTGCTTGTGTGGGGGTAGTATTGGCCACATCCAGGAGAGTCACTAAGGTTAATTTGAATGTCAGTGAGTTAAGGGAATCTTCAGGAGGACTGACCTCCCAGTTTTTCTTTCTCTGGAAAGAACAAAGATAGGAAGAAAATCTCTATAGACAATGCCTTTCAGAGTCTTGAATTGAACAAAGCAAATAAAGAAGACTAGATAGACTACCTACCTCTACATTGTCAAGATGACAGGCTTTTAAAAAGTCATGTATTGTTGCATTATGTGATTGAAAAGGTTGTTTATCTGCTTACTACTTTCTGTTATGATCTGGTAATGAGTTGATGGCATAGAGTATTTATATAATACCTACAATATTTGGAAAACTTTGTGTTAGAGGAGGGAACAGTTATGGAAACTGGTGAGTTATCAACTTCATTTTGAAATTCTCATGACATCTTCACAATTTTCTTTCATTGCCTTGATATTTTTTTACTCAATGCCATTTATACTTGGAGAACAAATCCTATTTTTCCTTCCTAGTGCCTATCAAGTCCCTCCTCTTCTATGAAGTCATTCTTTACTTCTACAGCTGATACAGATTTCTCTCTCCTCTGAACTTTTCATGAGCAAGTTATATCTTCCATTAGAATGTAAGCTCCTTGAGGGCAGGGGCTGCTTTTGCCTGTCTTTGTATTGCTGACGCAGTACAGCACCTACCACATGATGATCTACAAGGTTTCTGCAGTTTTTGAAAAGTCTACCATAGTCAATTTTATCATAAAGCCCTGAAACTGGTGGAGATAGATTTATTCCCTATATGGCTTTAAGCATCTTGCCTCTATTTCTATTTACTGTCTTCTTCATTTCTTATTAACAACTTGTTTAATTTCCAATCCTTACTGAGGACTAAGTATAGGTCTTGGCTCCTCTGACTATATTAACTTCCTCTAGGCACTGGATTTTCTTTTCCTTTTTTCTTTTTTTTTGGTTCTTCCTCAACTAATAAACTTTTGTATTTTATCATGGCATAGAGCTCTAGAAAGCTGTGTCAGGAGAGTGCAAGATCTGATCAGTCTCTTTTTTTTCTGATCAGTCTTAAGAAGCTACAAAAGGTTGCATTTAGTTTTATACTTTTGTATGAGGTACAGCTAAATAGATAGAGGCTTTTTATCAGAAAGACAATTAGAAGCACAACCACCAAGTGATGAGAGATTTTGGACACAACAATTCAGACTGTCCACTAAAGTATGGAGGAGAGGTTGTAGTGTGATAGAAAGAATATCCAAACCATTTTAAAACTAATTCAATATTAGATATTTTGAAGCATTTTATCTCATATTGTTATAAAAACCTTTCAATTAACTATAATTCCCAGAACTATATCCTTATCTCTTTTGATGAACCAAAATAATTGTCATTATGATTATTTTCAATCATAGGATATCTGGATTCATATGAGGATGTATTATTTCAAACATATTCAAAGCTCTATTTTCAAGTTCATAGCCATATAATTCCGTCACTAACACTCTTCTCTGATGCTGTTGGTCATTGCTATCTAATTTATAAATTCTCATATTGCGTAGCTGGCTGGTTCAAAATATTGTAAAGGAAAAATTGTTCATAGACTTTCAAATCGTTATGTCTTCAAACTATCATGCTCTAGAACTTCTGGCTCCTTCTCCAACTGGGAACTCAAGATCCCACTATAAGACCCTTGGAGTCAACATTTCTGTCCCAGTCCCACCATGCAGTAGCATGTCATCTTCATACAGTGTGTATTTACCTTTCCCCTGCTCTCCAACTCGAGCTTTGAGAACAGAAATTAAATCCTACCACACTACATTTCTAGAAAGAATGTATCAATCAATTACCCTATGATTCCAGTCAATATTTCTGTGACTTCCCTATCCAAAATACTACTTCCTGGCCATCACTCCCTTGCATTGTGTAGCCTTTCCTTGTTAGAATATAATTTTTATCCCCAGAAGTTACACAGTTCATGACACATAGCAAATACTAAAAAAGTGCTTTTTTCATTCATTGATTAGATTAAAATGGCTGCATTAAAAACTTTATTATGCTGTCTCATTTGTATGATCTCAAACTCTTAATCTTGCTCTCCCCCATACCTTCCTATTTTCCTTCCTTCCTTCCTTCCTTCCATCCTTCTTTCCTTCCTCCTCCTCCCCTCTCTCTCTCTCTCTCTCTCTTCTCTCTCTCTCTCTCTCTCTGTGTCTCTTTTCTCTCTCTCTCTCTCTGTCTCTCTTTCTCTCTCTCTCTCTCTGTCTCTTTTCTCTCTCTCTCTCTGTGTCTCTTTTCTCTCTCTCTCTGTGTCTCTTTTCTCTCTCTCTCTCTGTGTCTCTTTTCTCTCTCTCTCTCTCTGTCTCTTTTCTCTCTCTCTCTTCTCTCTGTCTCTCTCTGTCTCTCTCTCTGTATGTGTCTCTGTCTCTCTGTTACTATCTCCAAAATATGTCACATTGATGAAACAGGCACAGCATCATAGCACAAAAAGATGACATTTTGAAAACAACAGTGAGTATACTTATTATTTTAGAATTTGCTTCACAATCAATGAACTCTCCTACATGTGCCTAATTGATGTCCCTACCACATTCCACTGAACTTTGAAAAGAAATGCAGGAAATGATGACATCAGGTCCAGCTCAAATCTTTTTCCCTTGTGAAGATTCCCCTGACTGTCCATTTTATTATGATCTCTCTTCCACACTGTTGTAGTGTTTATTGTCTATGGCATTTGGAGGGTGCTGAATGTATTTAGTATTTATCTTCTTATATATGAGTCCTGCCTCTCCAATTAAATTATAACTTTTTGAAAAAGAGAACCTGCCTTGATTTCTTTGGTTAATATAGAATATTAAAAGACCTCATTAAAAGACCAATGACATGGGTCTTTTAGATCACTACATGGCATATAAAATACCAACTGTATTTCACAGGAATCAGAAAAGGTATATGTAATGGTAGTCTTTTGGACACAGGGCCCAGAACCACTAATTTACTTACAAAGGATTAAGTCTAAGATAATTTTAAAAGACTATCTAAATCTCTGTAAACCCTTTTATACTTCTAACCCAGATGAAGGAGGGCTGAGCATATTGGCACTTTGAAAGGGAAGTAAAGTGATAGGCTGGTTGATCAAGCATGATGTCGTTAGAAAACTTCTCAGGAAGGCTAATTAATCATTCACCCAAACTTCTTTCACACCCTTAATTCTGCTGTCTGAGTGAGCCTCCCCAATATTACCATCCAAAGCACTGACACAGCTCCTAAACCAAGCAGCAAGGCCAAGTAACTATGTTCCGCAGCCTAATTCTGAGTGCCCAAGGAAAATATGCCAAAGCTGGTGTTCAGGCACGGACACACGGAAACGAGGACGATTTGATACTTGACCTATTGTATGTTCATCTTCTTACTTCTCTTTTGTCAGGTAAGCCCCATGTCAACACCAAAGGTGTTGACAGTTGTTACACTTATTTCTTCATTGTTGTATATGTTTGTGTTTTTTCGGTTACATTGCATAAATTGTCAAGAGTCCAAATATTGGGATTAAATGTTGTAAGCCTGTGGGAAACTCTGACAACTTATTAGATCCCCCCCCTTTTTTTTTTTTTTTTTTGGAGAATTCCTGCTCCATTGAGAAAAGCAAAAACAGAGGAGGTGAGATGGAGGTGGGGAGGATGAACTGTTCTTATTCATTTATTTGTTCACTCCTTCAACATTTCTGTCAGTTAACAAGCATTAACTACGTACTTACTATGTGCCAAGCTCCTTGCTGGGGAAACAAAGAAAAACAAAACAAAAATACTTAATAAACACCCGCTATGTATAGTTCTACTTTCAGGAAGTTTGTGTCCTGCAAAGTCATATGATACATAAGGCCATGGTGTAATGGGTGAAAACAAACAAATAGTGCACCTCTTCTTTGTCAAGTCGCAGCTCTGCCTTCCTTGCACTCTGATACAATGTACCATTCAAAGTAGCTGAAAGAACGGATCGTTTTCATTACAGTCATTTCTGCTGTAAATCAACATATGCTCACCTAAAAACTTCTACACTATGTAAAGTTGCACCATAAAGCCAAAAGTGCTTACGGGAAAAATGAATTGGGGGATATAATACCCAAAAACTTCATCAGTGACACGTTAAAAAAAGATATAAACGTAATAAAAATGGGGGCATAGTTTTATATATGTTAAATGGTTAAAAATACAAAAATACTACGATAAGGAGTAGTGGTGTCTGAGCCTACACACCAGTCCCAGGGATGCTGCTGGCCCAGGCCCGGCAAAGTGAATGGCTATGAGGTAAGAGAGAAACTCAGAAGATCAAAACTCTAGGACTGGTGTCACAGCCTCAGCTATGGCTAAACAAGGTGAGGGTTGGGGGGCTGGGTATAGGTGTCCAGCTCTCCTCCACCTACAATTCCTACTGCATTAAAGACATATAATAAACACGACACTTAGGCATGTTTGGGATGTTGGGATGTTGGATTGTTGAATGAAATTAGGTAGTTTAGATACGATAGATAAAGAAAATCCCCAAATGTGAAAGAATAGCAGGCATAATGACATATGAAAATGCACGTGGCAAACTGAAGTAGCTAATAGATACTTGAAGTTTGTCTGCATTTTGTGTATTCCTTCCAGGCTTAGCTCAGCTGAGTGACATTTTCTGCACTCTTGGCATTTTTCGTTGAAGAAATCAAGCCAAAGCAAATGTGACATTCATGTTATGCTCAAATTGTTCCCTGATGTATCAACCCATTGGAACAAATTTGCATTTTTAAAACAAGAGTTATACCAAAACTGACTATATTTAATCAGGAAACTGAGGCATAAAGTAATAAAGTCATTTCCCTGTGTAGATTAGAAAGTCAATCGCAGTCTTAATTGAATTCATATTTCCTGTGTTTTAAGGTCCTTTTGCCCTTAGCCTCATTTCACAAAAAGTCATCATTTTCTATCAAGTTGGACCTCAAATTCATGTATATGGACTATCATGAATCAGAAACAAGCTTTTGAATAATATAATATAATACACAGCACATGTTGGTCAATAAGCATTTATCAAGTATCTACTTGCCACGTGCCAGACACCATGCTAAGTATTGGGGATATATTAAGAGGCAAAATACAGATCTTGACTTCAAGGAGATCACAATCGAGTGGGGGAGACAAGAAGATGTATGTGTTACATACAAGTATAAACAAGCTATATGCTTGATCACTAGGAAATGACAGAAGGCACTGAAACTAAGAAAGGTTTGAGGGGAGGGCTTCCTTTAGAAAGTGAAGTTTTAGCTGGGACTTGAAGGAAGTCCGTGAAACCAGAAAGTTGGGGAAGAAGGAGAACATTCTAGACATTGCAGACAGCCAGAGAAAATGCCTAGAGCCGAGATATGGGGTGTCTGGTTCAAAAAAAAAAAAGGAGGCCAGTATCACTGAATAAAAGAATACGTAACAGGAGTAAGGTGTAAGAACCCTGGGGGCAGGGCTATAGGTTAGGAAGGGCTTTAAACATTCAACAAAGGATTTTGGTTTTGAGTTTAGGAGCTGGTTCCCTGATAGGAAGCCACTGGAGTTTATTGAGTAGCAAGGTGATTTGATTGAACCTGCATTTTAGGAAAATTACTTTGGCGGTTGAATGGAGGAGAGATTAGAGAGGGTACAGACTTGTGGCAGGCAGACCCGCCAGCAGACTGGCCCTGATGTAAGCTATTAAGGACTGATATACCTTGCCTTGGGGAGATGAATGTATCATTTGTTTGTACTCGATCTCCCAGTGAAAAAACTATTTAGAGACTAATATACTGGGCGAGTATGCCTTGAGAAGAACGATATTTCCTCTGATCTTTTCACTTGAAAATGTGGGCCAGATGGGTCTTATGCACATATGTATCTGTTTCACCAGATCTCTAGGCAAGGCAGGATGACATCATGTAAAACATGTCATTCAGAGGGAGACTTGGGCTGCACTCTGCCATTTAGTGATATGGGAAAACCACTTTTGACCATATCACGTACCCATTCAAAAAGCTTTAGTGCCTTCCTCTTGCCTCAAGGATAAAATATAAACTGCTCTATTTAGCGCTTAAAGTCCTTTCCAATCTGGTTTCAACTTGTCTTTCTGGCTAATTAGATAATTCTTATAAACTCTATGTCATAATCCAATTGGCTTCCTTGTTCTTCCCCATATTTGATGTTCCATTTCCCACCTCTCTGCCTTTGCACAGATGCTAGCCCATATCTGAGATACTCTGCCTCCTCAACTCTGGTGTTTAAAGACTCTAGTCTCCTTCATGGCTCAACATAATGTCAAGTGCTACAAGTAGCATTTCTTGATTTTCCTAATTGTTAATGTTACCTTTCTCACCAATCAAAATTCTTTAGAATGTATCTCATTTATTTTTCTTCGTACATACTTCTTTGCCCATTCACCAGTAGAATTAAACTTTCCTTGAAGAGTTATAGTTTTTTGTTTTTTTGCTTTGTTTTTTCTTCCTTTTGTTCTTTTACTTTTTTATATCCTCCATACTTAGTCAAGTGACTGACAATAATAAGAGTTTAATAAATAAGTGACGGTTAAATGACTGAATGGGGAGAAAATGAAGGCAGGTAGGTTTAAGAGGAGAGAATGGCAATAGTTGAGGATGGTAGGAATGAGGACTTTAAGGTGACAGTGGAAACAGTAGATGAGAAAATTGGAGAATGTAAAATCAACAGAGCTTGACAACTAATTGGATGTGGAATATCAGGGGCAGGAACAAGTCAAAATTAACTCCAACGTTATAACCAGGGGGGGGGCTAGCTGAATAATGACAACAACAACAATTAATATTTATAAAGGGCGTAAGGCGCACAAAGTGTTTTGCATATATATGTCATATGATGATATCACAACATTTATTTTTCCCCTTAAGTAGTTCTCTGGCCCAGAAGAGCTTGTTTATAAGGTGCTTATCTCCAGGAAATATTGCCATGATGTTGTTGTCATAGAATGGGAGATGAGGGAGGGAGTAGTATTAGAGAAGCTTTTTCAAATTATTAAAATAGTTTGCTTTTCTTTGCCATGTATGATCACTAGTGCCATGATAATGCTCAGACTTCTGCTGTCAGTTGCCTATAAATTTTAAGATTCAGTTAGAGAGCCTCTCTAGTGCTGACATATCATCAAGGTTTCATTTTCTATGGTTGGAAAACTCTCAGAAAACTATAAATTATTGCCATCACTTCTAGAATTGCTATTTTCAACAAGAGTTCTCAGGCCCCCCATGCTGTATAGCATTATGGATAATATATGTCATACATAATAATTGTATTAAAATATTAACAATAGCTTACATGTCATCATGATTTACAATCTTTTGGGAAGTTCTTAAAATACATATTACCTCATTTGGTCCTGGGACAGTGGCTAGTTTTCACATGTGAGTACAGTCTTTGAACACACAAGAAACAAAACTGCTATGAGGGACATTTTCATGCGTATGTACAGAATATTACCAGAAGACCCAGAAGCCCTAAAAATACAGGGCATTTTAATATTTGTGAATAGATCTTAGAATAACAAACCATTAGCATTGAAATCTTTAAATAAATCATCTAATCAAGTTGGCAGTTTTGTTTCTGTTTATTCATCTTCCTGCCATGCCTGTAATCATATCATGCTGAGAGAGGTGCTTGGGTAAGGCAATTCATTATTTCAGGAAAACATCTACTAAACATTTTGCACCAGGAACACAAAGTTTCAGAAGTGAATAGTTTTGAGGGGTGAATATTGATGCCACTTGAAAATTGTTTTTAATATTTTAAAAAATCAAGCATAAGTTGGTCCCATTTTTAAAAATAAAGTCAATGGTCCTAGAATGTTTCCTCAATTTTCTTTTCTCAGAACCCTTCTTCTCAATCTTGCTTTTGCATTGATCACATCCATCTTGAACTGCACTTAGGCATGCATATGCCATAGACCCACTAGCACTAGCATTTCCTGAATGGCAAAGAATATGTCTATTTCCTTGTGTGAAACCTCTTTCATACAGTAGATACTTGGTGAAAATTAGTTGAAACTAATTGACCTGAAGTGATCTTGCCAACGTGTATTCCATCCATGTCTCACAAAATCATCTTAAAACTTTCAGATTCCTCATTTCTGTGGTTTCCATTCAGGTATGAACAACAACAAAAACAACAACAACAGAAGCTTATATGGGTTTTAGAGTTTAGGAGATGTTTTTATTCTCTGTGACTTTTTCAAACCCAAGGAATCTATACTGGAAATCTACCCAAGAGGATGAAAAGCTTTCAAACATTAAATACTGTAGATGCAATGACAAAGAATTAATAAGAAGAGGAAATGGAGACATTATTTTTCTTTCTTTTCTTTTTTAAAAATTTATTTAAATAATATTTTATTTTCCCCAATTACATATTTTAAGAACTTTTTAGCATTAATTTTTATAAGATTTTGACTTCCAAATTTTTCTCTCTCCCTGTACCCCTTCTTGCTCTTCTAAAAATGGTAGGCACTTTGAGATAATTTATATGTGTGCAATCATGTAAAACATATTTCCATATTTGTCACAGTTGTGGAAGAAGAAACAGATCAAATGGAAATAAAATCATGAGAAAGAATAAGGTAAGTAAAAAAAAAATATGTTTCAATCTGCATTCTGAGCCCATCAGTTCTTTTTCTGGGTATGGATGGCATTTTCCTTTGTACGTATTTTTTAGTTTTCTTGGATCATTGTGTTGCTGAGAAGAGTTGAGTAATTCATAGTTGATCATCACAAGATGTTGCTGATACTGTGTACAATGTTTTTCCTGCTTCTACTCATTTCACTTTGCATAAGTTTGCACAAGTCTTTTCCAGGTTTTTCTGAAATCTACCTGTTCATTATTTCTTATAGCGTAATAGTAGTCCATTACTTTCATATTCCACAGCTTGTTCAGCCATTCCCTAATTGATGGGAATCTCCTCAGTTTCCCATATTTTGCCACCATGTAAAGGGCTGCTATAAATATTTTTGTACATGTGGGTCTTTTCCCCTTTTTTATCATCTCTTTGAGATACAGACCTAGTGTTAGTATTCTGGACCAAAGAGTACATACAGTTTGGTTGCCCTTTAGTCATAGTTTCAAATTGCTCTCCTGAGTGGTTGGATCAATTCACAACTCCACCAACAGTGCATTTGTGTCCCAATTATCCCACATCCTCTCCAACATTTATCATTTTCCTTTTTTTTTTTTTTGGCCATATTAGCCAATCTATTTGGTGTGAAGTGGTATTTCAGAGTTGTTTTAATTTGCATTTCTCTAATCAAAAGTGATTTAGAACACTTCACCATATGTCTATAGATATCTTTAATTTCTTCATCTGAAAACTACCTGTTCATATCCTTTAACCATTATCAATTGGGGAATGGCTTGTATTCTCATAAACGACTTAGTTCTCTGTGTATTTGAGGAATGAGGCCTTTATCAGAATCAATGGCTATAAAAAGTGTTTCCCAGCTTTCTGCTTTCCTTCTAATCTTGGTGGTTTGTATTTTCTTTACACAAGAGCTTTTCAATTTAATATGATCAAAATTATCTATTCCACATTTCATAATGCTCTCTATTTATTGTTTGGTCCTGAATTCTTCCCCTTCCTATGTACCTGACAGGTAGACTATTCCTTGTTCTTTTAATGTGCTTGCTTAATTGTTTATGGTGTATTTTAGCAAGATGTAGTTTCCTTCCTGATCTCCTTTAATTAGGTGTATTTTTTTCTTCTACTTTGTCTAAGGTCGGGATTTCTGTCCTTGATATTTTTGTTGTTGGGTTTTTTTGTGTGTTTTTACTTCAGTTGAAGTATAATAGATTAAGCTTCAGCCCCTTACCTTTACTCTGTGCGTGTCTCTCTTCTTCAAGTGTGTTTCTTATAAGCAACATATGATAGGATTCTGGTTTTTGATCTCCTCTGCTATCTGCTTCCATTTTATGGGAGAGTTTATCCCATTCACATTCACAGTTATGATTACTAACTGTGAATTTACCTCCATCCTATTTCCCCCCTCTTTGTCCTCTCTCTCCTTTCACTCTTTCCTGCCTCATCAGGTGTTTTGCTTCTTTTTACCACTTCCCTTGATCTGCCCTCCCTTATGTCAGTTCCTGCCCCCCCCTTACTTAATCTCCTCCCCTCCTGCTTCCCTGTTGGGTAAGATGAATTTCTATATTCAACTGATCATGTATATCATTCCTTCTTTAAGCCAATACTGATGAAAGGAAAGTTCAAGTGATGCCCATCACCTCCCTGACCCTCTCCCTATCTTGTCCTCTGGGAGAAATTATTGAAAGAAACTGATGTGGATGTGGTGAGAACTCACAAACCAATTTCTAACATCATTTTAAAATTTCCAGATGACCAATACTAAGGAGAAATAACATAGTGGATTATGTAATCAGAATGTAAAATAGATTTCAAGTGTTAGAATGTCTAAGTCTAATTAGAAAAAAAATTTAATGGGGATAAATGTCAAGTCTCATGTGGATTCAAAAAAAATCTATTTCACAAACACAAGATGGATGGTGAGTTGTTGTATTGGATTATGGTTCTTTTTTGGGGAAAAATGCTCTTTGGTGTACTCCCTGCAAGCTCAATGTGAGTCAATAATGTGATATAGCAGGGGAAATGCATTATTAAGGTACATTAATAGAAGTATAATGTTTCAGACTAGGGAAGTGATAGCTCTACTTCATGATGCCCTAGTCAGATCATATCTTGAGTGTTACATTCAGTTCCAGGCATCACATTTTTTTTAAGATATAGATAAGTTGGAGAGTATCCAGGTTATTGCAACCAAGGCACTGAAGAGCCTCAAGATTACTATGTATGAGTATCTGTTGAAGGAATTGGGCCTGTTTTGCCTAGAAAAGAGAAAGCTTGGTGGGGACGGGGAAGGAGCATGATTACTGCCTGTAAATATTTGAAAACCTGAGCCATAGAATAAGGATTGGACTTGTTCTGATTGACCTCAGAGTATAAACCAGGAGAAATGAGTTGGAACTGAAGAGAGGTAGATTTGAATTTGATGTTAAGGAAAAGGCTGCCTAACACTTATAGCTATCCAGAAGTAGAATGCCTCAAGAGATAGCAGGTGCTCCTTTATTACAGGTCTTCAGGCATGGGGTAAATGATCACATGGTAGGAAGAAGAGACTTCTTTAGGTATAGGTTGAACAAGATAGCATTTGATATCTCTCCCAATTCATTGATAAGATTTTTTATTAACATCACAATCACTCTCAGGCAGGGATGGATGGATGATATTTGAAGGAAAGAATAATACCCCTCAACAGCTACTTTCCTTGTTCTTCAACAGTGAAGCATAATCAGTTATCACTGTCCTTTAATTGCTACAGAGTAGAGTGTAAGTGGTGCAGTGAGTAGAGTAAGGAAGACTCATTTTCCTGAGTTCAGATCTGGCCTCAGACATTTATTAGCTATGTGACCCTGGGCAAGTCACTTAACCTGTTTGCCTCAGTTTTCTCATCTGTAAAATGAGCTGGAGTAGAAAATGGCAAATCACTGTAGTATCTTTGCTAAGAAAACCCCAAATGGAGTCACAAAGAGTCAGACACAATTGAAATGATGGAACAACAACAACAACATAAGAATCCAAGTAACTCATAGCACTGAACTGAATGGGTCGTCAGTATGGTGCAATGTCTAGGTTTGCTCCTCTGTGCTAAAGCCAATGCCTCATTGCTCCTTGGGGGGCTCTGTCTTGATGTTTTGCTACTCCTATTCTACCATCATTTATGGAAGTAATTACAATCTACCTCAGCCATTTTGATGTTTCATGTTGGTGATACTTTTCCCCCAAGAGGTGGTGCTGGTTCTTGAGCACCTGATGTATGGAAGAATGGTGTTGGAAGAATACTCCATGGTACAGTTCTTTAATTATTAAAGGATCAAAATGCCTTTGTACTATTTTAGACTTCTTGATTCTTTTTTGTAGACACAGAGTCAGAATCCATTTGAGCCATTTAAGAGTTTCTTTTCTTTCACTCAATTCCCACAACCCTTCCCTATACAAAAAGGGCCTCCTCAAATGACTATGGGAACCTTTTGATTTGTCCTGCTTAACCAAAATTCCATATGTTCTCTTCCTAGCTACATTAAAGTGAATCAGTTCCATGTACCATCCTCTTTCCTTGCTTTATCATGTCTGTTACCTGCTTTTCAGACTCTTCTTCTGAATCGACGTATAGTAGCCACTCCACTTAGCTCTCATTTCCCAATGGCCTTATCATTCCTTGCCAATGGTAGTACTGGAAGAATGCTCTTCTATTTTTAACTAAGCAGTAAATGTTAGTTACTCCTACTTGTAAAACACCTAGAAAAGTTACCATACCAAGTTGTATAACTATACTTAAATAATGGGAGTTAATAAGGTCACTGCTTATCATGATGGAATGAAATTTCCTGAGATCTGACCTATGTGCCCAATGCTGAATATCTATGGAAAGGTTTGTTGCCTCTAGAATACCCATTAATACTCAAGGGCATGAATTATTCATGATTACTTATTGCTATGAAAGGCAGAATGATAGGGTAGGTAGAACACTGGGCTTACAGTCAAAATGACCTGGTTTTAAATTCTGCCCCTGGTTGTGTGACCCCTGAGTAAGTTATTTTATCTTTTAGTACTTTAGCAAATCTATAAATAGCAGAGAAGATTTGGATTTGTCTTGGTAGAAAGAATAGTCATTTGGAATTCCCCATACCAATGAAATCATATACCCAGTCTTCATTCATCTCTACTTATTGCTATATATGTACTATTTTCTTTTCTTTTCTGAATATGAATTCATTGGAAGAAGGGACATAAGCCATGACTCTGCATCCTGAATACAAAGTAATGGACAGAATAGGCAGAAAGTCCTGGGGGGGGGGGGGGGGAACAAGGTGTCTATTATTTATTCACTCTAGGATATGCCAGTTTTATCTCTGTCTTGTCCAGGATCTGTGGTCTATAAAAGCACCAAAAGAAAGGAATTTCATGAAAGGGGTAATAGGAGTTTTGAATTTGTATGGGAAAACTAAAGTCAGAGAAAGGGATCATGACAACCTAGGTTACATAGCCTAAGATTCTTAAGACCTCCAGCCATCCAGTATGCCAGAGAGGTGGACAAGTGCATAGAGTCCCAGTCTTAGACTAAGGAGTGAGCTCAAACCACATCTCAGACACTAGCGATGTGACCCTGGGCAAGTCACTTAACCTCTTTTGCCTCATTTTCCTCATCTGTAAAATGGGGGTGATAATAATTGCACCTACCTTTCTCATGGTTGTTCAAAGGTCAAATAGGACAATAATTATAAAGTATTTAGCACAGTGCCTGGCACATGGTAAGTAGTATATAAATGTTCACTATTATTTTTGGAGGGGGAAATCAGCTATGTTTATCTAGCTAGCTGACCCCCAGACCACATTTCTATTGAATTTAGCTATTTGTCCACTAGAGCCAACCTTCTACTTGTTCTGCCTCTGATCTACTTCTCTGCACTTGGACTTGTTTTCTCTGGGGCTAAGATTTCTACATCACATGTCCCTGAGGTTAATTTTGGGCTCCTCCTTTACAGATGAGTCATTTTATTTTGGTGGGATTGAATATGAACTTACTAGCCCATTCTATCTAGGGAGTTGGGAAGGGAAGTAGCTAAGTGGAACAGTGAACAGACAGTTGGATTTGGAATCAGGGAGATCTGAATTCAAATTTAGCCTTAGAGTCTTACTATCTATGTGACTCTGGGCAAGTAACTTAAGGAGCCTCAGTTTCTTCAGTTGTAAATTGGGGATAAAAATAGTACCTACCTCATAAAGATCAGATGAGATAATATGTATAAAACATTTTGTAAACCTTACAATGCTATATAAATGTTAATTATTAATATTATTATTATTATTATTATTATTATTATTATCTAATCAGCCTCCAGGCAATGCTTCAGACCAAAGGCTATCTAACTTGAAGAAGTAATTAATGCTATTCTATTTGGTCCTAGAAAAAAGAACCAAGAATAATGAGTAGAAGCTATAAATAGGCCAATTTAGAACTTGGTATCAGGAAAAGCTTCCTAACAATTGGCTCTCTCCAAAAGTGTCCTTCCCACATAATTGCTCCAACATCAGCTTCCTCCCTTCCTCATTTCTAGTACTTTCCTTCTGAGATTACTTAACATTTTTATACTGTACATACCTTCTAGGAACAATTTTTTTCATGTTGTTGCCCCTCCCTGCAATCCCAATTGGAATGTGAGCTCCTTGAAAGCAGGGACTCTTTATATCTCTAGTACTTTAAACCTTGCTTGGCTTATAGAAAGGCTTAATAATTTCCTGTTGACTGACTGACTCCCTAGAAAGATGATTCTCCCTCCTTGTGTCCTTAAGCAGAGGCTGAGAGACTGCTTGTTGGGTATATTATAGTAGGAGTTCCTTTTCTGTATAGGTTGGACTGGCTTCTCTAGTCCCTTCTAATTCTCAAATTTATTTTATGATTCTTTGCTTCTGCCTTGGAGTGAAAAAATAATAATTTGCATTTATATAGCACTTTATTGAGTGGTAAAACACTTTTTTTTGTAATCCTATGAGATAGGTAGTACAAATATTATCCTATCTAGTTAAAAAAAAAAAAGGAGGAAAATAATCTCTAACAGCCTGAAATTTAACAATGGGTTCTCTCATCCCATAGTCATAGGGCCTAGCAACACACTTATAGGTGCCTTTTGTTCTTTACTCCATCAAAATGCAGCAAGCCATATTATTTCCCACCTTAGGAGACAGTAAGTGGTGAAGCAGTCAGGAGGAAATAGGAAAAGCTGGAGAGAAAAATTAGAGGAAGGGTGAGAGGGAGGGAGAGAGGTTTGATGATAGGGTATTGCCCGGAGGTAAGGTCAAGACAGCAGGAACACAGATCCTTATTCTCTGGGTCAAAAACACTTTCTTTCTTTCCAGCCAAGTTTTGAAATCATGGTGTTTTGGTTAATGGTATGTAGGATTGGAGACTTGCCTCTGACTTTCCCATCCTCCAGGCTCATGCTGACCCAGTATGTGAAGAATTTTTATTGAAGTGGAACTAATCTCTTTCAAATGGAGAAGGTGACCTGCACAGTCCATAGAAAGCAGAGATAGCAAGGTGGCTCATCTAATTATCAACAGAGAAGACCTGCTGAGAGGTAGGTTAGTATAATGAAAGTAGAATGGGAGACTTTTATCCTGGCTCTATCACTTATTCCCTGTGTGACTATGGGCAAGTCATGGTACCTTGTCAAGTCGCACGGCCTTTATATATCAGTCCAGAAAAGGTGGACACTGACTGCCTTGCAAAAAACCTAACTCACTAAAGAACTTGGAAGTTGTATTTCTTCCTAGCTTAAAAGAGAGGAAGCTAACGGGAGATCAGAACTTGAGGGCAGAGTTTTCCAACACAGTGCATATTTTTAAAACTCTCAGGGAATTGGGGACAAAGACAGAAAAGCAGACAGACAGACAGACAGAGAAAACATACCAAGAGGGAGACAGGCAGTGCTTACCCCCCAGGGCCTTTAGTAACATGGGCCATCTTACAAGGCACCCTTTCCAGAAGCACTATTAAATCTGTCAAAGCTGTTGTTGTTATTCAGTTGTTTCAGTCTTGTCTTATTTTTTGTGACCCCATTTTGGGATTTGCTTGGCAAAGATGCTGGAGTAGTTTGCCATTTCCTTCTCCAGCTCATTTTATAGGTGAGAAACTGAGGCAAATAGGGTTAAGAAATTTGCCCAGGGTCACACAGCTAGTAAGTGTCTGAGGCCAGATCTGAACTCAAGAAGATGAGTCTTCCTTACTCCAGGCCTGGTACTCTCTCTGCTGAGTTACCTAGCTGCTCCATTTTGACATCTGTCAATGAGTATTTTTTAAAATTTATTTTATTAATTTATTTTGATTTATCAACTATTACTTCTATATGCTTTTGAGTTTAAAATTTTTCTCCCCCTTCCTCCCCACCACCCTCTCCAAGACCAAGATGGTGAACAATCTGATATAGGCTATACATTTACATTCCTATTAAACATATTTTCACATTAGTGAAGTTGTAAGTAAAAATTAAATCCAATAGGAGGAACCATCAAAAAGAGGAAACAAAACTCAACAGAAGAGAAATAAAGGATAGTGATTCAACTTCCATAGTTCTTTCTTTGGATGTGTATAGCATTTTCCATCACTAGGCCTCTGGAGAAGTCTTAGATTCTTGTATTGCTGAGAAGGGTTAAGTTTATCAATATTAGTCATCGCACAATGTGGCTGTTATTGTGTACAACGTTCTCTTGGTTCTGCTCACTTCACTCAGCATCAGACCATACAAGTCTTTCCAGATTTTTCTGAAGTCAGCCTGTTCATCATTTCTTATAGCACAATAGTATTCCATTACATTCGTATACCACAACTTGCTCAGCCATTCCCCAATTGATGGGCATCCTCTCAATTTCCAATTCTGTCAGAGAGTATTTTAATAATATTGACTTCAACTTCTGTCATGTGAGGAAAGCACTTTTTAAACCTTAAACCTCTGTTTACATGTGAGCTGTTATTACTAGTTTTAAAGACCTCGGGCTATTTTTCTAAGGTAAGGTGGGGGAATCAATCAATCAACAAGCATTTATTAAGTGTCTCTTTTGTACCAGGCACTGGGCTAGGAACACAAAGATAAATGAGACCAATGATTTTTTTTTTCTAATTTAAGTTTCCTATCTCAAGAACTACCTTCTCTGAGCTTGGACCAGGGTATGTGTCACACTGGTTTTTAAATGTTATATCTGTGCAATTACTACAAGTACAGACAAAAACATGTCTAGGTTTGAAAAAAAATCAGTTAATTCTTTTAACCAGAATTTCAATCTGGAAGAGACCTTAGAGACTTTTTGTTGTTGTTTGTTTGATTTTTAAGTATAGAATTATGATTTAATCCAGTTCGTAAATGCTATCATGGAAACTCTTCTGCCAATGCAGAATTACAGCTCTTCTGAAATTTATTAGCTTAGAGAGTTGCCCAAGTCAGTGAGAGATTAAAAGACTTGCCTATTGTCACATAGCTCATCTATGTCAGTGACAATACTTGAAGTCAAGCCTTCTTGACCGTAAGACAAGGCCTCTATCTGCTGTGCAATGTTGCCTTTCTCCTCTCATTTAATAGAGGAAGACTAAGGCTCGGTTTTTTCCAGGGTTCTAAAGTAGTAAGGAGAAGAACCAGGACAAGCACCAAGGTCCAGTGCTCATTCCAAGGAGTGCCATTTTATGGAGTGAGTCCCAAGGAGGAAATTGGTACAGGAAATACACTCTAGTCAGTCATTGCGTTTGTGCATGTGAGAGACATGAATTCATGTATGTCATACAACCCTGGTGTCTAACAGATGTTAGCCAAAATGAACACCTGTGTTGTATCAATCTTATCCTGTAAATAATTGCTCTGTTTTGGGTTATAGGATTTACTTTTAGTAAGTCCACATCCCTGTAATCATGAGAAAAAAAATACTGAGGTTCTATTCTATAAGGTACATGACATATAGAGATATGAGTCACACATAGAATTAGTCTCATTACTTTATATGTATGCCGTATGTACTATTAGACTTAATTTTTCTTTGGTGATTTTCCTATTACTGTCATTAAGTAAAAACAAAATACAACAAAAGAAAAGTTTAAACTTCTTTCCTTGAGAGCAAAAGTATCCACTTGAGAACTCTGTTGGCTTTCCCAAATGCAATAAACTCTTGATATCTCTACATCACCATTGTGCCTCTTGGGAGCTGTTTCCAAGAATCCCACTTCCCACGTGATTTCATTCTACCTTGTGGTATAGTGATTGACTCTTCACAAAAGACACCTTACAATAAGCTGAAAGATGTAAAGCTGGGCAGGGTGGAGATAAGCTCCACTTACAAGATGGGAACAACATCTAAGCACCAAGTTGTCTGGAGAAAAGTACTGTCTCACAAGATAATGCTTCTGAGTCTGGTCAATAGAGACTCATCTGCCATGTGCCAGCCAGCACTAGTGTGTCATGGACTTGAGTTCCCACCTCTGAGAAATTCTCTGTTAAGTTACATACTGTGGCTCACTGAGCTGCCACCCATTCAGATACAGGGACTTCTAAAGTAGACTTGGATCTGGATATTGAGTCACTAGCATGTTCATGAAACTCGGGCAAATAGTATGGAGCTGATTTTTAAAGGGGCATTTAATTGGAACAGATAACATTCTCAACACTTGTTTCTCAAATGAGTACCCTTCAGAAACTTAATCCATGAAAGAATCCTCTTTGTTTTAGGTGTCCACCTTCAAAGTGGGAGAGGAGGATAGTCTCCAAAGCCAAGCACCCTTCTGTCAACTGTGTACCTACTAAGTCAAGGTCTCATTGCCATCTGCTCTTACATCTTGGCCACCACCATTTATAGTTCACAGTCATCACTTCCTCGGATGCAGCTCTCCACAGGTACAACTCATCATTGGCAGATCCTGACCATTCTTGTGAATCTGCTGGTAATGGATATAATAAATGATGTCGGGTCACTTGCTTGTCTCAAATGTTTCTTTTGCTTCTATCAAAAGATATAAAGCTTTTAAAATGTCTCATAGCATTACATCTAAAATATTTGCTCTTTTTCATTTGGGAAGATCAGTACCAGACCCAGGTTCTAAGACCATTATTGCCTCTTTGTGATGTTGGCCAAGTCACTTGGTTTCTCTCCTAGCTTTCTTTATCAAATAGATGATGACAATTATACCTACCCACACTACCTTATGGAGTTGCTGGGAGGTTAGTAACAAAGGAGACCATTTATGTGAAAGTACTTTGAAAATCGATAAGCCCTGTATATTGGTATAGCACTATACAGATACACTTTGGGGAGAGAGAGATTAGGGAGGGGAAAGATTGGTGATTTTCATCATTGTGGAGAACTCCCAGTTTGAAAACTCTCTTCATGGATGGAGATCAAGAATTAGTCTATAATAATGGCTTCAGAGAGATAGAGCAAGTTCTAGGGAAATAATTCGTGGGAATCATAGCAATTTTTTATAGCTAATTACCCAAATAAGATTATTTTGCTATTTCCCAAATTCATAGAAGATTTTTAAAGTTGTTTTTTATATAAAATTATTATTTTCATAGTTTATGTTTCTATATAACCTTGACCTTCTAATATAAACTTCCTGTTGAGGTCACTGAGAGGCTAAGTGAATTGCCAAGAGTCGTGCATCTTGTATGTAGCAGATGGAGTATCTGATCCCAGATGTTCTTGACTCTGAGGCCAGCCCTCTATCACTCCACCATGCTGTCTCTTAAATGAATTTGTGTTCATAGAAATGGGGTTTGGGAATAATTAAATCCATGTTGACTATCAGTAAAGAAGTTGTGAGAAATTATCTCATAAATGTGAAATAAAGTTGTAGGATATAATAGGTAATAATATACATGTATGTGTACATGTATATACTATTGTATGTATGTATATAAATATAGAAGCATATGTACATATACACAAATGTGTAATCCACATGCATGCTTGCATTTATAAATACACACATATATCACCTATCCCCACCAAATGATAACTAACTATAACCCAGGAAGGCTAGCCAGCCTACCTAAAGCAAAAAGACACCCGGAGGGAGGGATAGGAAGCAGCATGTGTCAGGAAAGTTAAACCACCACCTTGACCACCATCTCCCTTTATATCCCTCTCGAGTCAGCAAAATGCCCTGAATTCAAAAGCCTCAGGGGTAGCAGACACATCCAAACCACCATGCAGACCTGATCCCAGAACAGCCCTAACAGCCATCATTGAAGAGAAAAAATCAGTGAAGACAGGGCTCATCTTTGCCACCAGCAGAAACAGGCACAAGGGTAACAAAAGCCCCGGGAGTGGTAGCAGCCTCCAAACTAGAGGCTTTGCTTCTAATCTTCTGTGAAGAAGGGACCACCCATCCTCACCAACTGTCACCCATAGGGCAGTCAATACAGTTTAGATGAAGCAGCAAGGCTCCTGTAAGGAGACAAGACAGCATGTGCAAAGCAAGCCAAATCACCACAACTACCTTGACCACCATTTCCTTTCAGATTCTGATGGAGACAGCCCAAGACCCTGGATCCAAGAGCCTTGAGAATAGTAATGCTTCCAGCCGGCACCCTCAGAAATCATTCTGAGAAGCAAACCCTATAAAAATGTAGCTTGGCAATATTCCTGCAAGTACCATGATGACAGAAGACATAGAAGAGATAGGTCTTGCCATCAAAATCCTTGGCATCATCAAATGGTCAACATGATAACATAATGTTATCATTGTAAATGAAACTGAAAAATATTCATTATCATCTGCTCTGTTACTCAATGTAAGGACCCGGGGGACCTTTCCATCTAACTTGCTCAAACTTTCCACATGGGTTGTCTTCTCCATTAGAATTCCTGAGCTCCTGGAAAGAAGGGAATGTTTGATTTTTCTCTTTGCATTCACAGCATTTAGCACAGCATTTTGCACATAAGTGCTTAATAAATGCTTTTTTCATTCAAGCACATGTATACTTGCACACACACAGATAAGACTTCTTTGTGCAGTACCATTTTATTTTTTACAGGACTGTCAATATAGATTGATTCACTTCCTCTGCTGGTATCAACTCATTGGTAGTTGGAAAGAGAGTACCAAAAGTTAAATTTATGTTTGTGAACAACTTAAAAGGTGAGTGATTCTGTCCTCTTTTAGACCCATTGGTTTTACTCTGTCATTATCAGTATGGTAGTAAAGGAAGACTGAAAATTATTGTAAAAAATATTTTATATTTTCTTTCAATTTCATAAATTATTCACTATAGCCAAAAAAGCTCATCATTTGATTACTAAGTGGATGATGAAGCCCTCTATGTTTCTTTGTCTGGTATTCAGACAGCAGAAAATGTATTGCTAGCACCATGATGAAAACCTCTTTACTTTAGTAAATTCTGCCATAATTTACATTCCATTGGCATAGCTTTTGAGGGGTATTTGGGCAGTATTGTGAAGGCTTGTAAGATGAAATATAATATAATAAAATTAATATGGTTCAGCGAATGGAGTTCTGGGCTTAGAGTCAGAAAAACTTGGGTTTAAATCACTCCCCTGATGCCTAGAGTTGGGTGACTCTGGGAAAGCTAGATAACATCCTGAGCCTTAGTCAATTTCCTAGGACTTACCTACAAAATTAAAGATTAGCTCTGAACAACAAAGG
The DNA here is from genome assembly GCF_003287225.1 of Phascolarctos cinereus. Classification (NCBI taxonomy): domain Eukaryota; kingdom Metazoa; phylum Chordata; class Mammalia; order Diprotodontia; family Phascolarctidae; genus Phascolarctos; species Phascolarctos cinereus. Next base: position 100,842,261 of record NW_027555847.1, read on the forward strand.
TGCCCAAAGCATACAGTTAAACTTGGGTAACTTAATGTACTTGTTAATTTCTCCTTGAAAGAAAGAAAGGAAAAAGGAAGAAAAAAAAAACAGACTCTTCCTTTTAGTTCATCAATGTCCTCAAGCCCCATGATTTGCACCACTATCTCCTATCAGCCACAGAAAAAAATGGTCATATTACCTACCTTGATCTTATCATCACCTGCAAATGGTATCACTCAGAGCTGTTAAATTCCCCTACGTGACCAGAAACACTTGTCCTTCCATCTTTGTTTCTGCCATATCCCTTCAAAACATATTCTTCATTTTCACCATAACTGCCATTCCCTCTACTTTTTCCTGCTTTCCCAGTCCATCATTTATTAAGCCATACTATGTGTCAGGGACTGTGTTAAACTCTGAAAATACACAAAGAGGTAAAAGACAATTCCTGCCCTCAAGGAGCTCACAATCTAATGGGAAATATAACACAAATATATACAAGCTATATAGAGAATAATTGGGAAATAATTAGCAGATAGAGAACACTACAATTGAGAGGGGTTGGGAAAGTCTTCCAATAAAATACTTTTTTTTTGTCATTTAAAGGAATCCAGGGAAACCAGTAGGCAAAAGATGAGGACAGAGAGCATTCTGAGCATGGTGGACAGCCAGAGAAAACACCCAGAGCTAAGAGATGGAGTTTCTTGTTTGTGGAACAGCCAGGAGGCCAGTGTTACTAAATGGAAGAGTGCATGTTGGAGAATAAGTTGTAAGAAGATTGGACACAGAAAAGGGGGATAGGTTATAAAGGTCTTTGAATGCCAAACAAAGGATTTTATATTTGAACTTGGACAATATAATAAAGTTAATTGAGTAGGGGGATCACATGATTGGACTTGAGCTTCAGAAAAAATCACTTTAATGGCTGAAGGGATTGAAGTGAGGAGACACGTGAGGTAGGCAGATCTGTCAGCAGGCTACTGCAATAGTCCGAGTATGAGATAATGAGGGCCTGTACTAGAGTGGGGGAAGTGCTTGAGGAAAGAAGAAGGTGTATTTGAGAGATGTTGCAAAGCTCAGGCTATCATTATCCTTCCAATCACCCAGGGTCACAACTTCAGCATCATCTGGAATGCATTGCTCACTCTCTCATCCTCCCTCACACCCCCAGCCATCAGATCAGTTGCCAAGTCTTATCCATTCTATCTCCATGTCTCCCACCACTACCCCCAATTCACCCTACTCTTTCTGCTTCCATTATCTCCTTTCTGACTTCTCCCAAATAATCTAAATAAAGCATAGGTCCAACTATCCTTCTCAAGTGTTCTACTATTGCTTTCGGCATAAAATGGCCTCCTTAGCTTGGTACTGAAAGCCCTACACAACCTAGTTCTAGCCTGCTTTTTCAGATATTTCCCACTGTTCCCCTTTAAAAACTATTCCATCAAAATTGTCTTACTTGGTCCTTTTACAGAATAATCCACCTCTGTGTCTTTGAACAAGCCTACCCCTCATGACGGGTGTGTATTCCCTTTGTACCTCTGCTATGTGGATCACTCAGCTTCCTTCACAATATAACTTACATGCAATGACATGCTGAAGCCAGCTTGTCCTGGCTCAGAAGAGTCAATTGTTGAATTTTCAGTATGAGCATTTATACTGTGGAAATCAACAAACACTACAAATTAGTTCTTGATTTATTATTTTGTTGATTGTCTAGACCAGGGGTAGGGAATCTGTCACCTTGGGGCTACATGTGGCCTCCTAGGTCTTTGGGTGTGACCTTTTGACCTAACCAAAATGTACAGAATGGATCCTTTTATTAAGTGGATTTGTTCTGTGAAGTTTGGATTCAAAGGGCCACTCTTGAGTACCTAGAAGGCTACCTGTGGCCTTGAGGCCAAAGGTTTCCCCACTTATGGTCTAGATCTAAGAAAGTGATAGATAAAATGTTAATAATGCAGATTAAACTTAAAAGTGTGTCCTGTGTACATTTTCTTTTCCCAAAGGGTCAGCTGTTAAACATTTTCCTGCACACCCTTGCTTACATGCCACCTATAAACAAAAGTCTTCCCTGATCCTTGTAGTTTGATTGTGCTCTACTTACTGAAATCGTTTCATATTTGATATATAATGTTTATGTACATATAATTATAAATTTATAATATCTGTGTTATGTTATGTACCCTCTCCAATAGAATGTAAGCTCCCTGACAGCAGAAGTCTTTTCATTTTGGTATTTGAAACCTTTCCCAATCTGTCACCAGCCTACCTTACCAAGCTTGTTGGTCATTACTCTTCAGGAACTCTATTTACCAGTCACACTGGTCTACTTATTTTTCCTGTACAAGAAATTCTGTCTTTCCTCTTCATGCCTCTGCTCAGACTGTCCCCCATGGCCAGAATATACCCCCACTCAAAGAGTCTTTAACTTTGTTAGGCTCACCTTACCTTAGCACTACCTTCTACTTGATCCCCTTCTTAACACCCCCAGAAACAAGTACAATGAAGGGAAAAAAGGAAGGATGGAAGGAAGGAAGGAATTACCACACTCCATCAAAATTTTAAATTTTCAATAATTTAAGTATGGTTCAATGATGTTACTTAGCTGATATATTCAGGAATGAATTTCTTCCAACATATCATCTTATCTTTGCTTTCAAATAAGAGAAAATGTGGTGGTTGGGGGCAAGGAAAACATCTGGGCAACAGATTGGTTTCAATGATTTGTTTCTTTGCCTCTCATGACAACCAAACCATGATTAGTTCCTGGGAAAATGATTAATGATTGCCTATAGAAGCCAAAAAAATATTTACTTCTTTCTTCATCCCTACCTGTAGACAGATGTACTAGTCTTGTTCATTTGGCTTAAACCACCTGAAAACCCAGGCAAATCTTTACAGAATTAAGATTCTTTTAGTTCCTGGTGGCTCGTGTTTAATCCCAGGAAAGCCTTCCATTCTCGGATGCTTATGGAGTCTTCTATGGAAAGACACAACTATGCCTGTAATACGATCCTGACTTTTGCTGTCTTTTGTAAATTCTTCAGAATGGTTAAATTAAACAATAGAGTTATGACAACAAGACACATACAAGAGTGTGTGGTGACCAGTGAATGACAAGTGACTCAGTATTCAGGTCAGTGTCACCTCCTCTACTAAGCTATTATGATCTGTAGAGGAAATGTGATTCCAAACGTTATCATGTAAATCTTTGTTTAGCTTGTACCCAAGGCTGCTACTCTTCATTTTTTATGTGTGTGTCAAATAAGCTTTAACCTCCCTACTTTGGTCTTAAGAAAAGCCTTGGTGGACCTATCCCTAGAAGGGGAAAGGAAAAAAAAAACAGTGGCAGCCTCCATGGTGTTATTTAAAGACTCTTTAGAGTCTTTTATGATTAAAAACAACCACATTTCCCCCACTAGCATTCTAAGGTGCCAAAAAAGGGAGTGAGGACAGTGAAAGAAACTTTGTGATTTTTATTTTAGACTGACTGTGGCTTGCTGTAGTTGGAAAATAACTTGGAGTTGTGAGATCTGTTTTCGAGTCCTGACTATCAAAAATGGGCTATGTGATCTATATAATCTCAACACTCTGGAACTCAGTTTCCTCATCTGTAAAATAATGATGTGTGAACTAGATCAGAGTTTCGTAACTTTTCTGTGTCATGGAACTTTTGGCAGTCTGGTGTAACCTATAGACCAGTCTCCAGAATAATGTAATTAAATGAATAAAACAGTCATTAGATTACCAAAAAACCAAACCAAAAAAAACCCCACAGTAAAACAACAGAATCTTAAGAAAACAAGTACACAGACCCCAGATTAAGAACACCTGAACTAGATGATTTCCACATTTTTCCCTTCAGAGTCACATTCAATGAAATCCATTCTAATTTTCCAGGCAGCTAGGTGCTGCAGTGGGTAGAGAACTGGGCTTGGAATTAGGAAGATGCTTTTCCCTAAATTCCAAACTGGCCTCAGACATTTAATAGCTAAGAAAGTCACTTAACCCTGTTTGCCTCAGTTTCTCATCTGTTAAAAAAAATGAGCTGGAGAAGGAAACGGCAAACCACTCCACTATCTTTGCCAAGAAAACCCCAAATGGGCTCACAAAGAGTCAGACATGACTGAAATGACTAAACAATGAAACATTTCTAATTCCTTACCTAAATTATGTAGCCCAATCCTTAGTTGCCTCAATGCATTGTTGAAGAAGAGTGAAACCAAAAAGTAAGGCTGGGACAGGCGTCTCTGAGTACCTAGTAGAAGGAAACCCCTTAAGAACAAAGGACTCCTGACTCCCTTAAGTTTTTATGTTCGCTTATTTTGTTTTGTTTTGCAGTTTGCAAAGTTTCCCCAGCCTCTACCTCAGTGCTTATATCTAGCAAGTGTTTATATAAATGATTGTCAGATTGGACTGGATTTCTGTGTCATGAATCAAGAATGTATCTGCTTCTCCTATGTCAATTACCCACATTAAGACTATGAAAAAAAAATTGACTTCTCACTTTTGGGAGATACTATTAAGACTATATTTCACAGGGGGAGAAGGATAGGGGACTGACCTTAGATTCAAGAAGCAAGTCCTGTGTTTAATGTATGTTAGCTTTGTGATCATGGGCAAGTCATTAGTGTCTTAGTATTTCAAGCAGTTCTCTTTGCCAAACCCCACCCCCACCCAGTTGCTTAAATTGATAAAATCACTAATCCAAATTTTCTCTATACCTAGACATAAACATATATACATACAGAGACAGAGAGAGACAAAGAGACAGATTATATTTTTTTGAAAAAATGTATTTATTTTTTAAATAGGAAAAGGATTTGCAGGTCATCATGAAAATGTTGGAGAGTGGTGCGAGATCAATCAGTGGAGTGAGATTTCTGCTGGATATAATAACTTGCTAAAATGAACTAGAGATGTTCAAAACTGAAGTGACCTACCTTATTAGGTAATCTGGAATTGTTCAGACAGAAATAGGATGACCATCATTCAAGTATGTCATTGAAGAGATTTCTTTAGTTAGGGTGCCTTTGGACTAGATGACTTCAAAGTACCTTTCTAAACCTAGGATTCCAAGCTCCTATTAGCATATCACCTATTGTTTATGTGTAGACATATTTGATTAGAAGTGGTGGAAATCCCCCATCACCCCAACCCCAACCTAGCTCTCTGTCTACAATAGGGAGAAGTGATGGAGTAGCCAGTAGAAAATCCAGGGATGATTCATTGACACAAAACCAAAATCACCTAGCTTTGAATTAAGGTGAAATTATCCATAGTGGTGGTCAAAAACACCCTGTGGGTTTTGTGATATAAACCAGCTATTTCTGATGCAGGCATTCTAATAATTATTTTCAGGTTCTCCTAGTAATCACTGCAACGTCCAGCTTGAGAGAATACAGAAGGGAGGGTGGGGAGGAACAAGGAGGAGAGAGAAGGTCATTGAAGGCAGTGAAAAGAAAAGCAAAATGTATGTCTACTGACATGCCCATTTTCTTTAGCTGTACAGATGTGATATTCCCTACAGAAACTACTTAGAATGAGATCATTTTCATTGACATTCAGAGAATCTCCTGTTGTCTGTAAGAAAGAATCTCTTCTGAAAATAATTGCCTGAGACTTAAAGGATGGGCATGTCCTCATTCCCAAGGTTCATGAAAAATGACGAGTCCCTCTTAGGGTGTCAGTCAAGTAACATCATTTTAATGTCCCAGCAGCCTGTTTTCACTTAGGGCTTTTAAAAGGGTTCTTTCATGCAAGGCGCTGTGTTTGAAGTTACCTGCTCAATGTATTAACGAGTTGTCCTCAAGCACTTTGGGGATGTCAATGTCCTGGCTTTGGGCCAGACTAAAGAGTGGGTGAATATCTTTCATTTCTGTCATAGACTTTTGCTAAAAAGAGATTTCTACCTCCAAGGGGTGTGTGTTCTTTTGAAAACAAAGTCCTGTTGCTATAAAGACACATGCCTGAGACTGGGAATGGCAGAAGGGAAGAGTCGGACCTGGGCTTCCTTTTTTTTGCTACTAAACCTAAATTATGCGTATGAAAGCATAGTGTTAGGGAGTAGTTAACTAAAACAAGGTAGTCCTGGTAGCTAAAACAACCACAATGATTTATATTATAGAGATAGATAGATTGATAAATATGTATGTATGTATGTGTGTCTGTGTATACATATACATGTATATATACATGTACATGTATATGTTTATATATGTATATGTACATATACATATACATACACACACACAGACACACACACACACACACACACACATACACACATACACACATATGTTTCCCAAAAGTCTTAGTGCAGTTTTAAAGTATTAACACTTTTAAACTGCACTAAGACTTTTGGGACACCCAGCTTACCAAATAACCTGCGGTATTTGATGCATTTTGCAAACTATTTTACTAGTCAAGCATTTTTTTTTATAAAATTTTTTGAAACGTGGAATTTTGGACTTGTGATTGTATTGGTTTAAAAAAAACAGTCCTAATGTAGAAACTGTAGCCACAAATATAGATTCATGACTCATCTTTATTTCATAGTTTTATAAGTTTCCTAGGGCATAAAAAGCTCTCATGAGTTGCCTATGGTAACACACCTAGTAAGAGTAAAAGGCAGGATATGAACCCATGTCTTCCTGACTTCATACCTAGTTCTGTGACTAGTATGCTATATTATTTCTCCACACAAGCTTAACAGTATCTATTTTGCTGATGGGAGGAAGGGGCCTGCAAGTTGTTTCAGCATATTAGAAGTTAGGAATTTTAAAAAGCCTTTAAAAATACCTAAGAAATAAGTGTTCTGAGATAATCCTCTTTAAAAAGTATCTGAGTTAATATGGCAAATTGTTTGAGAGAAAGCATGTCCACATTTATTTCTTTCATGTAATTTTTTTCCACCCATTTAACATAGATATTAAGACACCACTTCCCAAGAAACTTGTCAATTGTGTTTCAGTTATTTCCCTGTTTTCTAGCAAATGAAACAATAAATAGGAATTTCTAGTGCCTCTGTCAGTTTACCACAGGCTCTCTGCCCATTTTACTGTGTGGATCCTCTCTTATCTTGTGACAGCTGTCCTCAAGTGGCCTTTACCAGCAGCTTATTCAGCTTCCAGGAAGCCTCATTTTACTTACTCTAATCTCCTCACTTTCCTTGCCTATTTTTTTTTCTGTCAAATATTTTTATTTTCATGTGCTATATATAGTGAGTAGTCCATTTCCCCTAAAACTTGGATGTTTCCCTTTGGAGTAGCACTAAGGAAATTAATCTACTCCTCCTTGTGTTAGTAATACAATTCCGATGTGAACAAGTAAGATAGTGATGGTTGTCACGCGTCTTGAAAATGTAGGCTAGACTCTAGACAACATTTCTGACTTAAAAAAAATAACTACTAAGGAAGTCTGTCGTTGCTCATGGAGGATTATCTAGGTAAATCAAAGAAGAACTAAGAGTTTCGGAAAGAAAAAAATATGTCTTTTATCCTATATATGTAACCTTCAAGCCCACCTCTTCATTTCTATCAATGAAAAATTTTAAATGTCTTCTGTGATTTTTTAAAATTAAATGTCATTCACTTCAAAAGGTACAGGGTGATACCAAAAATCACATGTTAAAAGTTATGCATGCACATGCATCAGTTATTACAAAGGATACAGAGTCCTGACTTGTCAAAACTAGACCACTGAGTATTTTTATTGGGCTTGCAATAGTAAAGTCTTATTGCATACCAAGTACTGGAAACCTCAGTGCTATCTCTGACTCTTCCCTCTTCTATACCTCCCACATCCAGTTACCAACTTCTCTATATCTCACATGATATTTCTCACATCACCTCCTTCCTTTTCCCACGGACACCACCCTAAAGCAGGACTCATTATGGCTTGCCTGAATTATTTCAACAGGCTCCAAATTGGTCTTCCCACCTTCTGTCTCAACCCTCTTCTGTCGATCAGTCTTACTATTGCCATATCAACTTTCTTCACATACCTCTCAAAACCATTTATCAGCCCTTTACTACAGACTTTAGAATTTAGAGAGATGCAACAAAGTCAGAACTCCTTAACTCAGGCATTCCAAACCTTCTATAACAAATATTTTCCCCATTTGTGAGCTTGGGTAAGTTGCCTACCCTTTTGAAATTGCAATTATTTTTCCTTCGATAAACAAGGGGACTCAATTACATGGCTTCTGATATCCCCTTAAATTCTTAGTCAAATATGCTATAATCCTGTCTTTCCAGTCTTAATTCATAGTTCCTCTCTCTGGATTATTCTTTTTTATTTCATACATGTCCAACACTTTCTTTGGTCTGGAAGGCTATGCCTGGAAAATTTCACTCTTACTACACCAACTTGTTAAATCTTACCCATCCTCCAAAGCCTGGCTGAAATATTCCCTCCTTTGTGAAGCATTCCCTGAGGTCCACAGCTGAAAAAGAGCTTTCCTTCATAAGACCTTGCATAATATTTGCAATCCTTTGGTATTCTAATTATATCTGTTCTTCACTGTCATTATAACACCATTATTGAATAATCATTATAAAGCTCTTGGTATGTGTCATATCCCCTACCTCTTACTGTCCCCTTACTCTGTGAGTTCATTGGGACAGGGCCATGTTGTATTTATCTTTGTATCTCCACCAAAAACTACTTTATACACAGTAGGAGCATAATCTTTGACTGCTGAATGAATTATTTCATGCTGACATTCCATCATAAAATGTTTGTTTTTAGACTCAGTTTTAAAGAGGGAACAATTTTCTTGCCATTGATAGAGGAAATTGTATACTCAACAGCTTGCAGTAAAGCAGCTCTTATATAGAAAAGGTAGTTGAATCTATGAGAATAAATTAACTACAGATTCTCGCCAGGCTATTTAAATTTTAATTATTTTTAAAATGTTTATTTTAGCATTCTGTTTTTAAAAATTGATTTGCAAATGTTCTCCCTCCCTTCAGCCACTCCCCTGTCCATTGAGAAGGCAAGTGATATGATATTAATTTACATGTGAAATTGTGCAAAACATTTCCATATTAGTCAAGTTACAGAAAGAAAAGAAGGAAGGAAGGAAGGAAGGAAGGAAGGAAGGAAGGAAGGAAGGAAGGAAGGAAGGAAGGAAGGAAGGAAGAGAAAAACAAAGAGAAAAAGATGTTCTTCAATATATACCCAGAATTCATCAGTTCTCTCTCTGGAGATAGATAGCATTTTTCATCATGAGACCTTTGGAATTGTCTTGGATCATTGTATTGATCAGAATAGTTAAATCTTTTATAGCTGATTATCATTGCAATATTGCTGTTACCCTGCATAATGATCTCCTTGCCCAACTAATTTCACTCTGCATAAATTCACAGGTTTTTCCAAAACCATGGCTCTCATAATTTTTTTCTTTTGTTTTAGCATTCTTTTTTTCTTTTTTTCTTTTTCCTATTTTTTATTTTTTTAATATAAATTTATTTATTTTTAGTTGTCAGCATTCACTTTCACAAGTTTTTGAGTTACAAATTTTTACCCCATCTTATCCCTCCCCCCACCCCAGGATGTCATGCATTCTGAATATCCCTTCCCCTAGTCTGTCCTCTCTTCTATCTCTTCCCCTCCCCCTTCTCTTATACCCTTCCCTTCTATTTTCCTGTAGGGCAGGATAGACTTCTGTACCCCATTTCCTGTATTTTTTATTTCCCAGTAGCATGTGAAAACATTTTTTTAAACATATGTTTTAAAACTTTGGGTTTCAGATTTTCTCTCTTCCTCCCTCCCCACCCACCCTCATTGAAAAGGCAAGCAACTCCATGTGGTCTGTATATGTGCAATTATACAAAATGCTTCCATAGTAGACATATTATGAAAAACTAGCTCTATTTCCCTTAATCCTATCCTGCCCTCCCATTTTGACCCTGTCACTTCTCACAAGTATTTACTTCGGATTACCCCCTTTCCCAATCTGCCCTCCTCTCTATCATCCCCTGCTCTCTTGTCCCCTTCTCCCCCTATTTTCCTGTAGGGTAAGACAGATTTCCATACCCAATTGAATGCATATGTTATTCCCTCCTTAAGCCAAATCCTATGAGAATAAGATTCACTCATTCCCTCTCATCTTCCCCTGCTTCCCCTCCACTGTAAGAGACTTTTCTTTTTTTTTTTTTGTGAGATAATTTACCCCATTCTACCTCTCCCTTTCTTCTTCTCTAGTATATCCTCTCTCATCCCTTAATTTTATTCTCCAGATATGACCCCTTAATCTTCAACTCACCCTGTGCCCTCTATCTATCTATCTATGTACATACATATATTTTTTTCCTTCAACTACCCTAATACTGACAAAGGTCTCATGAGTTATAAATATCATCTTTCCATGCAGGAATGTAAACAGTTCAATCTTAATAGTCTCTTATGATTTCTCTTTCCTGTTTACCTCTTCATGTTCCACTTGAGTCCTGTATTTGAAAGTCAAATTTTCTATTCAGCTCTGGTCTTTTCATCAGGAATGCTTGAAAGTCCTCTATTTCACTGAATGACCATTTTTTCCCCTGAAGGATTATACTCAGTTTTGCTGGGTAGGTGATTCTTGGTTGTAATCCTATCTCCTTTGCCCTCCGAATATTATATTCCATGCCCTGCGGTCCTTTAATGTAGAAGCTGCTAAATCTTGTGTTATCCTGATTGTGTTTCCACAGTACTTGAATTGTTTCCTTCTGGCAGCTTGTAATATTTTCTCCTTGACCTGGGAACTCTGGAATTTGGCTATAATATTCCTAGGAGTTTTCCTTTGGGGAAGGAGGAGATCTGTGGATTCTTTCAATTTCTATTTTGCCCTCTGGTTCTAATATATCAGGGCAGTTTTCCTTGATAATTTCTTGAAAGATGATGTCTAGGCTCTTTTTTTGATCATGGCTTTCAGATAGTCCAATAATTTTTATATTCTCTCTCCTGGATCTATTTTCCAGGTCAGTTGTTTTTCCAATGAGATATTTCACATTGTTTTCTAATTTTTCATTCTTTTGGATTTGTTTTACAGTGTCTTGATTTCTCATAAAGTCACTAGCTTCCAATTGCTCTATTCTAATTTTTAAGGAAGTATTTTCTTCAGTAATCTTTTGGACTTCCTTTTCCATTTGGCCAATTTTTCTTTTTAGGGCATTTTTCTCCTCATTGGCTTTTTGGACCTCTTTTGCCATTTGGGTTAGGCTATTTTTTAAGGTGTTATTTTCTTCAGTATTTTTTGGGTCTCCTTTAGCAAGCTGTTGACTTGTTTTTCATGATTTTCTTGCATCACTCTCATTTCTCTTCCCAGTTTTTCCTCTACTTCCCTTACTTGCTTCTCAAAATCCCTTTTGAGCTCTTCCAAGGCCTGGGACTGATTCATATTTTTCTTGGAGGCTTTGGATGTAGGAGCTTTGACTTTGTTGTCTTCCTCTGGTTGTATATTTTGATCTTCTTTTCACCAAAGTAAGATAATATAGTCTGACTCTTTTTGCACTGCTTGCTCATGATCCCGGCCAATTACTTGAGTTTTAAACTCTTTGTTAAGGTAAGAGTCTGCTTCCAATGTGGAGAGTGTACTGTCCCAAGCTTCAGGGGTTTGTATAGCTGTTTTCAGAGATACTTGTAGGGACCTGTAAATTTTCAGTTCTTCCAAGGTGGTATGATAAGGGGCGAGGTGTTTACTCCTTTCCTGGCCTGTGACCACAAGTATTCCTTTCTGTCCTGTAACTGTGAGGAAGGGTTCCTCTCCACAGCCACTAGAAGCTCCACCATACCAGCGTTCCCTCCTCACCCCAGCACAGCCACCCAGAACTGTGACCCAGATCCAAACACAGGCAAAGCAAGAGATTCCTGCCTCAGCACTGGCAAAGAGATCCCTGCAATCCCTCTCTGATCAGCCGCTGGATTCCCCCTCACTCTATGGGCCTGAAGCTTGGGAAGCAGCTGTAGCCCCCAGGGCCATCGTCTCAGGGCCTGGAACCAAGACCCCACCTTCCTCTCTCAGCACCGACAGAAGCAGACTTTTCCCACTGACCTTCTAAGTTGTATTTGGCATTCATGGATTGAGGAGTCTGGAAACCTCCACAGCTGCCCACGATTCAGTCCTCTGCGGCCTGCTCCAGGTTCGCGGCCTGCGCACCCACTCCGTGCTGCGCTGCGCTACCAGCCCTGCGTTATACACCTTTCTGATCAATCATCCAGGTTGTCTTGGGCTGGAAATTTGTTTCACTCTGTCTTGTTATGGGTTCTGCTGCTTCAGAATTTGTTTAGAGCCATTTTTTATGAGTATTTGGAGGGGTTTGGGGAGAGCTCAAGCAAGTCACTGCTTTCATTCCACCATCTTGGCTCCGCCTCAGGTTTGGGCTAGCATTTTTTTTTTTAAATTTGAGTTCTGAATTTTCTCCATTGGTCTCACTCCACCTCCACCCATTGAAAAGGCAAGAAATGTGTTATCAATTTTACATGTGAAATAATGCAAAACATATTTCCACATTAGCCATGTTACAAAAAAACAGTAAGAAAAGCAAATTGAAAAAAATATCCTTCAATCTGCACTGAAACTTCATTAGTTCTCTCTCTGGAGATGGATAATATTTTTCATCATAATTCCTTTGGAATTGTCTTGAATCATTGTACTGATCAGAATAACAAAGTCATCCACAGTTGGTCATCCATACAATATTGCTGTTGAGTACAGTGTTCTCCTGGTTCTGCTCATTTCACTTTGCATCTGTTCATGTATATCCTTCCAGATTTTTCAGAAAGCACCCTGCTCATCATTTCTTAGAGCACAATAGTATTCCATCACAATTATATACCACAATTTGTCCTGTTATTTCCTATTTTGTATTATTTTCTTTTTAACATGAACCTAATCACCCTTTCTCTATTTTGTATATGTAGTACTTTTGGGGACTGGGGTGGGATGAGGGAAGGTTCAAATTAGTATGGAGAACTCCCAGTGTGGAAACTACCACCACTGATGCAGACTGAAAATTCTTCTGCAGAGTTGGCTGGGGCAATCAAAGACAATTTACTTTTCCATGGCCACATAGCTAAAAGAGCCAGAAGGACTACTTGAACTCAATGATAAGGCTGGCCTACTAGCCACTGAGAAAAGCTGTTCCATAAACAGCCCACAAGTGCTTTAAAAATTAGCCTTCTATCTAAATTTCAAATAGATACAGGGTCAACTTTGAAAGAACTTTTTTTTTCCCAAAAGATTTAGTCAACAGAAAGGAATTCAGGAAGAAATCTCAACTCTACATTTTAAGAATAATTTGGAAATTAATTTAATAAACAAGCTGTTGTGATAATAAAATGTTTCTCTTACGATGAGTACAGAAAAAAAGAATATTAATAAGTGCTTGCTTTTATATAACTCTTTAAGGTTCAGAAAGTTGTACATACATACATATGTATGTGTGTGTATAAAATATTCTCATTTAATCCTCAAAACAACCATGTGAAGATAAGTAAATGGAGTCTAGGAGAAGGCAAGTGACTTGTTCAGGGTCACATAGCTAGTAGGTTATGAAGCAAGATTTGAGATATTCCTGACTCCCTATTCAACACTCTATCCATAATACAATATTTAACTGCTTTGGGGGGTAGATTGACACTAGAATTTCTCAAAAATTTGAACAAACACTTTCACTGCTACAGACTTAAGAATTTAGAGAGATGCTACTGAAGTTTAGACATATAGCATCTTAAAACTGACAAATGTCTAGTAATCTTGTCAAACTTTCCATTCAATAGAGGAATCATTTCTGTGCTTTTCCTGAAAGATATGTAATCTCTGGTAGAATATAAGCTCATAAGAGTAAAGGCTGTTTTTTGGGTTGGTTGGTTTGGTTATCTCTTTATATCTCCAAAGCTTAACATACATCCTTGTTACATGCTGGCTGCTTAATTAATGTTTACTTGATTATATACTTTGGTGAACTCTATCTTCCAGGATTGTTCGTTCCATTTTTCATAGTCCTAGTTAATGCAAGCAGAGAAGGTGCTGACTTGCATCTTGCATCAGTAGAGGGAGTGTCTTCAAGTAAAAGCTCCTATATCAGTGACATCACAGTTCCAGACCTCATCCCTATCCTTAATCTGAATTATTAGAAAGCTGTTCCTTATACAGAGAAGATCCTTCATTCATTCAACCACTATATGCTTTGTTTGAGGAAGTAGAGAAAATACAAAGGTAATTTAGAAAGAGTGCTTGCCCTCAAGAAGTTTGTAATGCAGATTAGAGTATCATTAAAGCAAATCTGCCTCCCTGTAACTTTCACTTATTAGTCATAGATCTGTCCTCTGGATCTACACCGAATAAATTTAATCCTTTCACATTACAGTCAGATGGGCATCTGGGGCTTGGGGGAGGAAGAGATTAGTGGTGGAGAGTTATTCATGATTTCCCCAGTGCTCACAGTCCCTCCTTTGATACGGACCACAGTTCCACTTAGTCTAATTATGATCTTCATAAACGTTCTTGGTTGAAAACTTCAACTCCCTTAACAGAGCTACTCTGGAGCTTGCATGCCAGACACCCAGGCTAACACAGGCCCATAATAATCAAAACCATCCTAGGGTGGCAGAATCTGCCAAAACTTGAGCATTGTTGACATGACTTTCAAGAACCCAGTATTACTTCTATGTGATAATGAGACATCAGAGGAAGACTTGGTAGGAGTGATGCTTTCCCAAAGTATTTGAAAACTTGGAATCTACAAAGGCACTACTTAGGGAAAAAGCCTGAGTATGAGTAAGTATCTGAAACTGGGCCTAAGAGGAGAGAAAGAATAAGGAAGGAGGAAGGAAAACTGCCCATTGGTGGCTGGTTCAGAGCATGTCTGTTATCACAGACCTATTGATGAGCTAAATAGGGGAAGGTCTAAAACATGATCCTGGAAAAAGGTGTAAATTATGGGACACCTAGGTGGTGCAGTGGATAGAGTACCAGCCCTGAAGTTAGGAGGACCTGAGTTCAAATCTGGCCTTAGACCAAACACTTGACACTTAACTAGCTGTGTGACCCTGGGCAAGTCACTTAATCCCAATTGCCTAAAAGGAAAAAAAGAGAAAAAAAAAGAAAAAGGTGTAAATTTTGAAGAAGGAAAAATCAGAGTGAAGATGCAATGTGGTTGCAGCATAGTGGGATCAGATGCAGCAAAGGCAACATGGTCATTTAAATAAAGTAAGGTGGGGGCCATGGGGTAGAGGAGGAAGTTCAGATACTATATGACAATAATACAGAGAAACCATCTTCAAAGCTAGTGCTGGGCCATCCATTCAGGGAGAGGAAGTGTCTCATGTTACCCAGTACAAGACAGAGAAAAGATCTCATTGGTAAGATTGAACATTAAACAGAATGTGGTGCCATGTCAAGGGCATTGGATTTGCAGAGAACCACAGGAAGATGAGAACTGATGTAGAGTGAAGGAAGCAGAACCAGGAAAAAATATACAAAAGGATTAAAACACTTTAAGCAGAAAGAACAATTAAATGAAACTGAAAATTATATAATAATGTCCAAGCTTAGCCCATGGGCAATATTGGGAAAATACACTTCCATTCATTACAGAGGTCATTCCAGAGTAGACCATGGGAGTGCAATATTCTATATGATTCCAGACACATTAAATGTTTAGAGTAGTTTTGATGAGCTATTTTTCCCTTTAATCTTTATTACAAGAAAGGTCTCACTGAGTAGGTGAGGGGATAATGATATACTTGTAATTAACATCATTTATGAAAAAAGGCATATATAAAAATTATGAGTGCAAAATCAACAAATCTGAATTCAAAACCTGGTTGTCACTTAATATTCATCACCTAATGGGCAAGCACCTGTTGATCTCCATGAGGACAGGGCCACTTCACCATCCTTGAACTCAGTTTCCTTAATCTATAAAATTACAGGGTTTGACTAGGTGATGTCTAAGGTCCCTTACAATTGAAAATCTCGTGACAAACAATTCTTGGTTTTTGGGAGAAGGGAAGAAGGGCTCAGCCAATGAGCCAAGGGCAAGACCAAGCCCTACCCAAATCCATAACACAAAGATGAGAGCTATAATGAAGGTATCCATGTACAGACTTTCAAGAGGTAGGTGAGTATCTATTAAGGATAAACAATATCCAAACACAGAGCTAAGTGTTATATAAATTGATTCCAGAAGAGTTGGTATGCTAAAATCCCTAAATGATCTGGCACATCCTTAGTTTTTATTCTCATTATGACATGATTCCTACGCTACAGTCAAACTAATATTTATTTTTGTCTAAACATTTCCTAAACCATCTTACTGTTTTTACCCTTGGTTACCCTGTTACCTCTGCCTAGAATTCTTTACCCTTTCTTCCCCTATTGAAATCCTTGTTATCTTTCAAGACTAAGATAATAAAATGTTAACTTTTTCATGAAGCTTCAATTGATGCCTTGCAAAGGGAAGTGATGTCTCTCTCTCTCTCTCTCTCTCTCTCTCTCTCTCTCTCTCTCTCTCTCTCTCTCTCTCTCTCTCTCTCTCTCTCTCTCTCTCTGTCTCTCTCTCTCTCTCTCTCTCTCTCTCTCTCTCTCTCTCTCTCTCTCTCTCTCTCTCTCTCTCTCTCTCTCTCTCTGTCCTAAATGTAGTACAGAAACATTTTTATGCCTTATGGCACTTATACAGTTCTACCTACTCTCAGTTTATAAGTTCTTTGAAGGAAGAGACAATGACTTGCTCACAGTAAATATTCAATAAATACCAATTTAATGAATGAATAGAATTTAAGAGGTTCTATGTTTTCAAAAACTGAGTTAGGGATAGAGACTAGGGTTTGGATGACGGCTTGATATAGGAAGCAGTTCTTGGAGTTAAACTCCAGCCCTTTATCTTTATAGTGTCTAAGACAAGGTATGCAGATGATCAAATGCCCTGATTTACCACCCACCCTCATCATAAGCACGCACATATATAGAGACATGAGATGCCTTCCAAAGTTATCAAAGTCCATTCATATCCTAAGATACTGAACAATGTGTTTTCTCTCTTTAGAGCAAGAAGCTCATTATGTTTTCTATTATTACCTAAAGAAGATTGACCCAAGGGAATGGAAATAGGCATTTGATAAGGCTTGTGATAACAATGGTGCTACTTCTTTTTCTTTACTGGCTCTTCTACTACCCAACAAAGTATATTTAGTCATGTGTCAGAACTTGAAGAGATCTCTTTATTTTTCAGATAAGGAAACTAAGTGTCAAAACTGAAATGACTTGTCCAAGGTAATAAGAGTTAGTGGTAGTGCCAAGACTAACCTAGAACTCCTGCTTTTCAGTTCAACATTCAGTTAATTCCATTCTATCCCATATTTATTCAGTGCTAATCTTGTGCAACCCATGGGAGACTTAAACACAACAACAATTACAAAACAAAGAGAAAAATTTTTAAAAAAACAGTACTGTTCTCCAGAAATGGATACTCTAATGGAGGTGGGGGAGGATACAACCTGGGCCCAAATAAGTATATACAAAGTAATTTCCAAGAGAGAGACAAAGAGATAGAAACAGAGAGACAGAGAGAGACAGACAGAGAATTTGATCTTGTCTTCCTCATCAAATTTAGTAAGTTTATAAACCCTTTACTAACCAAGGTTGATTAAGCCTCATTACTATCTGGTGGTCAGTGATATCCCCCTTATATGCTGAAACTTGTGAGGTAATGTGGTGTGGCAGATATCTCACAAAGGTATTGTGGCAAGAGCATACTCAAGAGCTCTGTAGTTTTCAATCTAAAGTAGGTCTATTAAAATGAAACCAATTTCCAAGAATAACTTCAATTAGCAGACATCATTAAAGCCTAATTGAACCTCGAGCCTTAGCCCTTAACCTGGGAGCTTAACAAGGGCCCCTGTGCTACTTGTTGCCAGAGGTAAAGACATGTCTGATAGTCAGATGTGGAAGTGCCAAGGAGTTAATTTTCCCAGTGAGGGGTGTAGCCATCCAAAGAAAACAAGGGAGGAATCTAACTTAATTGACAAAAGGATAGTGTGCTTTAGGGACCGCCAGGCCGTCAATTTCAGTATTCAGCTTCTGTTTCTGCCCACTTCCCACAACGAAAGCTGCTGCTTTTACTGGCTTGTGTTTGCTCCTCAAAATGTAGAATGTTGTGACTATGTTCAAGTCCTGCCTCAACCAAGAAACGTTAGTGTTTGCTTCTTTTCTCTCATATGAAATACATACCTGAAGCCTTTTACTGCCTAGCTTCATCCTGCCTTTCTAGACTTAATTTACCTTAGGCCCTATCCTATACACTATCTACATTCCAGCCAAACTGTCATAATTGCTCTGTCTTGAACTCAAGATTCTACCTCCCATTGCAGGGCTTTTGCACAGGATGTCCCTTATACCTAGACTGCATGACCTTCTCATTTGTACCTCTTAGAATTTTTATCTTTCTTTAAGTCTCAAATCTGGTACCACATCTTATGTGAAATCTTTCATGATCTCTATAGTTGTTACTTTTCATTCCTGCCTCAGATATTTATATTATGCAATATCTACATAAATACATGTATATGTGTGTGTGTGTGTATATATATATATATATATATATATATATATATATATATGTATGTTTATATGCATGCATATCTGCATGTGTGTATATATGGCATATAGGCAGGCATACAAGTAGCTATATGTGTGTATACATGCACATATGTATGTATATATGCCATATACAGTGGATGGAGCGCTATTCTTGGAGCCAGAAAGTCCTGAGTTCAAATTCAACCTCAGACACTTACTAGTTGTGTGACCCTGGACAAGTCACTTATCTTTCCTAAGCTTCAGTTTCCTCATCAGGAAAATGGGGATAATAATAGCACATATGTCCAAGAGTTGTTGTGAGAATAAAGTTAGGTAATACTCGTGCTTTGCAAACCTTCAACTGAAATGCTAGTTTTTATATGTAAATGTATATTATAAGTTTTAGCAGAGATTAAGCCAATAAGTGGCAGAGCTCTAGCTTAAACCTAGATCATCTCTAACACCTCTAAGTTCATGCTCTCTTTTTCAAATTTTTATTTATTTTACTCTGAACTTAAGAAATAAAACAAGAATTTCCATAACATAGTAGATGATTGCATGTGAAACTACAAATCTATTATGTACAACTTGCTATTCTTTTTAAATATATAATAAGATTATCATGTAACTTTTTTTTCCATTGCTCTTTTCATGATACTACACTCTACAGAGGTGGTAAACATTGAAATACCTTAACCACCAAGACAAGCAAACAAATAGATCAAAGCATATTAACACAGTAATATGAACATAGACCAAAAAAGCATAAATCCTGAAGTAAATAACCTGTTCTTTGTTGAATCCCTCTGTTCTGAGGACTTCAGAGGAAAGATAAAAAGAGAGAGATGAGGAAGGAGAAGAGGAGAGGAGAGAAGAGGAAGAGAGGAAAAGGAAGGGGGAGAACAGAGTGAAAAAGAGTGAGAAAGAGAAAGAGAAAAACACAGTGGGGGACACTGCATAGAGTATTTGACTTTCAGTCCAGAATTTTAAGTCTGCCTGTGCCATCAACTTACCACATGAACCTGAGAAAGTCACACCCCTCTCATCTTCTGCCAAATTAAAGGGTTAAATTGGATCTCTAAAATCTTT
The DNA here is from genome assembly GCF_003287225.1 of Phascolarctos cinereus. NCBI lineage: Eukaryota > Metazoa > Chordata > Mammalia > Diprotodontia > Phascolarctidae > Phascolarctos > Phascolarctos cinereus. The sequence goes on from NW_027555847.1 coordinate 100,861,900, forward strand.
TCCATCTCTGTAATTCTTTAATGTGTGCGCAAGTACTGGTCCCCAGAACAATAAAGCTAATTTGATTCAAAATAGTTTTTAATCTCCTTATTATGAATGTATAAGGCACAGACCCATCTGCTGAGAATTCAAGGGCAAAATAAGACATAAATCTTCATCTCAAGGAGCTTACAGTATAACAGGGAAAATAAGGCATATATTCAATTAATTATAAGAAAATGAATAATGTGATATATGCTATCGAAAGACCCAAACAATGTGTTTTGAGAAATTTGAGGAAGGAAAGATTGTTTTTTATTGGTGTTGGGGGGAAGGGTGAGGGAGGATTAGAGAAAGTTGCATGAAGGAAGCCTCCTCTGAGTTTATGGAAGTCTAACATTGCCTGCTGTTTGTGCCTGAGGAAAACTGTCCATTTTTTTAAAAATGGAACAAAACAGACACACATATGAATATGAGTGAGGTGTATGCATGAAGTCAATGGCTGTAGTTCCAAATATGGTTAAAGACTTAAATCCTTTTTATCTTGTCCTAAGCTTGTGTCTCCTGTTCTCCTGTTGATTGCAGTGAAAAGTTTTGCCATGTTAAGTTGGCAAAAAATATAACAAATAAAACTGATAGGAGTAGATACAGAGAAATGGTGTAGTAAATAATGCATAATTAATTCATCACTCAGTTTGAATCTCAATGACTAGGGATTTATCACATTAAACCATGTTTACCCCTCCTTCTTACTTCCAACACATGCCATTACCACTCACTCAAATGGTTGTGTACCCAAAATAGGAGTTAACCACTCTGATTTTTTTCCCCCTCTTTTGTAATAGGAATAATGGTACCTATAATATTTATCTCGTTAGGTTGTTGTGATAATAAAATTAGACAAAATATGTTAGCTATTATTATGGGCAACTAGTGGTACAGTAGATAGAATGCTGGATGGTGTCAAATTTGGCCTTAGACACTTATTAGCTCTGTGGCCCTGGGAAAGTAACTTAATTTCTGTTGGAGATTTTCCTCAACTGTCAAATGGGATTAATAATAAGCACCTACATTGTAGAATTGTTTTGAGGATCAAAGGAGATAAAATGTGTAAGAAGCACTTAGCCTAGTGACTGGCACATAGTAGATACTATATAAATTCTTATTTTCTTCCCTTCCCCATTATCAATATTACTGTTATTATTCTGTCTGGACCTAAGAATTCAGTGGTATGGGAAACAGTCTCATAAGGAACATCTCTCAACCAATATAGAGAATCAACTATGCTGAAATGTAAAGTCTTAGGGAGTGCATGGGGGTACTGAGAGTTTAAGTGACTTACCAGGGTCATAGACACATATGTATTAGAGACGATATTTAAACTCATTTCATCTTGACTTAGAGACCAGTTTTATATCAACTATTAATACTTGCCATCATCTTCAATCAGCATCATTATTATTGTTGTTGTTTTAGTAATAGAAGCAGGAGTAGAAATAGGAGTAGTGTCAGTAGTCGCAATGAAAATACTACTATTATTACTAACACTATATTATACTAAATACTAGCTATTACCACTAAAACAGTATAATGTTTTATTTCAGGACTATTTCTTTATGAATTCAAAGATAAGATGAGAATAATGAGACAACTACTACTAATAGTCACAATGATAATCATTCATAATTAATTACTTGATAAATAAAACAAATCACCTTACAAGATTTGGTGATTAATAGGGCATTAGGAACTTTGAAGATAATAATTCCTATTGAGTGATAAGGTCAGAAACCAGATTGCCTAGGGTTGAGAAATAAATGAGTGGAGAGGAATCTAATGTAGAGAACTTTTTCTAGGAGTTTAGAGGAGAAAGAGCTGAGAAAAAAGGATGACAACATGAGAGGGCTGTAGTGTCTGCTGAAAATTGGAGGGTTTTTTTGTTTGTTTTATATTGCTTTTAATTTATGGGAAACAAGTGTGTTTGTAGTCTAAAGGAACACATATATAGGGGTGGATGGAAGATTAGAATGAAAAGAATGATTGTGGGGGACAATCTAATGAAGAAGATAGAAAGGAATGAGACCAAATGTACACATAGAAGGATTGGCCTTGGCAAGAAGAAAGACTTTTATAAAAGTCTGGAGTAAAGATAGAAAAGTGGAATGGTGTCAAAGGAGTATGAGTGGTGGAAAAGAACTCATGACAAATGGTCTCTATTTTTTTGAGTAATATTTGAAGGCAAGTCCTCAGCTTTAAGGATAGGGAGAGGGATGGTATGAGATTCAATAGGAAAGAAGAAAAATTTCTGAACCCCCACTTAGGGGAGTCAAAGAGATAATTGATTATGAAGCAGTGAAATAAATTACTTTACTGCAGTAATAGCCCAAGTGAGATTAAATAACAAATTTGTAGTGGATCTAATTAGTTTGGTTGCAGACCATTCAACAGCTCCACTCAGCAGGACATGAATGAAAATAGGTGAGGAAGTCCTAGGAGTAATAAAGAACTGTGAATTACCAAGAAGTAAATAGTGATAGGAGAAGAGAGCAAGGGATCTGAAAATAAGGGATAGTGCAGTGTTGAACAATTTGACTCTCAAGATTGGGAAGGGAGGAAATCAAAGTAACAGCAGTAGAGATGGTCTAATAAAGTAGTGGATGAAGGAATTGGAGGTAAAAGTGATGACAATGAACAGGTTTAGAAGTAAATCATAGGCACAATGGGAATAATAAGAAGTTATGATCAGATAGTGGAATTTCAGAGTTCTTAATTATGGAAGTAAAACTGTTCTGGATGGTGATAAGATTTGAAGGTTTTAGCATCCCTTTGTATAGCTAGGTGGTGGAGTGGATAGGGAAATGGACTTAGAATCAAGAAGACTCATCTTCACGAGTTCAAATCTAGTCTCAGACATTTTACTATCTGTATGACTCTGGGCAAGTCAGTTTACACTGTTTGCCTCAGTTTCCTCATTTATAAATGAGTTGAAGAAGGAAATGGTAAAGCACTCTAGTATTTTTGCCAAGAAAATACTAAATGGGGTCATGAAGAGTTGGACAAGACTGAAAAAAATGATGAACTGACTTGTATAGTTGAGGTAGAATAGAGAAGTAGGTCATGGAAATTGAGTAGGTTGAGGAACTGCTATGTTAGGGTATTTAAGGGCTTATTAGTATTTATACTGAAGTCCCCTAGTGTAAGAAAATGAGTTGTGGAGGGGCATACTTTGAATCAGATACTGAACTCAGTACTAACATTAATCCTATTTTCTAGATTGGTTTAATTGCCTCTGCAGTATTTTTAAGGATAAACCTTTTCATCATCCCTTCCAATTTATTGATAGAAGTGTTACTTTGGAGTGACTCATGTTCTCCTCTTTTTCTACCTCATTTTTTCAATATTTTAATACAGTCATTTCCTAATCCTCCCTCCCTTTTCCTCTTTCTTTTGGTGTATGTTAACTTATAAATCATTTTTATCTATTTATCTCTCTAATCCCCAAGCCCGTTTACAGCCTTTATCTGTCTACGAAAGTAACCATTGGGTATTTGTAAATTAGGTCAAAGATTTTGGTACTTCAGTGTTCTCCTATGATCGTTTGATATACCAATCAAAATTGCCTTACCAATATTTCTGTCATTCTGAATCTAACTCCAATCCCCCATTCATCACTTGAGAGATTTGCAAATCATAACTCCACCGGACTTTTACTAGCCTGAAGAAGCACTTAAAATATTATTTTCTAATCCTGTGTGACATATATGTGTAATCCCTTTCTTAAGTCTATCCTCCACCCACTGTGACCATCACAGATTTTAACAATCCTTCTAGAGTGTTGCAGGACCTGAAAAACATTTATAATAACTCCCCTCTTGGGACTTATGATAATTTAATATCATAGCACCATTGTTGTGCTAGTTTTCTATGAAATTTACTCCAGGCTTGCTGCCTGGGTTTTTTGCACTCTACATCTTCTCCTTCATCTCCTTTCAAGGCATCATCAACACTGCAGCCCAGCAGGTCCCCTCAGGACAGTACCCCTTCTCCTCCATCCAGTACAGATGGCTCCTATTGACTATGTAGCCAAAAAAGAGAAAGCTAAAAGGTTTCCACAGAAGTTTTATCAGGATGATGAGTTTGGCAAGAAACAACTTAAGTATGAGGTCCAAATAACAGATTTGGCTCACAGGCAGCAAAGGGCTCTGTATGTGAAGCTGGTTTACAAGGTGGACCCTGTGCTGGTGGACTCAATTTCTGAAAATATCAAGCACTATACCTAGCTCTTTACTGATGCTGTGTAGAAGCTGCTACCACAGTACAAAGAAAAGGAGGCAGTGAATGAAGATGTCTTAGATGTATATATTTAATATTGGCTAATGATAGAGCATTGGAGCCAGGACCTTGGAGCAACCATTAGTCCCTAGAATCAATATCCCTCTGACCTCATGTGTAGATTTGAACACTATTTCTGAAGCCCAAGCAGCAGCAAACCATGGATGATTTGAGAAACATGGGTTGTTTCCCTAGGAAAGTTGGTTGCTGCCCACAGAATTGTCACCTTTGTCTCTGAGGTTAAAACCAGGATGATAGTTGCTACATACACCTGTGATTGGTGTGGGACTGAGACTTGCCAAGCAATCCAGTCTCCTACTTTCATGCCTCTGATTATGTGCCTAGGCCAGGAGTGTCCAATCAACTGCTCAAGAGGATGGTTCTAATTACATGGTTCCAAAATTCATCAAGTTCTAGGAATTGAAAATGCAGGAATATAGTGAGCAGGCATAGGTACCTATTAGGAACATCTTCATAGTATCACAGTGTTGGTAGGAGAGAACACATGGTTGGCCTAGCCTGGCAAATGTGGCAGAGATGGCAGTGCTATCTCTGGCATTTTCTGCCAATGGTGAATATTGGATTTTGACAGGCCCTGCTGCCAGAAACTTGTTTGGAAGCACATCACATTGGGAAGAGTGAAGATGATAAAGCTGGTTTTGGGGAGATTAGCAAGAGAACTGAAACAAACTGCAGAAAAGGATTTCCATGAAAAGCTCACAGTTTCAGTTGCCACTGAGATATGTGGCCATGAGGGTGAAAAGAAGGTATTGCTCCTTCTTTTTGCTGGTGGAGTAGACTAGTTCTCCTGGGGTATGAAGATCTGAGGAAACATCTGTATGATAGGGGATCTTGGTGTGACTGAGTCTCAGCACCTCTCATACTGATATTCTGCTCCACTCTCCAAACCAGTATACAATAGGCTGGAAGTCATTAGGTGTGGGACTAACTGTAGGAGTGTTTCAGGATGCAGTGATCAAGGAGCTGAACTTGGAGAGAGATGCCCTGGTACTAGCTGACAAGGATATGCATTATAACAATGAGTTTGACAAGATGGCAGAGTTTGATTGCATAACAATTGGTACAGTGAGGGAGCAGCAAACTGTTTCTGTATCCAAATTAGCCATCCTTATCAAAACTAATGTTTGATGCTTTACCTTAGCTACTGCTCACCCAGCTTAACGATGATCTAGACCTCACTGCAGCCTGAATCAGAACATATAGCTTCTTGATGATCTCCTGTCCCTATCTGATCTGCTCTGGGTCTTTTGTAACTACCCTGACAGAAACAGTGCCGTTTGGTCAAGGACATTACACGTGTGCACCAACATGGTAGGTAGCCTCCCAGACAGGATGAGCCAGTGGAAGTGAAACCTATGATTGATCAATTGATAAACATTTATTAAGTGTCGGCTATCTGCCAGGCACTGTGCCACACACTGAGGATACAAAAAGAGGTAAAAGATAGTCTCTGCCCTCAGGGATACAACATGCAAACAAATATATACAAAACAAACTATATACAAGATTAAAGGGGAATAATTAAGAGAGGGAAGGCTTCTCATAGAAGATAGGGTTTTAGTTGAGACTTAAGTGAAGACAGGGAGGTCAGCAGTCAGCGTGGAAGAGTGAAAGTATTCCAGGTAAGGGATATTACATTGCCATGTGCCGGGAGGAATCACCTGCAGAGGCTGAGTCTTTGGCTGAGTATATCACAGATGTCTATGTGGACAAGAGATGTGAGGGCTGGGGCAGTAAAGATGCCACTACACCTCTGCTACGACCTTGCTCACTGCTGTCTTTCCACTGCTTTGGCCCAACTGTATGGTAGAGAGTGTGGAAAAGGAAGATGTGAATAAGACCATAAAACTAATAGAGATGTCTAAAGACTCACTGTTGGGGATAAAGGTCAAGAAACAAGGACCCAGTTACCAGCAGATATAGTCTTTGCCACAGAGTGGGAGCTCATTCCTATGGGCCCAGGTTGCCAACGCATCTGTTTTTCAGGGACTGAACAGTGCTATATGTTTGGAGGCTTCACATCTGCACAATTCCAGGCTGCCCTAGATAAATATAAGGAACTTGATGTGTTGCAGGTCAATGCTTCCAGAACATGGATCATATTTGTCTAATCTTGGGGAACACTGAACAGAGCCCCTACTCCTCTCATTTTCTGGACCTAATATTTGAGTGCAGAGAATTCCTTTTTTCTCTTCCTAGGTCAGAGGGGAGCTTAAACCTGCTACAAAGCAAGTCTATTTGTTCTCATTGCTAATAGTGTTCTGGAATTCTTGCTTGAAGGAAAATTAAAAAAAAAAACCATTTACTCCAAATACTTTTTTAACGATTCAGATTTTTAAAGCTAGTCTTGCCAGATTCAACATTGATTTGGATATTAAATATCCTTTCCAGGGATGGTCTTTACAGGAATTATCTGAAGATTTATTCCTAGTCCAATTTACATTCAAAGGCCTCAGCAATTTTTTAGAAATATTTGATAAATGATTGATAGATAAATGATAGACAATAGCTATGAAGATAATAGAAGGTATGTAAATGATTGATAGAGGAAAGATAGAGGATAAATAATCAACAGACAGAGAGACAGATAGACAGACAGACAGATAAATAAAGGATTTCTATTTAGAGATTGCATAGTGGCTGGACCTGTGATTTCATCAATGAAACTCCCAGATGTGGAGATTCTCTCTCAAACATACGTGTGACTCTATACAAGTCATTTGACCTCTCAGGGTTCTAAACAACTTTTTCAGACTATAAGAAGTCATGGGACTTTTACTGGTAGAGGTACTTTCCCCCCTGAGAGTTTCCTATACCAATAGAATCTCGGGGCTAGTCCCCATTCTTATGCCTAGATTTTGGCAGCAGGTTTATATGACCTATTACCTCTCAATATTCATCAAATCAATATTTCATCTTCTTTATTCTCTTTCAGTTCATTTAGTATAAGGGGATGGTAACTCTGGAGCTTGAAGGCACCTTGGAGACAAGCTAGTCCAATCCCCTCTTATGTATGAAGACACTCGGGTCCAGGAAAGTTAAATGACATATCCAAGGTCACAAAGAGAATAATCATCAGAAGTAAGATTTGCATTCAGCTCTATATTTACTCTTTTTTACTCTACATTTAGTCTTCCCACTAGCCACCCATAATCCCCACTATTCCACTGTGTCATGGGGTCTTTCATACTCAAAATGATTTCCTTCTTTTAGACTATAAATATATTTTTCATGTTGAAAGCCATGTTATGGTGTCTTTCATATTCATTTTCATGGTGAAAGCTTGTTTTGATATTTTTTTTCTTTTTTTAATATAAATTTATTTATTTTTACTTTTTAACATTCACTTCCACAAGATTTTGAGTTCCAAATTTTCGCCCCATCTCACCCCTCCCCCACCCCAAGATGGCATGCATTCTGAATAACCCTTCCCCTAGTCTATCCTCTCTTCTATCTCTCCCCCCTTCTCTTATCCCCTTCCCCTTCCATTTTCTTGTAGAGCAAGATAGACTTCTATACCCCATTGCCTGTATTTCTTATTTCCCAGTAGCATGTGAAAACATTTTTTTAAACATGTTTTTAAAACTTTAGGTTTCAAATTTTCTCTCTTGTCCCTCCACACCCACCCTCATTGAAAAGGCAAACAACTCAATGTGCATGATATACATATGCAGTTATGCAAAACACTTCCATAGTAGACATGTTGTGAAAAACTAACTCTATTTCCCTTAATCCTATCCTGCCCTCCCATTTATTCTATTCTTTCTTTTGACCCTGTCCCTCCTCAGAAGTATTTGCTTCTGATTACCCCCTTTCCCAATCTGCCCTCCTCTCTATCATCGCCCTGCTCTCTTGTCCCCTTCTCCCCCTATTTTCCTGTAGGGTAGGACAGATTTCCATACCCAATTGAATGCATATGTTATTCCCTCCTTAAGCCAAATCCTATGAGAATAAGATTCACTCATTCCCTCTCATCTTCCCCTGCTTCCCCTCCACTGTAAGAGACTTTTCTGTTTTTTTTTTTGAGATAATTTACCCCATTCTACCTCTCCCTTTCTTCTTCTCTAGTATCATCCTCTCTCATCCCTTAATTTTATTCTCCAGATATGACCCCTTAATCTTCAACTCACCCTGTGCCCTCTATCTATCTATTATTACATACAATATTTTTTTCCTTCAACTACCCTAATACTGACAAAGGTCTCATGAGTTATAAATATCATCTTTCCATGCAGGAATGTAAACAGTTCAATCTTAATAAGTCTCTTATGATTTCTCTTTCCTGTTTACCTCTTCATGTTCCACTTGAGTCCTGTATTTGAAAGTCAAATTTTCTATTCAGCTCTGGTCTTTTCATCAGGAATGCTTGAAAGTCCTCTATTTCACTGAATGACCATTTTTTCCCCTGAAGGATTATACTCAGTTTTGCTGGGTAGGTGATTCTTGGTTGTAATCCTATCTCCTTTGCCCTCCGAATATTATATTCCATGCCCTGCGTCCTTTAATGTAGAAGCTGCTAAATCTTGTGTTATCCTGATTGTGTTTCCACAGTACTTGAATTGTTTCCTTCTGGCAGCTTGTAATATTTTCTCCTTGACCTGGGAACTCTGGAATTTGGCTATAATATTCCTAGGAGTTTTCCTTTGGGGATCTCTTTCAGGAGGAGATCTGTGGATTCTTTCAATTTCTATTTTGCCCTCTGGTTCTACTATATCAGGGCAGTTTTCCTTGATAATTTCTTGAAAGATGATGTCTAAGCTCTTTTTTTGATCATGGCTTTCAGATAGTCCAATAATTTTTAAATTATCTCTCCTGGATCTGTTTTCCAGATCAGTTGTTTTTCCAATGAGATATTTCACATTGTTTTCTAATTTTTCATTCTTTTGGATTTGTTTTACAGTGTCTTGATTTCTCATAAAGTCACTAGCTTCCAATTGCTCTATTCTAATTTTTAAGGAAGTATTTTCTTCAGTAATCTTTTGGACTTCCTTTTCCATTTGGCCAATTTTTCTTTTTAGGGCATTTTCCTCCTCATTGGCTTTTTGGACCTCTTTTGCCATTTGGGTTAGGCTATTTTTTAAGGTGTTATTTTCTTCAGTATTTTTTGGGTCTCCTTTAGCAAGCTGTTGACTTGTTTTTCATGATTTTCTTGCATCACTCTCATTTCTCTTCCCAGTTTTTCCTCTACTTCCCTTACTTGCTTCTCAAAATCCCTTTTGAGCTCTTCCAAGGCCTGGGACTGATTCATATTTTTCTTGGAGGCTTTGGATGTAGGAGCTTTGACTTTGTTGTCTTCTTCTGGTTGTATATTTTGATCTTCTTTTTCACCAAAGTAAGATAATATAGTCTGACTCTTTTTGCACTGCTTGCTCATGATCCCGGCCAATTACTTGAGTTTTAAACTCTTTGTTAAGGTAAGAGTCTGCTTCCAATGTGGAGAGTGTACTGTCCCAAGTTTCAGGGGTTTGTGTAGCTGTTTTCAGAGATACTTGTAGGGACCTGTAAATTTTCAGTTCTTCCAAGGTGGTATGATAAGGGGTGAGGTGTTTACTCCTTTCTTGGCCTGTGACCACAAGTACTCCTTTCTTTCCTATAGCTGTGAGGAGGGGTTCCTCTCCACAGCCACTACAAGCTCCACCATACCAGCGTTCCTCCTCACCCCACACTGCTGCCCAGAACTGTGACCCAGATCCAAAAACGACAAACCAAGACATTTCCTGCCTCAGCACTGGCAAAGAGATCCCTGCAATCCCTCTCTGATCAGCCACTGGATTCCCCCTCAGTCTGTGTGCCAGAAGCTCAGGAAGCAGCTGCCCCCCTCAGGGCCACGCTTTTGGGGAATGGAGCTGAAACTCCACCTTCCTCTCTGAGCACCGCAGAAACAGACTTTTTCCACTGACCTTCTAAGTTGTCTTTGGCAATGCTGAATTGAGGAGTCTGGAAACCTCCACAGCTGCCCGAGATTCAGTCCTCTGAGGCCTGCTCCAAGTTCTCTGCGGCCTTCGCTCCCACACCAAGCTGCGCTGCGCTCTCAGCCCAGCGGGATACACATTTCTGATCAATCATCCAGGTTGTTTTAGGCTGGAAATTTGTTTCACTCTGTCTTTTTGTAGGTTCTGCTGCTTCAGAATTTGTTTAGAGCCATTTTTTAGGAGTATTTGGAGGGGTTTGGAGGAGAGCTCAAGCAAATCACTGCTTTCACTCTGCATTTTGGCTCTGCCCCTTCAAGATTATTTTTTTCAATAACACAATTCATCAATAGTAATTTTAAACCCCCTATATCCTAATTTCCATTGATACTTTGATTGGCTGATAATAAGTACAAGTACTCCCTCCAACAATGCAAACTGCAACTGTCTACCCCCTCCTATTGAGTGTGCAACATACATAGACTATCAAAAATCTTCTACAGGTTGTCACCCAGGTATTCTTGGCTTGCTTCCTTTAAGTCTCTAAGCAATTGTGTAGAGACAAAAGGATTAAGTTCCAACTTTTGGTTGTCTCTATCATGAAACAGCTGGTCCACATACTTTTTCATGCATTTTTTTTTCTGAAGAAATACACGACTTCATTTACGCTATTATTTGTTAGTGATATCATGAAGGCTGTCTATACCAAACACGTGCCTCTGCATTACCTTTTGGATAATCCTCAACTTAAATTCTTCAGAAGCTATGATATTCAATAACTCATAGTTACACACCTTTACCAAAACAATATTTCTGTTTAAAACTGGGGAAAGCTTCAGGTCATTAAAAGCAGTATTCATTTTCCCAAAGGTAATATCATATACTCTCTTACTCAAATTCATCAATTTTCCATGGCTGATGATAGTTAAGCTGGATTGATTTGAATGATTATATATTTTATTTAATCAGCTTTATAGAATTCTGGGGTTTGATGCAATCAGTACAATGTCATCTACAAACAAGAGTATTTAATAAATCCCAGTAACTCTAGTTCTTCTGTTCCTTCTTCTGCACTGCTCATTCTCTCCAAAAGTTATCACCTTATAAGAGCATGGATCCCTTTTCTTATGCCTTGATATCAGTATTCAAAGGGCTATTGAACAAAGTCATCTGTTTTTACATTTTACGTTTAAACATACACCTAGGAATCCAAAGAGAGCCTTTGGGGGTAGAGTCAAAATGGTGGAGTGAAAGCAGTGACTTGCTTGAACTCTCCCCCAAACCTCTCCAAATACCTGTAAAAAATGTCTCTAAACAAATTCTGAAGCAGCAGAGCCCACAAAAAGACAGAGTAAAATAAATTCCCAGCCCAAGACAGACTGGATGGCTGAGTAGAAAGATCTGTTGCACCAGGTGGGGAGAGGAGTGCAGTTAGGTGTGGGCATGCTGGCAAAACAGGCCTCAGCAAACCTGGAGCAGGCCTCAGAGGATGAATCTCAGGCAGCTGTGGCAGATTCTAGAATTCTCAACCTACAAACATCAAAGACACCTTAGAAGGTTAGTGGGAAAGGTCTGTGACTGCAGTGAGAGAGAGAGAAGCTCGGTCCCAGCTCCAGTCCCTGAGCTCAGTCCCAGGTTGGCGGCTGCCTCCTGAGCTTCCAGCCTACCGACTGAGGGGGAATCAAGTGGCTGATCAGAGGGGATTGCAGGAATCTCTCTGCTGGTACAGGATTCTCTTTCTTTGCCCATGCTTGGATCTGGGTCACAGTTCTGGGTGGCAATCCTGGGGTAAGGAGGAGTGCTGATGCGGTAGAGCTTGTAGTAGTGATTGAGAGAAAATCCTCCTCACAGTTCCAAGGCAGAAAAGAGTGCTTGTGGTCACTCACAGACTGGAGCACATGCCAGGAAAGGAGTAAATACCTCACCCCTTATCATAACGCCTAGAAAGAACTAAAAATTTACAGGTCCCAAGAAGTAGCTCTGAAAACAGCTACACAAAACCACCAAACCTTGGGACAGTACATTCCCCACATTGGGAGCAAATCTCTACCTTAACAAAGAGTTCAAAACTCAAGTAATTGGCTAGGATCATGACCAAACTGTGCAAAAAAAAAAAAAAGTCAGACCATGGAATCTTTCTTTGGTGACAAAGATAAAAACATATCACCAGAAGACAATAAAGTCAAAGCTCCTACATCCAAAGCCTCCAAGAAAAATATAAATTAGTCCCAGGCCATGGATGAACTCAAAAAGGATTTTGAGAAACAAGTAAAAGAAGTAGAGGAAAAACTGCAAAGAGAAATGAGAGGGTTGCAAGAAAATCATGAAAAACAAGTCAACAGCTTGGTAAAAGAGAACCCCCTCCAAAAAATATTGAAGAAATAACACCTTAAAAAATAGCCTAACCCAAATGGTAAAAGAGGTTCAAAAAGCCAATGAGGAGAAGAATGCCTTAATAAGCAGAATTGGCCAATTGGAAAAGGAAGTCCAAAAGCTACTGAATAAAATACTTCCTTAAAAATTAGAATAGAGCAAATTGAAGCTAATGACTTTGTGAGAAAATAAGACATTGTAAAACAAAACCTAAAGAATGAAAAAATAGAAGACAATGTGAAATATCTCATTGGAAAAAACAACTGACCTAGAAAATAGATCCAGGAGAGAGAATTTAAAAATTACTGGACTCTCTGAAAGCCATGGTCAAAAAAAAGCCTAGACATCATCTTTTAAGAAATTATCAAGGAAAACTGCCCTGATATTTTAGAACCAGAAGGCAAAATAGAAATTGAAACAATCTACCAATCACCTCCGAAAGAGATCCCCAAAGGTAAACTCCTAGGAATAGTGTAGCCAAATTCCAGAGTTCCCAGGTCAAGGGAGCCAGAAAGAAACAATTCTAGTATTGTGGAAACACAATCAAGAGAGCACAAGACTTAGCAGCTTCTACATTAAGGGACCAGAGGGCATGGAATATAATATTTGGGAGGGCAAAGAAGATAGGATTACAACCAAGAATCAACTACCCAGCAAAACTGAGTATAATCCTTCAGGGGAAAAAAGTAGACATTCAGCAAAATAGAGGACTTTCAAGACTTCCTGATGAAAAGATCAGAGCTGAATAGAAAATTTGACCTTCAAATTCAAGTGAAACATGAAGAGGAAAACAGGAAAGTAAAATCATAAGGGACTTATTAAGGTTGAACTCTTTCCATTCCTGCATGGAAAGATACTATTTGTAACTCACGAGACCTTTGTCAGTATTAGGGTAGTTGGAGGGGAAAAAAATTATACATATGTATATAGATAGATAGATCGATAGATAGATAATAGATAGATAGACAGACAGACGGCACACGATGAGTTGAAGATGAAGGGTTGATATCTGGAGAATAAAATTAAGGGATAAGAGAGTATTATAATGTGAAAAGAAGAAAGGGAGAGGTAGAATGGGGTAAGTTATCTCACATAAAATAGACAACTAAAGGCTTTTATAGTGGAGGTGAAGTGGGGGAAGGTGAGAGGGAATGAATGAATCTTATTCTAATAAGATTTGGCTTATGGAGGGAACAACATACACACTCAATTGGGTATGGAAATCTATCTTACCTTACAGGAAAATGGGGGGGAAGGGGACAAGGGAGCAGGGAGGTGATAGAGGGGAAAGCAGATTGGAGGAGTGGTAATCAAAAGCAAACACTTCTGAGGGGGGACAGGGTCAGAAGAGGGAATAGAATAAATGGGGGCTGGGATAGGATGAAGGTAAATATGCTTAGTTTTTCACAGCATGACTACTATGGAAGTGTTATGCATAACTACACATGTATAACCTGTATTGAGTTGCTTGCTTTTTCAATGAGGGTGGGTGAGGAGGGAGGAAGGGAGAAAATTTGGAAACCAAAGTTTTCAAAACACATGTTAAAAAAATTGGTTTCACATGCAACTGGGAAATAAGAAATACAGTAAATGGGGTATAGAAATCTATCCTACCCTATAGATTAGATTTTCTGTTGAACTCTGGTATTTTTATCAGGAAGGTATGGAAGTCCCCTATTTCACTGAATATTCATCTCCTCCCCTGAAAGATCATGATGAGCCTGTTTTGATTAGTCAATTTTGTGACTCTACAGAAATGGTCTGCTGATATAGAACATCACTTATGAAAGCCCTCATTTCCTTCTTCATGGTGTAGTCCGCAGATGTCCACTATATGGGTGTCAAATATTCTCATAAATATTTTATTAATATGATAAAGTAATCATATAGCTTGGTAGTTATTGATATCTTCTTTGCCTTTCTCTGTTTTACAATAAGGGAATAAGTCTGTGCTGTCATTATTTTTCCTACATGCCCTCTTTCACGTATCTTGAGAATGGATCTCTCAACACTATGAAAATCATGGTGCCTCCTGTATGGACCTCAACTTGTTCTCCAGGTAGTCTTACTATTTTTATTTTCATTCATTCAATAAGCATTTATTAAGTTCCTGTTTAAATCAGCACAAAGCAATACATTTCCCTTCTTTTCAACCTTCTTGTTATTCCTCTGTTTTCATGATACCCCAGCACTTTGAACCCATGGAAGTGGAAGTCAAAGGCTATAAATATTGGAGGTATTCTTCCTGTTGTTCCCATTAGCCAAAACAAATGAGGAGTGGAGAACAGAGAACTCCTTGTCTGGATAGAGAGACCTTTAATTAGGGAATTGGGTTATTTTCATTCCCTGTAGCTATAGAATAATTAAGACAACACTGCACAATATATTGACAACAATATCATGTATGGCTATATGTAGATGTAATATCTGAAAGCGATATAGTAACGTATGCTTCTGGAAAGGAAGGTTGCTCACAGGGGAATAAACATTGACACCGGATTTTTTCAAATGAAATTTCATTTATAACATTTGCTAATTCTTACCAACCTTTCATGGGCACTTGATCAATCATAAAAGAATTCATCCTTTATGATCTGGAATAAGATACTTTTATATTTGAAAAAAAATCTGCTCACAAAATGCCAACCTTCTATACTTTAGCTGGGGGCAGCTAGGTGGCACGGTGGATAGAGTGCCAGACATGGTGTAAGGAAGATTCATCTTTCTGAGTTCAAATCTGGCCTCAGACACTTACCATCTGTGTGACTGTGGGCAAGTCACTTAACTCTGTTTCCCTCTGTGTTCTCATCTGCAAAATAACCCAGGGGAGGAAATAGTAAATTACCGCAGGATCTTTGCCAACAAAACCCCAAATGGGGTCACACAAATGTTGTAATATAGCAGTTAATATTTTCACAGCATTTTAAGATTTTATCATCACAACCTCCTGTGGTTGGTAATATCTGTATTATATCTTCTTTCACAGATAGGAAAATGGAGCTTGAAAGTCAAACAGATAGAAATGTCAGAGACAATTTAAGTATAGCTCTCTCCTGACTCTAGTCACAGCTTTTCTTTTGCTACATTACATCGTATTCAAAAAAGAAAAGAAATATCAAATGGCAAATGAACAGTTTATAACTTATCAGTGGCTAGAACACAGGAAGACTTGGGTTCAAAATCTGTCTCAAATCAATTACTAGCTGTGTGAGCACGGGAAACTTACATAACCTATATGGCTCCCCTTTTCCTCATTTGGAAAGTATGTAGGTTGCTTATAAAAAAAGGAACTCTCTGAAGTCTTGAGTATGAAGTGATAATTACAATAAAAGGCAATAAACAGACTTATTTTCCAATGTTGCCAAATGAAGTAACTACCAATTATTTATGTGTGTGTGTGTGTGCAATATATACACCTGCATATCTATACATATGTACACATACGCACACACACACACACACACGTACACACAGATATGCCTGCCTATTTTTTAATTCATGGCTTTTTGGTCCATTGACTTTAAAAGCTGACAGTCTCTGTAGAAATGGCTACTTAGCATTTTACAACCTCTGATCTATCGATCATGCTGGCAGTATCCACAGTTCAGGAATTGGTTGGACTCTATAATCCTATCACCAGACTTCCACTGGAGTTCCCATACTACCAAATCATGCGAAGGTGTTATAGAAAGTACATATACCCATGTGTTGTGTCCTCTCTATGCCAAATCTCTCTCATTCTCCTACCCCATTTCATGAAGTCCAGTTTGTGAAAATATGTCTGAGAAGTTACCACTATTAGAATAAAAAAAATGTTAATGACCACTAGTCTCAGGTTTACAAAGTTGGAGAAACAATCAGAGTAGAAAGGCTGTAATAATCTTCAATCACATTTTTATAATCCTTAGACTAATCATTTTTCTTCTCAGTCTTATGGGGAGAAATGGTAATAGTTTAATAGAAAAAAAATTAAGAAATTTGCTTAAATTAGCAATTGAATGTAAGAGAAAATCTTTATTTGCTCTCTATCATATACTGAAATCTGTTGATAGGCCAGGCCTTCGCTCAATAAGAAAATTGACAGTACATAGATAAGCAGGATTTAAGTAATTATCATTACTATATGTCAGGCATTCCTGGTCATTGGAGATACAATGAAAAAAGTGAAGTGGTCTATACCCTCAAGAAGCTTAGGATTTAATCAGGAAGACAACATACATATATACAAGTAGATATGAAATGCATACATAGTATATAGGTGATGGGGAAGGGAGAAGGGAGTTATTAGAAGTTTTAGGGGATCAAAAAATATTTTATGTGGAAAGTGGCTCCAGTAATGAGTCTTGAAGGAAACTAGGGATTCTCAGCAGCTAAGTTGAGAGAAAGCTTTCTAAGTGTGGGAAACAGCCAGTGCACAGAAACAGGAAATGGAGTGCCAGGTATGAGAAATAGTAAGAATGTCAATTTGGGGGGGGGGTGTTTGTTTTTTGTGTGTTTGTTTTTAATTTTTTATTTATTTTGATTTATCAACAATCACTTTCATAAACTTTAGAGTTTTAAATTGTTTTTCTCCCTCCCTCTCCCACTCCTTCTCCAAGATGGCCCACAATCTGATATAGCCTATACATATGCATTCCTATTACACATATTTTCACATTTGTGATGTTGTAATGAAGAATTAGAACCAATAGGAGGAACTACCAGAAAGAGGAAACAAAACAAAACAGAAGAAAAAAATAGCAAATAGTATGCTTCAATTTGCATTCATACTCCATAGTTCTTTCTTTGGATGTGAATAGCATTTTCCATCATTAGGCTTTTGGGATTGTCTTAGATCTTTGTATTGCTGAGAAGAGGAGTCTATCAATGTTAGTCATCACACAATTTTGCTGTTACTGTGTACAATGTTCGCCTGGTTCTGCTCACTTCACTCAGCATCAGTCCATACAAGTCTTTCCAGTGTTTTCTGAAGTTCGCCTGCTCATCATTTCTTATAGCACAATAGTATTCCATTTCATTTATTACTACAACTTTTTCTTCCATTCCCCAATTGATGGGCATCCTTTCAATTTCCAATTCTTTGCCACCACAAAAAGAGCTGCCATAAATATTTTTGTACATGTGGGTCCTTTTCCTATGTTTATGATCTCTTTGGGATACAGCCCTAGAAGTGCTATTGGTGTGTCAAAGGGCATGCACATTTTTATAGCCCTTTGGGCATAGTTTCAAATTGCTCTCCAAAATGGTTAGATCATTTCACAATTCCACCAACAATGCACTAGTATTCCAATTTTCCCACATTTTTCCATTAGCTTGCTGGGATACCTCCCATTCTGTACCACTCCCCATCCCTCAAGGCAAGAGGGGCCTTTCCCATTAATGTCTCAATTTTCTTGGGCTCCCAGACTGCTGCACTCCATCTTTCTGCTGATGAGTTGTGCCAGGATTTTTTCCTGGGATGCTATTTTCTGGGCTTTCAGAGGTTAATAAGGGAGGGTGAGAGGGACTTACTTCTTACTCTGCCATCTTGGCTCCCAGAAGTGGAACTCCAAGAATGTCAATTTGGATGGACTATACTATGTATGAAGGTGAACAATGTAGAGTAAGGCTCAAAAAGTAGGTTAGGGTTATATAGTAAAGTGATTTAAATATATATGGAGAGAAAGAGACAGAGAGAGAGAAAGTTTGTATTTGATTCCAGAGGAAATAATAAGCTATTATTGAGTAGAGCAATAGCATCATTTGATTTACACTTTGTCAACTCTATGAACAATAGATTATAGTAAGGAAAGATAAAACACGAAGAGACCAATGATAAAGCCATTGTAATAAATCTGGACTAGAGGTGACAAGGGCCTAAACTGGGTAGTAGTAGTAGTTGTCTGAGTAGAGGGAGGAAGATGGATGTGAGATGTAGTGCTAGTAGAAAGAGAAAGATTTGATAGCTGAGAGTGATATGGTGAACATGGCTTAAAAACGAATATCTTTGGCAGCATTAGAGTCCAATGCACTGTTTTCCAGATATTATTTTTTAAATGCCATTAAGAAAATTATTCAAAAAAATCACAAATATTGTACTTGCCATATGGCATCATGTTTTTGCTAGTTGATAGATATTCCCACTAGAAGGCAACATGGTAGAGGACTTTCCTGGCATACAGGCTGTCCTGGGTTCAATTTTTACCTCTGATGCAAGCTAGCTTAGAAACCCTGAGCAAGTCATTTAACCTCATAATACCAAAGGCAACTCTTTAAGATTCTACACTGAAGAATGATTACAGAGCTATATCCCTAGAGGAAGTTTCCTCTCTGGGAGTTCCTCACATTAAAGAAATCATAAGTGTGAGTAGATAGATAAATAAATAGATAGATAGGTAGATAAATGAGTGAATAAATGAAATTAATGAATGAATGGATTCATGAATTAATAGACCTAATCATAATATTTCCACCTTTATCATAAGTGATGGATGACTCAGGATTTGATATCTGTAAGTAATTATTATGCATATGTTTTATTAGAAATTTCCCTTCACAAAGCATTAATTTGTCAAGCTGACTCCCACAAATTTCCCTATTCATATTTCTCTGTTTCTATAGCTATAATCATGTCTCTGTGAGGGAAAGGAAAACCAAGCATGGCTTGAACATTTATTTGAACCATCAACATTTTACATTAAGATCTATCCCTAAAGAATTAAAATAGTGAATAAAAAGGTAGTGTGAGATAATGAAATGAGGGCTATTCTATAAAGCTAGAGACCCAGGTTCTAGTCCTGTCTCTATGACTGATTAGCTTCTATGACCTTGGGTCACTTAACCTTCTACTTCCTCATCTGTATAATGATATTATTGGACTGGATGATCTCTGGATTACCTTCTAGCTCTGAAACTCTCTGTCTCTTTATTAATCCTTTTCTTACTCTATGATGAGGGCACTGGATCCATGAAAAGACAACAGAAAATCATAACAGTAAACTCATGCAGAGCTTGAGTATGTATTTGCATGTGTTATATGTACACATATATATATATAGTTTTATATATGTGTGTATATATAGAAATATACAAATATGTGTGTCTGTGGGTGTTTGTGTGTGTGTGTGTATAATGCTAAACTTTGATATAGGATAGCTGGGTGGCACAGTGGATAGAGAGCCAGGCCTGCAGTCAGGAAGACTCATCTACCTGAGTCCAAATCTGGCCTCAGATACTTATTAGCTGTATGACCCTGGGAAAATCACTTAACCCTATTTGCTCCAGTTTCCTTCTCTACAAAATGAGTTGGAGAAGGAAATGGCAAACCACTTCAGTATCTTTGCCAAGAAAACACAAAATTGCATCACCAAGAGTTGGACATGACTAAAAAACTTTGATGTAAAACTTTTTTGTGTCATACATATGTTTGTGTTTATAAGTGTGAGTCTATATACACACACATGCACACACACACACACACACACACACACATATATATATGTATATATACATATATATACACATATGTACATATATATAGTCACATTTAAGAAAACCACAATGTGTATATTCAAACCAAAGAACAAGCTGTAAGAATGTCACAGTAGTGAAAAATAAAAATAAAAAGCATTGTCGTTGTTGTTTTTTAAACGAGATTTGATCTCTAGTCTTCACTCTGCCATTCACAAGCTTTGTGACATCATACGAGTCTTTTCAACTTTCTTGAAACTCAATCAATTAATTTCCTCACATTTGTAGAGCTAATTCCTGTTCTTTTTACATCACAGGATACTGTGAGAATTAGTTGTGATAACTTATATAGGAGTCTTTATAAATCATAAAGTGGTATATGAAATACATTATTTTCTCAACATATATACTATATGGACACAGACAGACAAACACAGACAGAGACAGAGTGTCACTTAAAAGTTAAATTTGTTATAAGTGCTGTACTGCAAAGAGAATATAAAGAGCTGAGTCCGAAGAAGAGCATGACATTTCCGCCTCTGAGATGTCTTTTCCTACTCGTTAGACTACAGTCCAATATGCTGTTTCATTTACATCTTTCTGAATTAATTAAAAGTGGCATGTGGTTAATCAGAAATATTTGGGGATAAAGTAATAAAGTCCCACCATAAATGTTTTTGTGGGCTGCCCTCACAGTCCAATTCCAAGAAGAAAATGGAAAAGCCCTGAAACATGTTACTATTTATAAAACATAACTTCTAGCAGAAATGCTTCCTACAGAATGCTTTTGAATATGGAGTATTTGATTACCCCTGAATGTATCATACTGTCGTATGTGTAGGTTTAAGAGGTCGGGACCTGAAGGAAGAGCAAAAGCATGGTATACCATAAAAATAATTGAACTGGGAATCACAAGATGTAGGTTCAAATCCCACTTAGCATGTCCTTAGATAAGTCATTTTACTTCTGTATACTTTGGTTTCCTCACCTATAAAATTAAATTGCTGAACCAGATGATCTTTAATATTCCTTTGCATTGTAATAATCTGCAACTTTTTAAAGTCATTTAGCTACCCAAGATTCTGCTTTCTTATGAGTAAAGTGGTTGAAAAGTCCATGCAGCATTCCGAGCTCATGAGCTATTCAGATATGGCTTAAAGGTGTTTTTAGTCATGTGGCGAATTGCTATAACTTCTATACAACTCTGATCACAGAAACAAGAAATCAATAGAAATACTTTGTAGACTTTGACTATAGTGCCATGAAATTAAAACTCTTATACTCAGGGCTTTCCTTGAAAGCTTTACTCTTATGGCCACAGTTTTATAGTGCAAATTCTATATAAAAATATATCTCTTTCAAGTGAACTGTGGTCGTAATCCTTTTTTGCTAACTAGAAACTCACTAATGCAAAGCAGGCTTAACCTTCCTCCTCACTGTGAGTCTTAAGATTAGCACTAAAACCAGGTAAAGACAGAAAGAGAAGTATAAATTACCATAGTAGTTCCTGTCCCTTTTTGTCTTCTAGTATTAATTTTGTTTACTATGGCAAATCAATTTAAAAATCTATATTAACCCAATTATCTTACATTAAAATGTGTTTTTAAAATTTATGTTAGGACAAATTTGTTTTAGTGACTTCAGCTTAGTCCCTTTAAGTAGTAGATGAATTACTGATGACTACTAAGGCAATTTGTATAAGCATAGTTGGGGTTGTGACCCTTCTATGGAATATGTGTCCCAACTCCCCTAGACTCTCATGAAAATTCTAAAGAAACATGTGGCTCAACTCTAAAAAGATTTGGCACTTTGGGGTGATGGGGCAAACGCCTCAATGTCATTGAGCAGGAAGAATTGTTAACTCAGTAGACCTTTAAAATGGAATGGCTCACTGTCAGGCTCTCTTCTCCCATCTATTAAGCATCACAGGAGTCTTGTTCTTTGGCCAAAAGGGAGATTGACTTGAAATGTCAAAGTGTCACATGTGTCTTTGGAGTGCCTAGTCGAAGTAAATTCCATAGGATGGCCTCATAGGCCCATTCCCACACACATCACTGCTATACAGTAATTACAGAATTGCGACTTCAAAGGTAAAATATTGAGAAAGAAGCAATTATTCCCTCGTAAAGAAAAGTTAGAAATGAAATTTTATACTTTTATGAGTATATGGATTCACTATATAACTTTTACTTATTTGTTTATTTGCTTGTTTGTTTATTAGCATTCTGTCTTTGGACAAATTTGTATAACTCTATCTCTGCATGGATGGAGAGCAGGAAAATCCTAAGTGCAGGCACCAGTGAAGAGATGCATCTTTCCCTTTCTTCCTAGGACTGCCCTTCTTGTGCTATAAAACAATTGGATACATAGGTGAACAAGAGTTGTTATATATTATTAAATTATTACACAAGTGCACATAATTAAATTATTACAGAGTACATAATACAATGAAAGGCCAGTCTGATCTTCTCCTCACCCTTGACCTCAGCATTTATGTGTGCCTATATGTGTGTGTGTGTGTTTATATATGTGCGTGCTCATCTGGAAAATATTGCTTAATTATGAAACAAAAGATCTCTTTTAACTGCTTCATTGCTGTGAATTATACTAAGCCCTTGGGCAAAATTCTCTTAAGTATCGTTTAGTTTACCAAATGTTCTCAGTCTCTTGGAAATCATAACACAACAGACTGATGAGATATTATGTAGCAATGCGAGATTACTGGGGAAAACGTTTGGATGCTATATTGAAATCAAAATGTTCTGACAGTGAAACAGTTAAATCAATTTGAAAAGTTCAACAGGCGGGAAAAAAATCATTCTTCACACTCTTTGATAGCATATCCTGTTCATAATTTCATGTTCTGCAAATCCTTTGATTGGGCAGGAAGTTTAGGCTTTTTAATATTTTAATAGGCCTTTGTTGTCCACTGGTGTGTTTTGGTACATAGAAGATTCATTCTTTCATACACGGCCAGACAGTCCATTGAAGAGCCGTATCCGTTTATATGGGGGACACACTCATGGAAGGAAGAAGAAAGAGGATAGGGGTTGGTGCTGCCCATAAAGGAGCCATTTGTCTATTCAGTGCAATGTCTTCTTCTTCCAATGCACACAATCTCCATCCTTTATCTTTTCACATCACATGGCTCTCTCATTTAACAGGATCTGTGTCTCTGTCCTCACTGAGTGAGTCTCTGTTACCTCCGCAGGAAGAATTCCTGAATACACAACAGAGACTGTTAAAAGGTGCAGTCCCTTGTAATTTACCTTGAGGGAAATGCTTTGTGGATAGGGTAATGTCATCACAGGCCCCTACACACACGCCCACGTTTTACTTTGATCTCTTGGTGTTTACCTGTGGCTTATTGGTAAAGACACAAGATGAACATTTCAAACTCAATTTTTAAACAGGTTTGTTTCTTTACTAAATATTCTTTGAAGTCAAATTCCTTGTGAATTGTTATTATCCCTTGGGACAAGCACATTTATTTACATAACCAAAGTTTCTTTTCCCATTCAAAAGTTTAGCTTGAGTTCTAGCAGTTATAGGCTGTTCTTGGGACATGTCCACTTTTTTCTCCTTCCTTTTTAAATTAAGGAAATGGTTGCTCTGGAGCCCATTTCATACACTTAGAATAATTTTAAGAATATATGTTAAGAGCAATTTTACATTCTCTTTATCCCACTACTATCTTCCAAAACACAATTATATGTCAATTGAATGACTCAGAATTTCTTCTGTCCAAGTAATAAATCATAAGCATAATGAGTAAAAAGAATTTGTCATTGTTCAGTCTGTGTATAGAGTTATGTGGCATATAACCTCAAATTTCTTTCAGATCATATATAAATACATAATAAAATAATAATGCTCATTAGTCAACACCAAATATAAGTTCCAGATGTTTAAACATCAAAGTATTTATAGGCCTATAGAAATCGCCTTGAGACAGGAACAGTTCTTCAGAAACGGGACTGGAAGAAAACAGGCTTAAAAAAAAACCTTCCCCAATTCTGTGAAACAAAAGCCATTCTTGTTTATACATAAATTATGAATGACTTTTTAAGGGCTGACTCATAGACCAGTACATGTGCCGACAAATCCTGTTTCACAAGAAGATGAGAGCTGACTGGGCTAATGAGAATTTTATAACAAACCACTTTTCCTCCTCAAATCATATTTGATGAATTCTGTTTGTCCAGTTCTCTAGCCACTAATCATGTCAATATAGAAGGGGGCTCACAGCCTACTCCATGTTGGAGACAACATGAAACTCATAGCGTTTGAATTCTAGGGGAAAGGTGATTGTTGTTTTTGTTCTTATTGTGCACTCTTTTTGGTCTTTACTGAGATCCCTGGAATATATTGTCAGAGTGGGCTCTCTCCATATGTGCCATCAGCAGACATTACTGTAGTGTGATCTGAAACGTACCCAAAGCACATCACTAAATTACCAAAATATAAAGTCCACAATATTTATCCCTATGGTCTAGAATACCTGCTTAGTGGACATCCCTTTAAGATAAGGGAGGGAAGGAGAGAAGGAAGGAAAGAGTGAAGGAAGAGAGAAAGAGAGAATCTGATAGGAAAGTAAAAGTGAAACACTGATCTAAGCTGCTGAGGTACTAGGAAGTTATGACAGAAGTAGAGAGGAGAGGAGAGACTTCCCATTCTCCTCTAGAGTATGCATAACATCTCTTTATTTTATCCATCATTCTTTTTGTTCTTTCTATTTTCTATTCATAATAAAAATCCTAGTGATAACATTTCCATAAAAGTTTAAGCCATTGCCCACCCCCCCACAGTCTCCTTCATGAAGATAGCTGAAAACTGCTTCAATATACCTACAGACAGATCAGCCCCAAGCCTCAACTGTCCATGTAGGGTGTAAGAAAGAAGTTCTTCACCTGAGGTCTATGGATACTAGACAATCCATGGATAGATTTCAGAGGGTCCTTGAACTTGGATGGAAAAAATACACATGCGCATATATTCCAACACATATGTGTGTATGTATGTATGTGTGTATGTGTGTATATTTCTACTAACTTCTACCTGAAATTTATCATTATACATATATATGTGTATATGTGTGTATATACATATATACATGTATATATATACATATACACACACACACACACATAGATAAATGTATATTTACATATGTGTATATTTGGGTGGGTGCTGATGTATTAGTACTCATACATATATACACAGTACATGGAAAGCTAGATGATGCAGTAGATAGAGCACACTGGGCTTGGAATACATTCACGTATAATCTTTCTGAGTTCAAATCTGACCTCAGACAATTGCTAGTTGTGGGACCCTGAGAAAGTCACTTAACTCGGGGGCAGCTAGGTGATGCAGTTGATAGAGCACCGGCCCTGGATTCAGGAGGACCTGAGTTCAAATCTGGCCTCAGACACATAACACTTACTAGCTGTGTGACCCTGGGCAAGTCACTTAACCCCATTGCCTAAAACAAAAAAAAAAAGAAAAAAAAAAAAAAAAGAAAGTCACTTAACTCTCAGTTTGCCTCAGTTTCCTCATCTGTAAAATGAGCTGGAGAAGGAAATGGCAAATCACTGCAGTATCACTGCCAGGAACACCCCAGATGGGATCATGAAGAGTTGGACACAACTGAAAACGACTAAACAACAACGCAGTACATAATGTTCCATATGTATTTATACAGGTATGCATGTGTACACATTCTATATATAGACATAAATATGGTATACATTCAATATACACATAAATATGCATACAAATATGCATGTTCATACTTGTGCCATAACGCATATGATGGAGATCAAAGACACCCAAGTCGATGTGGCATACATTTTGAGATTTTTAATGAGTTGTAATAAACACAATCCTTTTGCTTCCCAAGTTTGTAAATCAGAGGAAAAATGAACACAGGGAATACATGAGGCCCCTTTGTCAGCAGTTTTATTCCACTGTCATCCTGATCCCTCCCTTATAGTGGATAGCATAAAAGTTCCCATCTAACAATTTTGCTTATCTCCCCAGTAAATAAACTATCATAGCTTATAAATAATAACGTCACAGATCCAGAGTTGGAAGGGACCTCAGAGGCTGAAACTAACTTCCTCATTTTAGAGATGAGGAAACTGAGGCCCAGGGAGGTAAAGTGATTTTCCTAAGATCACTGACATACTAAGTGCCAAAGGAAAGCTTCAAACTCAGGTCCTCTGATCATGCTGCTAGCCCTTCTCCTGAAAAGATGTGGAGCTCTTATTTTATCGTCACTACTAATATTTTGGGCTAGTATGTCCACCCTCTGACTTTTTGTCCTCAAAAAAAAAAAAAGATTGTCTTGTCACGCTCTACAGAGTTCAGTCTAATTTATCTAAAGCTTCCATCTTACCTTGTTCCAGACAAGTCTGTTTTCTTTATGACCTGTTTTTGTCTAAGCACTGATACTGTGATTTTCACCTTAATAAAGTCTAAATAGCCAAAGGCACAGAGTGGCTAACCTCTCACTTCCAAAGTCCATTATTTCACCACTCACATAGAACGTCTAGGGGCACGGTCTATATTCATGCATAAATAACAGCAGCAGCAACAACAACAACAGTAGCAATGACAGCAAGTATTTACACGGGCTTTAGGGTCTGCAGAGGACTTTGCAATATGATTTATTTTTATCCTCACGCCCCCTGGGACATAGGTGCTAATGTTATTCTCATTTTATAGATGAGGAAACTGAGGAACACAAAAGTTAAGTGACTTGCCCAGAATCCCACAACTAGCAAGTGTCTGAGGCTGATTTGAACTTAGAATTTCCTAACTCTAAGTCTAAGACTTTATCCCCTGTGTCACAAATCTGCATGTGCATCATGGACAAGAGAAATTAAAGCAATGTAGCAAAATTACTATTTTGAATTACAGATGTTGGAAGAGCTAGAGAATGGAAAGGGATTTCTAAACAAGGCTAATGGAAAAATGGCATTGCATCTCTGTGTCTCATGTTGTTCTACATAAGGAGAATTCTTGCATACATACTTCAAATTAATTAAAGGCTTTATAAAATAATTACTAGATAGTAGCCTTCCTGGGAGCAATTATGCTAGATTTAAACTTTGCACTTCCACAGTTCTATGCATAATTACCATGGCAGGTACTTAGTAGATGCTTGTTGAATGAATGGTAGTAATGATTTGAAATTATCAAGTCAAAGACAATATAAAATTATTTACTATGAATATTATTTTATCTTGTTGATTATACCAGGATTGCCGTTGGATTCAAATTCACTACATATATGCTTGAAATGTGGAATGAAGGATCTTGGTTTTTAATGTCTATTTATCGGTATCTGTATAGTGATCTTAAACCATTAATCTAGTTTTTTTTTAGTTTTATCATTTAAAAATAGCAACAATGTCATTCTTACATCCAATACCTCCTAGAAATTTTGTTACCATTGTTAGGGTTATTAATATCAATTCCCTCAGAAAAAAAAGTAAAATAAAATGCAAGGCAACAATAAGATTAAAATGATAAGTGAAAATATGAATTTTCATTTGTAAATTACCATCCCCCCTCTCAAATGATATTGTGCTTTAGTGCTGACTAATTTTCATTGGCAATATCAGAGGCAGGATAGTCTTGAAAAGCTGACAGCCTTCCATATTGCAAATACCTAAAGGACCGCTCCATCTACCAGTTCCACAGAACCTACACAAGACTCACAGCATTCCTGTGGTCCCAGGACGTTCACTCATACGACAGGTTACATCCCTGGAAGCTCTTCAGTTGGTACTTATTACCAATGATCCGTAACCTGCTCACCTAGACTTAATAAATATGAATCAAAGACCGCAACTTGGACTTACTGAATGTAGCTGATGCACTCCTTTCTTGGTACCTTTTCTTTTAGGTCTTGCTTCCCAGGGGCATGAACTTATTTTCCCATCAAATTTGGGAAAAAGAACACTCCTCATTCTTCACTCATCTAGTGGGCTGGGTTGCTCATTACTTTAAATGATTATATGTTCAGTAATGTGTTCACTAATTATAAGAGGACTACTAAAACTTTATGGTCTACTACTTCACAATTAACAATAATTAAATTATTGACATGTTTCTTCAGCAACAGAGCAGATTTGCTCAGAGATTTTAAAACTGCTCCAACACAGGCAAATCATTTCCTACCATAGTGTTCCATACTAAGACCCAATTAGCCAAAGCATTAAAAAGGTCTACTTCTTCAGCAAATGTTTCCAATTTGGGGAAGACAGCCTACCCCTTAATTCATAAAACAAGTGCACGCACAAGCGCACACACACACACACACACACAGAATGCCAACTAGCCCTGTATTACATTTGCAAAAGAAAGTGTAGTTTTCAAGTTATTTTCAAATATATTAGAATCTTAAAGTCAGAAGGACATTAAAAGACCAGCTAGGCTAACATCTACCTGAAGTATGAATCTCCTCTACAATATAAATGAGAAATATTTATTTAGCTACTTTTTGGTCAGCGACAGCGGGAGGGAATTCACTCCTCACAAAAGCTTCTATTTCTTGTTGTTTAGTTGCTTTTCAGTCATGGCCAACTCTTCATGAATCCATTTAGGATTTCCTTGGCAAGATACTGGAGTGGTTTATCATTTCCTTTTCCAGCTCATTTTATAGTTGAGGAAACTGAGAAAAACAGGGTCAAGTGACTTGCCCTGGGTCATACAACTAATGTCTGAAGCCAGATTTGAACTCATGAAGATGAGTCTTCCTAACTCCAGGACCAGCCCTTTGTCTGCTGTACCACCTAGCTGATATTCTATTTCTATAGTCAAAATCACAACACCTTTTTACTTTTTTAATCTGGCTGCCATACCTTACTGCTGACTTTTATTAAATGCATGGTCCATTAAATGCCTCAGTGTTCATGGCTTCCTATTTACAATTGGGAGGAATCTCACAAGTCATGTAGTTCTAGGCCAATCCCCCTCATTTTATAGAATGAGGGAATGAGGCCAGAGAGAATAGGTAACTCACTTGAGATCACACTAACATTAAGTGAGACAGGCCAGACTTGAACTCATGTTCTCTGCTTCTCCGAAGCCTATGTTCCTTTGCGCTATCATCTCTAAACATCATGTGCTCCTCTTCCTGTTTTGTTTTGTTTTTTTTTTCCTTGAGTTTTTAAGACACTGAATGGAAAGCTGAGAATTTATCCCTCATAAATTTTGTCGAGTTAAGTTTGGTCCTTCATTCAAAGATGCTGAAATATCATCTGAAAACACAATGAGCACTCTTGGTCTGCCTCCAGCCAAGTATTTTTTTAAACTGCTAAAACAAAAACAAAAGACAAAAACAAACAAACAAATCAGTGTTTAGTACAAATCACTCATATATTCTACTAGAAACCTCTACCTGGGTTAATACTGACTTATTAATCAGTAGTCTATGTGCCTATCCTTTGATGAGTTTCGAATACACCTAATTATAACTATACACATATATTATCATCCAGAGTATATTTGTCCACCTGGAATCTGAGGTGAGATTTTGTCAAATGCCTCACCAGTAGCTGGATGGACTATACTCATAACATTCCCCTGATCAAATAGCCTAATAACCCTGATCTCACTTGATCCTTATAATAATTCTATAAGTTAAATAGAAACTGATTTTGGATAGGATCATTTATGTATCAGGAGTCTGAGGTCTGTGAAACTTGAGTCATTTAATTGTCCAAAGTCATAAAATGGTGGAGCTGATACCAGAAATCATTGATATTTCCACTACCCCATAATGTTACAAAGTTAATATTCTGGCTCACTTGATCCTAACTATGTTTTTCTATTTATATGTCTCAATTCCCTATTAGACTGTATGCTACTTGAGGGCGGGGACTGAATAATTTCTTTATTTTTGTATTTCAGTAGCTTAGTATAGCTCCATACACATAGAATAGGCACTTAATAGATATTAGTTGAATTCTCACTTCATTCAGACCATATCTTCGATAAAACAATGCATAGAACAAGAACGTTGATTCCATAGATATGTTTATCTTTCTCTTCACATGATTTAGTAGTTATTTAATAAGAATGCTCTGAGAGAGTCCAATAGGAAACTGCATGTATAGATGGAGAAGTGAGAAGGCCATCTCAGCTCAAACACAGGCAGGGATTAATGCTCAGTATTAGGGCTGCATTCCAGAAGATTTCAGGACTTCAAGGCAAATCTAACTAGTTATTTGGTACATCAATCATCACTCTTCACACTCTATCCAGCACCAGGTTTGGCAGGTGGATTCCAAGCCAATGCTCCTCCTTTTTCATCCTACTTCACTGGATTCCTAACCCCATAACCACACTGCCCAGCACATGACAGGTCTAACAAATACTATGTGCAGAAGCCACTCGTATTGTGTCAATAAGGAAATTTAAGCCTGTGACAGCCAATGAGATGCTATGGCAATAAAGATGATGGCAAACGATTTAAAACTTCCCTCTCTCCATGATCTGAGCAAATTACTCTTTTGTTTTCCTCCATGAAAAGCTGGTAATCATCTTCACCCTAACTTTGTAGCTAATTAGATATAAAAATTTAATGATGAATCTACTCAGTATTTTAAACTGGTATTGTTTAGTCATGTCCTGCTCTTCATCCCATTTGGGATTCTCTTGGCAAATATAAAGGAGTGGTTTGCCATTTCTTTCTCCAGCTTATTTTACAGATGAGGAAACTGAAGCAAACGGGGTTAAATTACTTACCTAGGGTAAAACAACTAATAAGTGTCTGAGGCCAGATTTGAAGTCAGGAAAATGAGTCTTCCTAACTCCAGGCCCAGCACTCTATCCAGTGCACCACCTTGCTGCCCCAATTTAAACTGACTTCATTGCTTTTGCTTATCCTATTTCCTTCACCTGAAATGCCTGTCACTTTCTTCTGTCAAAAATTCTACCCATCCTTCAAAGATCAATCAAATGCTATCTACATTAATGATTGTTTTTTTCTATCAAATGAGAGAGTTTAATATCTTTTTTTTCTATATCTGATTTTCATCAATCAGGAATACAGAAGTAACGTATTCTTTGGAGGAAAGTGACCACTGCCACTTAGAATTTGTAAAAGAAGAGTGGAAGCTAAGCACAGAATTCACAGACCTAAAATTTGGGGAGAGTAAACATAGGATGTTTCAGAGAAAAATAGAGCTAGAAATGCAGGGACGGAAGTCCTACAGGGAGAAATCAGTTCAAGAAAGATGACTGTCAAAAAGAATTCTGAAAGAAGAGAAAGAATATAGAAGAAAAAGAAGTAAAGAGATAGTTGTATAGAGATTTACCTGGATGCACAAATTGTGAAAAACATTGATTTTATTTTATTTTAAATTATGTCTATTGTTTTTACCTCGCCTTCTTCTCCAAACAAATTTTTCCTCTGTCCTACCCAGAGAATTTCCTTTTTTTAAGAAAAGATTTTTTTAAAAATCAGTTTAGCAAAATAAATTAAAATGTTGACTACATATAACAGCATGTGCAACACTGCACACACAAAGTTGCCTTCCTATTTGTGCCCCCTCCAATGAAGGGAGAAAGGGCATTTTCTCTTCTCTGAGGCCAACCTTGGTCATTATTTTTACAAATCATTCAGTTGCATTTTATTGTTTTCTCTGTTAGTTTGTTTATTGCATTCTTGCTCAGCATACTTTGAGCTAGATCAGTTAATATAAGTCCTTCCTTCTTTCTCCAAATTTTTCATATTCAATGTTTCCTATTCACAGTTGTATTCGATTACTTTCACGGACCACATCGTGTTCACTCTGCCTTCAGTAAACACCTATTGGCCTATTTTGATCTTAGTTCTTTACTACTGCAAACAGGCTCCTCTGGATATTTTATTAACAACATGTTCTTACCAAAAAAAAAAAAACAACAATGTAGTACCATAATGGATAGCAAGCTGACCTCAGAGTGGGGAAGATCTGGGTTAAAGTACTGGCCCTGAGCAAATCACTTGACTTCTTAAAACCTCTGGTAATTCTCAGTATTGCAAGGAAGACACCAAATTACTTTGTAGAAAAACACTTCTTCACTGGTAGAGGAAGTTCATCACCAGCAGCTCCTACACTAATGAAATCTCAAGCCCAGAAACAATAAAATAAAACAAAAAAGAGATTATTTAAATAGAGTTGAACATTTTCTTTATTTTTTTAACTTCCTTGGGGTTTGTGCCTAGAATATTGCTGTCATTTTTTTTTTATTTTTGCAAATTGCCTTGGCATTTTAGTAAAAAACTTACTTCTCTTAATTTGTATTTCTCTAATTATTAATAAATAGGAATAGTTTTTCATGTGGTTGTTAATAGTTTGTAATCCTTTTGAGGATTGCTTGTTTATATCCTTTGATATTGATATTGGGGAATATCTCTTGATCTTATATATTTTTATTAATTCTCTATATGTCTCCAGTATTAGACCTGTATCAGAGAGATTTGATTTATATATTTCCTCCTAATTAGCAATTTCCCTTCTAGTTCCAGGAGAATTCTATTTTTCTGCTATGAAATTTTTTCCCCTTTTCTATGCCATTGATATTATCTCTTTTATCTTTACAGATCTCCTATTTACCTTATTTGGTTAAGAATTCCCCACCTTGCCATAGTTACAAAAGATAATTTCATCTTTTTCTTCCAGTTTTGTTAATGCTGTGACTTTATAATTTATGCTGCATAAACATTTGGTATTTATTATGGTATTTTATTTAAGATGCCAGTTTCAACTTAGGTTTTGCCAAACTACTTTCTAGTTTTCCCATTGGTTCATATTCTTTTATTCATCAAACATGAGATTACTTGAGGTTTGTTTGGTTTTTTTTTTCTTGATTTCTGCTTATCTACTCTGATTTTTCCATTTTTAAATCAGTGGCAAATAGTTTTGATGATCCCCACTTTATAAATATACTTTGGGGTTTTAGTATGTTTTTCCTCATTAATTAGTTTTTTCTTCAATATTTCTCTCATAATCCTAGACTATTTATCTAAATTTCTCTTTATTACTTTGTCCAGTTCCATAAGGTAACCCCTTGGGAGTTTGGTATATCATTAAATCTCTAAGTTAAGCTAGTTAGCATCGTTATTTTTTATAATATTACCATGATTAGTGACTAACCCTTCAAAATTTTATAATTGTATTTATTAAATTCTTGATTATATTCATTGTCTATTTGTTTTGAATAGAGTATTGCCATCATATTTTCTTGATTTTTTTTATTGCTATATAGGTGATTTTATGGATTCATTCTGCACATATCTGCTTGACTGAATAATCATTATTTCAGTACCTTAGCTGATTCTCTGGTATCAGAGGCAGCTAAGGAGAGCAAGGGACAGAGCACTGAACTTGGGGTTAGGAAGACCTGAGTTCACAAAACAGCCTCAGACCCTTATTGAACTGAGTGATCCTGGGCAAGTTGTTCGACATATCCCTGCCTCAGTTTCCTGATCTGTAAAATGAAGACAATAATAGACCCACCTCCAAGGGCTGTTATGAATATAAAATTAATATTTGTAAGGTTTACTTTACAAACTTTAGAGGACTAATAATAATACTATCTTTCAAAAAGGCAAAAAGTTATTTGAAAATACGCATATTTTTGTCTCCTTGGCTGATATTTATGCTCTTCATTTTTTTTCTTGCTTTTGCTAGTATTTGAAAAATCAGATAGTTTTGGAAAGAGGGCACATCCTTGATTTACACCTGTATATATTGGGAAAATCTTTGATTCCCCATGGCAAATAATGCTATTTGGAGTTTAGAATTATACTTTTTTTCTTATGAAAATAGCTCTTCCATGACCATTCTTTTTTATAGTGGTTAGCATAAATTAGTACTGTATTTTATCAAATATTTTCCACATCCTGTACCTTTCATTATAACCACATGGATTTACTTGTTTTTGCTTTTAATATTATTAATTATATCAATTGTTTTTCCCTGATAATGAGTTTGGTTAAATTCTAACTCAGTCAGAATGTATTATTCACATTTATACATGTAATAAAGTTTTGTAGAGTGCTTTCTCTCTCAGTTTTTAGAATAATTTATAGATCAGAGGTATTAATTTCTTTTAAATGTTTTTTAATAAATTTATATATATATAAACATGGATTAATATTTCTTTAGTTTGCTAATTTCTTTATAGTTATGTTCAGTTTCATTTGGGAGATTAGAGATATATCTATTTTATTTTGTATTCATTTGAATATTTGAAGGTAACTGATATTTATTGATTAGTAACCACTTTCTTTAAATATTCAGTTTTGCAAATATATACCAGTATGAGCTTCTCATAATTGTTTTATTTTTCTTTATTATTATTTTCCTTGCTCATTTTTAATTTAATTTTCCTCTTTTTATAAGGTTAAGCAAAAGTTTTTAAATTAAAATTTTCAAAGAACCAATTATTCATTTTGTTTATAATTTCTACAGTCCTTTGTTTTTTCCATATTTTAATTCTATGGCTATCTGATTCATTCTCTTCAGATTTTAAAGTAACTTCTTTTATGTTTAATTTTTTTTTTTGGCTAGGCAATAGGTTTAAGTGACTTGCCCAGGGTCACACAGCTAGTAAGTGTTATGTGTCTGAGACAGAATTTGAACTCAGGTCCTCCTGACTTCAGGGTCGGTGCTTTATCCACTGCAACACGTAGCTGCCCCTATGTTTAATTTTTAAAAAATTGTTGGTTTTCTAGTTGTTTTTATTTTAAATTGCACACTCAGGTCATTAATTCTCTCTATTTTGTGAAAACATAATTCAGAGATAGGACTTTTCTTTTTAAGATTGCTTTATTAGCCCTAACATAGATTTTGTTAAAGTCATGTACAGAAAGTACATAGTAAGATGATAATAGTAATAGATGATAAGAAGAAGATGATTTTTAGAATGAAAATACTGTAAGAATACTTTCAAGAGTGCTAATGCTCACAATTCACTAACATGCTTCCGACAAATTGCAAGAACAAGAAGATGAGGTTGCATTTTTTTAATATTGAACAAAAGAAGAGCATTAAAGAAAACATAAGATTGCTCCATGAGGAAGATGTAATCATGATAACTGATGACAGGGAAAACCCAGATGGTCAACTCTTAGTTTGCTTCTGGTTTTTCTCCCAAAGGGAATGACTGTCAGACATGGATAGATAGAACAAAATAAAATAGGGAGTGGACAAAAAAAAATAATAAACCTTTATTAAGTGCCTACTATTTGCTAGGCACTGTGTGGAAAACTCTACAGATCTCATTTTATCTTAACAACTTTTAGAGGTGGGTTCTATGATTAGCCTCATTTTAAAGTTGAATAAACTGAGGCAGAAAGAGGTCGAGGGACTCGCCCAGGATCTTACAGGTAGTGTCCCAGACCAAATGTAAACTTGGGTCTTCCTAACTCTAAGATAAGTAAGAACATAGTAAGCACTTAGTTTGATAAGTTCAAATCACTAAGCCTAGGTGAACTAGATGGCAGTATTATAATGCTTGTTAGATGAAATTGCTGAACCACTATCTGATATTTGAAATATTGTACAGAATGAAAAAGAGAACAAAGGCTGGGGAAGGCCAAAATAATACTAATTTTCAATTAAAAAAAAAAGAAAAAATGTAGTGAATAACAGGTTTTTGACCTTAACCTTCATCCTTAGCAAAATTCTAAGATGGTCCATTTATACTCTGAGCTATCCTCATCCCAACTCCCAGTATTGCTGATAAGTTACCATAGATAGACTGTCTACATTCCCCACTGAGGGTTCAAGGAGTAGCTCTGAAGAGTCAAAGGGGATTCTCTAATGATACTGGCTTGATCTTCGTAACAGGTGTCCTTCCCTTCAACGTTATTACTTGAGAATTATTTAGTCAGCAAGAATTAAGCAGCTTTTAGAATGGAGTATTCAAGTGATTTGGCTTGAAAAGGAGTTTGGACAAAATATCCCACCAAAGGTCCACAAGACACTCCCCTAAGTTGGTTGATTGTTGTTCTTTGCTCTCGAAGGGAACCAAATGACATCACTATGTTGGAGTTGAGCTACAGTATGTCCAATTGTGGCTGAATACACCAATACAAGCTCAGAAGGCTCTACCATAAGAAATAGTCTGTATGAAGATCTGGAGTGGAGAGATCTCCAAATTTGCACATCCCATGTTTTGAACTAATGCAATTCTGTTTCACTCATAGAGCACAGCACCTTCTTTGATGTGAGCATGCTGTGCTGATGGTTCTTTGTCAATGTCTCCCACGTCACGCAATCAATTTTAAAGTTCTTCAGAAAGACCTTGAATGTGTCTCTGAATCACTTCTTCTGGCCAATACGTGAGCACCGAACTCGCATGAATTCTTCATTGACAAATTCAAGTTTGGCATTTGAACAACATGGCCAGCCCATCAGCGTTGTGCTGTCTGCAGTAGGGTTTGAATACTTGTCACTGTAGTTTGAGAAAGGACCTCATTGTCTGAAATCTTATCTTGCCAGGTGATCTTCAGAATCTTCCTGAGATGATTCAAGTAAAAGTGATTCAGTTTCCTGGCATGGTGCTGGTATATTGTCCAGGTTTCACAGACATACAACAATGAGGTCAGCACAACAGCTCTCTCGTAGACCTTCAATTTGGTAGGCAGCCTAATACCTCTTCTCTCCCACACTTTCCTTCAGAGCCTCCCAAATGCTGAGCTAACTCTGACAATGCATGCATCATCTCTGTGGGCATCCCTGGAAAGTGTACTGCTGAGGTAAGTGAACTTATCCACAGTATTCAATATTTCTCCATTTGCTGTAATTGATGATTCCATGTACGGATGGTGTAGTGCTGGCTGGTGCTCTGGGTAAGACATTCTCTTAATATTGTTTGGGGACTTAAAGAATCCTGTTGGAAGATGGATGTTTTCCTTAAATATTTTTTCCTACTGATTTTACTTCTTTTTATCAAAAGCAAAAAAAAAAGAAAGAAAGCAATAATAATAGCATATGCAACATATAAACTTAAAAATTGGAGGAATTTTCTTATGTCTTCTTTGGACTTGCCTGGTATGTTTAATAAGTCAACAAGAATTTCTTAAGCGCTTACCATGTGTCAAACACAGTGATAAGACACAAGCAAGAAAGAAAGACACTATGTGCCTTCAAGGACCTTACATTCTATTAGGGGAAAATCACACATCAAGTAGAGCTGAAAGAGAGGTAGTAAGAAGGTAATCCTTCAGAAGCATGGTGGAGAAGTCCAGAGAGGAAGGAACAGAGTCAGGAGAGGATTGGAGTGAGCATGGCTGGTCACCAATTACAGGAGGGAATTCCAGGGGTAAAATGATCTTCCAGGGTAAGAAGGCTACCAGGATCTATTTTTTGCCATTCCCTCTTTTCTGTGACCTCTTCTGGAAGGGCAGAGAATTGATAAGGCAGATCTGTGATTTTGAACATTCATTCCAAGCCCTCCATGGTCACACTCTCTTTATTCTTTTTTTTTTTTTTTTGAGGGCAATTGGGATTAAGTGACATCATACAACTACTGAGTGTTACATGTCCGAGACTGGATTTGAACTCAGGTCCTCCTGACTCCAGGGCCGGTGCTTTATCCACTGCAACACCTAGCTGCCCCTTCTCTTTATTCTTCTTTGGGTGTTTCAACTTCCTCCAGATCCTCAGGGAGTCTTCAATGTTGTTGTTTTTTGTTTTTTTGTTTTTTGGTTTTTTTTTTTTAATTCATGCCTTAGGTTTAAGGTGAAATGCATCTCTTGCTGGGATGGATTCTTCATCCCCAAGGTTATGGTCTCCTACCTCTAACCTAATGAAATGCTGTCTTCTGCTGAAGAGCAGCCAAAAAAGAAATGGCCTCCATTTTTTAAATGTTTGTTGACCTAATTACTTATTTTTCAGGATATTTCCCATTTTAACTAGTTTCTCCCACCCCCTGGAATACAGACTTTGACAGTGGTGGAAAGAATATGTTAGTCATTTTGTTCATATTTCTCTTAATTCTTTGAGATTTGAAGCCTGGGTGTTGTATTAGCTTGTCTTTTACCATAAGTTCACATATTCTTTAACAGCTGTAAACATTATCCCCAAATACCAGAGTCATCTTTCTTCAATTGTATACCACTAGGGAATAAACCAAAAAATATATAGTCTGGCTTCAGAAAATAAAGTACAGTTAAAAAAAAATCCACATTTTGCCCCTTATTTTTTCCTCCTGTAATTTTCAACTCTGGTCACACTCAGAAAATCCTGAAGATGGCTTGAAAATATTGGATGTCCCCCTCAAGCACTAGACTCATAATGGGCACCCTATTTCTCTTTTATTACTCGTCTTTGGAAAAACCCTAGTAACTGTTTTCCATTGATAATTCTCTCCAGGATGGAGAACTTGCCTTTCCTCAATTTTAGTATATTTTTAGGCAAGCATCTTGGGCCATTTGGCTTGGAATCAAAAGTATTTTTAATTGAAGAGGTTCTCCCTCAGGCAGTCTTAGTATAAAAATGCACTCTCTATGTCCCTTCATCTATTCTGCAAAGAGTTGCTAGACTTTGGCTCTATGGCTATTTGCAAAGTGCCTGTGTGGCTCTTTCATCTAATCAGCCCTGCAGTGTGACTGGGGAAAAAAAGAAAAGGAGAGAGAGAGAGAGAGAGAGAGAGAGAGAGAAGAGAGAGAGAGAGAGAGAGAGAGAGAGAGAGAATTACAGTGAGCTTTCCAAGTGGCTTATTAGAAACCAGCTTAAGTGGCAACATTTGGCCACCTCTTACACCCCCAGCATGCTTGTTAAAAGCCTTTATGTGGAGAAGGAGAAACGGGAACACTGATTTATGACCAATGAAATGATGGAAATTCAGTTTTCATGATCTAAAAGGACTGTGATTATCTTTGGGGCTGTGTTGATGCTTTCATTGTTTTATTCTTTTTTTGATTCTTTCATTCACACATATACTCATAGTGCCTTAGTAGCAAGACAGACATAGGAGGAAATCTTGGATTCAAAAACATTTCTATAGGCTCTGTAGGACATGTAAGGGTAGTTGCACTATTTTCTCTTGACATTCTGTGACAAAGAATACTAAGATAAGGGCTGGGCCCTATTTTATCATTTCAAAAACCCACTTGGCTGTTCAGAGATGTAGTTCCATAATAAACTAGTGTCAGCGGCCCTGTTCATAAGTCAATAGCCAACTAAATAGAGTCTTCGTGGATGGAAGAAGATGGTGTCCAGAGATTTGGACCCTGAAGCAATTTAGAAAGGGGTTTTAAAAAATTCCCAAGATTTGAATTTGTGTTCTTAAAGCTTTTGGGAAGATATCTGGGGGATTTTGAGCCTATAATCCAAGACCCAAGACTTTTATCTATACATTGTGGAGTTCTAACTGCTTCATTAAGACTTTAAGGAAAATATATAAAATGTTCTCATGCATCATGCGTGTCTGGGAAACTTAAAATAGTTTTTACAGGCCCAGATCAAATGCCATGCTCTTCATAAAGCCTTTGTCTTCTCCATCAACTGGCAATGTTTTAGCTCTCCTCTTATCTCTCCACCATTTGAATTAAACTGCTCTTATGAATTCTTACCATATTCAGTACCGATTTACAACTATATGTATATTTGTCTTAACTTCCATTTAGATTATAAATTCCTTCAAGACAAGAAAATTATCTTACTTTTTTTTCTGTTCCTGGAAGTGCCTATCACAGTATTACATATGGTAGGTACGTAATAAATACTTGTTGAATAAATGAATGAAATATTTTTTCTCTCCCACCTTCCACCCCTACTCCCATACACCTATCTGACTTCATAGAAAAGCAATATGTGCATTAAGAATACAACCATAGCCTTTCACATCACTAAAACTGATTTGTTCAATTATTTCATTAAATTCCATGGCTCATTCTTTCCTCTTCTTTTCTCTTCTCTTCTACTATCTCCCTTAGTCTTCTCTCCTACACTCTCCTCTCTTCTCTACTGTGTCTTTCCTTTCTTCTATGAATCTTACTCATTCTTTAAAGCTCATGTACTCTTATGTTTCCATTCAAATAAATCCCAAATCTCTATGCCCAACCCTTATGTTTCACTGTACAGCTCTGTATTTCCATGTTTCCAATATATTTGTTTCTACCTGGCTGTCCTTTCCCCTCAATTTAATGTCCTAAAGTAAATTCATCTCCTCCAACGCTATCACCAGCTTCCACAAATCCAGCGCCCTTTCACAAGTCCCTGTCAATAATACTTTCATTTTCCTACATTCAAAACTGGGAGAACATCTTTGATGGTGATAACATATCCTTAGCTTGACCTCCACCTAGCTCTTACCTTCTACTAACCAGGCCAAAGTAGGCTCAATTCCTCTGAATAATTGGGTGTTTCTTCTGCTTTGTTAGAAAAAGGAATTTCAACAGAAGAAGCACTCTACTATTAGAAATACCAAGTTTTCCCATAAGATAACCTTTTCCAAAAGTGAATGATAATGGAAGACAAGTCATTCTTTTTTTGTTTTGTTTTGGGTGGGGGAGGGAATGACTATCTATTTGAAAATGCATTACAAATCCATCAAAATTACTCTAAAAATAGTTTTGTTCCCTTATAGGAGTAATGTAAATCAAAACAACACTGAGGTTTAACCTCCAGCCCAGCAAATCAGAATATGATAAACTGGGATTAGTCAATGTTGGAGGGGTTGTGGAAAAGCAGACACAAAAATTTACTTGTAGTAGAACTGTGAACCTAGCCAACCATTCCAGAAATCAGCTTGGAAGTATGTTCAGAACATGACTAAAATGTGAAAACCACTTGACCTGCTACTAGGCAAATGCTCCAAGGAGGTGACAGAGGAGTGTGTATACACACACACGTACACACACCCACACACCCAAACACACACACCAAACTATCTGTATATACCAAACTATTCAAAGTAAATCTTTTTTGTAATATCAAAGAGTTAGAAACAAAGAAATACCTGAATGTTATAGAATACTGCTATAATGTAAGAAATGATACATATGAAGAATTCTGAGATGCATGACAAGACTTTTATGAGCTGATGCAGCTTGAGGTTAGCAGAAATCAGGATAACGATACACACAACCCCACCAATGGCCTTTTTAAGGAAGATTAGGTGTTAATGATATGACATTCCCCTTGATAGGTCCCCTTTTGAAGGCTGATGCAACTGGTCTTGTTGTGTTTAAGCAGAAAACATCGATTCATGGATTATCTTACACAGAAGAGGCTAAGAAACTAAAGGCATCACTCAGTAAACTTCTTCTAGAATGACTCCTAGAACTGACAGAAGAAAGAATGAAACATAAATTTCTAATATTGTGCTTGCATGCATCTCTCTTTCTCTGTCTCTCTGTCTCTCTGTCTCTCTTTTTCTCCCTTTCTTTCTTATACACACACACACACACACACACACACACACACACACACGCACACACACAATGGCCCTATCTTACTCTCAATCTCTCTTGTCTCTTGTCCTAGTTAAGCTAAGGAGATGATAAAGTTACTCCCACAAAGTTTCATTTTAAAAGGAGGTCAACATGCTAAGGTAAACTCTTATCTGGTACACTAAAATGGATTTATTAGGTGTGGTTTTCTGTTTCATTCATTTTACTGACAGAGATTTAAAAGGCAGTGCACTGTAGCATACAGAACTATGAAGTAAGAACCATAACTTCTATCTCTGCCATTGACTAGCTGTTTAACTTTGGTAGGTAAATTACATTGCTTCTCTGACCCTCAGTTTTCTCTGCTGTAAAATAAAGAGGATATAAGTTTGAATCCTGCTGCTTGCTATTTGCATGCTCTTGGACAAGTTATTTTATTGCTCTGAGACTCAGTTTCTTCATTTGCAAAATGAGAGGGTTGATTCAAGCTGTTCAGGAAATTTTCAGGTGTTCAGTAAGACAATAGTCTATGCTAACAACCTCTTGGACCTGCAGTGATGAAGACCTGGGTTCAAATTATATCCCTAACTCCTACTAACTGAATGACTCTGGGCAAGTAATTCAGTAATTTATTAAAAATGCAGATATACGTGGTTTTGTGCTAGGCTCTCTAAAAGGCAACCAAAACCATATGAAAGTTTTAAAATTGTATTTAATGAAGATGATCTGTTGGACCCTTGTGATCTCCTCTACAACCAATGTTTTTTTTTGTTTTGTGTTTTTGACAACCAAGCTGATTAAGAATTCTTCCCATATTCATGAAAGATACTTTTCACTGTTGAGAAAGAGCTGCCTTTGAACCTGACATTCTCATGTAGGACCTACCGCAGGAGTATGATCTTCAAGTTGCCATTGACAACTCAATCACAATGAATGACTAGGCCTAGGCCTAAAGAGGGTGAGCTATTTGTCCAGAGTCAGGGAATTAATAAGTATCAAATGTATAATTTGAACCCAGGTCTTCTTGACTCCAAGTTCAATTAACTGTTAACTACATATGGTCTGTTGTCTTGATGATACAGTGATATCATGCTAATTTTCCCAAATTCTGGGAATTTCCTAGAAGGCTATAAGAATTTGAAATTGAAAACTGTTCAATTTTAGTCTTGAGTTCCTCACCACAGGTTGGCCAGTGATGAGAGGAGAGAGAAGCAGAGGATCTCAGGACCTGTTTTAGTGACTGTGACTCAAGTTAATTTTTTTAAATATATTTTGTGATTATAGCACTGGATTCTGCTGATACTAGAAAATAGTTTTCAAAATGAGATTATAAAGGTGAACTGTTTAAGAGTTTAGGAAATAGTAATACCTGACAGCAAAAATTGGCCACTTTCGCCTGAGATTTTAATTATCTACCATTTCACTGGGATTTCTTAAAAAAAAATGTGTCTTATGGGAAACAACTTCAGGATGGGAAGGGGTGGAAAGAGAGAATATGAGAATGAGAATGAGGAGTGAAACCATCCTTTTAAAAAATAAATTGGATTTGGAATTGAAAATGTCTGTTGGCTGTGAGTCAATAATACAAGAGGAAAAAACAGCATAAACAATGTAAATTGAGCAGAAACAGAATGAAAAATTAAAAAATGTCTTAGAATGATTGAATCCATAGGTTCTTCAATTTTAGAAATTTAACAATTTGCCCTGTTTCTATAATCTCTATGGTTTTACTTTTAAAACTCCTACAAATGGAAAACTGGAGTTTCTATATTTAAAAAAATGGTGCAAAATAAAACATATTTTCCA
Source organism: Phascolarctos cinereus (assembly GCF_003287225.1). NCBI lineage: Eukaryota > Metazoa > Chordata > Mammalia > Diprotodontia > Phascolarctidae > Phascolarctos > Phascolarctos cinereus. The sequence continues at coordinate 100,905,178 of NW_027555847.1, forward strand.
GTACATGGTATCAGTTGAAAACATGCTTTCTTTAAGATTCATCTGTATGTAATTTATTTAGATTGTGAAACCATTTTAATCAATGCAATTATCATTAAATTAGGCTTCAGTGTTTGTAAAATGAAAATGCTACCGGTTTTAAATAAAATCAAGTTTGTTCAATTCTCTTAGCAATATACATCAATGTATCTGTGATTTCATCAATGTAAGCATTCCCTCCAAGAGTAGAGATATGAGAGCATCCATACCTTTTCAGCTTCTGTGATTCTTGTTTATTCCCTCCTCCACAGAGTATATACCAAACATGATGTCAGTCTGTCTTTTGAGAGTTCTAACATTCCGTAGGTATGAGTGTTAATAGACAGGTTTTCTTGGCAAAGACATTGGAGTGGTTCGCCATTTCCTTCTACAGTTGAAACAGAGGTAAAATTACTTGCTCAGGGTCACACAGCTAGTAAGTGTCTGAGGTTGCATTTGAACTCAGGTCTTCCTGACTACAGGCCCAGCTCTCTGTCCACTAAGACACCTAGGTACCTCCTATTATATATCTACATATAATAAAATAAAATTTTATTATAATTGTATGATTATAATAATAGGTCTATCTGTGAGAATGACATATATTATATGGCATGTTATAACCTATATATTGTATGATAATAGAATATTATTATAACTATACAATTATGTGATATATCATTTACTCAAAGGTTTTTTGCATATGTATTCGCATGTAAATATGTATGTGTACTAATGCATATTCAAACCCCTCCTTCTTAGACTTCCATTTGTCAATCTTGGCAGCATTTTGCCAAGGGTGGGGGACAAAACAAACAATACTACACATGCATAGATCACTTACGAAGATTTTATATAGATGAAAAATTAGGGCAACATTGGTTTAGAGCACAAACTTTTTCATAAAATGTTGAAAAGATGATAATGAATAGTAATAACTAATAAAACATGAGAAAGAAGTGGAGGAACAAATGTGTTTTTATAAGTTTATCATGAAAATAAATTAAACTATAGATGAAACTGGATGGACAACAAAATTATTGACAATGAATATAATGATTTTTTTGATGTTATTAGAGAGACCTTTTCTGTAACATCCCATTTCGATCCTTAACATCTGTGTATACAGTGTATTATGTGAGGAAGCAGCAATGGTGCACAAGAAGGTGATGCTCAAGAAGCAGCTGACCCAGGTCACATATACATAGAAGAAATATCTCTTGGCAACAATAATTTGATGGCTTCATGAGGGACCCATTTTCAAGTAATCTCAAACATAGCAAATGACTGGGAGTAAATCATAGATGATTTTATTTAATGAATAAGATGGGCTAGAGGAAGTTTACTGATGTCCAATCTAGTGATCTACATAAACCTTGTGTCTTTCTTTGCCAAAAAATACCAAAATCATTTCTATACCATATGCAAAAAAAAAAATTATTTTTTTCATTCTAAAGTTCTTGTTTGGGCTAATAATTTCCTGGGTGCCAGTGCAGTTGAATCCAGTGACATGTCCAATCATTTTTAGTAGTTGGTGGTCACAAGAGAGATGTGCTCACCAATTTACTTTTATAGGTGGCTTATGTAACATTGCAGGGAGAGGATACTATGGTACTTCCCTTCTCTCTAATGACAATCTGGAATTAAGTCTACAGCTTCTCTCTAATGACAATCTAGAATTAAGTCTACAGAACTGTTCTTCCTCCCTTTCTTTTACCTAGCTAAGAATAGAGGGAATAGGAAATGGGAAGAGAAACCTACCTTGGGGAAGATGGTCCCTCCTATCCTCATGGTAATAATTACTAACTCATTTAATAAGGATGTTGTATGAAAACATGCTATTCTCATGCAAAAGATGGAGAGTTCCAGGCCAGATGATAGTAAATTGGGTAAACTTCAGCTGGTTAAAGGGATAGAGTCAGAATAGTTATCATTGGTTTGACATTAATTTTCAAGTTCTCTAGAGAATTTTCCCAAGAATCTTTTTCTTGGTTCTGTATAATTTAACAGTTTTTCTCAGTTACTTGAATAAAGATTTAGACATTATCTTTATGCAAGTGATGCAATGCTGGGAGGGATAATGAACACGTTAGGAAACAAGAGTCTGGATTCAATAAAGGTTTGGTGGGCTAGAACATTGGGCTGAATCTACTAAGGCTAAATCCAGAAGGATTAAGTATAAAGTCCCTGTGTTGGAAAGGTTTTTGAATTCTATTCCAACAATAGATTGTATAACTATTTCCTGAGGATCAGCGAAACTAAATATGGAGAAGTTCAGTACTAGAAAGCTGGTTACTTAGTAGCAAATTCTTTGGCCATGGCAGGCTATAAAACAAAGAAAAATACTAATAAAGCCTTGTCCAATGCCCACTGAGTGGGTATCCTACTAGAAGACCTCAATCCTATCCAACTTGACATTTTCATTATAGACAGAAGCAAAAGACAGAACAAAGTTGTAACTAAATGGAAGGGTGTCTTACAGAATTTTCTAAGAGATGCAAACAAAGAGTTAGAAGAATTGGTGTTATCATATCACCAAAGGCAACAAGAAATAGCATTTAATTGGACATTTAGTTATTTCATATTGAAGTGTTCATGGTAAGCATTTACAAAAAAGGCTATTAGGAAAATAATTACAACTTACATGCTAAATGGCAAAGGAGGTAGTATAGACAATATGTGATGAAAATAAGAGCTCTCCAACTTAAATCAGAATATAACTTGATGCTCTTACTTCAATAGAAAATTAGGAATAGATGATGTCAGAGAAAAATATGTCAGAAAACATGGTTAAAAGCAAAGATGATAGAACATCTAAACTTACAAAATTACAAATAATGTTTTAGAAAAGAATCAAAAGACACTGGACATGGTAAACATCAGCAACATTAAGCAAATAAATGACTGTTGACATAGAAATATTCATCAGTTGTGTATATAGTCAGTAAATCTATTTGGTAGAAGGTAAAAATTAATACAAAGTTAGAAGAACGAATAAAATTTTAAGAAAAGGCATAGTATGTAATTAAACATGACCTATTTAAACAAGTAATTGATAGTAAAAAAAATATAAAAGAAATAGATGGGGGATGAATAGTGACAATTTATTTTTACACAAGTTTATCTGACATAAATTGGTCACCATTATGAGATCAAAAGAACTTCCAGCCTCCTTGATCAGAAACCAGGTGATTTACCAAATGGAGAATTATGCCTGCCCAAGGCAAAAGGATGACAAGAGATTATAAGGAGCATCACTTTATAGGGCATCAAGAAGCAATGGAGGGAAAGCAAAATTGAAGAAACTCAACATACAAAGTCATACTGAGGATATTTATTCAAAAGTGAAATTAGAAAAATGTACAATGAATAGATAAAAACTTTGAAAAACATTTTATAGAAATTCTTTATCATCAGAGACAGTGAGCTGCCATACCACATTTGAATTTAACATCACAGTTTTAAGTTTTACTGTATGGAAAAGTCCAAATGACAGAGAAGGAAACAAAGCTAGAGAAAACAGCTGGACTAGACTAGAATAATACAGAGAAGAGGTGCATGCTGATGGGAACACAACAGGGAGATCGTAGAGGCATTGATTCTCAATGTATCTAGAGGGAAACATCAAAATTGTGGGGAAAGTTCAGACCTTCTTGCTACCCCCCTCCAAAAACAAACAAACAAATGAAAACGACCGAGGGAACATCACTCACTCTTGACTCGTTTGCTAACTTTCCCATCTCTTTATATAAAAGATAAAGTACCTCAAACAAAATGGGCTTTCTCTTCCCGTTTTTATTTAATATTTGGTGATTTCAAAAAAATAGCTCATGGTCAGAAGATATGATCATGAATATTGAAGTAGTTAGGTGGGAGCATCTAGAGAATGCTACATATACAATCAGGAAAATGAGTCAAAACACTGTCTCAGTTGCTTTCTAGTACTGAGACTATGGGCAAATCATTGAATCTCTCAGTGGTGGTAAAGCTCCATGATGATAACAATATGTACCTCACAAGGTTGCTGTGAGAATTAAATGAGATAATATATGCAAAATGCTTTGCAAGCCTTAATGTACTATATAAGATGTTAATTGTTATGCCCAAAGAGGTATGCAGGTCAATTTTTTTTAGCACATTGGCCACTGTCACAACTCCCATTCTATCACAGATGATTACTGCTGCCAGATAATGGAATTAATGGCCAGCCTCTGAGCTCATTCTTTTCCAACTTCTGCAGATAATCCTAGGGACTCTTCACCTTCCCTCCCCCCTACCATCTCCCCAGATCATTATTCTATGGTAGATTGGAGTCCGTCACTTCTCATTTTTTAAACCTGCCATTATGGTTTTTCAGTAACCTCCTTCCTCCTGCACCTTGTCCCTCATCCCCTGGCAGGGCAAACAGAAAGAGATCAGCACCTTGGCAAGCCTATTCTAAAGGGATGCTGACCCTTTGGCCAGTAAATTAGCATTCAGTGTCTGACTGGATTAAAAGTATCCTTACATTAGCCAAATATTTCTGAAATGATCCCAAGATGGAGATTGAGTGACAGCTCCATTCTGTATACTTGCTAACATTTAATTTCATTCCCTGCCCCCAAAAAACTCACTCAGATTTTCAAAATGCCAAGATTCTCTCTTACTTCACTAGATGGTGCTATATGTAGGTCAGAGATAAAGTTATAAACCCCATCCTACTATTCAGAAGTATTTGTTTTCCATGTACAGAATTTCTTTTTGCTTGAAAAATTCATCAGTTTGAAATGAAGACATCCTTTTTTGTGCACTTATCTGTGACATAAATATAAACCATTCACATAGGCAGATGCTAAACAGAGCATAATTCAGAATTCCACTTAATTAATGACCACATAAGTTTTTACCCTTCTATTAAATTTTCCCTAACTTTAACTTTCTTCATCCTCATCTCTCCTAAACCATTTCATAGGATAATAAGATTACAGAATAAGAATTAGCACTTTAGAGTTGAAGGACTGGAAGTGTTTAAGTAACTTCCCCAAAGCCTTTTGGGTCCATGGCATCCTTTAAAACCAGCCTCAAAACTTACCTTTTAAAGGAATTTTTGTAACTAAATAACATGTGATATAATAACAAATTGGTATTATATTAATATTAATAACTGACTTCAAAGACAACCAGCCTTGGAGGTGGGAAGACCCGGGTTCAAGTCCCATCTTCGACTCATACCTGCTGTGTGACTCTAGACAAGTCACCTAATTTCTCATTGGCCCCAGGCAATGCTATAAGACTATAAATTGCAAGGCAGGTGCCTAACTGAAAGAAAAATTCCTCCCTGTAGGTTTCACTAATGAGATCACAAGTCTAACATTACCCCACACACACACCAATGAATTAGTAGTAGTAGTACTAATAGTAGTACCAGTAGTGGTAGTAGTAGTTACTATTTATATAGTTTTTTATGAATCACCAAGTACATATTGCTCTGGACCTGAAGAAATGAAACTGATTTTAATGGTTGACGCAGTACCTTCTGCATATTATCCCTTGTGCCTACTTTACAGAGAACAACTCTGTGTCTTGGGGAGGCAATATGACTTCTTAATAGATATAGGGCTCATAAAAGGAAGAGCTAGTGCATACGGTCAGGATCTCAAGTTCAACACTATCCCTACCTTCACTCTGATCACTCCTTTCTGGTGTATGCTTCAGATGTTTAGACTGATAAATAATCAGAGCAGGAAGGGGTCTTAGTGATCATCTTGGTCAACGCTATAAGTGAAGAAGCATGTCAGGAAATTGAATAACTTGATCAAGGTCTTACAATTGGAACCAGGACTGGAACCTTTGATCTTAACTGTCCAAGCCTAGTGTTCTGACCTCTAAAACAAGGACCTTGCACTAATGACTTCCAAAGTTCCTTTTAGCTTTTAAATCTATGATTCTATTACCTTACACTATATGTTCATCAGATTATGTTTACCTGTTAATAAACTGCTTAACTGTTTTTAAGTTGTTTTTTCTCCTGTATACTTATTTATTCACCTTGCCCCATTGTACTGTAAATCCCTTAAGGGCAGAGACTATATCTTTTATTTCTTTTGCACAGTTCCATATTTTTGGGGACAATGCTGTATGGAAAGTAGTTGTTTACTAGCTAAGTGTTTGGTTTTTTTAAGTTACTCTCTATGATGATAATAATAATAATAATAATATCATTTATATAGCACTTAAAGTTTTTCAAAGCATATTACATATGTTATGTCACTTGATCCTCATCACAACTCTGAAAAGTAGGTGCTATATTATCCCCATTTTACAGATATGGAAAGTGAGGCTCAAAGAGATGAATGACTTACCAGTGCAACACAGGTAGGGTTTGAATTCATGCCTTCCTGACTCTGAGTCTAACTCTTCTTCTATACACCATTACCTACCTACATACAAATACACAAATGTACTCAGATTCTGAGTGGAGCTTTTGATAGTGGGGATAAGAGTGTGCATGTCTGTGAGTATAGCAAATAGGGTGCCGAGCCTGGAGTCAGGAAGATTCATCTTTAGGGGCAGCTAGATGGTGCAGTGGAGTCAGGAGGACCTGAGTTCAAATCTGTCCTCAGACACATAATACTTCCTAGCTGTATGACTCTGGGCAAGTCACTTAACCCCAAATGCCTTGCAAAAAAAAAAAAAGAAAAGAAAAAGAAAAAGATTCATCTTCATGAGTTCAAGTCTGAACTCAGATGTTTACTAGCTGTGTAACCCTGGGCAAGTGACTTAACTCTGTTTGCCTCAGTTTCCTCATCAGTAAAATGAGCTGGAGAAGGAAATGGCAAACTCCTCCAGTATCTTTCCCAAGAAAACCCCACAATGGGTCACAAAGAGTCAGAAATGACTGAGACAATTGAACTGTAAACAGTAAATCACCATAACTCTCCCATATTCACCTCCCAACAACCATAAATTAGGACTCCAAAACAAATACTGGAATAGTAGAACCAGTAAAAAGATGGGGTAAAACAATCTTTTAGCCTAAGAAACTTAGAAGATCATTAAGAGAGGTCTGTCTCACTCAGGCAAAATGAGAATGCAGTCAAGGACAGGAAGCATCCCAGTAAGCCAGCAGCAAGCCACACCTCAGCAAAACACTAAGAGATCCTGAGCCCCAGTGCAGTGGAGCAGGCAAACCCCAACACCAGGACCAAACCAGCCCCATGTGCCTTAGCCTAGGCAGGGGAACGGGCAGACTTCAGCTCCAAGAACCAGCATATGCTTCAGCATAGTCACAGACAAATAGGCAACCTCCAGTGGCCAGACAGCCAAGTGCTTCAGTATAGCCCTGGGGAAACATAGAAACATCCCCCACTCCTCAGCAATGCTAGATACCAGCATTAGGACAACTAGTTGATCATCAGGTAACGTGGCAGACTGCTATTGCCTCCAGCAGCACCAGCCATTCCCCACACCACCCCCTCAGTGAAGCACCAGGTAAATAGCCAACACCTGCAGCCCCTGGCACAAGAAGCCTGAGATAGTTCCCCTTCCACCTCTGGAGCAGAACTCAAATTTAAAAGAAAGGAAAAAGGCTAAAAATGATGAGAAAAAAAAATCTGACCATAGAAAGCTATTATGGTGACAGAGAAGATAAAGACAAAATGGGAAGTGGTCATCAAGCCCAGAGAGAACTCCTGGAAGAGCTCAAAAAGGACCTTAAAAAATCATATAAGAGAAGTAAAAGAAAAATTTGGAAAAATAAATGAGAATGATACAAGAGAATTATGAAAAAAGACTCATCAGCTTAGAAAAAGAAAAAAAAATGCTTAAAAAGTAAAATTGACCAAATGGAAAAGGAGATACAAAAATCCAGTGAAGAAAACAACTCCTTAAGTTAGAATTGGGCAAGTTGAAGCTAATGACTATAGGAGACATCAAGAATCAATCAAACAAATTCGAAAGAATGAAAAAATAGAAGAAAATGCAAAATACCTCATTGGAAAAACAACTGACTTAGAAAATAGATCCAGGACAGACAATGTCAGAATCATTGGACTACCCGAAAGCCATAATCAAAAGGAGGATCTTCAAGAAATTATCAAGGAAAACTGCCCCGATATCCTGGAACCAGAGGGCAAAACAGACGTTGCAGGAATCCACCAATCACCCCAGGAAAGAGATCCCAAAATACAAATTCCAAAAAACATTGTAGCCAAATTACAGAACTATCATATCAGGTCAAGGAAAAAATACTGCAAGAGGCCAGAAAAAAAATTCAAGTATTGGGGAGCCATGATCAGATTTACACAGGACTTAGCAGCTGCAACATTAAAGGATCAGAGGTCATGGAACACCATTTTCTGGAAGGCAAGGAAGCTAGGACTACAACCAAGAATCACCTACCCAGCAAAATTAAGTATAAGACTTCAACGGAAAAAATGGTTATTCAACAAAATAGAAGGATTTCAAGCTTTCATAAGGAGGAGACCAGAACAGAACAAAAAAATTGATTTCCAATAGCAAGACAAAGAGAAGCCTAAAAAGCTAAAAAGGGAAAAGAAAACATAAGGGAGTCAATGGAGCTGAACTGTTTATATCCATATGTGGGAAAATGATACTTTTAATTCTTAAAAATTGTATCACTAATAATTCAGCTAGAAGGAATATACATAGGTAGAGAGTATAGGTATAAGGTGAATTTGAGGGAATAACATAAAAAAATAACTAAGGGATGAGAAAGAGGAGTACACTCGGTACAGAAGGAAAGAAATTATTTCACATGAAGAGGTGTGGAAAAACCTATCACAGTAGAGGGAAAGAGGGGAGAGTGGGCAATGGGTATCACTTGAACCTTATCCTCATCAGTATTGGCTCAAAGTGGGAATAATATACACAATCAGCTGAATATAGAAATCTATCTTACCCGACAGGGAAGTAGGAGAGGAGGATATTAAGTAAAAGAGGTGGGGACAGACAGAAGGGAGGGCAGATCTGAGGAAGTGGTAGACAAAAGCAAAACATTGGTGAGGAGGGAAAGGATGAAAAAAGAGAGACGACAAGCAGGAGGAAAAAATATGTTAGAGGGAAATACACAGTTAGTAATTGTAACTGTGAGTGTGAATAGGATGAACTTTTCCATGAAACAGAAGCAGATATCAGAGTGGATCAAAACCCAGAATCCTATAATATACTGTTTACAAGACATACACCTGTAACAGAGAGATACGCACAGTAAAGGTCAAAGGGCCGGGGCAGAATCTATTATGCTTCAGCTGAAGTAAAAAAAAAAGCAGGGGTAACAATCCTGATCTCAGACAAAGTAAAAACAAAAATAGACTTAATTAAAAGAGATACAGAAGGAAATTATATCTTGCTAAAAGGAACTCTAGACAATGAAGCAATATCAATACTAAACATACATGCACCAAGTGGTATAGCATCTAAATTCTCAAAGGAGAAGGTAAATGAGTTACAAGTTCATGACCAAACAAAAAATAAAGAGCATTATAAAATGTAAAGTAGATAATTTAGATTATAGTAAATTTAAAAGCTTTGGTAAAAACAAAACAAATTCAACCAAGATTAGAAGGAAAGCAGAAAGCTGGGAAAACATCTTTACAGCAAGTGTCTCTGATAAAGGCCTCATTTCTCAATGAAAGAGGTGGTAGACAAGTTATAGAGAATATACGTGTGTGTGTGTGTGTGTGTGTATTATTATATATATATATATATATATATGTATATATATATATATGGAGAGAGAGAGAGAACTGAATTTATAAGAATACAAGTCACTTCCCAATATAAAATAACAATACAAACAAATGAAGTCATAACTATTTGTGCCTTCAAAAATAGTTATATTAAAGTGATTAAAAGAAAGAAAAAGATAATTTTTGTTTGCTTTTTATAGTATAGTCTATAATGTGTGGCATTTTTAAAGAGGATGTCACTGATTTGTTTCTCTTATTTTAACACATTTTAACAGAAAAAAAAACACCCTTTATGATATCTTCCTTAACAAAAAAGAGTTATGTTCTACCTTTTAACTGTTACACTTGGCTAAGCTTTCACAAGAAGGAAGAACTATCTGACAACACCAAATAGGAAACAATTCAATAAAGTACTCATCAATGCTTTTATCAGTTATTTCAATAACCATTTATTAAGCAACTAAGTAGAACTCATAGAGACTGTGATAGTTACAGTGGAAAAAACAAAGTGGATGAAAGCAAAGACATAGCCAATGTCACAAAATGCAGTTTGACAGATGGTCCATTGAGTTGTTCTATCAGTCCACAAATATTAGACAGGAGATACAAATAGAAAATTACCTGAGCCCAGAATTGATTATTAGGAAAAAGGGAGGACGGATTGTCTTTGCAAAATCACACAGCACTTTCAGTGATCCCAGTCTATTCTCTGTGACAACTGACAAACAATTTAACATCAATAGTTGCCCAATGATCTTATATGGCTGAAAACTGTGTAACACCATTATCTCAGAAGGATAAAAATTCCAGATAACCAAAGAACATTGGAGTGATGCATTGGGTTAAGTAGGCTGTATTAAATTAACAAGGATGACTCTTGAACAAGAAGGAGCATAAAGGACATAGGACAGAAACATAGAATAAATGAGCAGATAATCTAATGAGAGTGGGGGAATCATCCAGGAGCCAAGATGGCAGAGTAAAAAGGTAATCGCTCTCACCCTCCCCTGTCAACATCTGAAAACCCAGAAAATGTCACCCCAGAACAAAAAAACCTGGAACAGCTGAACTAGAAGAAAGACAGGAAACAGCAGTGCAGTAGTCCAGCAAACTGGTCTCCTAGTGCCTCAGCAAAAATAAGGGAAGCAGCACTACAAAGGACCTCAGGCAAATAAGCACCCTGCAGCATTCATCTAAAAGGAGCTGAAGAAAGCAACCTAGAGTCTTCCTAAAGTCCCATCTTGGCTGATTCCAACTCAACACCAGGTAAGCTCTCAGAACCCTAAAGCCTAGGTGGTAGAACAGTCAAACACCAACACCTGGACCTCCGAGTGCCTCAGTGAGGGCAAGGGAACCAGTGGAAACCAGCTCAGAAAACCACCAGGTGCTTCGCACTCTATCACAAAGGAATCTCCCAGGGCATTAGCAGAAACTAGGGAGGCAGCATTGCAAGGGGCCCTAGGCAGATAAACACCCTGCAGCACCCATCTAAAAGGACATGAAGAAAGCTAAAGGAAAGGAAAAGCAGTCAACCTGGAAATGCCTGAAAGTTCCGGCCTTGCTGATTCCAGCCCAACACCAGGTAAGCTGCCAGAACCCTACAGCCTCCAACTGTCAACATAAGAGTTCCCAACACACAAAGCCAGTGACCAAGACTTAGGCTCCCAACACAAGACGCTTGGGTCAGTGCCCTCTGTTCACCAGCAGAAGAGCTCAATCTCTTTAAAGCACAGGGAATAAAGAAACCATGAGTAAAAAAAGAAATGTATCACAGATTCATATTATGAGAAGAGTGAAGACCAAGACAGAAATTCTGAAGAAGACTACATTGTCAACAAAACCACATCTGCAACATCAAAAGGGAATATGAACTGGTCTGAAGCCCAAAAAGCATTCTTAGAAGAGCTCAAGAAGGATTTTAAAAGTCTAATGAGAGAGGTAGAAGAGTCCTTAAAAAATACAGTTGGCCAATTGGAAAAAAGGTACACTGAAGAAAACAAATCCCTTAAAAATACGATTGGCCAATTGGAGAAGGAAGTACAAAAACTAACAGAAGAAAACAATCTGTTAAAAACTAGAATTGGACAAATGGAAACTAATGACTCTATGAGAGAACAAGAATCAATCAAACAGAAACAAAAAAATGGAAAAATAGATGAAAACATAAAATACCTCATCGGTAAAACAACAGACCTGGAAAATCGATTCAGGAGAGACAATTTAAAATTCATTAGACTACCTGAAAATCATGATGAATAAATGAGCCTGGACAGTATCTTTCAGGAAATCCTAAAGGAAAACTACCCAGAAGTCCTAGAACCAGAAGGTAAAATAACCATAGAAAGAATACACCACTCACCACCTGAAAGAGATCCCAAATTGACAACACCAAGGAATATAATAGCAAAATTCCAAAATTATCAGATGAAAGAGAAGGTGCTGCAAGCAGCCAGAAAGAAACAATTAAATATCATGGAATCACCATCAGGATTACACAGGACCTTTCAACTTCTACATTAAAAGACCGCAGGGCATGAAATATGATATTCCATAAGGCAAAGGAGCTTTGATTGCAGCCAAGGATCAACTGCCCTGCAAAAATGAGCATCATTTTTCAAGGAAGAAGATGGACATTCAACAAAATAGGGGACTTCCAAACCTTCCTTATAAAAAGACCAGAGCTCAACTAAAAATTTGATCTTCAAGTCCTAGATTCAAGAAACATAAAAAGGTAAATGGGACAGAAAGATACAAAATGTTGTTAATAAGGGTGAACTGTTTACATCCCTACAAGGAAAGATGACACTTGCAACTCTTGAGAACTGATTTGTTATTACACCATGTTAAAGGAGTATACATAATGGGGTTGGATATTAGTTGACTTTGCTGTAATGATTTAAAAAAAAAAACTATTCAAGTGGGTTAAACGGATACAAGTAGTGTATTAGTCTGATCTTAGAAAATGTACTGAGAAAGGAGGAGGCAGACAAGGGTAAATTACATTACAGGAAAAGACAGAAAATCCTATTACAGCAAAGGGAAAGAGGGTAGGGGGGTGAGCATTGTTTGAACCTTACTCTCATCAGATTTGCCTCAAGAAGGGCATAACATAATCAGTTAGGTATAGAAATCTAACTTGCCCTATAGGCAGTAGGAGGAAAAGGGGAAAAAAAGGGAAAAGGATAATAGAAGGGAGGAGAGACTGAAGGAGGTGGTGGTCAAAAGCAAAACACTAGTGAGGCCGGAAAGGAGAAATGAGAAAGAAAAGCATCAACAGGGGGGAAAAAGGATGGAGAAAAAGACACAGATAGTAATCATAACTGTGAAAGGTGAATCGCTATCTTTTTTTATCTCTTCTGTTGAGTTTTGTTTCCTCTTTCTGATGGTTCCTCCTATTGGTTTTAGTTTTTACTTACAACGTCACTAATGTGAAAATATGTTTAATAGGAATGTAAATGTATAGCCTATATCAGATTGTGTGCCATCTTGGGGAGGGTGGCAGGGGAGGAACAGGGAGAAAAAAACTAAACTCAAAAGCATATGGAAGTGATTGTTGATAAATCAAAATAAATTAATAAAATAAATTAAAATAAAAATAGGTGGGGGAATCAAACCACAGACTCCAATTCTGAAGCCAGTGTTCTTTCCACTATAATGCACTACCATTCATATGAAATTTGTAATTCTTTTTAATAAAATGGACAACTATTTTAGTGTAAGTTACCTGAAAATCATAAATATCTTCAATACTAATTAGATTCTTCAGCTAACTGTGTGCTTACAGTGAGGCCTGAGCTAAAAATAGCTTCTGGGTTGGTAGCTAGAGCATGTGGTTCCCTCTGCTGCTGGTTCTGATACTTAGAGAAATTCTAGCTCTTGCAGAGCACAGGTGGTAGCTTATTTTTTTTTTTTGCAACAGTTTTTCACTTTGTATGTTTCTGTATCTCATTTTGTCTCTCTCTAGTAGTGACCATTACCTGCACTGTGCATCAGTCTCAAACAAAAATCTTATAGCTAAGCTTTCAGTGGGAAGACAACATCAAATATGAACATCACTGAGAGGTGATGGGTAGTTTCTCACTCCCAGATACAATAATCCAATATTTAGGAAGATATGCTACATATTATAGGGCCAGAAATGTCTAAAAAGAGAGAGGCAAATCCAAGTGACAGCAAAGGACCATAAAGAAGCAATAAATAGAATGATCTTAACTATGGGAGAGGTAATATACAGATTAAAAAAATAAAAAGAAAGCCAAATAGTGAAAGAGACCATTAGGGATATTGAAATCCTCATTTCTCTAAAGTAGCCTTTCACATAACTTATAGTTTCGGGTATTTCAATCTTGCATTTTTATTTTAAGAATAATTTTTCATAAGAAAAGTTTTAAAATGTTTTCTCATATTTGGTTTAATTATATGTTTAAGTGAAATTTTTTTTCCTTGTAGAATGCACCTTTATGTAACATGATTCAATGGGCAAACATAGTTCATTTTAAAAATGCCCATTTCATAGTTTTTTAAGGAAAAAAAAACTTTGTTTTTTTCAATATCTTTATATCTAGCTCAAGTCTTCTGTCCTGCATCCTTACCTTCCTGGGAACATTTCAAACTGGATATCCATGCGACATCTCAAGCTTAACATATTCAGAAACAAACTCATTGTCTTTTCCCACAAACTCACTTATCCCCCAAACTTTGCTCAACCTATCAAAGATACCTATCTTTCAGTCTCCAAGGTTTCCTTCAACATTTGGGGAGATTCCTCATTCTTGCCAAATCTTGCCATTTCTACCTCCATGACATTTTTCATATGTCCCTTTCTTTTTATTACAATGGCCATTATTGTGTTGTGTTTCTTATTAGCCTTCACAAAGTCTAAATTTATATTTGACCATCCAACCCCTTCCAAACAATGGACATACTTTTTTCCCAAAGAAAATATTTTGGCTACTACAAAAAGTATATATCAATGAACAATCATTTATTAAATCCATGAAGATTTATTAAACATCAAAACATTAAAAAAATCTTTCAGGAACTGTGCTAAGTGCTGGAGAAACAATCTCTATTGTCATAGAAATTAATTACATTTTATCCATGTATACAACATATACATACTTAAGCTTATGCAAAATAGAGAGTGAGAAATAAAGAAAAATTAGCTAAGGAGAGGGAGCACAATAAGTTGTAGTGGGAGAGAAATTAGTGAAGATTTCATGTAGAAAATAGCATATGAATTGCATCTTGAACAAATGAGGGATTTTATGAAGTAGAAATGAGAAGGGAATACATTCAAGGCATGGAGTAAGAACAATGTAAAGTCTCAGACACCAAAGATAAAATGGTGTGTGGAAGTAACAGTGAGAAGTCTAGTTGGGCTGGCACACAGAAAGTAGAAAGAGGAGTGATGTATGATGTATAATGGGGATGGAAAATAGGTTGGGCAACATTGTGAAAGGCTTTAAAAGCCAAACAGTGGAGTTTATATTTTTATCCTAGAAGTAATAGGGAACCACTGGAATTTATTTAGTAGGTAAATGACATGGTCAAATCTGAGCTAAAGGAAAATCACTTTGGCAGCTGTGTAGAAGATATACTAGAGTGGGAAGAAGTTTGAGGCAGAGAAACTAGTTGAAAACTGTTGTAATAGTTACTGTAATTGAGCTCAGGAAGGCCTGCTGTAAAGTGGTAGTTATATGAATAGAGAGAAGGTATCAGAAGCAAGGGATATTACAGAGGTAAAAATAACAAGATTTGGCAATTTATTGGTTATATAGAGTAAGGGAGAATGAGGAAATCACCATAATGCAGGTGTTATGGACCTAGAAGGTTTGGATAATGGTGGTTCTTTGGATAAACATAATGAAATCTGGTGGAGGGGGTGAGTTAGTGGGAAAAGATGAATTCTGTTGTAGACTTGTTGATTGTATGGCTCATTGACATCCAATTTGAAATGTCATATAAGCAGATGAGTACACAAGACTGAAGTTTAGGAGAGAGACTGTGGCTGAATATAGATAGATAGATAGATAGATAGATAGATAGATAGATAGATAGATAGATAGATAGATAGATAGATCCGGGAGTAATTGGCATAAGAATAATAATGAAACCCATGTGAGCTGACGAAATAATGAAAATTTGTATTCCCAGTAAGCATGGTTAAATGACTTCTTCCAGCTCCATTCTTTAGCATGTGAGTAGGTACAGAGGAAGGATAAAGCAACATTAATTCATGATTACTACTTGGTGAAGAATATGTGAGCATAAGACAAGGTGAAGAGGAATCTGAGAGTACAAGACAGTATATAATGAAATTGGTTAATTATGGGGTCAATATTAAGAAAGAAGGTAAGTGGATTCAGAACTGGGTAAATATAATGAGAAGCAGTGAAGGGTAGAGTGATTGGAGTCAATAAATTCGAAGAATAGATTTACATAGCCTGAGACATAGGGAGAAATGGAATCATAGATTATACTCAGAGGAATGTCAGTTTTTCATCAAGGAAGTTAAAAACTGTACAGTTTTGCAATGGTGAGGTAGAGTGGAAGACTAGGAAATGGGATTTGAAGTGATTGAGGAGCTAGGACATTAGAGTGTCTGAGAGAGTATCAATATTCATGTTGAAACCTTCTAGTATAATTATGAGTTGAGGAGGAGTAGAAGATAGTAAGCCAGATGCTGAACTCCTTGAGAAAGGAGGTCAGTAGAAAACAGCATCATGATTTATATACTAGGAAATGGCATTTGGCCTTATATGTTGGTATCAATTCCATAAATATCTTAAATATCAGAATTTAACAGAGATACTCATTGTGAAGATTTTCCCCCAAATGGGAGCTTTTCTTATATGACTACATTTATTTTATTCACATTAAAACTTTTAAACTTGTCTTTAATTTCTTTTTAATCTTTTATTATCATTTCATCCCTTCTCTGCATAAACATTTTCTCTCTAGCCATAGTTGTTAAAGGAACTATTTTTTATTATTTCCTAATTGTTTTATAGTATGACTTTTTATATTTGGATTCTTTTTCCATTTATAACTTATTGTGGTATGTGGTATAAGTTGACGCTTTAAACATGATCTTCACCAAATAGCATTGCAGTTTTCCCAGAAGTTCTTGTCAAATAGGCAATCTTTGTGCTAGTAATTTGTATTCTTGGATTTATGAAACATTAGACTCCTAAAATTTATTGCTCTTTGGTCTCATGGAATCTGTTCAAATGATCAACTTTTCCATTTTTAGCTAGTTCCAAATGCTTTCGACATTACTATTTTATTATGCATTTTAAGACAAATTTGTAGTATGTAGCCAGTGCAAAGAGAACTCTAAACCCCAACATTCAACACACACACACACACACACACACACACACACACACACACACACACAATTGGAGGCAAGGTTATAGAATCTCACACTCTGATATTAATACTAATAACAAGCAATATAATACAGATGCTATTAGCCAACTATTGAAGACACCTACTTAAGGGATAATTTGTAAAAAAGTCACTAATGAGGCTAGGTGTGATTTGAATAGCAAATCATAAGGAGAATAGAATGTCTTCAAAAAGCAACTAAAAAATCTAAAAAGAAATAAATGTAATGGAGGCTCTAATGTAATAAGTTACAGCATGTGGAAAAGGATCATCTTCATAAAGTGTACATAAAAAGGAGAATGAAAAAATAAGAATTATCAGTCAGTCCATAAACATTTATTAAACACCTACTATGTGCCAGGTATTATGCTAAGCACTGGAAACAAAAAGGAAGGCAAAAGACTGCTCCTAAAGATCTCACAGTCTAATGGAGAAACAGCATGCAGACAACTATGTACTACAAATTATGTACAGGATAAACTAGAAAGAGTCTAGAGAGAAGGCACTAGAATTAAGGGGCACCAGGAAAGGCTTTCTGGAAAAGGTGAGATTACATCTGGGACTTTAAGGAAGCCAGGTGACTGAGATGTGGGGAACATTCTAAGCATGGGAGACAGGTAGTGAAAAATGGGCAGTCTGGATATAGACTGTCTTGTTCAAGGAACAGAGAGAAAGCCAGTGTCATTGGATCGCAGAGTAAGTGGTGATAATGGCGAGGAAGAGGACTGGAGATTGAAAAGTGTAAAAAAAAAATGGAAAGGTATTATCTTAAGCACTGTCCGTGATAAAAAAAATATTCCTATTTCAGTGACTAGACAGACACATCTTTAAAATGAGGAAGGAAAAATAGATATGTTCTGAGCCTTTGTTGGGAGAACAACTAGGATATCATGGAGAAAAGGTAAATTATTATTCTGAGCCTTAGTTTCCTCAACTATGATACAATAGCCATGTGGTCCTTCTAAGGTCCTTTCCAACTAAAAATTCTATGAAACTTCCAGATATTCTAAGCAGTTTATATGTTAACCTGAAGGTCCTGGGAAACATATGGAGAAAATTGGCCTCCTGTCAGTGGATTTGTAGTTTATACCATACAAACCAGAAGTACAGAAATATGGGTGGATGACTTGGCTCTGAACATTTACCAACTGCCTTCCAGTTCTAATAGTCTATGATTCAATGAAATGTAATACTTATGTCATAGTTACTGTACATATATGCTATGCATACAAATTCTATATAAACATGTCCCATGCCTTTTATAGTTAGTGGTTTTGATTTTTATTAAAAGTCCTTTATAAAAATGAAACAAAATCATTAAATATCTGATGAATTTCTTAAGCAGAATTAGAAGAAAATCTTGATCACCATCACTGAAAATATAGATTAATTAGTATCATCATTTTTTTTTCTTCCAGGGAGTAGCCCCTTAACTGATAGCCAACTTATTTTGCCAGCTGCTAGTGAGTCAATGGGCTTTTTGGGTCCATGGAAGGGGAATTTTTATAAGACCATATAAATGCTGTCCCATATTCAGCTATTTCCTTCTACAGTTAAGTGATATAGTAATGGAGGCAAGATTTGGATAGAAGGGATCCCTCAGCATCCGCATTAATATATACATATATATATACATATATATATGTATATATATATATATATATATATACACACACACACATACATATACACATATATCTTATATATACATATATATGTATGTATTATAAATTTATAATGGAAAATTGGGCACAATTATTTGATGGCAAATGTACCATTTGCAAACAGGTTCAAAGGAAAATAAATGGCTTTTCCAGGTTAATTTTTCTATAAAACTTTTACTGCTAGTTTGAAAGGTAACTTGGCTTCTATTTTAGAGTTGATTTGATGTAGAAATGGATGTTTTCAGGCACTGATTTGTAGAATTTAAGGATCTTGACAGAAAGCATATAATCAATTTTTGAAGCATTTGAGAATGAATACAGCATAGTGGATTTTAATGAGTCCTATACTTGAAGGCAAAGGATGAGTGCTGGCTCTGATATTTATCAGCTGTGTAACTGTTTGCAAAGTACTTCATGTTTCTGACTTTGGAGAAATTATTTATACTCACTAAGATTAAGTTTTCTCATCAGTTATGTAAACGAAAGAGATTGTATTAGATCGGTTCTCAAAGTGTGCTCTGGGGACCCTGTGGGACCCTGAGGGACCCCGAGACCCTTCCAGAGGGTTCATGAGGTCAAAACTTTAATTTCTAATAATTTAGAGACAGCAAGCTGGCGCAGTGGATTGAGTTCTGGAACTGGAATGAGGAGGATCTGAACTCAAATGTATCCTAATACACTTAATAGTTGAGTGACCGATGGCAAGTCATTTAACTTCTGTCTGCCTCAGTTTCCTCCTAAGTAAAATTAGGTTAATAACAGCAGCTACCATATAGGGCTATTGTGAAGATAAAATAAGATAACATTTGTAAATCTCATTGCTAATCTTAAAGCATTATATAAAAGGTCACATTATTATTATCAATATGGCAAAAATCAATAGATATAAGACATATAAACAAAAACTCTTTGGGTGGGGGTACTCAGTAATTTTGAAGAGTATAAAGATGACCTAAGACCAAAAAATTTGAGGACCTCTGCACTAGATAACATTTGAAATCCCTTCCAGCCCTCAAGCTATGATTCTTTAAGACTTATTTTGAGAATGAGAACCTGCTTGTTAAATAAGGAGAGTTCCTGAGTGTTTAATGAATGGGAAGAAGCCTCTGTCTTGTCTTTGTCTCTGTCTCTGTCTCTGTTGGTCTCTCTCTGTCACCGTGTCTGTCCTCTTTCTCTATCTTTCTGTGTCTCACTGTTTCTGTCTCTCTGTCTCTCTCTGTCTCTGTCTCTGTTGGCTTCTGTCTGTGTCTGTCTGTCTATTTCAGTCTCTCTCTGTGTCTCACTGTCTTTCTGTCTCTGTCTCTGTCTCTCCATATACATATATATATGTATATATACACATATATGTATATGTCTGTATATATGTGTATTATATATGTATATGTCTGTATATATGTGTATTATATATATATAACACATATATGCATAAATACATAAATAAATATGTAAAAGTTACAACCAGCACTATGAAATCTGCTAAAGCACAATTTGTCATTCATTGTTGAAACTTGTCAGTTACTTGAGAATGCAAAATCATTCCTCTTTGTAATGGAAAATTCTCTAGTTATTCAGTAAGACAATGGGAAGTGGTACTGGGACCTGGCAAGTTTATTTTTCTCCCCTGATTTGACCTGGGATCACCTACCTTCCCTGAGCTGCAGTTCCCTAAACTGTAAAAATGAAAACTATATTTCCTTACCTCATGGAAATCTTACAAGTAATGGATAAATGGCTGGAAATGCTTTACAAGATAGCCAAGTATGTGTTTAAAAAAATAAAACTAAAAGGGTTGGGGCTGTATTTTAAGATTGTGTCTCTTGAATGAGAAAAATAGAGAAATGAAGCAATGAAAGACTCCCAGAGTGCTTATGTTTCTGGATATAATATGGATGATTTTCTCATTTTTCCATTTCACTTTGAAGGTGTAACCTACTAACAAGCTGGATGGGGATGGTTACTATAATTTCATCGAGTATATTGTTTAGATCAGGCTATTTACTCAGCCACCCTCAGCTTTGGGGTTGTTTTTTCTTCCTATCAAACTCATATTTGTTTATCCACAGAAATGTTGTGTTTTCCCTTGTAGAGATTTGGCTCCCTGGTGCTAGTTTGTGATGCCAGCAAGAGCTCTCAGGGTGTTTATTATGCCAACTTCTTGCTTGCTTCCAACAACTTTTCATCAGCTTTTTTTTTTTAGGTCATACTAATTTTGTTCAGATTGTAAAGGATGAGGTATTTCCACATCTGCAGCCACCCAAGCTTGCTCAGTGGAAAATGATGAGGAGTTATGTTTGGTTGCCTGTTTTGGAAGTAAAAAGGGCCAAGCAGAGACAGAAAGATAAGACTTAATAGGTATAATAATCATGACTGCCAGTTCTCAGATTATCATAAAACTAAGGTTGGCAGATATGAATGAACCTTACCTTAACTTGATATCATGGCAGAAATTGGCTTTCTTTTGAATGTTTGTGACTTAAGGGAGAAATCAATAGACAAAACAGGAAAAAAAAATAATGTGAAGGCAGTTAACTCTATTTCTCTATTATTCTTGGAAAAGTTGACAAAAATAATTAAAATTAATTGTATTCTTTAGGGATATAGGGCTTAGCAGGCAAAGAGCAAATTGAGAGCTGATTCTTAATGATCGAATGTCATGACTGGCAGTGCAAAGAAAGAAGCACAGCTCTCTGATAGATACATGCCAGTTAGTCAATCAACAATTGTTTATTAAGTGCTTACAATGTGCCTGCAATGTGTTCAGCACCGTGAATACAAATTCAAGCAAAAAAAAAAATTACCCCTATCCTCAAGGAGCTTACATTCTAATGGGGAAGCTACACATGGGAAGGTGAAAAGGAGAGTGGGAGGGTAATGAAGGGGGGCATGATGGAAAGGTCTAGAGAACAGCAGCCTAGTGGGGTATGAAGATAACTGTCCTGGGCCCCCTCTTTAAATGGAGGTTCTAGGAGGATCTCTCTACCCTCTAATCAGAAAGAGGGGTTATGGAGTGGGGGAGGGGTACTTCTAAGGTGACATCATGGAGAAGCACAAAGAAGTGCAGTTTCCCCATTACAGGTAAAACAATCAAATGGTTTTCTCGCAAGTTTGAAAAGAAAAGTAGGCTTAGAATTTTAAGGCACTTTATTAATCATATCATCCAACTCCTTTATTAATTTCTCTATAGTTATATAGGTAGTAAATTGCAGAGGTCAAATTTAAACTCGTGTCCTCTAATTCCATCTCCTCAAACAATATTTACTGGACATATACTAGGCTTCTCTAGGTTCAATAAAGAGTCTAATTTGGGCCTCAACAAGCTAGTCATCAGAGGAAGAGCACTGACTGGATGGACCACCTATAGAATGAAAGATTAGCAACAGAATCAAAATAAACCCAGATAACTACTACAATCAACTGACTCTCTTCTATTTAGCCATTTTTCCATATGTATATACATATAAAGAATTTATAAGTGGCCCACAGCGAGTCAAAGAATGAGGTTTCCCAACCTTCTTGCCTGCTCCTTCTCTTTCTCTGAGAGGGTTCTCAAGTGGCAGACTTTTCCCAAAGTTCAAGACAATCTCTAAGAGCAGAGTACTGTTCACTCTTATGCATTGTCTCTCCTAACAATAACAAGTATATTCCCTCTCCACCCCCACCAAATTTACTTTAAGCTGAGCATATTTATTTATTTTTTTCCAGTTGAGTTTGCTTGCCAGGTAGATCTTAAACTTGCTCAACTATACTCTTCAATTATATTTGGTAACATGCTCCAACTTAAATAGTTTAGTAGGTTATTTTCTTTTGGGGGAAAAAAAAAGTTTCTGTTCGAGTATTTGAAGTTGTTGCCTGTGGCAGCTGTCAGCAAGACAACACTTGGTACAATTAACAGCTTTACAAAAACCATTTTTTATCAGTTTCATTCCAAGCTTTTTTTTTCCCTTTTCCCTGTTAAGATTATTGCTTAACATATTCAACATTTATATTCACTTTGCAACATCTGGGCTAATTCCATTCATCTTACTTGCCTTTTATATTTTAATTTAGGCAATTCCCAAACAAAAAAATCTCAGAGCTAGACCTTCAAGCTTCTCCCAGTTGCCTCCTCCCCCCTCACAGCCATGTTTTACGTGGTTGCAGGCTGCATTCACACACAAGGTAATGAGAGGGTTAGTTGCAGGGAATATGCTGGAGTAAATGCCCTCCAGCAGAATCTCAAACCTACGTCCCAGGATGCACTTGGGTACACAGAAGCTTCAAAGGGAAATCTTTCCCTTAAGGGAATTGGTAAAATTGGAGTTGGGTGAACCTCAAAGGAGTCTCAATTCACAAACATTGCTTGTGTTTGGATTTGGAATTGAATTTGGCTCCAGTGGTTGGCATCCCCTCCACTGCACTGTGAACTACACCAGGCACAGAAGAAAGGGGGAGGGGAGATAGGGAAATATGAGGAAGAGAAGAAGATTGAAATATAGGGTTAGATTTTGAGAGAATGCATAATAACGCAGCATTGATGTAATTAAGAAAATGAGAAAATGGGAGTTTAAATTGGAAAAGTCCATCTTTAATTTTTCTTGCAATATCCTTTCAAAAGTTTACCCACCATCTTCTTTGATCCATCCAACTTTCCTTCATTCGCTTTTTCCCCTTATATATGGATATTTGATGTTCTTTCTCTTTTTCGAATAGAAGTATCTTTAGGAAGTCACACTAAAAATCTTAGGGTATAAGAAAGTCCTAACAAGGAAAGTAATTTCTAGTTACTATATTTCAGGGCCTTTGTATTCTCCATGATTCTTGCTTTACCCTAGGAACCTTCTGGGAATCATACTAATTTTAGTCAAGGTTCCTTCTCCTTTCTCAATCTACTCATCATTCAATGTTTCATTCAAAGGCTAGATCCTCTAGGAAGTGTTGTAGATCTCTCCCTCTACCTCTGCCTTGATAGGTGATTTTTGTTCTTTCCTTAGACTTTGAATAATAGTTTGTACCTCTCATCCTCTTAAAAGGTCCTAGCCTCTTTTAATAGGAATTGTATATATGCACTACATGCACCTGCTAGACTGTGAACTACAGGGGGGCTAATTATCTTTAGTTTTCCTAGATCCCAACACCGATATGAGTGAATGAAGTAATGAAGTGAAAAAATGATGAAGCATTACCATAACTTCTATTTCAGCAAAGTCAAACAAAGGATACATATGAAGTGCATATTCTTGTGATTAAGAAAAGTGAAACGCATTTTATGAAATGGTTATTTTCCTGAAAAGTTATATGTAAATAAAAATTTTACAATCTGAATTATATTAGATGTCCAAAATCAGTGTGTTATTTTTATAAAGTGAACAATAATCCTGTAAATCAAATGTTCTCTCATTATTTGCTCATTCTCTTAAAAATCTATATTAAGAGAAAATAAGGAAAGAAAAAAATGTCAAAAAGGGAGAAAAATGTGCATTATTGCAGAAAGAACACAGATGGACCAAAGTTGAAGTCACAGACATATATAGATGGGACTTTAGAGGTCATCTATCTTAGTCCATTCATTTTATGAACAACAAACTGAGAGAGGTTAAGTGACTTTTCCAAAAGCACACAAATAGCAGAGTTATTTGAACCTAGCTCCTCAGATCTGTGCCACTATGTCTCTAATTAGGGGACATGGATTTAAATCCTGACTCTGCTACACCTGTGTGACCTTAGGTAAGTTGTTTCCCCTCTCAGGACCTCAGTTTCTTCATCTGTAAAGTATTATGTTTGAATCACTGCTGCTGCTGCTGCTGCTGCTGCTGCTGCTACTACTACCATTATTACTGCTACTACTACCTATCATTTTCACAGCACCAAGCACTATACTACGTTCTTTATACATATTATCTCAGTTGATCCTCACAATAACCCTGAGAGGTAGTTGCTAGTATTATTTGAATTTTAGAGTTGAGGAAACTGAGGCAAATAGACTTCACCTCAAATTTTAAGTTAAGTTTAAGCTTGCTGAAAGTCAGTACATGATCTCTAAGACCTACATGGCCTCTAAGGTCTTTTCTATCTCTAAGTCTCAAGATTCAGGATTGAAAGATTTGTGTTTGAGGACAAGCCCTGATATTTACTTGTGTGGCCATATCACTTAATTTTTTGGAGCTTCTATTTCCTGGTCTGTAAAAATGAATTGTGTAATATATACCTTGACTTCTCATAAGGTCACTGGGAGGATCAAATGAGATAAAGGCTGTGACAATGTTTTGAAAACTATGCAGAAGTAAAAGAATCATTTTACATGTCAGGTAGTCATATGAAATTATGACTTTTAAGATAGTCAAAGAATTCTTGGGAATAATTACACCTAAAAATTATCCTACTTTAAAGAACACACAAAAAATTCAAATAAATAAGTTCTAACACAATGCCTTGTCAGATAATGTGAAGAAGATTTATCTTCGCAATGGGAAGACTTGAGGACAGTCACTATGTCTACTTCACATTGGAATCTTTTAGTGGGTAGAATAGTGTTCCGTACATTGCCGCTGAACAAAAAATTGTTAGATAAATACATCTCTTCTGACTAACACAGATTCAACTATGTGATATATTGTTCTTTCTGATTTCCAGGCTCTGGGACTGCCTTATAAGCAAGCAAAGAAAACTTTCTCTAAACTTTCATATATCACCAGCCCATAACATGGTTCCTTGACCATGAGCTAGACCCGTATTTTATAGGTGAAGAAAACTCCTGGAATCAAAATTCTCTCCAATGGTGCAGATTTATTTTATGTTTACACACAGATTAATGGAATTTTTAACAGGAATTTAAGCATACTGGAACTGGAACTGAAACTAGGACAACGAAATCAGAGCTTTGTCTCAGGCGTCCATATTTGAAAAATAGTGACTGCCTATAGATTTGGTCTCTCTGTATAAATATTTTTAATAGATATAGAAAATGCACAGTGAACTTGGCCCAGAATTGAGTAAGAGAAAGAAATTAGGTTGGTTTGGGAAACTATGAAGTACTATCGACAACCACTAACACCTTCCTGAAGCAATTTTTTACCTTTTTAACATGAATATTCTTCCATTAATGTTATGTAGCTAAGATGCATGGAATACCATAACCTCTGAAGAATAAAAAATATGGCTCACCCCAGATGGCAATGGAGAAACATGTAAAAGTAGATGTAAATACTCTGAAGCATATTACCAACAATGTATTAGATGCAAACACAATGTGAAAAAGTCTTATCAAAGAGATGAGGGAGTGGACTGGTCACACAGTGAGATTGTAGGAGAAAACCGATGGAGACTCTGTATGCATTATTTGTACCCATGTAGTATTATAATGTGAAGAAAATGAGGAATATCCCCAGCATGTTGGATAAAACTTTATGCGAGATTTATAGTAGGGAATGAAAAAGAGTCACAACTGATGAAAACATATGTAAAGGTTTTGAACTGTGTCAGTGGGAAGAACTTAGTTAATATCATTTAGATCACAAATCCACTGATGTACTGAAGTGTGACATTTTGGGTTTTCTAAGGGGATACAAAAAAAGTTTTATTTCTAATCTCAAAGAGCTTAAAATATGGCTAAGGAGACTAGATTAAGGAACATAACTAAAACATTTAATATATTTAAGAGCTACATTGCATAGCTGGCAGCTAGGTGGCACAGTGGATTGAGTACTGAGTCTGGAGTGAGGAACGCTCATCTTCATGAGTTCAAATCTGGAATCAGACACTATCTATGTCAGGGAAAGTCACTTAACTCTGTTTGCCTTAGTTCCTCATCTGTAAAAATGGAGTGCAGAAGGAAATGACAAACCACTCCAGTATCTTTGCCAAGAAAATTCCAGATGGAGTCATGAAGAGTTGGACATGATCCAAATGACTGAACACAACACAGCACAAATATTGTATAATATTGACAATAAATACAATAGGGGATTTATTTGTAATTAATAACATTCATTGGCATTCAAATGGTTCTTTTAAATGTGTTTTGGTTGCTTAAGTAGACTAACAATTTTTCCAGTATTATTGTTTATACTATTCATTTATCTAGCCTTTCTTCAAGAAGAATCATCACAGACTGAATTGATGCAATCTGAATTAATGAGGTCTACTTGCATAGCAAAACACCCCTGAGATGCAAGAAGACCACATAGATAGAAGAAGAAACTGAGTTGTGAGATCTCTCAGACATCTAGACTTAAAATTTGAAACTGAACTCACTTTGCTGTCTGATTCTATTAAATTGTGGCAAACTGTTAACTTCCTGCGTTTTGGGGAATGGTGCGTCTAAAGGCAAGTCTTGTGAAAAGGCCCAATAAGGTCTCAAACATCAAACACCTCTTACAAAAGAGCATTTCAATGATTTAAGTATAAACAAATTAGGAACAGTATTTGGATTTAATTTTAAATCCTTGTGAGCTTAAAAATGGGAAAGAAGCAAGAAGCTTGGAATATTATAGACAATAAGCTTTATGTTACTCTTAGTCTACTTGGTGGGCCCAGAATGTTATTTGAACTGCCTCCATTCCTAAGCATAGATTTAGAATTGAAAGGAACATTAAAGAGTGTCTAGTCCCCTTCCCTCACAGATAGCCAGTGGAAGAACTGTGATTCATACTCAGTCCTTTTATCTCCAGATCTAGCACTCTTCCTTCTTTCACCTGTTATTTGGTAAGGAAATAAAATAAGTGCCCTAAGTGAGTTGTAGTGCATTCTGATATGGCTCCAGAGGAGCATCTCAGGGGGATTTCAGTCATACTTTATGTTTTGTCTAAATGCAAAAAAAAAAAAAGACGGCCTTATGCTCACTAATAGGCCTGGAGATTTCTAAACTGTTTTCCAGAAGTCTACAAAAATTAAAAACCAAAACCCCAAGAAACATCACTTAAGTTTCTTCTACAAAACAGAGAGGGAAAAAAAGAATATGACCAAAGATGTCTTGATTCTAATTTTTATTGGGTGGTAGAAGAAAATAGATTGTCATGCATTTGTTTTAAGTAAACCATTTCTCAATTAAAACATAAAGAAAATTTTGCCTAACATTTCCTGCTTCATTTGTTAGCGCTGACGTCATTGTTTCTCATTCTATCAACACTTCTCATGGGACAAGTCTCTGAATATTAACACATTCTTATAAAGGCACAGTAAGAGGCTTTTTTGTTTTGTTTTGTTTTTTATTCCTCTCTTTCTTGTGATCAGAGCTGTACTATAATTTTTACATTTGGACCAAGAAGACCATTGCTTTTACATTTGGACTAGAAAGTTGATTTCAAGATGCTGTGAAATCGTTTCTGGTATGGATGTTAAGGGAAGGACTCAGGAGGAACTCATTTTTTATATAGTCATTGGGGTGGAGCAGGAAGTATCCCCCTGGGGCACTGTGAGGTTGCTACTAGGGAGGCTTTTAATGGGGAGGAAGCACAGGCCCCAGACCATAGAAGTACTCATCTGTGGTACAGTCTCTGGTTGGAATCCTGGTATCATCTGGTATCATCCTCTTTTGTCTAGCTGTCCCTTCTAGGTGCTTAAGTTTAGTCATATCAGCATCTTCTAAATTATCTAACTCTAGGACAAGGACTCAGTCAGCCCTCTCCATTCATGACTTTGATCAGGCTGTTAATGACAAGGCACTAAAGTTGTTCGAAAAATTAAGGTTACAACTACTACATGTTGCTTTTTATCAGTTAGATGACTGTGAGCTTAGCATTTACATAGTACCTCTTGATTCCTGTAGAGTTTAAGATTGTCTAATCCAGACTCCTTGTTTTATAAATAAAGAATGAATCCCAAAGAGATTAAGTAATAAACCCACAGTTATACAAGTACTGAATAAGAGAGTTTGGATTTAAGCCCAGCATCCCTATATAGATGACTTCCAAGTCTGTATGTCCAGCTCTAGTCTCTCTCCTGACTCCAGTCCCACACACCAACTGTCTATTAGAAATTCCAAAGTCAATATCCCCTAGGTATTGCAAACTTTATACTTTTAAAAGAGACTTAATTATTTTTCCTCTTAATCTATCCCCTCCTCCAAATTAGCCTCTTGCTGACTAGAAAAGCCCCATTCTTCCTCCATTAGAATGTAAGTTCCTCGACTGCCTTTGTCACTCTAAGCCCTTAGCATTATGCCTAGAGAACAGCAGGTAATTATTAAGTATTTGAGAGCGGACTGATTATTCCAGCTTCCAGGCTCCTTTCTATTGCTTTAAATGGATCTCTGCATAGTAACAAAATATAACACTTGGAGTTTATTCTCTGTTCTATTTTGGCCTGATCTGTAATGCTCCCATCTTGAAGTAATATGGTACTTGCCTCAAAGGACTGTTGAGAATAGATGGATAAATGATGGAAACATGATTTACATTGGGAAGAAATGATACTTATGGTGATCATAGACTTGAACACAACAATCTGGTGCCTTGTAATAGTTGGTAGAACCTAATGTCATGAACCTCAAATCTGCCCAGTAGCGTTACAGCAATTGTAAGCAGTAAAACTTAGTCTTTGTATCCTCAGTGCTAAGTACAGTGGCCCTCAATGAATGCTTCTAGAATGAATAAGAAGTATATTTTCTAGAAATGTGGCAATGAAGCACAAATTCAAATTGGCTCTAAGAGATGGCAAGGGGATTCTCAAACAAAATCAATTTTAAGTAAAGCTCATTTTACTACCAAAATCTGCAGCAATTGAAGAATCCTACTTTGGCTATATCTTTCCTGTCAGTCCCTCAGCCTGGGTTCTAATCTATTTTGGAAGTAGATGAATTAATTGATTAATTATAAAAACATAAAAAGCATGGCTGTATTTAACAATAGTTAAAACTGGAAGAAGGTACCTAAGGTCAGATATGTGATATGGCTTATCCAACGCCAAACTGTAGTGAGGAATAGAGGATAGAATCTAACTGAGATCTTCCAACTTGTGGGGCTAGTCCACAATTCTCCTACAATGTGCTTTTAGAAATCAAATTCCAAGGCTTTGACAGCTTGCCCTCCAGAGCTTCATGCCCTTGATGAGATTCCACAGAAAAGCATTTGATTTATTGAGTGCATCTAAGTATAAAATAATATAACTGTTCGTCCTATTTCCAGGTCAATTTAAAAGTTGGTTTCTGTATTTTCTGGGATGGGTGAGGGGAATGAAGAATAATAGTTAAAGCCAAATCAGGTGGGGGATTTTCAATGCTTTGCATTTATCTATGTAGATGGAAACTCTTTGTTACTTAATTTTACAATGCCTTTTATTCTTAGTATATTTCATTTGTAAAGAGGTTTTTTTTTCTGAGCAGTTGTTTATTGTTATTATTTATCAGTTGTACCTAGGTTCTGATAGTCTTTATTCATGGAAACAATTTAATTGGGCTATTCAAGTGTGTTCT
This sequence comes from Phascolarctos cinereus, assembly GCF_003287225.1. Lineage (NCBI taxonomy): Eukaryota > Metazoa > Chordata > Mammalia > Diprotodontia > Phascolarctidae > Phascolarctos > Phascolarctos cinereus. The sequence continues at coordinate 100,935,327 of NW_027555847.1, forward strand.
GATCACACACAGCTTGAGCAGTTCATTACTTTGAAAAAAACATACATTGTGGTTTAACTTCTTTGTGCTTCTTTTATTTGCATATGTTGGAGGCATCCCACCCACCTAGTCCTACAAGTGATCACAAGTCAGCCCTTCCCTTCCAGTACAGCTTCAGATACATTTCTTCTTAAACATGAAGGTAATCTTTTTGGAGAATCCTAGAACCTCTAGCTTGATGATATGCAAACACCAGCATAATTCATCATGTTTATGTCAGTTGTAGTAACTCTAAATGATTTTTAAAATTATTCAGCATAAAGAAAGTGTTCAAAGCATTATATCATTCTAGCCTTGGCTGATCTCTTATAGAATTTGTTTTCTGAGATGAATAATTTCCATACAAGCAACTGAATAAGTCATGCAACTAATCTGATCAGTTATTAGAAAATAGGAATAAGGGTTGGACTAGCGATTTGTCACTCACAGGTGATAACTCCCTTTAGCAATGTAGGTTTGGCCTTATCCCAACAACTCAGAGTTGCCTAAAGCTTTGAGAGGGTAAGTAAACTTGCTCGGGGTTACAGAGCCAGGGTATATAACCTCAAGTCTCCCCTCTTCTTTCTTCCCCTCCTCTCTCTTTACCTTCTTCTTGCCTATCTCTTTCCCTCTCTCTTCTTTTTTGTCTCTCTCTCTCTGTCTCTCCATTTCTCTCTATGATTGTCTCTACCTCTGTCTCTCCTATGCTAAGCTGCCACTTGATTGGTTATTAGACCACTAAAATATCACATGGATCAATTAACAATTAATTAATTCGATTAATTAATAAATTGAATGGACAGTAAGATCAAAGACCTCAAACTGTAAGCAATCTTAGAGGACACAAAATACAACTCTCTTATTTTATAGGTGAAAAAACTACAGAGTTGAAACCATTTTGCCAAGTTCAGACAAGAAGCGCTTGACAAAACCAAGTTGAAAACACAGGTCCTCAGACTCTGAGATCAGAGCTCTTTTCCATTTACCAAGTTTTTTATATGATTTTTGTTCTTATTTGATATATTCTATTTTTGTGATAAAAAACAATATTTTATCAGAAGCAGTGTGAAGATTAATGATAAGGCATTGTACACCCTCATTTCATTTATCAATTTAAGTCTCTCTTTTAGATCATAGTTTAGCTATTCTGAAAGAAGTTTTTGTTTTTTGGGGTTTTTTTTAATTGTTTCTCCATCTCTTTTGGAGAAAAGCCAGCTGACAGTAACAATTTATTTTTAAAAGAATCTGTTTTGTTCTCCTCCTGTGAGTTAACAGAGAAAGGGGAATGCCCTCTCCCACCCCAGTAGCCAAATAATTCATATAAAATTTAGCTTATTATCCATGCCTACTATTTAATCCGTGTAAGGAAATCTTGTATATAAATCCCCTTCACTCATGTACATTAACAACTTGTCTATAATTTCTAGTCCTTAAAGAATTACCTGAGGCCCTGAGAGTGTAAATGACTTTACCATGTGACTTTACACAGCCAGTATGCCACCGAGGAAAAACTTGAACACAGCTCTTTCTGACTCAAAAGTAGGCCCACTATGTGCTGCGCAATGTACCTACTATGTAGAATGTCACAGTTCAATGTACTCATCCACTCACGAAATCACTATCATTCTAAACACAGTTTTCAGGTAACAGTTAATTCTGACAAATTCAGTCATTTCCAGTCATGTCTGGCTCTTTAGGACCCCGTTTGGGGTTTTCTTGGCAAAGATACCACAGTAGTTTGCCATTTCCTTTTCCAGTTCATTTTATAGGTGAGGAAACTGAGGCAACGTGGTTAAACGACTTACCCAGCGTCACACAGATAGTAAGTGTCTGAAGCCAGATTTGAATCCAGGAAGGTGAGTCTTCCTGACTCCAGACTCAGCACTCTATCCTCTATACCATCTAGTAATCCTAACAATAGCTTTATTTATACATGTTGATTCAAGCCTAGAATGTTGCTGCTTCGTACCTTTTAATATCAACCACAGATTTTCACACAGTTCTTTTCACATAGTAAGGGCTTTATAAACATTTGGGGAATAATTGAATCAATGAATTACCCGTGGTCATACACTGAGTAAGTGTCTGCAACAAGGTTTGAATTCAAGTCTTCTTGAATTCCAAGTCTTGTATCCTATGCCAGGCTATCTCTCAGATCTAAATAAAACAACAAAAGCAAATTAAAAACAGCAACAAGAACAACAAAACCCAGCCAGGCATGAAGTACCATGAGTTAGATATTATATCCCTATAAATGTTCAAATTCCATCAATATGCGGTATCACTAACCAATAAAATTACTCTTCTTTTTTTCTAGTATTCTGGCAATATTAGACACACAGAACTGTCCTTAATAGGATAATACCTGAATTTCCCTGCACATTTTCCTCTGAAAACTAAATCCAGCTTTCTCCCTTTTAGCCACAGATCCCTGTTCTGTTTCTTTCAGCCATAGGCACTCTATTTCACTATGGAGATAACTCAATAGTGAGAGAATGCTTCCCTATGGGGAGAACAGGGCATACATGGGACAAAAATGAAACACTGACATTTTAGAGAGGAAAGCAGTCAAAATTCAGGTTCATTATTACTCTACACTGTTTGTATCATCATAGCTTTCAGGTCCTAGTGCTAATGGATATGGACAGCTGACAATATAAGTAGCACAATGTACCTTTCCCCCTAGATTTAAATATATTGTGCTATTAATCCCATTTTTGTTTGTTTGTTTGGGGAGGAAGGGAAAGGTAGTATACAAAATGACCTTTGTAGGTTAAGATTTCTACATTTAAAATTCAAGCACTTCAAGAGCACAAACCACAGTTACGTTTTAGAAATTGTCCAGGTTGATCAATAACTCAATAATAAACAGAGACTTAAATCTAGAATCTTGCAAACAAAGTAGGTTCCTCAGTGGAAAGGGCCATATCTACTACTTATTTTGTTTCTTCTCACAGAATCTGGTAAAATGTAATTTATGAGGTAGGTATTCATAAAATGATTAGTTGAGCTGCATGGGTATAGTGTTCTTTATATAATAAATGTTCAAGATTCCTCAAATTGAACAAAATTAGTAATGCAGATGCTATCACACCGAAAGGAAAGACATTCAGAATTCTCTTTGGGCAAAAGGTACACCTATCCTTCTATCCTTCTAGCATTTGTCTACACCCAGAATCATGGTGCTGTTGAATGAAACTCATCAAGGGGTTGAGCAGCAATGTTGGCTGATGGAATTTTAAAAGTATATGATTAATTTCTTAAATATCACAATCTGTTCTTTTATTTCTCAAAATATACACATTTTTCTCTTTGAACTACAAGCTATTATTCAAATACAACCATTAAGGACTAAGTAGATGTGAAATCTAAAACTGTTGGGGTAATATGCAATGAGCGAATCTTGTGATACAAGTTGTAGAGAGAGGGAAGTAAAAAGGAATAATAAATTATTATGACACTTAAAGTTTCATTTTCAAAATAAATGTGCCATTAAAAATAATTTCTAGCCCTTAATGTGGCCTATGAAACTGAGATAAGTTTCATACTGAGAGATCTGTTTTAAGCAGCCAGTAATTGCAGATTTTAAATTCTCAACCATTCATTGTCCACTATTTTTAAAATTTGTAAATCAAAACCAATATTTTGAAAGACAACACTACAATCGCTCAAAATCTGATATAGAATTCTTGAAAACTTCTAATGTGGATATTAGATGCCCAGTAAAAATAAGAGGGGTACTAGGTCTGATTCACCTCTACCAACCTTACACAGAGGTCAACCCAAGAAGCCATTTGACTATAGACCTGTCAGTTTACATATAGTGACAGCTAAGAGTTCTTTCCAACTCATTCTAGATCAACTGAACTTCACATATTCACCTATCATCTTAGTAATTCTACTCCTGATCTTCCAATTTCAAATCAAATAAATAAGCACTCATTAAGTGCCTATTGTGCATCAAACATTAAGGATATAAAGAGAAAAAAAAACCTCTTCTCTCAAACTGCTTACATTCTCCTAGGAGGAAACAACTTGTACACAGATAAGTAAACACAAACTAAATAGCAATCAATCGATATTTATTAAGCACCTACTATGTGTAAGGCACTGTGCCAGGTGTTGTTGAAACAAAAAGAGGCAAAAGATACTCCCTGCCTTCAAGGAGTTTACAATCTATTATCTAGAATACAAAATATTTTTTAGAATGGGACAAGAACTAAAAACTGAGAGAGGGGGGAGGGGAGGTTCAGAAGTGGAGAGTGGTCATACAGAGCTTGTAGGAAGTGGGACTTGAGGTGAGCCTTGAAGAGAGCCAGGTCTTCCAAAAAATAAGGATAACCTGTGCAAAGGCATGGATACAAGAAAGAAAGGTCATGTCTGTAAACATCAAGTGAGGCAGTTAGGTGGAGCATAGAGGAAGAGCAGGAAGAGTAGCAATAGGTACTAAACTTGGAGAGGCAGACGAGTCAAAGCCCCTGTGAGGGATTTTAAATGCCAAAGAGAGGAATGCCTCTTATTCTGATGTACTTTCTTCAAGGGCTGGGCAAAAACCGATTTTAGTTGCATTGTAAAAAAATAGGGTTGGGACATTGGGGTTCTTCAGCCTCCTTGGTTTTCTTGGTGAAGGGATGCCAATATCTCCAGATTCTACTCACTTCATCACAAAAAGGTTTCCATTCAGCAGTCATCAAAACCTCTTGGTACTGGCTAAGAAACAGAGTGGTGGATCAGGGAAATAGGTTAGGTATGCAAAACTCAGTAGTCAATGACTATAGTATTCTACTATTTGATAAACCCAAAGACCCCAGCTTCTGGAATAAGAACTCACTATTTGACAAAAACTGCTGGGAAAACTGGAAAAGAGTATGGCAGAAACTAGGCATAGACCAAAATCTCACACCATATACCAAAATAAAGTCAAAATAGGTTCCTGATTTAGACATAAAGGCTGATACTATAAGCAAACTGGGAGAGCAAGGAATAGTTTACCTGTCAGATTTATGGAGAACAGAAGAATTCATGACCAATCAGGAGGTAGAGAACATTAAGAAATGCAAAATGGATAATTTTGATTTCATTAAATTGAAAAGTTTTTGCACAAACAAAGACAACACAACCAAGATTAGGAGGGAAGTAGAAAACTGGGAAAGGATTTTTATAAGCAGTGTCTCTGACAAGGGCCTCATTTCTAAAATACATAGAGAATTAAGTAAAATTTATGAGAATACAAGTCATACCCCAATTGATAAATGGTCAAAGGATATCAATAGGCAATTCTCAGATGAAGAAATTAAAGTCATCTATAGTCATATGAAAAATGCTCTACATCACTATTGATTAGAGAAATGCAAATCAAAACAACTCTGAGGTACCACATCACACCTATCAGATTGGCCAACATGACAAAACAGGAAAATGATAAATGTTGGAGAAGATGTGGGAAAATTGGAACACTAATGAATTGTTGGTGGGATTGTGAAATGATCCAAACATTTTAGAGAGCAATTTGTAATATGCCCAAATGGCTATAAAAACGTGCATACCCTTTGACCCAGCAATAACACTTCTAGGGCTATATCCCAAAGAGATTATGAAAATGGGAAAAGGCCCCACATGTACATAAATATTTATAGAAGCTATTTTTGTGGTGGCAAAGAATTGGAAATTAGGGGATGCACATCAATTGGGGGAAGTGGCTGAACAAGTTGTTGTATATGAATGTAATGGAATATAATTATGCTATAAGAAATGATGAGCAGGCTGACTTCAGAAACACCTGTAAAGACTTGTATGGACCGATGCTGAGTGAATTGAGCAGAACCAGGAGAATGTTGTACACAGTAACAGACACATTGTGTGATGACTATTGTTGATAGACTTAGACCTTCTCAGCAATGCAAGGATCTAAGACATCACCAGAGGTCTCATGATGGAAATCCATATCCAAAGAAAGAACTATTGAGTTTGAATGAAGATTAAAGCATACTATTTGCTATTTTTTTCTTCTGTTTTGTTTTGTTTCCTCTTTCTGGTGGTTTCTCCTATTGGTTCTATTATTCCTTACAACATAATGTGAAAATACGTTTAACAGAAATGTATATGTATAGCCTATATGAGATTATGTGCCATCTTGAGGAGGGAAGGGGGGAAGAAGGGGAAGAAAAATTTAAAACTCAAAAGCTTGTGAAGTGATTGTTGATACATCAAAATAAATTAATAAAAAAGAGAAAGAAAAAAAAAGACTTCCATTCACCTTCTTCACTACCCCACTATACCTCACCACACACTCCCCTCTTTTTTAATTAAATTTTATTTATCCCTTCTTTAGGATAAGTAAGCAAAAGATATGCTATTTGCTATGCATCTCATGGGGCATCTAGGTGGTGAAGTGGATGAAGTGCAGGGCCTGGAGTCAGGAAGGCTCTTCTTTGTGAGTTCCAATCTGGCCTCGAAGGCTACATAACCCTGGGGAAATAATTTCATCTTGCCTCAGTTTCTGTAAAATGAGCTGGAGAAGGAAATGGCAAACCATTCCAATGTCTTTGCCAAGAAAACCCCAAATGGGGTCATGAAGAGTTGGCCATAAGTGAACATGACTGAACATGCACCTCATATTTCTCTTTGATTATGTCTGTACCCAGTAAAAGTCTAAGTCCAAGGGGATCTCCGGACTATTCATGTAGAGCGAGTACCTCCATCCCTCTCTACCACCTGCCTATGTCTGTACAAATGGGCTTGTTCTTCATTACAGATAGCTTGATCTACCCAGTACCCTTTCTTAGCTCGTGAAGGACAATGAGGCATCTCTCCTCCGATCTTCTGTTCACTGCTTCTCTTGCCTACTATCCCCATGCACCAACTTTAACCTTCCTAGATAACTGTATGCTAACTGTATGTCTAGGTAACTCTTTGTCTAAATCCTACCTATCCATCAACATATAGTATTGTGATGCTTGTTTTAGTTCTTTATCTCCCCTGTGAAGAGTATGTAGAAGATTATATTGTATATAATGTTTATTTAGAGGCAGTGAGGGATAGCTAGGGGTTCAGTGAATAGAATACCAGCCCTGAAGTAAGGAGAACTTGAGTTCAAATCTGGCCTCAGACAATTACTAGCTGTATGACCCTGTTTGCCTCAGTTTCCTCATCTGTAAAATGAGCTGGAGAAGGAAATGACAAACCACTCCAGTATCTTTGCTAAGAAAACCTCCAAATGGGGTCATGAGGAGTCAGACACAACTAATTGGCTAAACAACATTTTGTAACAGCTAGGTTGCTCAGTGGTTAGTGCTGGGTCTGAAGTCAGGAAGACTCATTTTCCTGAGTTCAGATTTAGTTTATGACACTTACTAGTTTTGTGACCCTGGGCAAGTCACTTAACTCTGTTGTTTTTTTTTTTCCTAGTCCTCATCTGAGTTGGAGAAGAATACGGCAAACCAATTCATTATCTTTTTTAAGAAAACTCCAAATAGGGTCAGGAAGAGTCAGACATGACTCCAGTGACTCAGCAACAACAACAGAGGCAGTTAGACGGCTCAGTGGATAATGAACTGGGCCTGTACTTAGGAAGAGCTGAGTTCAAATCTAGCCTCAGATACGTAGTAGCAGTGTGACACTGGGCAAATTACTTAGCATCTGTCTGCCTCAGTTTCCAGGCTGCAAAATGAAGATAATAATAACACCTACCTCCAAGGACGGTTATGAGGATAACATAAAACAGCCCATTTTTTGTTGCTATTAAGTCACTTTTCAGTGGTTTCCAACTCTTTATGACCCCATTTGGGGTTTTCTTGGCAAAGACACTAGAGTGGTTTGCCATTTCTTTCTCTAGCTCATTTTACACATGAGAAAACTGAGGTAAACAGGCTTAAGTGACTTGCCCAGGATCAGCTAGTGTCTGAAGACAAATTTGAACTCAGATCTTCCTGACTCCAGGCCTAGCACTGTATCCATTGCACCACTATCTTGCTCCCCAAGATAGCACATTACATGGCATGTAGGAGACATTTAATAAATGTCTTGTTTCCTTCCTTCCTATTTTATGGGGCTATGGTTCTGTTGCCTTTAGCAAACACTTCATCAGTAAGTGTCTCAGGCCAGATTGGAACTCACAAAGATGAGTCTTCCTTATTCCAGGTCTAATACTCTCTCCACTGTGCCATGCTGCCCCATTCTCTGAATAGAAATCACTCGATGTCTATGGCAATTTTTAATTAATTAATATTTCATGAGGTAAGAGAAGAAGGGATGGGAAAAGAAGGAAATTGGGGGAAATTATAAGAAAAATCTCTAGAAGATAAGTCTATGACATTGTCAAGCATAATGATGAGAGTCATGGTAAAGAACAATGTGAGCTCTTCTCTAGAGTTTTCTTTTGTTTTTTTTAAAGAAAAAGTGGATATACAGTTTCCTGAGATGGCTTGAATATTTTCCTGCCTAAGAAAGTGTCATGATATGAAGAGCCCTCCCAGATCACGTATTGTTTGGTTCTCAGACATATTGGTTATGTTTTCCTAAGAGCAAAATTGAATATATGCCTTCTGTCACCTCCCTAGAGGTGATGCATAAGAAGCTCATTGACTGTTCCTTCCTCAAGAAAGGCCATATAAAGCCAACTAATACTAGGATTACCATGGAACACCCCCATCTTCAGGGACTAAAGGTTTTGTTTTGTTTTTTTTTTCCTAGAGTACATATAAATAATTTCCTTATTTTCATTTGAAAACTATTTTGTAAGAATAAATTTTTGTTTCCAGTCTCTCAAGAAAAGTGAATATATGTGCATGCACACATTTTTTTTTCTGTGAAAACTTCATGGAAATTAGAAACAAAAGTATTTTAATAAAAAACACTTAAAAAATAAAATTAAGAAACACTTTTTGTAAGTAATCAATCCTTAAAAATAATGAATTTTAAAACACATATTCACTAGATTCCATAACAACAATGAAGAGGCTCAGATACTTTTAAGCATGCAGTAAATTCAAAATGATAAAAAATATATATTTTATAGTGATTCTGTTCTATATTTAACAAATGAATCAATGAATATCTATTAAGTGTCTATGAGATGCTGGGAAAAATAAAAAGAAACAATTTCTATCCTCAAAAAGCTTACATTCTACTAGGGGATATAATATGTACACATATAAAATATATAAAAATAAATATAAGGTAATTTTAAGAGAAGGAGGTATTGCTAACTAGGCGAATCAGAAAATACCTAATATAAAAAATTATACTTGAGTTGAGGTTTGAAGAGTTTAAGATGAGGAGGGTATGTTTTCCATTCCACATTCCAGGTGTGTGGTCTAACCTGGGCAAATTCATGGGAGTAGAAGCTGGAATATGAGGAAAGGAAAGAAGCCAGTTCGGCTGAACTATAAGGTTCATGAAAAGGAATTATGTATAACAACCCTGCACAATAGGTTGGAATCAGTCTTTAGGGTTTAAAATCCAAATCAGAGGAATTTGTCTTTGATCTTAGAAGTCATGGGGAATCAAGGAATATTCCTATAATTCCAGCCATCAGGATGGCTGAGGCTGATGATTCTCTTCTACTTGGAAATCAATATAGATGCCTAAGTATGCCTCCTAAGTACAGGTGAACAAAAACGTATTAGAAACATAGGAGATCAAATTTTCCATGTTGATCACAAGTGGGTTCAGGATTATGAGTAATCCTTGCATGTCCAACCTGAACAATATAAGTATGTACAGGCTTAAAAAAAAAATCATGAGGAACCAACAGAATTTATTGATCTGAAGAGTGACATAACCAGACCAGTGCTTTTCAGCATTGTATTTGAATAATATAAGACAGAAAAAAAAACTATTAATAGCTTTGCGACATCATGGCAGCGGTGGGGGAATCTTTGAAATTAAAAATATTTCTTATTGGTAGCTTATTTTTATATCATCTAAATCTCATTCACATGCCTCTCCTTGACTCCTCTAACAAAATTGTCATATTTAACAATTTTAAAAGAAAAAAGGTGAAAGAAAAAGAAAAACCAATCAGAGAAACTAATCAATACATTGGAAAAATATCTGACAATATATACAGTGTTCCATACCAGGTGCTGACCTCTTGCTGTTCAATCATGTATGATGCCCCATTTGGTGTTTTCTTGGCAAAGCTAATGATGTTGTTAGCCAGCTCATTTTACAGATGAGGAAACTGAGTCAAACAGGGTTAAATGACTTTCCCAGGGTCCCACAGCTGGTAAGTGTCTGACACTTACCAGCTGTGGGACCCTGGGAAAGTCACTTGCCTCAGTTACTCATCTGTAAATGAGCTAGAGAAGGAAATGGCAAATTACTCCAGTAGCTTTGCTAAGAAAGCACCAAATGGTGTCACCAAGAGTCAGACATGACTGAAAACAACTTAAAATAGCAGTGAGAACACTTTTCTTGCCTCTCCTTACTTAATTCTGCATGACTTCATGTAAGTCTTTTCATGCTTTTCTGTATTCATTAAACTAATCTTTTTTCTTACAGCACATTACCATTTCATTATTTTCACATACTATAACTTGTTTAATCATTACTTTTGTGTTAAAAAGTCACTTTATGATTATACTTTGTAGGATGTTTTTAAAAAGTGAGTGGGGCAGCTTGGTGGTGCAGTGGATAGAGCACTAGCCCTGGAGTCAGGAGGACCTGAGTTCAAATCTTGGCTCAGACCAAACACTTGACACTTACTAGCTGTGTGACCCTGGGCAAGTCACTTAACCCCAACTGCCAAAAGAAAAAAAGTTTTTTTTTGTGAAATCTAATAAGATAATACACTATTCATTATGTGCTCTCAGTTGTCTTGGTACATAATTGAGTAGAGTGTATTCTAATAATTCTTTTATCTCTGTGGTTTTGTTGTGATTTTAGTTTGTCAATTTGATATTTTGTTGATTTGATTTTCTGTCTTCTTTTTAATTATGTAGGCTAGGAATTTATCAATTTCATTGGTTTTCTTAAGGAACCAAATTTACATTTTGTTTGTCATTTCTGTAATCTATTTTTTTTGTTTCTAATTTCTCTATTGCTCCTCTCATTTTCAGTATCTCCTTTTTTGTGTTTTTTGGAAGGTTGTTAGCTTTTTAATTAAAAATGCATTTTCAATTCATAAATCTGTCCAGCTATATTGACATATGTCTTAGGAATATAATTTTTCCTCTGAGAACTGCTTTAGCTGTATTCCAGAAATTTTGGTATAGTATTCCATCATTTTCATTTTCTTCCACATAATTAATAAGTTCTTTCTATGATTTACTATTTATTTATTTATTAACTTTTTTTATAAATTTTCTTCCAGATTTTTCTTATGTCAGTATATTTGTATTAATCACCTTGTCCACTTTTAGGGGGAGATTTATCACCTAAGATTATTTTTTTCTGTTTTGTTAATTATATCTTTGGTATATATGATCACTTTTTCATTTTTTTCCTTCTAACTCCTTGTCTTAAGATTCTGACTTCTCTCTTTAACCATTCTGGAACATACTGCACTAGTTCTATACTCTTTTAGGAATCAAAAAAATTCTGTATTTTTTTCAGGTATTAGTTTTATTTTTTTGATTTGCAACACTAATTTAGAGATCTTTGTAATATTTTATATGCTTTGGTACTCATCTTCCCTTCTAACAGTATAGTCTCTGTTATCTGCTTGTGTTCTAAATTTTAACTGAATTTTCTTCTTTAATGACTTTTGTCTTCTTTTTAATGTCCCACCAGACAGTGCTTTAAGTAGTAGTGCCTGGCAGGACAAGATAGAAGCATCCTTGCTAGATGTCAATTCTTTTTATTTTGGCCATGTTGGAGCCTCACCTGCTAGCTCCCTGCCTCAATTTCCTCCATTCTTTGGTTCTTTGGCTAGGGCAAGTCAGTGTCTGTTACTTATATCAAGTTTGTGTGAGAGCAAAGCAGGCATTGTTGCTAGGTTTTCTTTTGCTTTGTGGTTCCCTAAAATGGGGACTAACCCATACATAAAAGAAGCGTGTTCCTGATCTACTAAACTTATCCTGCTTTTGAAGGTGGCTATACAGAGTGGAGGTCCACTGCTTGTTGCAATAGGATTCTGTGGGAAGGGTAGAGGTGGTATGTGAGGGAAGAGACTGCAACAGGTGAGAATTCCTTGAGTACTTGCTAACACTCAAGCCTGGATTAGTTTCTGTGTTCCGCTAGAGTGTGGCAGCTGGTGGGGGAGGGATACTGAGTTAATAAGTTAAGGATTAGAGTCCTCCCCCATTAATTCATAAAGCTCTTATTGGAATTTTTTTTATTTCTTCTCTTTTGAAAACATCTGTAAGTGCTTTACCTCTATAAGAAAGGAGTGTTAAGATTTAATAGCTATTAGAAAAAAAAGTTTAAGTCTCCATCTTGTTGTTCACAGGACACAGAAACGCAATCTTTATGCTTTGATATGTGGCAAGCAGAATTATAAGGATATAGAACAATAATCTTCAAAAAATAGCATGGGGAAGCTAGGTGGCATAGTGGATAGAGCTCCAGCCCTAGAATCAGGAGGACCTGAGTTCAAATCCAGCCTCAGACACATAATACTTACTAGCTGTGTGACTCTAGGCAATTCACTTAACCCCAATTGCCTCACTTTAAAAAACAAACAAACAAACAAAACAACAAACAGTATTTAGAATAACTAATTGAAGAGGATAGTGTTGTAGACCATCTCTAATCAGATAAACTAACTTGTGGATAAATATCCATTTGCTTTTGGAGTACATTGCATATATTTACATTAGAATGTTAGTGTGTCATGGGTAGAGTCAAGATAGCAAAAAAAAGCTAGGGAGTTGACTGAGCTTTCCCTAGTTTCCTCAGAAACAACATTAAATAAAGCCTCTAAATAGATTCTGGAGTGACAGAACCTACGAAAGACAGAGTGAAATAATTTTTCAGCTGAAGATAACTTAGCAGGACTTCAGGAAAGGTCTGTCTCACTTAGGTAAAAAGGTATTGCAGCCCAGCGCAGATGGTGTCCAGGCAAGCCAGTAAGAGGGTCATTCCCGCAGCACAGATCAGCAACCAAGGCCCCTCAGTCCTGGCTCAGCAGGCCGTCGAAACAGCAGGCTAGCCAGGAGGCCTCCAGCCCCAGTGCAGAAAGCAAATTGCCAGAACTCAGGGAACCACAGGCATAATTAGGCAAGGCCACCACAGCACAGTGGGCAAGCCACCAGCACCTGAGACCCAGGCACAGAAAGCCAGTGACCAGGCCCTTGACACCTAGCATAAGAAGCTTGGGACAGTGCCCCCTGTGCCCAGGAACAGAACTCAACTTTAAAAGTCACAAAATAGACTAAAAATTTGCAAAAAATGAAAAAGAGCCCTGACCATAGAAAGCTACTCTGGCAACAGGGAAGACCAAAACACAAACTCAGAAGAGGACTTTTGACAATGTCAAAATTCCTACATCCAAAGCCTAAAAGGGGAATATGAATTGTTCTCAAGCCCAAAAAACTAAAGAGTTGTTGAAGAAAAATTGGAAAAATAAAGGAGAGGTATGCAGGAGAATGTCAACAGCTTGGAAAAGGGAGGGCAAAAAATTGACTGAATAAAACAATTCCTTAAAAAATACAATTGGCCAAATGAAAAACAAAAATAATCCACTGAAGAAAATAATTCCTTAAACAGTAGAATGTGCTAAATGGAAAAGGAGGTACAAAAGCTAACTGAAGAAAATAAGAACTTAGAAGGACTTCTGCTTCTGGGAGCCAAGGTGGCTGAGTGAAAAGGTAGTCTCTCTCACCATTCCCTATCAACCTCTGAAAACCCAGCAAATATCACCCTAGGAAAAAAACAAACAAACAAATTACCCTGGAACAGCTGAACTAGAAGAAAGACAGGAAACAGCAGTGCAGCAACCCAGCAAACCTGTCTCCCAGTGCCTCAGCAAAAATAAGGGAAACAGCACTACAAATGGCCCCAGGCAGATAAGCACCCTATAGCATTCATCTGAAAGGAGCTGAAGAGAACAACGTAGAGTCTTCCTAAAGTCCCAGACTTGCTGATTCCAACCCAATGCCTCTAACTGTCAACTGGGAGGAGATCCTGAAGCCCAGGTGGTAGAGCAGGCAAACACCAACACCTGGACCTCCCAGTGCCTCATTGAGGGCGGGAACCGGTGGAAACTAGCTCAGCAAAACACCAGGTGCCTTGGTACTCTACCACAAAGAAATCTCCCAGTGCATTAGCAGAAATGAGGGAGGCAGCACTACAAGGGGCCCCAGGCAGATAAACACCCTGTAGCACCCATCTAAAAGGAGCTGAAGAAAGCTAAAGGAAAGGAAAAGCAGGCAACCTAGAATTGCCTGGAAGTCCTAGATGATTTCAGCCCAACACAAGGTAAGCTGACAGAACCCTACAGCCTCCAATTGACAACATATGAGGCCCCAGCACACAAAGCCAGTGACCAAGACCTAGGCTCCCAACACAAGACGCTTGGGTCAGTGCCCTCTGCTCCCCAGCAGGAGAACTCAATCTCTTTAAAGGACAGGGAATAAAGAAACCATGAGTGAAAAAGAAATGTGTCACAGATTCATATTATGAGAAGAATGAAGACCAAGACAGAAATTCTGAAGGGTTTGTCAACAAACCCACATCTGCAACATCAAAAGGGAATATGAACTGTTCTGAAGCCCAAAAAGCTTCTTAGAAGAGCTCAAGAAGGATTTTAAAAGTCTAATGAGAGAGGTAGAAGAGTCCTTAAAAAATACAATTGGCCAATTGGAAAAAAGTACACTGAAGAAAACAAGTCCCTAAAAAACACAATTGGCAAACTGGAAAAAAAGTACACTGAAGAAAACAAATCCCTTAAAAATACAATTGGCCAATTGAAGAAGGAAGTACAAAAACTAACAGAAGAAAACAATCTGTTAAAAACTAGAATTGGACAAATGGAAACTAATGACTCTATGAGAGAGCAAGAATCAGTCAAACAGAAACAAAAAAATGAAAAAATGGATGAAAACATAAAATACCTCATCGGCAAAACAACAGACCTGGAAAATCGATTCAGGAGAGACAATTTAAAAATCATTAGACTACCTGAAAATCATGATGAATAAATGAGCCTGGACAGTATCTTTCAGGAAATCATAAAGGAAAACTGCCCAGAAGTCCTAGAACCAGAAGGTAAAATAACCATAGAAAGAATACACCACTCACCACCTGAAAGAGATCCCAAATTGACAACACCAAGGAATATAATAGCAAAATTCCAAAATTACCAGATGAAAGAGAAGGTGCTGCAAGCAGCCAGAAAGAAACAATTTAAATATCATGGAACCACATCAGGATTACACAGGACCTTGCAGCTTCTACATTAAAAGACCGCAGGGCATGAACATGATATTCCATAAGGCAAAGGAGCTTGGATTGCAGCCAAGGATCAACTGCCCTGCAAAAATGAGCATCATTTTTCAAGGAGAAGATGGACATTCAACAAAATAGGGGACTTCCAAACCTTCCTATAAAAAGACCAGAGCTCAACAAAAATTTGATCTTCAAGTCCTAGATTCAAGAAAGACATAAAAAGGTAAATGGGACAGAAAGATACAAAATGTTGTTAATAAGGGTGAACTGTTTACATCCCTACAAGGAAAGATGACACTTGCAACTCTTGAGAACTGTATTGTTATTATACCATGTTAAAGGAGTATACATAAAGGGGGTGGATATTAGTTGACTTTGATGTAATGATAAAAAAAATCTAATCAAGTGGGTTAAATGGATCCAAGTAAGTGGATTAGTCTGATCTTAGAAAATGTACTGAGAAAGGAGGAGGCAGACAAGGGTAAATTACATTACAGGAAAAGACAGAAAATCCTATTACAGGACAGGAAAGGAAAGGAGGGGGTTGAGCATTGTTTGAACCTTGCTCTCATCACATTTGGCTCAAGAAGGGAATAACATAGTTAGGTATGGAAATCTAACTTGCCCTATGGGCAGTAGGAAGGAAAAGGGGAAAGAAAAGGGAGGGGGGATGGAAGGGAGGGAAGAAGCAGTGGGGCAAAGGGGAAGAGGGGGGAGGGGGAAAATAGAAGGGAGGAAAGACTAAAGGAGGTGGTGGTCAAAAGCAAAGTACTGGTGAGGGGTAGAAGGGAGAGAGGAGAAAGAAAAGCATAAACGGGGAAAAAAGGATGGAGAAAAAGACACAGATAGTAATCACAAATGTGAAAGTTGAATTGCTATCTTTTTTTTTCTCTTCTGTTGAGTTTTGTTTCCTCTTTCTGATGGTTCCTCCTATTGGTTTAATTTTTACTTACAACTTCACTAATGTGAAAATATGTTCAATAGGAATGTAATGGATAGCCTATATCAGATTGTGTACCGTTTTGGGGAGGGCGGTGGGGAAGAAGGGGGAGAAAAATTTTAAACTCAAAAGCATATGGAAGTGATTGTTGATAAATCAAAATAAATAAAGTATGCAAAATTAAAAAAGAAAATAATAACTTAACAATTAGACCTAGGGAAATGGAAGCTAATGATTCCATAAGACATCAAGAATCAGTCAAATAAAATCAAGAGAATGAAAAAAATAGAAGAAAATGTAAAATATTTCATTGGAAAATCATTGACCTGGAAAATAGAATAAAGAGCGATAATTTAAGAATTGATAGACTATCTGAAAGCCATGATGAAGAAAAAAATAGCCTGGATAACATCTTTAAAGAAATGATCAATGAAAACTTCCCTGCTATCCTAGAACAAGAGGGTAAAATCATCATTGAAAGAATCCACCAATCACCTCCTAAAAAATAGCCCAAAATGAAGACTCCCAAGAATATTGCAGGCAAATTTTATAGGGCCATGAGAAAATACTGCAAGCAGCCAAAAAGAAATAATTCATATATCAAGGAGTCATAGTCAGGATTACACATGACTTAGCAACTTCTACATTAAAGGATCAGAGGGCTTGGACTATGATATTCCAGAAAGCAAAGGAGCTTACATTATAAACAAGAATCAAGCACCCAACAAAATTTAGCACAATCTTTCCAGGGAAAAGATGAATAGTCAATGAAATATGGGAGTTTAAAACTTTCCAGATGAAAAGGCCACAGCTGAAAAGAAAATGTAATCTTCAAATACCAGTCTCAAGAGAAGAAAGAAAATGTAAACAGGAGAGAAAAAAAGTGTTATTCAATAAGGTTAAATTGTTTATATCCCTTCACAGAAAGATGATACTTGTATCTCCTGAGAACTTTATCTTTATTAGGGAAGTTAGAAGCAGTATGTATAGACAGAGAATGTGGGTATAAGTTGACTTTGGTATGATGATATACAAAATTAAGGGGTGAAAAAAGGATTGTACTGAGAGAAAAGGAAAGGGGGATGCAGAATAGGGTAAATTACATCACATGAAGAGGCACAAAAGAGCTATTACAGTAGAGGAGAAGAAGGGAGGGAGTGAGAATTGTTTGAACTTTACTTTCATCAAATTTGACTCAGAGAGAGAATAATATACACACTCAGTTTGGTATAAAAATTTATCTTACCCCATAGGAAACTAGGAGGGGAACAGGGAAAGAAAAGGGAAGAAGGGATAGATAGAAGGGAGGGCATAAGTAGGAGATGAAAGGGGAAAGGAAAAGGAGGGGAGTTGATAGAAGGCAGGGTAGATTGAGGGAGGCAGCAGTCAGAGACAAATCACTGGTGAGGGGGAAACAGGGTGAAAAGAGAGGAAAAGGATATATGGGGGGAAAATAGGATGGAGGGAAAAACACAGTTAGTAATCAACTGCAAATGTAAATAGTATGAACTCTCCTGTAAAACAGAAATAGATAGCAGAGTGAATTAAAAAACATAAAATCCTGCAATATGTTTCGAAGCAGAGATACACACACAGAGTAAAGAGAAAAGACTGGAGCAGAATATATAAATTTTCAGCTGAAGTAAAAAAAAAGTCAAGGTAGCAATCCTGACCTCAGACAAGGCAAAATCGAAAATAGGTCTAATTAAAAGAGATAAGGAAGCAAACTACATCTTGCTAAAAGATACCATAAACAATGAAGTATTATCAATAATAAGCAACTTTAGCAAAGTTGCAGGCTATAAAATAAACCCACGTAAATCATCAGCATTTCTATATATTACCAACAAAGCCCAACAGCAAGAGAAAGAAAGAGAAATCCCATTTAAACTTACTGTAGACATTATAAAATATTTAGGAGCCCACCTACCAAAACAAACCCAGGAACTCTATCAACACAATTACAAAACACTTTTCACACAAATAAAATCAGATCTACATAATTGGAAAAACATCAGTTGCTCATGGGTAGGCTGAGCCAGTATAATAAAAATGACAATCCTACCTAAGCTAATTTACTTATTCAGTGTCATACCAATCAAACTACCAAAAAATTATTTTATAGAGTTAGAAAAAAATAATAACAAGATTCATTTGGAAAAACAAAAGGTCCAGAATATCAAAGGAACTAATGAAAAGAAATGCAGGGGAAGGTGGCCTAGCAATTCCAGATCTTAAATTGTATTATAAAGCAGCAATCATCAAAACTGCCTGGTACTGGCTAAGAAATAGGGAGCTGGATCAGTGGAACAGGTTAAATATGCAAGACACAGTAGTCAATGACTATAGTAATCTATTATTTGATAAATCCAAAGACCTCAGCTTCTGGGATAAGAACCCACTCTTTGAAAAAAAAAACTGCCGGGAAAACTGGAAAAGAGTATGGCAGAAACTAGGCACAGACCCAAATCTCACACCATATACCAAAATAAAGTCAAAATGGGTTCATGACTTAGATATGAAGGCTGATACCATAAGTAAACTGGGAGAACAAGGAATAGTTTACCTATCAGATCTATGGAGAACTGAAGAATTCATGACCAAACAGGAGATAGAGAACATTATGAAAAGCAAAATGGATAATTTTAATTACATTAAATTGAAAAGTTTTTGCACAAACAAAGCCAATGCAACTAAGATTAGAAGGAAGGTAGAAAATTGAGAAAGAATTTTTACAACGAGTCTCTCTGATAAAGGCCTCATTTCTAAAATATATAGAGAATTAAGACAAATTTATAAGAACACAAGCCATTCCCCAATTGATAAATGGTCAAAGGATATGAACAGACAATTCTCAGATGAAGAAATTAAAGCCATCTATAGCCATATGAAAAAATGCTCTAAATCGTTATTGATTACAGAAATGCAAATCAAAACAACTCTGAGGTACCACATCACACGTATCAGATTGGCCAACATAACAAAACAGGAAAATGATAAATGTTGGAAAGGATGCAGGAAAACTGGAATGCTGATACATTGTTGGTGGAGTTGTGAAACTATCCAACCATTTTGGAGAACAATTTGGAACTATGCCCAAAGGGCTACAACAATGTGCATACCCTTTGATCCAGCAATAGCACTTCTAGGGCTATATCCCAAAGAGATCAAACAAATGGGAAAAGAACCCACATGTACAAAAAATATTCACAGCAGTTCTTTTTGTGGTGGCAAAGAATTGGAAATTGAGAGGATGCCCATCAATTGGGGAATGGCTGAGCAAGTTGTGGTATATGAATGTAATGGAATCTATTGTGCTATAAGAAATGATGAACAGGCTGACTTCAGAAAAACCTGGAAAGATTTGTATGGTCTGATGCTGAGTGAAGTGAGTAGAACCAAGAGGCCTTTGTACACAATAACAGCCACGTTACGAAGATCTAAGACATCTCCAGTGGCCTAGGGATGGAAAATAGTGTCCATATCCAAAGAAAGAACTATGGAAGTCGAATCGCTATCACTTATTTTTACCTTCTGTTGAGTTTTGTTTCATCTTTCTGATGGTTCCTCCTATTGGTTTTAATTTTTACTTACAACTTCACTGATGTGAAAATATGTTTAATGGGGTTTGTAAATGTAAAGCCTATATCAGATTGTGTGCCATCTTGGGGAGGGTGGGGGGGGAAGAAGGGGGAGAAAAATTTTCAACTCAAAAGCATATGGAAGTGATTGTTGATAAATCAAAATAAATTAATAAAATTTTAAAAAAATTTTTAAAAAAACAATGAAGTATTATCAGTACTAAACATATATGTACCAAGTGGTATAGCATCCAGATTCTTAGAGGAGAAGTTCGGGGAGTTACAGGAAGAAAGAGACAATAAACCTATACTAGTGTGGGACTTCAACCTTCCTCTCACATAACTAGATAAACCTTAGCACAAAATAAACAAGAAAAAAATTAAGGGTGTCAAAAGAATTTTAGAAAAGTTAAATATGATAGACCTCTGGAAAAACTGAATGGAGATAGAAAGGAATATACCTTTATTCTCAGAAACACATGGCATTTACACAAAAAAATTGACCATGTATTAAGGCATAAAAACCTCACAATCCAATGCAGAAAGGCAATAATATTGAATGTGTCCTTTTCACACAATGATGCAATAACAAATAAATGTAATAAATGCCTACAGAAAGATAGATTAAAAATTACTTGGAAACTATATAATCTAATCCTAAAGAATGAATGGGTCAAATAACAAATTTTAGAAACAATCAACAATTTTGTCAAACAGAATGACAAAAATAAGACAACATAACAAAATTTAGGAGGTGCAGCCAAAACTATACTTATGGGAAATTTTATATCTGTAAATGCTTACATGAATAAAACTGAGGAAGAACAGATCAAGAAATTGGGCATACAACTAAAAAAGTTAGAAAAAGAACAAATTAAAAATCTCTAATTAAATATCAAATTAGAAATTCTGAAAATCAAAAGAGAGATTACTTTTGGGGGCAGGTAGGTGGCACAGTGGATAGAGCACTGTACCTGGAGTCAGGAGGACCTGAGTTCAAATTCAGCGTCTGACACTTACTAGCTGTGTGACCCTAGGCAAGTCACTTAACCCCATCACCTAGCTGAAAAAAAAGAAAAAAAAGAGAAAATTTTTGCACTTATAAATAAAACTAAGAGCTGGTTTTATGGGGGAAAAACAATAAAATAGATAAATCTTTGGTTAATTTGATTAAAACAAAAGAAAGAAGAAAATCAAATTAACAGTATCAAAAATGAAAAGGGTGAATTCACCACCAATGGAAAGTAAATTAAAGCAATAATTAGGAGCTATTTTACCCAAATGTATGCCAATAAATCTGATAATCTAAATGAAATGGATGAATATTTTTAAAAAATATAAATTGCTCAGATTATCAGAAAAGGAAATAAAATACTTAAATACTCCATTTTAGAAAAAAAGAAATTGAACAAGCCATCCATGAACTCCAAAACAGAAAAATCTCCATGGCCTAAGGATTTACAAATGAATTCTACCAAATATTTAAAGAATAATTAATTTTAGTACTATGTAAAACATATTTGGAAAAATAATCAGAATCCTATTCTTTAATGACACAACTATGGTACATGTACAAAAATATTTATAGCAGCTCTTTTTGTGTCCAAGAATGGCAAATTGAGGTGATGCCCACCAATTGTGGAATGGCTGAACAAGTTGTGCTATATGAATGTAATGAAATACTATTGTGCTATAAGAAATGATGAACAGGCAGATTTCAGAACAACCTGGAAAGACTTCTATAGACTGATGCCAAGTGAAGTGAGCAGAAATAGGAGAATATTGTATATGGTAATAGCAACATTGTTGGATGACTAACTTTGATAGCTTAGCTCTTCTTAGCAATGCAAGATCCATGACAATTCCAAAAGACTTGTAATGGAAAATGTCATGCACATCCAGGGAAAGAACTATGGAGTCTGAATGCAGATCAAGGTTATTATTTTTCACTTTGTTGTTGTTGTTGTTTTTCTTTCCTGTGTTTTTCTCTTTTGTTCTGATTCTTCTTTCACAACATGACTAATGTGGAAATGTGTTTAATATGATTGTACATGTATAACTTATATCAGATTGCTTTCTGTCTTAGGGAAGGGGCAGGCAAGGGAGAAAAATATGGAACTCAAAATCTTTTAAAAGTGAATGTTGTAAACTATCTTTACATGTAATTGGGAAAAAATACTATTAAGTGGAAAAAAAAGAATATTAGTGTGTCTAATTTTCTGGAAATTCACATCAGTTAAAAACCAAACAATGAGAACATTCTGTAGCATCTTCTTTCAGAGGAGAAATTGTCCAGATTTCCTGTTGTTCAGAACCTCTTCCCTTCCCTATCATTCAACATGCTGAAAAAAAATTGACCTTTTTACTCATACAAAGGCTCCACAGAACCAGTGGGGGCTGGAAAACTTGGAGGCCCACTGAACCTGAACCTCAAGCTTCTGTGTAGCCTCATATTTAGCAGAAGGAAAGGAAATTATTTCAATTAAGCTATGGAATAAGATGCTTAAATGGTCTCACCAGGCTTAATAAAAATGGTGCCCCAATGCTGTATTTCTTACCTAATAAATAATATATTTATAGAGGAAAAGGCTAAAAAAGCATTTGTATGCCCCTGGTGCTCAAATGGCATGAGACTTTTTTTGTACTTTTTTTTTTTCCTGTGTCTTCAGTTTTTATACTTGCTAAGGCCCCTGATAAGCTAAACATAACTGGGGCCTTTCTGAGAACCAACCAATATCATCAGCAAGAGACTAATTGCTGTTAAGTCAGCTAATTTTCTTTTTATACCTTCCTTGAGTTGAAAGAAGTAATAAATTGCTTTTATTTAAATAATACTCTGCTTGAGTTTCAGGCTAGAGGAGGAAAAAACAAACAAGGGAGAATGCATATTTTCTGTAAATGGTTTTATAATCTACTCTGCCTGATTATGATAATAAAAATGGGAGAGTTTACCACATATAATACAATGATGTATATCAAGATGAAAATATTTTATCAGAGACTATTCAGAAACAAATTTCTGAAAAGTAAAAATACCTTTGCAACTAACCATACAACTTTTGAAGCAAATTATTCAACTTGCCTTCTATTAAAACACGTTAATGAATCAATTTACAGACGAAAATAGCACATTCTTGATTTTGACCTTAGTATATCGTCACTGTTATCAATATAGACAAAGGAAATAGTGTGAGAAAAAGTAAGTATCATTTCTGAACTGTAGATGTATTTCTTAAAGGTATGCCATTATTTGAAAATTCTAGGATCTGAGATAAAGAAGGAAAGAAGGAATGAGGGAATGAGGGAAAGGAAGGAAGGAAAGAAGAAAGGAAAAGAGAGGGAAGGATAGAGAAAGGAGTATAAGAAGAAAGGGAGAAAAAAGGAAGGAAGGAAGAAAGGAAGGAAGGAAGGAAGGAAGGGTGGACTATAAAATAGGGAGGGAAGGGACTAAGCATTTACCTAACACCTACTATATTCTAGACAACATGCTACACACTTTTTATAAATATTATCTCATTTGATCCTCACAACAATCCTGCAACATAGGTGTTGTTATTATCCCCATTTTACAATTAAGGAAACTGAGGCAGACACATGTACCCAAGATCACACATTTAGTACATGTCTGAGGTCACATTTGAACTCAGCTCTTCCTGACTCCAGATCTAGTGCTGTCTTCATTAGGCCAATTAGTTGCCTTAGCAAGAGATCTCAATGGCATCTTTCCTTCTAGTCTCCCAAAATCCTTATGCAAGTTATATAATACTCTTTCTTTTTTGTGTTGTATAGCTTTTTCAAAGTCATATGGCTAATGATTTAGAATAAATCCTTTACATGTACGTAGCATTCTTTTCACTTCTGATCTTTCTTTTGCACAGTGCCTAGTATGACGCCTGGAGCCTATGCCAGGCTTGCCTGCTTGCTTCAGTGATCATTGGGAGGAAAAATCAATGAGGTAATCAAGCCAACTTCCTCACCAAGGGAAAGAGATGAAATATGAGCATTAACAGAAGGAAGGAAAACATGGGGCAAATAATAGAGGAGTTAGGACCAACGGCAGAAAGATGGCACTGATAATCTAGGGCAGATAACATCTGAATTGAAGACAAGGTATACTTCTTTCGTCTCCCTGATCTTCACTCAGTCAAGTTGTTGATTCTAGTTCCGTCATTTCCCTGGTGTTAGCTCGGTCTCCAATCACACCCCCATAATGCTAATTCCGGCCATTGTCTCCTCTCTCCTTAGGCTATTATAATATCTCTTCCTCCAGCTCATCTTTCATCACTGCCAGCTTGTGTCACCTTTTCGTTCAAAAGCTTTCTGTGGCTCCTTCCCCAATAAAGTAGTGATAGGGAGTAGACCTGGAATTTCATTGTTATATGGACGTTTCAGATGGGAAGACTCCCTTTACCAATGAAGATCAGAACTCGCTCTATAAAGTCTCAGAGATTTGTCTAGAGAGCAGTGATGGATTAAGTGACTTGCCTGATGTCACACAGCAAGGTGAGGCTTGAATTAAACCCAAGTCTTCCTCACTCTGAGGCCCATCCTCTATCTGTTACTCCATGCTTGTCTCTACTAAATAAAGTAGAAACACACACACACAAAAACAACAACACTTACGCAGTAGCTCCAGGGGGCCACGAGGTGGCGACGCTCGCCCCGGGGCCGCCGGATGTCGGGGACCTCGGACCTTCTTTCTCCTCCGCGCAGCCGGCTGTAGTGGAGGCTGGATTTCCGGTACCGGGCGGCACACGTGTCTCTTTTTGGGTGGTCCCGCTCGCCAAAATGAAGTTCAATCTATTAGTGACCTCGCACCGAAGCGAGACCCGCAAGAGACACTTCAGTGCGCCTTCGCACATCCGGCGCAAGATCATGTCGTCCCCGCCCTCCAAGGAACTGAGGCAGAAGTGCAGCGTCCGCCCGATGCCCATCCGGAAGGACGACGAGGTCCAGGTGGTTCGTGGACACTACAAAGGTCAGTAAATTGGCAAGGCAGTCCAGGTTTACAGAAAGAAATGCGTCTCATCTGCATTGAGCGTGTGCAGCGTGAAAAAGCTAATGGCACCACTGTCCATGTGGGCATTCACCCTAGTAAGGTGGTTATACCAGACTAAAACTGGATAAAGATCGCAAAAAGATTCTGGAGCATAAAGCCAAATCCTGACAAGTTGGAAAGGAGAAGGGCTAATGTAAAGAAGAAACCACTGAAAAGATGCAAGAATAAAATGGTCTGTTATACAGTTGTAATTAAAAATTAAAATTAAAAAAATAACACTTAAAGCTCTCCAGTCTTTGTCTAATCTACCTTCCCTTCTATACCTTACAGTAACCTCATTTAAGTATTCTATAATCCTGTCCCACTGTTCTGCTACCATCTCTCCATTCTCATCCTTTCCTCTCCTTTCTGTGTGTCTGTGTCATCCCTCATTGCCTAGAATGGACTCCCTCCTTCTGCCATTTGAAATATTTCCCTAACTCAGGTGCTGTATTGTTCATGAAGGATCACCACTGTACCTTCTCCCTCCAAACAACAGGTGATCTTTCCTTTCTAGACTTTCCATAGCATTTTATTAGGAATGTTTTTTTTTCATAACACTTTATTTAGAATTATTTGGACTTCTATTTAGTATCTATAAAAGATTTCTGTCCCTATTTTATTCTTCCCCCCTCACCCCTTTCCAATTAGATTTTAAACTCATTAAATGCAAGATCATAAGATAATAAATGTATCATTGTATGGGATCTTGGAGGTAATAGAGTCTACTAGATGAGGAAACATAGAGGTTAATCTGCATCCATGCCTGCATCTATACATTTAGTGAGTTTTTGAGGTAGGATTTAAATTCAGATTTTCCTGTAATCCAAGTTCAATTATATAGATAATGCTTTCTCTTGGTTTTAGATAGATATTGCTTATAATTTTAAGGAAGACTGCATTTAGTCCTATGCTTTCTAATATTTTTAATGAGAATGGATATTCTATTTTGTCAAAAATAGAAATAGGCTTTTTTGTTTCTAGTGATATAATCATATGATTTTGTTACTTTTGTTCTTTTTGTTATTGATATGGTCAGTTATGATGACAGTTTTCCTAATATTGAACTAGCCCTGCATTTGTGGCGTGAATCTCACCTGGTCATGGTATATGATCTTTGTAATATATTGATGTAATCTCCCTGTTAGTATTTTATTTAAACTTTTGTATCAGTATTCATTAAAGAAATTGGTCTATACTTTTCTTTCTCTGTTTTTGCTTTCTCAG
The DNA here is from genome assembly GCF_003287225.1 of Phascolarctos cinereus. Lineage (NCBI taxonomy): Eukaryota > Metazoa > Chordata > Mammalia > Diprotodontia > Phascolarctidae > Phascolarctos > Phascolarctos cinereus. The sequence continues at coordinate 100,961,461 of NW_027555847.1, forward strand.
ATTTAGGTATCAGTTCCATATCTGTGTCCTAACAATGAATCTTAATGGGACCATTTATCTAAGTTTCTTATCTGACACCAGGCCCTTATCATCATTTCATTCTTGAACTATTGTAATGGCCTGTTGGTTGGTCTCCCTTCCACAAGTCTCTCTCATTTCAATTCATCTTCCACTCAGCTGTCAAATTGATCTTCCTAAAAAGCAGAAGGTCTGACCACATTACCACCCTATTCAATAATCTCCAGTGGCTTCCTATCACCTTCAGAATCCTCTGTCTGTTATGCAAAGCCCTTCATAATCTGGTCCTTTCCTACATTTTCAATTTTTTTACACCTTACTTCCCCCCAAGTAGTCTGTGACCCAGTGACATTGGCCTCCTTGCTATTCCATTTCCTGACTATATGTTTTCACTAGCCTTCCCCCATGCCTGGAATACTCTCCCTCCTGGCTTCCTTGGCTTCCTTCAGGTCTCAGTTAAGGTCCCACTTTACATAAGAAGCCTTTCTCAGTCCTTAAGTTTAGTACCTTCTCTCTGAGAGTCTCTCATTTATATTGTATACATCTTGTTTGCCCCTAGTTGTTTGCATATGGCCTCCCCATTATACCGGGCACTCTGTGAGAAAAGGGGACTGTCTTTTGTCTTTCTTTGTAATCCCAGTGATCAGCATGTCACTTGGCACATAGAGCATTTTTAATGAATGCTGGTTGACTAAGCTGCATCAGCTTGAGATTCCTGAAAAAAATCTGCTTATGAATTCCCAAGGTACTGGAAAGTATACTGGAATCAGGAGAGAGCTAGGTTCTAGTTCACCTGCAACCCTTGCCCCCTGTGTGGAATGGACAACCTACTATTCTCTTCTAAGTTTCTGTTTCTAAATCTGATGGAAAGGGTAGCTAGGTTGCACAGTGGATAGGGCCCCGGCCCTGGAGTCAGGAAGACCTGTGTTCAAATCCGACCTCAGACACATAACACTCACTAAATAAATACATAAATAAATCTGACAGGATACTGATAACTGTAGTAGTAGCTCTGGGTTGTGAGGATCACATAAAGTAACTAATATGCTTGGCAAAACTCAAAGCTTGACTATTATTACAACATGTTGTTATAGATGTATATATTTAAATGACTCTGTTGGAGAGGGTGTTGATTCAGATTTTTGATTTCTTTGGTGTAGAGAACACATGGTATGGAAACTGCCTTCACCTACGTAGGTCCCCAAGGCCTGGATAATTTATAATCAGTTGCCTGGAGCACAGAGTGATTAAGTGATTTGCCCATGGTCACACAGGTAGTATGAGTCAGAGGCAAGAGAACCCAAGTATTCCTGACTCTAAGCCTGGCCCTCATCCACAAAGACATGTTTGCCCAGAGTAATATTTGCTTTCCCAAAATTGAATGTAAGGCATATTTCTTTGTTGAACATATCTGAAGTAGACACGTAAACCTAAGACTATGAATTATGGGATCTTCTAAACATTGGTAGAACATTGTTAACATTCCACAAATAAGGAACAATAATCAAATATGTAGAAGGGAAAGAATTGAACATCTAACATAGTTTATGAACCTCTTATCTACTGCCCACTTAATGGTACCCAGCTAGCCTTAGGAAGAAGCAGAGATGACCACTGCCCACAAGATGTGACTTTAGTAACTGAAGAGCCTTCACTCAAATAATTGCCTCACTTGCAGCATCATTTGTTTATATTCTACCATTACAGAGTCATGCTTTACTATGAATTTCTTGAATTCTTTTAAATTCTAGAATTCTGGATTTCTTTTCACAGAAAGAGTAACATTCAAAGCTTCACAGTCACATAAACCCTAATGTGAATGGGCTTACCAGATCTTTTCTTGAGAGTAAGTTTGGATAGCAAAAAGGAGGGAGAGAATAAGGTCACTTGGTTTATGGAGAAAAGTCAAAGACACTGAATAAAAATTTTGTTTAGATTGATATCCTGTCAATTTATTTGTTCATTTGTTTTAATATTAGTATAACTGCAGTGCAGTATAATTCGACTCCTTTGTAATCCTATGTATATTGTTTTATACATTTAAAAATAACACTTTCAGAAGGCATCCATAGGCTTCACCAGATTGATAAAGGAGACCAAGGCACAAAAACGGTTAAGAATTCCTTATCCATGTGTTTTTGTTTGTTTGTTTGTTTGTTTAGGGTATTTATTCACCATCCTGCTTTGGAACTGACATTGCATTAGACTTTAAAATAATCTTTGTCCAATTCCACCTCTCCATTTCTATGCAGTAGAAGCATATTTTCCATGGCCTGAATATGGCCTATGATTTCAAAATATTGCTCTTTTCACCAGCCAGCATATTTGATAATATGGTTTTAATAATGTCAGCCTCTAAGAATTCCTGACATGAGGAATGTCTAGGACTCAAACTGAGAAGGATTTCATAGGTCTTTCAACTTTAGTGTAGATTGTCATTAGATTTAGATCTCTTGATGGTTACTGAAAGAAAGAATAGCAACATGATTCTGAAAGAACAAAAAAACAACCTGATGCTTAAAAAATAACTTAAGACATCTTGAGAAAGCAAAGGTTCTTTGTTTAAAACAAATCGATTCAAATCAGATTCTGTATTTCAGCATCACCTCATATTTGCAAAGCTCTTTAGAGAAAAGAAGCCATTTACACATACAATAAGTGAACAAATGTTTTCCAGATACAAATTTACTATTCCTTCCATCCATTCCAGGGAACAAGAGATCATTGGCAAACTCATTTTGCAGATAAAGAAACAGAGCCTTAGGAAGGCTAATGGGTTTGCCTAAGGGGCCATATTCAGTGATAAAATTGGAGGCAAAATGGGGATCTCAGGCTCTATTTTTTTTTTAATTCTATTGAGCAATTTGGCCTGCTAACAATAAGGCCTTTTAAAAATAATTATGGGAAATGTAAAAATGCCCCTGTACTTTGACTATTCATATTTTACAGACGGAGTCCATGAGCAGTTCTAATGGAACTAAGAAGGCCATGCATCTTGCTAAAAAGCAACATTATGTATTGCCTTGTTATTCCTTCTTAGTAATATGCTAGAAAGCTCTGTTTTTCTTCCTGATTTCTGTTTGATTTCTGATTCCTTTGAGCATCAGTAGCAACCAGTGACTTCAAACTCTTAAGTAGTCACAGAAAAGAGCGCAATCGAAAATATGACAGAAAAGCTGAAGCCACCTAAGTCTCACCAATTTTAGAAATGCAAACAGCCAATCAGAGGAGACTACCTAACCCACTGTGTTTGGAGATGCAGTGGGCTCTGATCGAGGCTAGTTGGGCATGCTCAAAGGATCCTGAGGTTACCCTGAAATAGGTTGTAATGGGCTTGGAATGCTGCAGGCAAAGTGTAACACCTTTTAAATGGATTAATGCATAAAGATTTCTTGAACATTTCTTGTGTGTCCAATGTAGAGGGAAATACAGATTCAAGTTGGAGAGACAAGGCTAATGTATATATGTATATTTTATATATTATATATATTTTTATATATTATATATACATTTTATATGTTTTATATATATATATATGTGTGTGTGTGTGTGTGTGTGTATGTGTGTGTGTATATATATATATATATATATATATACCAGAGAATCTTGGAAAAAGAAGGAATCTTAAAGATCACCTAGTCAAATCCCTTGATTTTGTAGGTGAGGAAACTAAACTGAGGCTCAGATGAGTGAAAAAAGTTACCCAAGTTGACACAACTAATCAGTCACAGAAATCATATCTTCTGACCCTTCACCCTATTGTTTTTCCATTAGACCACATGAAATGATTAGTGTAATATATATGATTAATTATACTTACAGTACAGCGAATTATAGATCTACCTTCTGCAAAACTATCAAAGATTGATGAGGGAAGAGTGGGTCACTAATCCTTTTTCAGAGCTTTAGAGTATCATGGATGTTTTAGTTTTTTTCTGTTCAGATGAGCTCCCAGAAGTTAAGCCCCTTCTGGGGTTCTTTATATTACAACCTATTAGGTATTAATTGTGTTGAACTTCTTCCCTAATCCTTATGTAACTAAAAGTTGTATTTGAATTAGTATTGCTTCTTTAAGATGAGGCTGTAGTAATACTGATTTTAGTTTATGTTTTTTGTTTATATATGTATATATATATATATACACATACATTATATACATATATATACATATAACGAATGAGCATTGATATATAATCAGAACTATAGGTGATTGTATTTTGATAGTTCTATTGATTACTTATTGTATGATGTTTTCTTTGCAGAGATAACTAATTTTGAAATAAACTTCTATTGAATTCAGCCATGAGAACAACCCTGTGCTGACCAAAAACTAGGATATTTGCTCAGATAAATGTTATCCCATTTGATAAGCCTGATTAACCATTTACTCTTGTGTCTTCAAATTGTAGCTGAGCAGATGGGTAACTAGCAGTCCTCATGCCAGGGACAAGCATTAAGGTGTTAGCAAATCAACTTTTAAACAAATTTAGTTGGTATAGGAGAGACGTTGTGGAGAAACTTCAGAACTATAAATGCTGTGGGAGAATTCAGAAATCTGACTTGTGAGAAAACTGAGACCCTAGGTGTCAGTCCCTGTGAGCAAATATACTCTGAAACACTGCAAGGCTGCTAGTAAATGGAATGTCTGTCTTGTAGTGTGGCTGTAGGGAAAGGAAGGTTACCATCTAGTAGCATCCTTTCATAGTAAATTATTCTTGTTAACTAGGTGCTAAGATCAGTTATTTTTGCCTGTAATCTGCAACCTTTAAATTTTGGCAATTGGAACAATGCCGCAGTTGCCCCTTTCTAATTATGGCTCTAGGAATAATACATTAGATCTGGTATTATAGTATTACTCTAATTATACAGTTATCTCTTCCACATTGGGACTTTCCCCATTGTAGTTTCAATATATTGCAGGTTAGCATAAGAAATTAAATGGAAATTTTGGGGAAGTTTTGTGGAAGCCACAGATGACATGTGAAGGCCAGTGGAAGACACTGGAATAGTTCAGAACTCAGAAATGCATAAAATATATGTATAGTATTGTATAATATCGACCCAAATTTTACAATAAAGTACTGTAAACATCCATACAAGAAAAAGAAAAGATTCAGATTTCTCTGATACAAAGGAAGGGCCACAATTTTCACACAGATTTTCCAGATCATTAGGGCGCTGAATCCCTAACTCCTGAAATGTGGAAGGAATGACTGTAATTGGAAGTCATGGGACTCCCATGTCTAGGTAGGGATAGGGCACCTTCAGGAAATCAGTATTCTTTCTAGACAATCTAGGGAAACCATGAAGAGGTAAGATTTTCAATTGTTTGAAAACTGTGAAGGCAATGATTTGGTAGACCTGGGCTGGATACAGGCCTATGGCACAATAGGTAAAAATTCCCTTAAAAAAAACGTCAAACACATTCCAAAATACTGATCCCTACAGGGTTCATCTAAAGTTTTAACGTCCCATAAAGTCACCAATCTGCTAAGAGATGTTTCCACTCAAGATGTTTTATCCCCATTGACTGCTTTCATAATCATTGGTATTTTTATTACAACAAATACAATCCCTGAAAATCATGGATGGTTCACTCATAGCACTGGTTGTTAAATACAGTTAATAGAATATCAATGGTTTATTTTAGTGGGAAGGCAGGCTATTCTCTTAAAATTTTTGTTGACAGCAATTCCAAACCTTTGAAAATCACACTTGGTAGAAGACATTGTTATTCAAAGAACCACCATTAAGTCAGTTTAGCTCTCACCCTGTTAACTACTCTGAAGCACATTTTTTTTCTAAGACAATGTAGGCAGCCATCTCCTGATTATCTTCAATTATAAATGCTTATCTGTTTCCATTCATGCTTTTGATAGCCTTAGTCTTGTATGACATTGTTGGCATTTAGGACACAAGTATAAAGATTCCTTGTGAGTTTGGGGTGCCAAATGTAGTGATCAGGCATATAATAAAGTCAAGAATTTAACAAAAAGTGCAGAAGACAAGTCCTTGTTGAAAGCTCTGCACAATCCAACCTATTTTCTGCCTGTACAAATAGGCTTTTTAATGCAAGAGAATGGGACATTTTGTTTTCATGTTTAGATTAAAAAAAAAAAAAGAATGGATTTAAACACTTCAACTAGATGTCAACAAAAGTACTTGTTGCCCAGATAAGAATTACTAAACAGCAGCTTACATGCATTTTTTTTTCCCTGTCTCATGGTAGTAATCTTTTTAAGTATTTACCTTCTCTCTGTGGTCTTTGCAGCCTCCAGAAAAGATGGCCACCCAAAGCAGAGATTAAAAATATTACAAAACCAGGAAGTTTGTGATGACATGAGTTGTCAGTTCAGAAAAAGAAAGCAGGGGAAATGGCTTAAGGCTTTCTTGACAAGGGATAGAGCTTTTATACTCAAATGCTTTTCAAATAGGAATCAACCAATAGTAAAACATTCAGATCACTAACCTTTTCAGAGTTAGAGGGTCTGTCATTTAGTTATAGCAGATATAGTTCCTTTCCTTCCTTCTAATTGCCAACATCCTAGTCCAAGCTCTAATAACTATAGAGCTGTAATGTTTCAAGAGTCTTCTAACTGTTCCTCTGTCTATATATTCTACCCCCAAATCAGTTTTCAAACAGCTGTAACAGTAAATATTCAAATCAACCTGTGATCTTATTACTGTAGGTTTTCCCTCTAAAAGAGTTCATAACTCATCCTGTTTGACTGTTAATTTTATTTTCCCATATATTTGCCCCACTCCATCCAACTAATGTGTTGTGGGAAATTCTTTGCTCTTTTATATATCTCAAAGATACCCATGAAATATTGGATTTATGCAATTGTTATCTGTTGCTATGTTATGATCAGACTATCTTTTTTTCTAATGATCTGTTTCTTTGGCTTTAGTCAAGTAACTTCACTTCTCAGCACTCTAAGCAACTTCTAATATAAGTTGGAGAACAATTGTTGATCTACATTAGTAGAAAGAATTTTCTCAAAAGATTTCCCTTAACTAAATAAATTACAGGTTTAAAGCACCATTTCTCCAAAAAGATTTCTTATAACATTCTTTACTACTTCATAATTTATTTGAAATGCATTTCAACCTGCCGATATCCATCATCTTTCTTTTCATTGTTATTTGCATAATACTCAATTTTAGTTTTTTGAAGACTATCATATTGTATAACCAATAGACATAAAATGACTTCAGAGAGGATTGTTGTTAAGAACTTGGGTTTTTGTTTCAGGGAGAAGGTAGAGAGCATTAAAGCTATTGCACAATTCCTCAAAGGTAATGAAACCCACTTTTCTCCTTTGGTTAAATTCTTGGCCCAATCACTGCCCATTTGCAAGAAATATATACTAATGAACAAGATTTACTGGTTTCTATGAATACTCTAGCCTGGAAAACGTTGTTGTTGTTGTTGTTGTTGTTGTTTTTCTCTATGGATAGGTCAGATTTTTCCAAGTCACTACGTATCTTATCCAGGAGAATCTAAAATGTTTGAGGGCTTACTATAGTCAGGACAATATCAACAGATAAGAACATGTGAAGGACCTCATCATATATTGAAGAATTCTTCTTGAATTTGGACTCTGTCTTGGACATCCTCCATGACAGTGGCAAACACCTTTGATGAGCACACATCTCCTAATCTGCCAAACTAACTTTCCATAAATACTCCTTTACACAAATTACCTCCTTAATCCAAAACTTTCAACAGCTCTCTTAGCATATAAGGCAAAGTCTGTAACCGGATTAGTGTTTAGAACCTTTGTAATCTGACTCCTAAAGATAGACAAACTTTTTTTTTTCTCCTACTGGTCTCCTTAAGCAAACTATTTACTCCCACTTAATTGACTGAGTCATTGAAGTTCCCTGCAACTCCACTTAGATTCTTGCCATCATCCCTTTGTTTAGGTGATATGCCATGTCTACGACAATGAGGATGATGATAATGATCATGATGATGATGATGATGATGATGATGACAATGATGACAACAATGATGATATTGATAATATCCTATATTTACATAGCACTTCAGGGTCACAAAAATTTTTTCATATATAGAATCTTATTTGTTCCTTATAACCTCCCTGTGGAGGAAGTTGTTCTATTATTATTTTCTCTTATTTTGGGGGTGAAAAAGCTGAAACTCCAAGGAGTTCAGTGAATTGCCCAAAGTAACACAATTAACAACTAATAGAGCTGGAATTTAAAACCAAATATTTTGCTTCCAAGTCTCTTTTTTTTTTTCACTATAACACTGAAAATCCTTCTGAAGAAAAATATCATCCTTTGGACTTCTCAGCATTTCCCTACCTTTAAGGCACAGCTTATGTGCCTATAGGAGTCCTTGCCTGATCAATCAGCCACAAAGCTCTCCATGATCTTTCCTTCCTCTGAACTCTTATATTCTTCTTATCATTCTCAGTTGGTACTTCCTATGCACTGCCTTAGAAAGAAGACAAAGAGGAGAAAAGACCAGTAGCAGATTACAAAATAACCCACAAAATCAGCATCATTTCTATAAAATAATATCAAAAACTATGAGGAATGAATGGAAAGAGAAGTTCAATTCAAAATAAATACAAAATGCATAAAATATACGGGTGAAATCTACACAAGTATGCTCAAAACCTATAAAGACTGAGTAACAAAATATTCCTTGAAGAAATAAAAAAAATTAAATAACTGGCATAATATTCAGTGTTTATGTCTGGGGTACCAAGGGTATATATTATAATAAATATTATAATATATATAATATATAATAAATAATATAATAAATATTATAATAAAAATTATAATAATAATAAAATTAATGTACTGACTAAATGCTGTTCAAAGCAAATTATCAAGGGGATACTTTATGGAGTTAGACAAAACAATAATAAATCCACTAAGGAACAAAACTTCTAGAATATCAAGGGAAATATTGGGGAAAACAAAGCAAGAATGAATGGAGAATCATAACACTTCCAAACTTCAGATGATATCAAACAGTAGTAATCATCAGAACTGTTTAGTACTAGTTGAAAAATACAAAAGTAAACCAATGAAATAGTCTAGACAAAGAAGAATCAGAAATTATTGAACTTGATTCTCTTGTGTTCAATAAATTCAAAGACATAAAGAACTCTATTCATTAAGTCTTACTGGGAAAACTGGAAGAGTCTAGCAAAAATTAGGCTTAGACCGCCACTTATTCCATGTGCTGCATTAAGCTCAAAATGGATCTGTGACCTGAATAAACCATACCATAAATGAGTAAGAGAACTATGTCAAAAAGTAGGAGGTAAATTCTTAATCAAATGAAGGATAGAGGCAATTACAAAAAAACTTTTCAAACACCACTTCATTATTTTGTGAAGGAACAAAAGTAATACAACTAGGAAAAGAATGGAAGTAGCCAGCAGCGGGAGGGGGAGAAGGATGGAATCATTATATGATAAAAGCCCGATACCAAATATATAGGAAATCAAAAGAAATATATGGCTAAATGTAATACATAAATGGACATAGGATATGAGTAAGGAGTTCTCAAGAGAAGAATTTCAAATTATTAACAACAGTATGAAAGAATGATCCAAATCACTAATAATAAGAGAATATATATCAAAACATTATTGAAGTTTCACCTCACATGAAGCAAATTGGCAAAGATGACAAAACATGAAAATCTTCAATGTTAGAAGGGTGGTAGAAAGACGGGCACATTTTAATCCATTGTTTGTGGAGCTGTGAATTAGTCCAAATTTTCCAGAATGAAAATTGTAATTACACAAGAAAGTAACTAAAGCAGTAATATTCTTTGGCCTAGAGTTTCCATTGCTAGTTATATGCTGCATATCATACATCCACTAGTGTATTTAGAATGCTATAGTTCACTTCATATAAGGTGATAAGAATAAATTCCCACTTCCTTATTTACCCCCACTTTGGCATCATTGTTATCTGGGCTAATAGGACAAGTTGCTTAGAAGTTGTTGCCAAGTCCACACTAGAGATCCAATCAAGCCAATGAGTGTAAAGCAGGAAATGGAATTTATCTCCTAAATTTGTTTTGAAAAGAATACTGATGCTACTCCAGAAAGAACACTCAAAAACTCATGGCAAGAGAATTGCTTTTTCAAAGGGCCAAAACAGAAATGAGGGTAGTGAACGTTGACATACTGTTAATACTATCAGTGACCAGGCTGAAAACTGTCTGAGTAATGTATTGCCTATGTGGGGGAGAGTTGTGGCTTTAGACAGCCACTGACTGGTGGTATTTTTATAGTGACTATAACCATTAACAGATGTATTAAGTTAATGTATTTGCTACCTCTTCCCACTTAGCCATTGACACAAGTCTGCTTCTAAGATAAGAGAGTATTTTTATGTTCCGCTCAATAGCATCCCTTGGCCAGCCAGCAGATGAGAACCAAACTGCAGCTTTCTCAAGCAGTAATGCCTGGGTTCAATTATAATGGGACCACTCAAAGAAACAAGTACAAAGCTTGTATCAGGGCTTTCTCACAAAACTCAATGAATTCTTTGAAGAAGCAAATTCAGCTTAAGTAAATAATGGGTACATCGTGTGAACCGCTTTGTCCTACTTAATGAGACCATTGAGCTTTCTTCTCTGTTGTGATTTTTCTCACTTTAAACTCCTGTAGCTAGGGCATCTTCTAAGGAAGGCAATTGTTAAATTTACCAAAATTCTGGGAAAATTCTGGAACAAACCATTAAAGACATGATTAATGAACATCTAGAAAAAATAAGTAATGGTTACAAAAAGCCAGTATGGTTTGATCAAGAAAAGGTCATGCTCAACTAACCTCATTTCCTTTTTTGTTTGTTTTTTTTAATTCAATTTTATTTTCTTTTCGGTACCAAATTCTCTTCCTCGCCTCCTCTACCCATTGAAAAGGCAAGAAAAAAAAGTCCCATTATAAACATAGATAGTCATGAAAAATAAATTCCCACATTAGACATGTTCCTTCAAGAAAGAAAGAGAGAAAGAGGAAAAGAAAATTGTGTTTTGATCCACACTCTTGAGTCTATCACTTCTCTATCTAGAGGTAGATTGTGTATTTCATTATTAGTCCTTTGGAATTGTGGTTGTTCATTGTGTTTATTAGAGTTCTGAGTCTTTCAGGGTAATGCTTTTGTTGTTGTACAATCTATTCTTTTGGTTCAATTCGCTTCACTCTGCATCACTTCATACACATTTTTCCAGGTTTGTCTGAAACCATCTCCTTCATTTCTTACAGCACAATAGTATTTCATCCAATTCGCATGCTGTAATTTGCTCTGCCATTCCCCAATTGATGGGCATCCCCTCAATTTCCAATATTTTGCTGCTACAAAGATATGTGTGTGTGTGTGTGTGTACATAATTTTTTTTTACTTTGTCTTTTTTTTCTCTATAAATTCGGGAGAGAAATAGGTTCCTCCTTATTTAAGTGGTTTAATCTTTTCTCAAACTTTACACGCACTGCTAATCAAAACTCTAATGTTTTATTCCAAGGAATCCCAACCTGGGACGAGTATGTCCTAGGGGACCAGAGACAATGAACAAGGGGGTATAGAGAATATTTTGTAAATAACTTTAGCATCTTATTACAATATCCCAAAAGCAGTAGTGTTAGTGGAAAAGAAGTATAGACTATTGAAAGAACACTAAGGAAGTGAAAGCAAGGTGAGAGGCAGAGGGGTGCCTCGAAAATGTTGAAATAAATGCTTGAAGCCATAATTTCTACTGACCAATACCAAAAGAATGAGATGTGGCTGTAAAATCATTTTCATGCTGAGATAAAAAAGACAACAACCCAGGGAAGGATGATCTCTGTAATAACTAGGAATTCTAAACGGATTCCAATTATTAGAGGTATAAAAGTTGTAGGGTACCCTGGGAGAAGCTTGCACTATTTTATCCAATGTTTTCACAAGGTTTAAAATCCATTAGCTCTCAAACAAAGCTAGAAGCAAATTGGAGTGTTAACATGATATGCAGGTATCCTTTTCCAAAACTAAACCAACATAAAATTGTTTTTACAAGAAACAGATTCGAGTCTCACTAATTTGACTATCTTAATAAACATCTTATAACTTGAAATACCAAAAAAAGTTATTAGTTAGAAAAGAATTTTTCTTTATAAAATTAATCTATTTCTTACTATGTACATATATGTATGGTAAATTATTTAAATTATCTTCATTTGTAATGAAAAGGGGGTATGAAAAGGCTTTACTGAAGGTCAAAGGGGGAACAAATGCCTCCCAAAACATTAGATACTCCTCTTTTATTTCATTAACTCTATTTTTCCTTCCCTACTGCTTCATGTACTCTCCAACTATTTCTCCATCCTCATTTCCATTATTTTCTCATTTCTCTTCTTCTTCCCTGCCCCCATTTCCAAGTCCTACTATATCATTCAGTAATTAATGAAAACAGCTCTAGAGTTGTTTCCAACCTATATGATTATGAATATTATTAGCCACAGTGATCATAGATATAATATATGCATTAATGAAATTACTTTCTTTGATGACTCAATAACATTCCAGACATCCTGTGTGCTTATAGATTTATAAATCAAAAGGTGCTCTCTAATTGGACACTAAAATTGTTTAAATTCTTCTTGAACTTTAAATTTTTATCTATTGTCGGCTGAAAGAATTTTCCTGAGAAGCTGATTTGCTGACTGTGTACATGAAATCCTTTATCTTAAATCTGGAGATATATCTAATGTTATTCTATAACTTCTATATGCCATATTCTTTATATGATTTAGAATGGGGGACAATTGTGAAATTTGATTTTTTTCCCTTGCTTTTTTTTTCTTGCTCCTAAGATTGTATATTTTTTGTATTTGTTATCAAGTTTAACAATGATGAGTCTGAGTAAGTCTACTATTCTTAGGAACTATACATTTTGTTAACTTGTGAACTATGTTTCATTTTCACTAATTCTGGGAAATTGTTTTATATAATTTCATGAAAAAATAGTGCTCAGATTTTTTTTTCTTTTTTACAGTTTTCAAGAAGGCCTTATTTACCTTAAATAATCTTTCACTGGCTCTGGCCACTAAAGCAATCGCCTTTGTCTTTTTAGCTTTTTTTTTTTTTTAGCTTGAATAATTTTCTGGAATTCTGTTAGTTGTAACAATTTGTGAGCTATCTTTCATTTTCACTATTTCTGGAAAAAAATTTTTATGTTCTTTCATGAAAAATAGTAAGTCTACTCTTCTTAGGACTTGTACATTTACTTATATTTTAATCCATTGTTTTGTTTATACTTTCCATGGATATTTTAATTTTTCAATTTATCATTCATCTATTTAAATTTGGACTTTATTATTACCTTGTTCACACTCAATTGCTTCATTATTTCATTATGTTACATTACCCTAACTTAATGCCTTCATTTTTAAAAAAATTGTTGATTATCTATATTATTTTGTGCTGAATTAATTCTTGGTACTTTTAAATTGTTAGGCTATTTTAACTTTTCCTTTTATACACAATTTCCCTATCATTGTGTTCATTAGATCATTTATTTGAGATATTTTTGGAAGACTTTTATTTAGAGATTTCTGGTAGTTTAGCTTTTTCTTTTTAGTATTCCTAATTTTTCTTTTAAAGAAGATGATTAAAGAGAAATATCTCTGGTGATTTCTTTAGTTATTTGCTTCTAAAACTCCTGTGTCTGTTTTGTCCATCTCCATCAGAAATGTATATTCCATTTCCTACTTAGACTTGGTGATATTATACTCCAAGTCCAATTTTCCTCCCTATTTCTCATAATTCTTATTCTCACTCAGGTACCTCTCCTAGGTTCACAGATTTCCAAATATGTGTATAATTTCCTGATATGCCATCACACTTTCCTTTTTGTTCTATTCTCTTTCTTTTGAATACTTTAATTGATATTTTCCAGTAATGAGTTATAATACAACAAATTTCAATAACATTTAAACATATAAGAAATGGCATTTCCCTCCACACCTCAACCTTAACCTTAAGAACTATCTAAATCCTTATCTTTAGATATATGGGTCTCAATTAACAATCCATTATCTCTCCCTCACTGAAATTCTTTACCTCCTAATCTGTCTTCTGGCATTCCTAGCCTCCTTTAAATCTCAGCTAAAGTCCAACCTTCTTCAGGAAGCTTTTCCCAGTCCTTCTTAATATTGATAGCTTCCTACTCTAAGATTATCACCAATTTTCATATGTATATATATAATATATATATATATATATATATATATAAATATATATATATAAATTGGTATTATATATAGTATATATTCTATGTGTGTGTGTGCGCGCGCACATGTGTGTGTGTGTGTGTGTGTGTATCGTTTGTGTGTTGTCTCTCCTTTAAGACTATAAATTCCTTCAGAGCAGGATTTTTTTTTTCATTTTGCTTTGCTCTGAATCCCCTAACACTTAGTGTGGTGCCTGGCACATATTAGGCCCTTAATAAATGCTTGTTGATTTAATCTCTTTCACATACCCTCACAACTGTACAAGATCTTTAGAGGTGATTAGTAGCAGAATATGACTGGAGTTTTCCCTCCATGAAGTATTTACATTCTTTTTTAAAACTTTATTTTATTTTTAATTTATGGAATAAAATAGGCATTTCCATAACATAGTATAATAAAGATGATTGCACATGAAACTGCAAATCTACTGTACACAATTTGCTATTCCTTTTAAATACCTAACAAAGTTATCATGTAAATTTTTTTTTATTACCCTCATCTTAGAGATGGCCATCATTGGACACAAATATGTGTGTGTGTGTGTGTGTGTGTATGTGTGTGTGTTATGTAAAATTGTTTTATACATAGTTCTATTTATCAGTTTTTTCTCTGGATGCAGATAGTGTCTTGCTTTATAGGTCCTTTATACCTAATTTGGGTATTTATAATAGTCAAAATGACTTATTCTTAAGGTGAGTTTAAGTTCATTAAAGTTCATTCTTAAAACAATATTGCTGTTACCATATACAATAGTCTCTTAGTTCTCCTCATTTCACTCTTTATTATTTCATGCAAGTCTTTCCATGTTTTTTTCTAAGATCATTTAGCTCATCATTTCTTATACCATAACAGTATTCCATCACAATTCCATCACAGCTTGTTTAGCCATTCTCTATTTGATGGGCATCCCTGCAGTTTCCAGTTCTTTACCACCACAGAGAACTGCCATAAACATTTTTAGAACATATAGATTCTTTTCCTTTTTCCCTAATCATCTTTGGAAATAGACCTAATAGTAGTAGTGCTGGGTCAAAGGGTATAGGCAGCTTAATAACTCTTTGGGCATAATTCCAGATTGTTCTTCAAAATGTTTGGATCAGTTCACAATTCCACCAACAATGAATTAGTGTCCCAATTTTTCACATCCCTCCAACATTTGTTATTTTCCCCTTTAATCATTTGAGCCAATCTGGTAAGTGTAAAATGATACCTCAAGATTGTTTTAATTTGCCTTTCTCTAATCAATAATGATTTAGAGCACTTTTATATGACTATAAATTGTTTTGATTTCTTCATTGGAAAACTGCCTGTTCATATCCTTTGACCATTTATCAGCGGGGGGATGACTTATATTCTTATAGATTTGACAAGTTCTTTATTTGAGATGTATATTCTATCCTGTGACTTGGGCTCTATTTCATTTTATATAGATGCCATTTGGGCTGCTGTTCATGGGTATAGAGGTGAAGGAATTGTTCAATTTCAGGGAATCAGAAAATTGGCACAGATTTTACGTCGCTCAGTGTGTTGCTCTTTGAGAATCCAGGAGCCAGAAGCAATGTCAGCAATAATATGATTCAGATTAGCTACGTAAGGGGGTATATACACACACACAAACACACACACACACATTATATATATATATATATATATATAATATGTGTGTATGTATGTATGTGTGTATATGTATGTTTATATATGTATACACATGTATACGTGCACGCACACACACACATATGTATATACTGTCATCATTACTTGCTTCGCATTTATATGCTGAGTGGGGGCACTTAGCAAACAAGCTGCAAATGCTGATAGAGATAATGTAGAGACACACCTCCATGCGCTAAAATGGCAATACAAAGGCATCCAAACAAAGCAAATGCCAAGCTGCCAACACCTCCACCACACCTCAAAGTCTTTATCACTCAATCAGTCCTCTAACACCAAGAATGCACACCTCAACACAGCCTTCACTATCCTATCACTGTCCTACAACCTGTACTCAGTGGTCTCAGTATTCACCATATATTTTGCAATACATGACCATTCTGCCCATTTCTTCACTTCTTTATTCAATCTAGCTTGGAATTGAAATAACCTGCTTACCCTTCTTGAAGTGGTGAGAGCTATGGAGAAAAAAAAAACAAAACATTCTCAAATACCTAACCTAGGCTTGCAGTATTCCAATCTCTTGAGAAATGTAGCACACTGGAAAGAGCACTGGACTTGTCAGGAAAACCTGAGTTCAAATACAACCTCAGATCCTTACTAGCTGTGTGATCTTAAGAAAAAAAATAGTTAACCTCATCTGTTTCAGTTTCCTCACCTGCAAAATGGGAATAATAATAGCACCTACTTCCCAGGGTAGTAAACACAGTGCCTGGAGCATAATAAATACTAGATAAATATTAGTTACTATTATTGCTATTATTGTTGCTATTATTACTATTATACCCATTCTCCAATTAATCTGAGAAAGAAAAAATGATAATAAACTAGTGAACAAATAAGTGTACCCAGGAGTCAAGCCAAACAAATCCACGTAGTGACCATTCATAAAAATGTACATCTCTGTACCTTGTGTCCATTATCTCTCTGTCAAGAGGTGGCTAGGGAGGGAGAGGAGGAGACAGCTTGGAACTCAAAACAGAACAAAAAAAGAAAAAGAGGTATACAGCATGCTTCATCAAAAGTAACCTGGATATATTTTTGGTCACCGCATTGATCTGTGTTTTTAAGTCTTTGAACTTGTTCTTTTTTCTTCACATTGTTGCTGTTCTTGTAGAAATTGTTCAACTGGTTCTGTTCACTTTACTTTCAGTTTGTATTACCCAGGATCCTCTGAAATCCTCTATTTTGTCATTTCTGATGGAGCAGTAATATTTTATTACATTCATATACCACAGTCTATTCAGCCATTCCCCAGTTTTCTAAGCGCAATATAAAGTGCACTCAACCCTTAGATTCTAATTGTTTGCTTTTTCTTTTTTTTTTCAAAGTTGATGAGAGTCTGAGCTAAGGTAATATCTCTATGAATGAAGTCAGATGAGAGGGATATTGTAAATGTAGAAACTTGAAGGTTTGACAATTGATTTCATATATACATACATCTGTACATATACACATATCATGAAGGAGAATGAGGAGTCAAGGATAACATAAAGATTATGACACTGAGACAGTAGAAAGATGTGCTGCTTTGAGGGAAAGAAATTTAAAAGGAGGAAGGGAGGGTTTAAGGAGAAAGAAAATTAGTTCAGTTGTAGACATATTGAGCTTAAGATATTTCCAGAAAAGTCAGTCTGAACTGTCTAGGGTTAGATTTCCAACAGTCTTTAAAACATTCCAGGGCTTGGTGAAACTGGCATAATATCCACAAATGGGAGGATGTGAAGAATACCTTCCATCACCATCCATAGAGATTCCTTCTTCAATTTGGACCCGGACTTTCCTCTATCTTAGAACAGAATGCCTTTGATAATCATGCATCTCCTTGTTTTAATCCTCCTCCAGTGACTATGACAAGAGGGTCATTAAACAAGTTTATCTCTGTCATGTAGTTCAAGAAATATTTGATGGTTTCTCTGTACGGGTGGCAGACATTTTGTTGGAGAAGAATCTTTGAGGTGGTGTTTTGTTCTACTAAATCACAGGATATGTTTTGTTTTGTTTTTCAAAAAGCAAAAATATTTGTACCCTGAGAGTTTTTCTCTGTGTCTTTCAGTTAGTTGTGCAATTATAAGGATTTAGTATTGTGGAACGTTATTTGAAAAAGGGTGTTTGGTTTCTACTAATTCCCTAATAGAGGCCATCCTTAAAAAAAATCATACAGTTCCAAAAGCTGTGTTTTATGCATATTTTATTTTTTCCATAATTGCATGTTAAAACAGTTTTTAATATATATATTTTTTTAAGTTTTGAGTTCCAAATTCTCTCTCTCTCTCCCTCCCGACATTTCCCCTCCCTGAGATGGTATGCAACCAGACATAGCTAAATATGTACTAGAGCTCAACCTTGATGCACATGAAAATGACTTCCAAACACATTTACATAAATAGTAAAGCAGGCATATAAGTCAGTAGTTGTCAATGTTATTACAGTATCCTATTTATCAATATTCATAAGGTCTGAGATTTTTTTCAAATCTCTTTAATATCTTCCCCTTCTTCATAAATTTTGAAAGTAAATCTTTTAGTGCCACCATAATTGTGTCATCCCCAGCACAGACCTCTTCCATTTACACTTATTTAGTCCAATCTAGTTGCTTTTCTCATTTCTGTTGCCTTTAATGGTATTTCTTCCTCCTCTACAAGCATGCCTGGGCAGTGATATTTAGAGCTCTCCTGTCTTTCCTGATAAAAACAAATATTTGATATGAAAACATTTGCAGATCTTTACCATTTCTTGCTGCTTTTTGTCCTCTCATTTTAATCCATAATAGTGCTCAGCAAGACTTTACTTAACTTAGGTCTCCCACCAAGCTTTCTGTATCCTGGTTTTACCCTCCATTACTTTTTTTTTTTTGCTTTATCAAGTGATATCACTCATAATCTTCCATCATGCTTTTTTTAATTAGATTTTAACGAATGAATTTATATTCAAAACAAGTATTTCTTTCAACTACTAAATCCCTCTCAGCAAGCAAATCAAATGTTTGTTGACTAAGATTTTCTTCAGACTTTTTGGTTTCTTTGTTATAGCAATTAATATATTTTAGTTAAACTTCTGAATGAAGTGATTATGACCGGTGCTGATATCATTTCTACTGTCCATTGCCAATTGTCCATAATCAATAACTTGTTTAAATAGCTCAGGATTTTTTTTTCAATTCTTTGCCACATCTTTTCTCATTATTATTGTTTCTTCTTGCTCTGATTCTGATCTTCGCTCAAACGAGTTGGTGTAATGACTGCACACAGAAAACTTATTCAAGGATTACTTCCACATGCTGAACATTTTCCTCTCTTTTAGAACATAAACAGTTTCATTGTTTGTGATGCTATTTGGTGCTTGCCATGTTGAGTGCCTACCAATTCTTTTCTCAAAGAAAGTATTCATGATGCAGAGGCATGCGACTTCTGTGTAGTCTACAAATTACTGCCTTCTTTCTTTCCTTCTTCCTGATCCATGTCTTCCAGTATATTTCCTCACCATCTTCACTTAATTCCACCTTTTCATTGACACCACTAATTATCAAAGTGAAGGGTTTTAGAGAGTCCTTTGAAGAATTTCTCAATCTGCTTATCCTCTGCAATTGATGCTGGTGCATAAGCTAGTTATTTTCATGGTGATGTTTTTGCAGATACTTATAATAAGTACTACAATATGTACGAATGGCAAAGACTGTACTACGCAAAATAAAATTCTAACCAGGAAGCATTAACAGAGGCAAACAATGACATTTTAAGAGGATCTATTCACAATAAGAGTACATTCAATTTAAACATATACGTTGTATATACACAATGGTTCTTCAGTAAAATTCATATAAACATTCTTTCAGTCTTGCAAGGAGAAGCTACAAAAACATTCATTTCAATTCAACAAAGTTTTATTAAGGGCATGACACTGTTGATAGATGTTAGGGAAAGCAATACCAAGAATAAGGAGCTTATACTTAAGGAGGAGAAAACCAGAATATGATAAATCTAATAAGAAGACAAATATTATAGATCTGGATAATGTATCAGTCACACTAGAGCTAATAAATACAGATAAAGAGTGATAAATTGGAAAAGCAAAGAATATACACTTTATACAGGTACACATAGAATGTATATAAAATTGATATTGTATTGAGAGCAAAGAAGAAACAGGTAAATGATAAACAGTGGATTTATGGATCAGAATATAATAAAGTTAGTAGTAAATAATGATGTAATGAGTAAAATTATAGGCCTACATTAAAACTTAAAACAATTACATAATTCCAGAGAAAAAGTATTTTTTAAAGTAGATTGCTTCAAAGATAATGACAAAATGAACACTACACGAGAAAATCTAGGAGATTCAGACAAAGCAATACTCGGAGGCAAACGTCTCCCTCCTCACCTCCACCTCATAGAATACCTCTCTTCAAGACATAACTGAAACAATGCATTCTAATCGAAGCCTTTCCTGATCCTTCCAGTTGCCAGCACCTTCCCTCCCAAATTACTGTAGAATTAATTATTCTACATAGGCTTGTATGGGCAAATATTTATCAACCAGCTTTAGGGAGTTGGGGGCAAGGGGGGTTAGTACATGACATATTTAAAAATTTAATCTCTATTATTTCTATTTCTTTCTCTATCACTTTCTTAAGTTTAGGCAATCAACAAAAGATTTGCTGATTCCTGAGGTATAAATGCTCATATTGAAAGTTCTAGCATGCCTGGATCCAGCATACTCCTGACTCTACATCTATTTGTGTTTACTTTACTATTTATTCTCTATATAAATTTTATAAATGTATGTATATGTATAAACACAGAGGCATACCTCATTTTATTACACTTTGCTTTATTGCCCTTTGCATATATTGTACTTTTAAAAAAAATGAAGGTTTGTGGAAACCCTGCACTGAGCAAGTCTATTGGCACCATTTTTCCAACAGCATGTGTTCACATTGTTTATCTGTGTCACATTTTTGTAATTCTTGCAATATTTCAAACTTTTTCCATAGTATTATATCTGTTATGATGATCTGTGATCAGTGATCTTTGATGTTACTATTGTAACCACAAATAGCACCCATCTAAGAAGGCAAACTTAATTGGTAAATGTGTGTGTTCTGACTGCTCCACTGACTGAGCATTCCTGTCTCTCTCACTCTCCTTGGGCCTCCGTATTTGCTGAGACACAGCAATATCGACAGCAAGCCAAGTAATAATCCCTACAGTGGCCTCTAAGTGTTAGAGTGAAGGGGAAATTCAGCCAAGGTGTAAACTTTCTTCTCTTATTTCAAGAAATTGCCACAACCACCTCAACCTTCAGCAACCACCACCCTGCTCAGTCAGCAGTCAACAACGTCGAGGCAAGATCCTCCAGTAGCAAAAAAACCACTACTCACTGAAAGCTCAGATGCTAGTTAGCATTTTTGACTAATAAGGTATTTTTAAATTAAGATATATACGTTTTTTAGACATAATAGTCTTCCACACTTAATACACTACAGTGTAGTATAAACATAACTTTTATGTACACTAGGAAACCAAAACATTCATGTGACTTGTTTTATTGCAATATTTGTTTTATTATAGTAGTCTGGAACCAAACACCAAATACCTTTGAGGAATGCTTGTGTATGTATATATGTATGTATGTGTGTATATATATTTATATGTATATGTTTGTATATGTCTATATATGTCTATAAGTGTGTTTATAGTTTCCACCATTAAAATATAAGCTCCTTGCCCATAAGGACTGTTATAACCTTTGTATTCCCAGTGCCTAGCTAGCATAGTGCCTGGCACAAAGCATGATAAATTATTAATGTTAATAAATTGATTAATTAATTATTACTAATTTATAATATTGATTATAATTATATTAATTTGATTTTGTAATACATTATAATAGATAATGTCACTTAATTATAATACTAAATAATATTAATAAATTGATTAATTAAATTTAAAAATTATTGCTTGATTAACTTATTGATTAGGAGATTTTAGTTCAATTATGAATTAGACTTCATAGACTGAGGTCTCTCTCAACTCTCAGATTTTGAGATTCTGTAATAATCTATTTTTGTATGCATTTAATCTTATTTATTCTATTTCAAACTCATTAAGTACAAGGTGTCTTCCACTTATCTTTGTATCTTCCCTTAGCTCTTAGGTAATATGATCTTAAAATGTTTAAATGAGTGATTGAAGGAATTATTTCTGCAGGAAAGATTCAGGCAGGGTATATTACTGCAGATGGGCTTCTTAGATGGGCCTCTTTGTTGATTATTTAGTAGCTAATAACTTCAGTTAAATCCCTTGGGAATTTTAAAGACTGGAATAAATGTAAGCTAAGATGGTAAACTCATGTCCAAAGTGGAGGTTTTCTCAACATGTGAACAGAATTCAGTTACCTATTATTTTTATTTGGAATATAACTGTAATTTCATTGGTATATGGCAGGAGTGGGGAACTTGAATCTTAGAGGCCACATGTGACCCTCTAGGTCCTCAAGTGCAGATTTTGGATTCAGCCAAAGGGCCACATTTGAGAACCTAAAGGGCTATATGTGGCCTCAAGGCTTCAGGTTCCTCACCCCTGGTATTTGGAAATAACATGGAGGAAGTTCTTTCTCCTAATGCTGATCTGCATCTGCTCTGCAGTGGATAATGTTAGGGAATAGCGTGGGGGCACTGAGAGGTTAAGCAATTTGCCCTGTATCCTACAGAATCAAGACTCAAACCCAAGTCTTTCTGACTCTAAGGCTAGTTGTCTCTCTACTATGCCATGTTACATACCTATTTATTACATTCAGTAGTCAATAAACGTTTCTTAAGTAGCTACTACATGCCAGGCACTGTATTAAATGTTAAGAAACATGAGAAAGCACAGATACTGCTTGCCTTCAATGAGCTTAATGAGGGAAGACAACACACAAAAGAAGACTGGAAGGGGGAGAGCAGAAAGGTAGAGAAAGTACCCAGCACAGAGGCATGATGGAGAAGTCAAAGAAATACAAAATGAGGGCATCTGAGTGGGAAATGAGGAAGACAGAGATGAGATGTCTGTCTTGCGCTCCCTTCTTAAATGGAGGCTGAAGAGGTCATGGCTTATGGAGTAATTCTTTAAAAAAAAACTGAGCTGAAACATAGCTTTACCACAACACTTTGTGCTTTCCTAGATATCGCCTTACAGTATTTTCTAGTAAGTATATCTTTTTAGATTGATATTGTACAAACTGCCTTCCTTGGGCAATCAGCTCTGGCAGACTTCGAGAATTAGATAATTCAAAGCTGTGCCAAAAAAAAAGGTAGCCCACTCAGATGGAAGACAAGTTTCTGGTGACAAACATGTATTTCTTTTCTGGGCTACTTTTTTTGCTACAAAAACATTTGTACCATAGTAGAAGACATATCAGGATCAACACAAATAATTGCTATTTTAAGTAACTGATATTTGAATAGCACTTAAAGTTTATAAAACATGATATCAATCTCATTTGAATCTCCCCAGAATCCTGTGAGGTAGACCCTTCAAAGATTATTACCTACATTTTGTAGTTGAACAGACTGTAAATTCAGAGAGGTTCATATCATTCAAAGAGGTGGTATAATTTCTCTAAGTGTCAGAGATGACATTTGAACTGGGCCTTCTTAACTCCAACATCAGCCATCTACCCACTAGACCAATAACCCCATAAACTAGCATGGGTAAACACCTAGTACAAATGATTTAATGAACCAAGTCAACTTTCACTCTGAGATAAATGTTACATCTACATTTACATCAAGCCATGTGAATGGTCATCAGAAACTTTTCTTACCACATTTACTGTGATGTTGGTTGTTGAAATTGCTTTCTGTGGGCAATCAGCTCTAATACACTTGTAAATCAGATGACTAAAACTGTGCCAAGAAATGGATACAGCTCACTCAAATGGGAGACAAGTTCCCATGACAAACGGTCATTCATTTCTTTTCTGGACGTATTGATAATGATATTTTGAGTAAAGAAGTTAATTATCAGTCAGCAGGGAAATGTGGATTACCTTTCTGCTTGAAGGCCAGAAAAGTTGTACCCCTAAATAACTGCCAGATCTTACTGAATTCCTGTTCATTTTCAGTTCTAGTTTTTTAAGTAATCATTTTTTTCAGTACTCAATAGTTATCATTCTTATCTTTGATTTGTTTAAATGTTAACATGCACACTAATAAGTATAATAACAAAATTATTTAATGATAGTACCCCCAAAAGGAATCTCATGTAACATGAAATTACCTGCATAAACTCATGAGTTGGAAATTCTGATGTGAACCTATCCATTACTTAATTGTTTTCCCCCCTTTAAATAGGTTTTACAGTAAATCTGTGTGCTTTGTTTCTATTAAGACTAAAATGTATTTCATGGATTTAAATTCATCCATTGTCTGTTGCCTGCTTTTTTAATGGCAATAATAAGTTGCAGTTATCCTGACAATGCTTTTGGTGAATATATGAAAAAGAACTTATGAAATCATTTTATTAAATGTTTTCTATGTGCTTGTATCCTAATGTGTTCATTCAGTTACAAAAAGCAGTAATTTTATCCACTTGAATAGGAGTCTACAACATTAAGTATAAAATAATAATTAGCAGAATAGTAATTAATCCTTTCACCATTTCTATCTGAACTCCACCAAAAAAATGAGGACAATCTACGTATGATAATACTGAAATGGCCAACTACGCAAATATATTCATGATCCAGTTGATTTAGGAGTGATTCAGGAATGATGCAGATTGCAGCTTGTGCATGCCTGCCCATCCTGGGTAATTCTTGTCCATGTTCTCTCGAAAGTTCGCTCGAGGTGGTTTACCCAGTGTGCTGGCTGAAAGCCTTCTTCATTTCTCCCCCTATTTTGAGGGCACCACAGGAGCACTCTGGCTGCCCACCTATCTGCCCTCACTCTTGGCACGTGAGTAGCTGATCTTCTCTTTCTGTCGTAAAATCCCTTGATGATATCCTTGACTCCTATTCTTTGTCAGAGTTCCTCATCTCTTCTATACTGCAGCCTGCTTTCACTCACTACAAACCTTCTTATTGTCCTCTAGGCGATATTCATATTTGTTCTTTAGATACAGTTGTGTTCCACATCCCTCTGCACTATAACATCACTGGTAAAATATTCTCATTGAAAATATTGGATTTTACTTTCATGGGAAACTTGGAGAAGGGAAATAAAAAGCTTTACAGCTGCCCAAAAGCAACTCAGCCCACTCTCTTCTTTATTTTCAACTCTAAACCTAACTTAATGGCCATCTTAACTGTCTTTCCCAGATATATAGAGTAGTGTACAAACTATAGAGTGTCCTTCCAAATGCACATTAAAATCTTGGCAATAGACATCCTTTATCTACTTGATCTGCTCTGTATAGATGGATACACCAAAATACTTTGAGCGATTGAAGCTCTTATCTAGGAAGCTAAGATATGTTTTGCAGCTTGATTCAATCAACAGACTATTATTGACAAATGGGAGAATCTGGAGGACTTTACCATCAATAGAAAATCCATATTGATTTGTGACTTTGCACTGGATTTCTCCTATTACAGTGGTGAGTACATTCGATAAACAATTATCTCCTTCTTTTATGAATTCCCAATTATCTATTATGAGAGGGCAACTGAATAGTCGCTTTGTGTTTTATTTTCCTGGGAATCTTTCATTAACTTGATGAATATATGAGAAACGCCTTGTAAACAGCATTTTCTTATACTAAATATATGTATGTGTATTTGTTGTAATTAGCAAACAAGAACAACAGGATCTTAGAGTTTCTACATCTTTTAGTAATTGTGAAATGATAAACATTTGATTAATTGGTTATACAGCTTTGCTCATTCCCTACTAATATCCTCATTGAGGAGGCCCTATATTTGAGTATGGATGACTCTCATAGATTTTATATAGATAGGAGAACAGGCATTTAGGTAAATGATTACTGAAGTTCTCCCAGTCACTTTTTTTTTCTTTGTTCATAAGGTGTGAGTTTTTTTTTTCTTTGCCTTTAGTATTTTTCTCTCCTTTAAATACGTTTTATATTGGCCCCTCAACACCCTCAAAATTGGGTTGCCTCCAACATGGGTCTCCTTTATACATACTTAGTCCAATTTAACTGATTTTTCCCTATTTTATTCCCTTTGGTGGCATTTATATTTCATCTACAAATCTAACCAAACCTGATATTTATGTCCAAGCGTGATGGTTCTACCATACTTGATGGAGAAAAGTCAAAGATTCACATAATCAGAGAATTTGAAAGTCAGAAGGATGCTTTGCTGTCCCATACATCAAAGAATGAAAGATTTTATTTAAAAAATTCAGATCATTTCCATTTTTATTTTGTATTGAGGCTTCAGCTTTCATTCTTAAATGCTTTTGAAATAAGCTTAGTTGGTTATTTTAGTGAGCTTTGTTTAAACTGGTTTTATCCTTCACTCTGTTTCTCTCTGTTTTATGAAACAATATACCTCATAATTGTTTACCATTCTTCTTCGGAGGGATTTATAA
Organism: Phascolarctos cinereus; assembly: GCF_003287225.1. Taxonomy (NCBI): domain Eukaryota; kingdom Metazoa; phylum Chordata; class Mammalia; order Diprotodontia; family Phascolarctidae; genus Phascolarctos; species Phascolarctos cinereus. The sequence goes on from NW_027555847.1 coordinate 100,987,960, forward strand.
ATGAATTCATATTCTAACCTAGTGCTGCCTTTATTAGCTATTTCCCTCTGTCTGGCAAGCAAGTTAGATGTTTACTGACCAAGACACTTTCTGTTATCTTCTAATGTCATTTTTGTGGCAACAAATTTACATTGGTTAAATATAAAATAATATTTCACAAATAATATATAATATACCATTATATATTAATATGTTATATATATATATATATATATATATATGTATGTACTTAACACAATAACTTAATAGAAACAAAGAACATGGATTTATTATAAAATCTACCTAAAGGGATAATATATATGTGCGTGTATCTAGATATCTAGATATAGATAGATATACAGACAGACAGACAGATAGATAGATAGATAGATAGATAGATAGATAGATAGACAGACACGATGCATAATATACATGATGTGATGTGACATGACATGCTTTGGAATGTAATGGCATGGTATGACATATGATATTATATGGTATAGTTAAGTACAGTGAAATATAGTATATTATAGTTTAGTATAATATAGCAAACTATAGTACAGTTTAGCATCATATGGTGTGGTATGATTTGGTATGGAATGCATAGCATGGCATGGCATGGCATGATGCAACATGACAGTATAATGGTATATAATAATTCACATGTGCATATAAATAATGATAGTTGGAACTGATGACATTTGGTTGTCCAGTTCCCATTGTTGATTCACAATTAGTCTTTATAATAACTCAGAGTTAAATTATTATAATTATATGCAATATTTTTTCCTCATTATCATTTTTTAAAACTACTTCTTGTCCATCCTTTGATGAAGCAGTAGTCTAAATGTATATAGGCAGTTGACTCAGGGATAACTAAGAAAGTCTTTTCATGGCTATGAAAATATAGTCTATTTTATTCGTTATGATGTCATTTGGCACTCAAGATGTCCAGAATTATATTTTGGCAGAGTGTGCGGGGAAGTGTTCATGATGTAGAAACATAAAGTTTCTATATAATGACAAGTCTTTGACCTAGTTCATTCTTTTTTCTTGAACTATGTTCTATAAACTTGTTTTCATATTCACCTTTTCCCAACTTTCCATGGAAGTCAAGAAGTATCAAAGTGAATTTTGTTTTGATATGGAAAGTTAGGTCAAATTCTTTGTAGGATTTTTTTTCCATTTCATCTTTATCTTGGTGCCTATGTGAAATTATTTTTGTGGTCATCTTACTGAAGACAAATCATTATTCGAAAAATTATGCAATAAAGTGAAGTGAACAGAACCAAAATAACATTGTACATGGTAGCAGCAATATTATAATGATGATAATCTGTGAAATTCTTAGTTACTCTAATCAATACAGTGATCCATGACACTTCCAAAAACTCCCAAAGAAAAATACTACCTACATACAAAGAGCTGATGAACCGAGTACAAATTGAAGCACACTTTTTTTCCCACTTTGATTTTTCTTGCCTTTTTTTTCAACGTGAGTAATCTGGAAATATGCTTTGCATAACATCACACACTGTTGATATCATATTACTTGCCTTCTCAGTGAGTAGGGGGGGACTGGAGGGAGGGAGAGAACTGGGAACTCAATATTTTTAAAAAATGAATGTTAACAAAATATAATTATTAATTTAAAAAACTGTACAATACCTGATGATCAAATACCCCATGAAATAATGTTTGCTTTTGCCTCTGTATATATGATAAAACCCACTTTGTCTAAATCAAATCAAGTCAACAAACATTTCTTAAACTTTTACTATGTGCCAGGCATTGTGCTAAATACTAAAAAGAAAAAGAAAGGCTAATAATAATGATAATAATAATAATAATAGTAATAATACAGTCCCTGCTCCCAAGGAGCTCACTCTAATGGAGTTATATTACACAAACTGTATGTGTTTGTGTATGTGTATGTGTGTGTATATACACATATATACACACACATACATATATGCATATATTCACACATGTGTACATATATTCGCACACATATGTGTATATTTTCACACACATGTATGTATGTATACGTTTGTATATATGCATATACATCTATACATGCATACATATGTATGTGTATAGATAGATATATGCAGGATAAATTGGAACTAATCTCATGGGGAAGGCAATAAGATTACAGATGAGTGGGAAAGGCTCCTTGTATAAGGTTAGACTTCAGCTGAGAGTTGAATAAAGCCAGAGAATCCAGAAGGCAGAGATGAGGAGAATGGGCATGGCTGCATGGAGGGACAGTCATTGAATTGTCATGGAGTTGGGAGATAAGAGTGTCATGTTCCAGGAATATCAAAGATTTCAATGTTATTGGATCATGGAATGTGGGAGTGGGGAATGTAAGGGAAGAATAAGGTATAACAGGATTGCAAAGGGTAGGAAGGAGCCACATTACAAAAAGCTTTAAAAGCCAAACAGGATTTTATATTTGATTCTGGAAGCAAAAGGGAGCTACTGAAGTTTACTGAATGTGGTGGAGGAAGGGAGTGATATTATAGTCAGATGTGTTTTAGGATGATCAATTTGACAGCTGATTAGAGAATGGGCTGGAATGGGGAGAGACTAGAGGCAGTGAAATTAACCAGAAGGCTAATTAAGTAGTCCAGGTGGAAGGTGATGAGGGCCTGCAACAGGGTGGTAGCAATATCATAGGGGAGAAGATATTGGGAAGTAGAAACTATAGCATTTGAAAACTGATTAGATATTGGGAGGAGATGAGGGAGAGTGAGGAATCAAGAATGACACCTAAGTTATGAGCCTAGGTGTCTGGGAGGTTCATGATACTCGCAACAGAAATAAGGAACTTAGAAAAAGGGGAGAGTTTGGGGGAAAAGACACTTTTGGAGGCAATCTCCAAGCAGTGCCTGTTATCCATCCTTTCATTTAGCAGTAACTTATGTCTTCTTGCGTTATATGTATCAAGAATGTTCACAATGATAAGATTCAGCTCCTCTAGCAATATATTTATTCATTGATCATTATATATGAATTGTAATTAAGAGTATTAAAGAGTAAGAGAGTCAAAATGAAGTTTGTTTATGTCATTAAAATGGTAGCATTCTTAACACCCTCAGCCCTCCTTCCTCCCACTATTAATACAGAAGTGGAAAGGGGCCAGCAAGGACCGAAGGCCATTTAAAATTTGTCTTTCTTCTGTGTGTTGCTATAGCCAAAATATAATAATAATGATGATGATCACCAGATTACCTGAATATTTGAAAATAGACTTAGGCAATAAAAGTAAAAAATCAAAATAAACCCATAGAATATTAACAAAACACATCCCATTACTCCAAAATTGCTACAGAAAATTTAATACTTCCTCTAGAAAAAGGAAAAAGATAATTGAAAAACATTTTTAAAGAGCATGATAAATGACCAAAAATCTATAGAAATAGTTTCTGAACAAGAAATTTACTTAGTCATTGCTTCCTTGAACAGTAGCAAAGGCTAAAACCAAGTACATACAATTTGATTTGCTAAATGTAACTAGAAGTGGTTTACCTCTTCATGGGGCATATGAAATGGGAGAGAACCATAATACCTCCCATGAGTAAAATTCAAATGAAATAAATCAGCAATATATTTAGCCAATGAAGTGTCAAAGAAAATGGATAAATCATGCAGATTTGTCTATGAAAACAGACAGGTTTATGTTGGCAATTCAAGACCAGGTCATCACCATCACAAAGTGCTGAAGGATTATTCTCAAGAAACCCAAAAAGTGGTTAAAGCCAGTTATAGAAAGAAAAGCATCATTACAAGCTGCAAAATTTTACTATCTACTGAATATCTAGCTGACATGATCTGGCGTCCAGAATTAAATTTCAGAATCTCACTCCCTTTCATAGACTGACATGGCAAATCTTTTTGCTACAAATAAAGATGTCAAAATATCCTTGATATCCCAACCACTAAACTGTATTGGGAGTGAAGCACTATCACAGATCAAATTGATGCCAATAACCTCTCAGATATGACACTGATCCATAAAAACTTAAGACTAATGCTTTCAATAGATGTCACCATGTCAAATACTTATAATCTCCCAAGTATGTGGAATGAAAAGTTTCCAAATAGACTTGAGAAAGGAGAAAAAAATCACAAGGGAACAAGATGAAGTATACAACATTCCTATCATCTTACCTTCTGCTGCAGTTGTACAAAGAATTCTTTTAATAAGCCTATAGCAGATGAGCTTATATCTATATACTTTTATTCAAAGAAAAAAGCAATCATTTTTATGCACCAAGGCAATTATTTAATATATAATATAAAATAACAATAGCAGAATAGCAACTTGTTCCCAATTATATATCATATCCACTAAAAAGATGAGAATATTGAAATAATAATAATTATTGTACCATACATTTATTTATATAAGGATTCAAATTTCTTAAAGCTCTTTTATGCCCAATCCGTTATGTCATTAGATCCTCATAACGAAATGATGAGATAGGTGTATTATCTCAATTTATGGATAAGAAAACTGAGAACCAAAGAGCATGGCCTTAAAATGTGCAAATCATTTAGCATGTATCTCATTTAAGTCTCACAATAACACTAGGAGATTGACACTACATGTTTTATCCTGACCATTTTATAGATAAAGAAACTGAGGCTCAAAAAATTTAAGTGACTTACTTATAACAAACTAACTCTGAAAAAAATGAAGATATTTTTCCTCTGAGGGAATGTAAAGGGTGATGATCTTTCTTGAATGTTTTGGTAGTTGTGGGACTTTTCAAAGTCTATAGTAATCATGCTTAAATGCTAAAAAAAAAAATAGAAAAAGACCATGTAGAGCTGTGGTCATACTCAGCAAAATTTAGGTTCAAATCCCACTTCTGACATTATGTGTACATAACTAAATGTCTGTAAAGCTCAATTTTCTCATTTATAAAATTGTGGTAATAATCTTTCAGTAAAATATTTAATTTTAAAAAAAAATTAAAAAGATAAATTTTTTTTCAGATATCTGTTATAAGCATCATATGAGATAATAGATGTAAAGAAGCACAAGCATTTCTGCATTCAGGGGACTTGCATTCAGATCTTCACTCTGCCACTTACTGTCTATGTGATATTGGGTAAATTCCTTAACTTTCGGGTCTACATTTCCTTATCTTCAAATTTAAATGAATTAAATAAACACATATTAAGCACACACTTTATGCCAGCTTTGTTGCTACGTGCAGCTAATACAAAGACAAAATTGAAACAGTTCCTTTTGTCAAGTATGTGACATTCTAATGGAGAAATCATCATCATCATCATCATCATCATCATCATCATCATCATCAATCATAACTCTAGGATTATAAAGGAGATGGCACAAAGCAGGTCTATACCTTCAGGCTCACATTCCAATGATGGACACAACATGCAAACTAGGTACCTTAATTCAAATAGAGTGTAAATGACGGGCAAACTCTGACAGTGGAAAATAACAGTATGTATGTAGGAGGTGGGGTGGGTAATGGAGGATAAGATTACTTCTTGCAAAAGGTAGAATTTTAGTGGAGTCTTGAAGAAAGTTAGAGAAGTCAGAAGGAGAAGGTAAGGAAGGAGAGCATTTTAATGAAAAGGCATGGAATGTAGAGATAAAGAGTCATGTTAAAAGAACAGCAAACAATCCAGTCTTATTAGACCATAGAGTACAAAGAAAAGAGTAAAGTGTTAATGACTAGGGGAAGGTAGGTGGCGTAGTAGATACAGCACTGGCCCTGGACTCAGGAAGACCTGAGTTCAAATGTGGACTCAGACACGTAACACTCACTAGCTGTGTGACTCTGGGCAAGTCACTTAACCCCAACTGCCTCACTAAAAAAAATAAAAAAATAAAAAAAAGTGTTACTGACTAGTGCATGCGTGCCCTTTGACCCAAGGATACCAGTACAAGGCCTATAAGTCAAAGAGATCAAGGAAAGAAGAAAAGATCATATATGTATAAAAATATTTACAGCTTTTTTGTGGTTGCTAAGAAACTAAAGGGGTACCCATTAATGGAGGACTGGTGAACAAATTATAGTATGTATGATTGAATATTATTGTGCTGTAAGAAATGAAGAGTTTCAGAAAGAGCTAAGGAAACTTCTATAAACTGATGAAGAAGGAACCGAATAGAACCAGAAGAATTATATAACATCAATATTTTAAAAAGGAATAATTCTAGATTTTCAACTATTCTCAAAGATCTCTGATCAACTAAATGATCAACCATGATGATTCCAAAGAACTAACAAAAAAGAAAGCTGTCCTCAGAGAGATGATGGACTAATATGCAGAATTAGAAACACATTTTTAACCAATGAAGATATTTGTTTTGCTTAACTGTACTTATAGAGTTCTATTTTTCTACTTTCTTCTCTTTTTTTCTTTCTTTTTAGTGCATAAGGGATAAATCGGAAGAAGAAAAAAAAAGTTTAAACATAAAAAAGAAGACTGGAGAGGTAGAAAGAGGGCCAGATTATTGATGGTTTTAAATCCTGGAGGTGATAGACACCTCCCTAAAAATGAGGCCATACCCCTGGGGGCAGGGAACATAGAATAGTCAGGACTGTGCTTTATTCCACAGTATAGAGTGGAGACAGTCTTTAGGTAAGGAGGTCAACCAGGAGGCTATTGTAGTAGTCCATGTGTGAGGTTATAAGGGCCTACAACAGGGTGGTAGGATTGTCAGAGGAAAGAAGGGGGCATATTCCTGTGATATTGCAAAGGCAAAATCAACAAGACTTGACAATTGTTTGAATATGGGAGGAGGGAGGGTAACTGAGTGAGAAATGGAGGATGATACTTAGGCTGTGAATCCTAGAGGAAGATGATAGTGCCTTAGATAAGTTATGAATAGAGAAGAGTTGTGGGTGGTAACAGAAAATGAGGTCATTTTAGGATATGTTGAGTTTAAAATGTCTACTTGATGACTAGTTAGAAAGGTCCAGAAGGCAGTTGCAGATGTGAGACTACAGGTCAGGAGAGAGGTTATGGTTGGATAAAGGATCTAAGAATCACCTACATAGAGAAGGTAATTGAATCCATAGGTCATCAACAAGGAAGTTGGGCTACATATTAAATTCTCCACTAGCTCTAAATCTGTGTAATTGTATAAGAAAAATTAAAGTTATGTATTTGTGAGGCTGCTATCAAGATTTTAAGAATCCATAATAATTGAAATGTAATATTTAAGGGCATAGATGTATATATGTGTGCATATATATATATATATATATATATGTATATATATATATGCACATATATGTGTATATGCTCTCTTTTTTCTGCCAATTATGGATCTTTAACAAGCAGGGGCAGTTTGGCTAGAAGTTGCATCTATGACAACCCCATAAAGCCACACAGGATTTCAACTTTCTCTTATTGCTGAATATGATCATTTTTTTCTCCCTCTTCTGTAATCCCTTGACTTCAGGAAATCTACTGATTAGCTTTACTTGTCTTTTTGGCAGATTGTTTTGTGTATATGTGTGTGTATATATGTGTGTGTATGTGTGTATATATGTGTGTGTGTGTATGTGTGCATGTGTATATGTGTGTGTGTATATATATATAATGTACATATATAATATTTATATATGTTACTATCACTATTACTATATTGCCTAGATTTTCTGGGAACCCTCAGAAATTCCGTCAGGGTCAAAGAGCAACTTCCTTCTTTTTCTGAAAAGCCCATGGTATCCTGTGCATCACTATCATTGTCAGACAAAAAACCAAGGAACACAACAGGGAATTTTCTCTATCTTACTCAGAGACACAGGAATAAAAACATCTTGGAACTTTCCTGCCAAGGTATTTCCAAAATATGTTCTTAGGCGCTTCCAAAATATATGCTTATTCTTCTTAACCCCACTTTCAGGCTGATAATGGGATTCTTGCAATGACATGCATTTATGTAAGGCTGGTATTTTCCAAATACCTAAAGGCATGCATATTTTAAAAAAAAATGCATCCTTACATATGCGTTTCATTGCAGTAACCCATATACGTGCTTAATTAAATTTAGTTTGGCAAAACTGATTGATTTAAATTTGATACACTATTATCACATTACATTACTAATGTGCCTTTCAGGCTTACACTTTGGATGACAGTGATGTTAGAAACACCATGGCAAAATGAAGGAGTCAAAACAATCTGCCAAAAAGACAAGTAAAGCTAATCAGTAGACTTCCCAAAGTCAAGGGATTACAGAAGAGGGAGAAAAAAAATGGACAAATCCTATGTGGCTTTATAGGGTTGTCATAGGTGCAGCTTCTGGCCAAACTGCCCCTGCTTGTTAAAGATCCGTAATTGGCAGGGAAAAAAGGAGAGCATTTATTAAAGTTCTCTTACAAAAATAAGTAAATAAATAAACACTTATGCTTCTCCCCCTCCCCATGCATGCACCTTAAGGGCTTAAAGCTCCTAGCTACAACATTAAGTTCAGTGTTGCCTTGCTAGAGATGCTTTAGGTCTAATTATACTGTGGAATGAGAAGTTGAGTCTAACATGACTGAAGATACCTGGGATATAGCCAGACTGGACAGTTGTTTCACTTGGACCTGGATTCCTTCAGACTTAGATGCCAGCTTCCTATGAACCACACCATACTGTCTTTCAAATATAACTCTAATATGAAATGATACATGATGAGTACAGTTAGACAGATACAAAAGAAAGTTGTATGTGTGATCTGGGAAGGAAGTCATTTAGCACTAGGGTGAACCCAGGCAGGCTTCATGGAAATTTGATGGACACAGCATGGTCAAGGGGAAAGAAAACTGCTTGAGGAGGCAGAGGACTTGACTGTGAATTCTGGTTCTGCCAGTTTCTTCCTTTATCACTTTCCACAAATCACTTCACCTTTCTTGTCTCAGTTTACTCATTTGTAAAATGAGGGGTTTGAAATAGATGATCTCTAAAGTTCTTTTCCAGCTTTAATCAATAATCTGATATATTTTTTTTAAGTAATGAAGGCAGAATATGAATTGACTTCTACAGAATGGATGAGACTTTAGCAAGTAAAGAAGCAAAGAAAAAATAGAGGTTGTTCTAGGTAAAACCATAAGTGAACCTTTTAAAAAAAAGTATCTTTTTAAAATGACAGACTTTGCAAAATAATCTTAATGCTTTTAAGTCTCTGCCACCTTCATTCAGGAAAGGAAGTAATATAGTAAACTTCACTTTACTGGTTATGAAACTGAGATTCAGAGATAGCTTTTTGGCAAACTCAATTAACCAGAAGAGGAGGTAAATATAATTTAGAGGATTTAAGCTTTTGTATAGCAGTTTACAAAGTGATATCATCATAAGCACGTCTTGCAGATAAGTATTACTGTGTTCACTTTTACAGATAAGAAACTGAGTTTCAGAGACAATTAATGCAACTTCCCCATAGTGACATGAGGAAGATCTGGACTTAGAACCTAGATCTCCCAGAGCCACTTCTTTTCCTCCTACATCTCATTACCTCCCCTCACTGCTTTTCTTTTCTTGACTAATAAGAAAAATGACAGTGGTAATGGTACAGCTGCAGTAGTAATAAACAATGCTGTCAGTAAATGAGATTTAGTGAATTGCATTTCTCCATGGATGTATAAATTAATCTGTACCACTCTTTCCCCTTTTTGATATGCATATGGATATTGAATATATTATTGTGTGGTACCTAGAGGTAAATTGGGAACGCTTCTCACATGTCTATTTTGTCATTCAGTACAAAACGAAATGTAAAGTCTATAATTTCTTTCCATTGTCTGACATGAATTATATTTTGCATTTGAAAGTTACTGTCCCTGTATTTCACATCAGAGCTCTATAGGTCAATGGGATTAAAGTAGTTTCTTTTACCCCACTTTTTTCAGGGATATCAAAACCATAAAGGGCTATGTAGAACCCTCCAAACAGTGATTTTTGGAGAGGTCTCAGATGGAGGAACTTTGAATGTGTTAGGGTTTACAAATCAGGCACACACTTCTGGTGAAATCTCATTGATTTCTTTGCCATTTGAAGAGTAATTTTAGATGAGTTATATTTCAGAATACCCATAATTTCATCAGGGCAATCATTTCCCTAATCAACAAAATTTGTGATCCCTCCAGGTCTTAATAGAATGTTTTTGAGAGTTTCTGTGACCAGAAAAAGTCATCACCTAATGACCAAATTTGAGGGAAAAAGAAAAGAATGGATGGATTGATGGATGAATGAATAAATGAATGAATATGAAAATAAAATAGAGTAGGCTTTTAAATTTCACCTGTAGTTTAAATTATAAATTTGAGGTACCTGAAGGGTACACATTAGTTAATCACTCAAGTGTAAAAAGACAATCCTTACTCCTTTCCAGTGTCCTTTGCTAGGGTCTCACTAAGTATGGCCATTGCCCAAGGCTCTCTCTTGGGTCTTATCCTTTGCCCTCTTTATATATTCTTTGGTGATCTCATGATTTCTCATGGGTTTGATTATCATATCTACATAATGATTCCCAAGTGTGTGTATGTATGTATGTATACATATATATGTGTATATATATATATATATACACATATATGTGTGTATATATATATATATATATATACACATATATGTGTATATATATATGTATATATATATACACACACTGTGTATGTGTGTTTATGTGTGTGTATGTGTGCGTGTGTGTGTGTGTGTGTGTGTATATATATATATATACACACACACACATATGCACACTGTATATATATGTAGCCCTGGTAGCTCTCCTGAGTGCTAGCACTGAATTACCCGTTGACAACTGGACATCTCCATCTCAATGCCCCCATAGGCAACTGCAACTCAATAGATCCAAAACAGATTTTCTAACTATTGCTATTACCATCCCTCCTCTAAACTTCCCTATTTCTGTTGATGGTACAAATCTTCTTCCAGTCATGCAGTTTCATATCCTCAGATAAATCCTTCACTCTTCCCTTTACTCACCCTTGATATCATATCTCTTTTGAAGTCTTGTCCATCTAAATTCCATGACTTTTCTTCAATTTATCTTCCCTCATAAACTTTTGCCATAGTTCATGTCTTTATAACCTCTTCCATGAACTATTGCATTTGGCTTTCTAATCGATCTCCCTACCTCTAGCTGCTCTTATCTCTATCTCTTATCTCTTACTCTCTTATCTCCTCTTATCTCTAATCTCTATCTCTTATCTCTAATGCATCCTCTACATAGATGCTAATCCAATATTGTTTTTGTTTCTGTTTAACCATTTCAGTCATGTCAGACTCTTCATAGCCCCATTTAGGATTTTCTCGGCAAAGATACTGGAGTAGCTTACCATTTCTTTCCTCAGTTTACAGATGAGGAACTGAGGCTTGCCCACAGTTACATAGCTAGTAAGTATCTGAGGCTGGGTTTGAACTCATAAAAATGAATCTTACTAATCCCAGGCCTGGCACTGTATCCACTGTGCAACCTAGTTGGTTTTCAACATTCCTATGCAATTCTGACCATGTCACTCACTTCCCTTCATCAAAAAAAAAAAAATGTCCAACTGTTGCCATTGACTTCAAGAGAAAATATGATCCTCAACTTGGAATTCAAAGCCCTCAACAATATGGCTCCCACTTGCCTTTCTAGTCATATTTCCTATTGCCACTCTTCATATACTTTCCATTCTAGTTAAACCAACTTGTGAAGTTAACAAGCCAGACATTATGCTAAATGCAGAGAGATACAAAGAAATATGAAAACGTAGTCCCTGCTGTCAAAGAATTCACATTCTATTGGGGGAGACAAGAGATTAAGAACTAGATAATACATGAAGGTTATATAGGAGAGGAAGCCACTAATACCTAAGGGCATTTGAGAAAGGCCTTCTTTAGAAGGTGATATCTGAACTGAGCTTTGTAAGAATTTGTAAAAATCTATGAGGCATCAGTGAAGATAGAGAACACTCTAGGCATGGAGGACAATTAATGCAAAGTTACAGAGACGGGAAGAGAGGAGTAGAGTATAAAGAGCCAACTAGATGGGTAGGAAGGAGCCAGGTTCCTCAGAGCTATAAGTGCTCTGCAAAGTAGATTATATTTGATTCTGGAGTTAAAAAGAAGACACCACCACCTATTAAGGAGGAAAGCAGTATGATCAGGCCTGTCCTTTAGAAAAATTACCTTGGCAACTGAGTAGAAAATGGGTTGGAGTAGGGAGAGACTTGAGAAGACAGTGATATTAGTTAAGAAACTAATGTAATAGTCCAGGCAAGAAATGATCAGGATTTGTATTAAGGTGGTGGCTCTGTGAGTGGAGAGATGAAAACCTGTATAAGAGATGTCATGAAGATAGCAGCAATGAGATATGGCAACATATGAAATGTGTAGGCTGAGTGAGTATGAGGAGAAGTAAATAAGACAAGATTACAGCCAGGGTGAATGGAAGGGCAATGGTGTACTAGACAATAGTAAGAAAGAGGGGAGAGTTTTTACTCCCAGTAAAGCTAGATTTCTATTTTGAACATGTTGTGTTTGAGACTCCATGGAACTTATATTTCAAGATGTTTAAAAGGAAGCTGGCCAAATGGGTGACTAAAGCTCAGGAGAGAGACCAGGTCTAGATATTAGGTCTAGGAATATGCATGGAGATGGCAATTTAATTCACAGTGACTGACAGGATCAGCAAGAGAGATGCTATACATGGAAAAGAGAAGAGGGACTAGTCAGTCCTGATGTAATACATAGATGTATTACATGTAATTCTGGTAAAGGCATAGCCTGCTTACTTATCCCTATTCCCACCAACCTAAACCTCATTGTATCTCTAAACTTAATGGCAGAGGGCATAATAGGTGTGTAATAAATTAATGTTGAACTGAATTCAGTAAGATGGTTATTAGAGATATTTCTTTCAAGCAGAGGTAACCTAAATATTTGTTCTTTTCTCTAGAAATATTATTTTCTAAAGAACTAGGATGTATTCCTAGAATCAAAGCATCACCTCCCCCAGCCTGGGCTAGAAGAGGTCTGACAAAGTTTTATTCTCCAGCTCTGCCTTTTCAACAATCTTCACTAGTTATTAAAACTATAATCATTCTAACAGAACCCCAAGAGTAGAGTTCATATTTCCTAAGAAGATTGAGAAACCACTCCAATATCACATGTGACAATGACAAATCATCTCTTATCGTACATACCTCCTGGGATAATTTCTGCTGCTGGCAGTTCCCATTATACGTACTTTATAGTTTATAAAGTCCTTTCTCACTACAACATTGTAAGATAGTAGTCCCAGTATTTCCCCCCACTATAGAAATGGGGAAAAAAAGCTCATTGTATGTGAAATACTAACTTCTTGGAAACTTCCAATTCAAGAAATGATGTCTTTAGACTTTGTCAGCTTCATAATCATCAGGAACCTGTAGTCAATGTCTAGAGCTCATCTGAGTAGACCCCATTTAAATAGTTAGTGAGTCAGTGGAGTTTCTATAGAGCTTCCAGGAGAAGGAAGTTTCATCTATAAAAGATGAACCCTGAAGACCAAGCTATTAGAAGACCCTAGGGTATAATATACACATATGTGAGGGCTCCATCTCACCAACTGCAGTTCTATAGGGAACCAGAAACATTTGGAATTTCTGGCTATGATTTCTTCTGGTCAATCAATCGATCAACAAATATGTGTTATTGTCTACAGTTTGTTTATTGAATAAATAATAATTATAAGTTCCTAGTTCTCATCAGGAAAGAGTACCAAAAATAAAGTGACCTTAAAAATACAATAAAAAATAACAGCTATGGGCCTGGGAACCAAATAATAAAGAACAGCGCCATTCATCATTCTTTTATCATGTAAGTATCCCCTCAAGAAAATTAACCATCATTATTTGTTTGCTCAAGAAACAGAACATCTGTATTCTGTACTTTCAGCTCAATACATATATTGGAAGGGACTCCTCTTTTTACTATATATGAGTTTAAACTTAACCACAAAATATGCTGGATTGTTATAAGAGCAATCTCAGAGTCATTGCAACCTACAAGCATGTAAGCAGCCATGGGGACATGCAAAAAAAGACTAGGCTTTATGGAATGGTTCTAAAACTGGACTTCATCCAGGCCAACTTGAAGGCTATATCATCTCCTGAAGTATTCATACATGAAAAATCACAGATCCTAAAAGTATTGAAAGATATGATAGTTCATGTTAATATTTTAAGATCTACAAAGTGTTTTATGTAACTTATTTGACACTTATAACAACCTCATAAGGTAGATAGGTTCTGTAACTATCCCCATTTTACAGATAAGGAAAATAGAACTAAGAGGTTAAATTATGTTCTTGGTCATGTGGATAGTAACTGTTTGAGTTGGGATTCAAACTCAATTCTTCCTGACTTCGTATTCAACACTAATACACTGTGACACATTATACAAAAGCCTAAGAGTTAAAAGAAAGCTTAATCGAGACATACAATCAATTAAATCACATATACCACTCTTATGACCAGAATTTCAAGAAAAACTTATGCTGTTATATGTTTTTAATGTTTTTATTCATAATACAAACTATAAAAGTCGAGTTTTGTTGATTTGATTTCTTCAAATAATCATATGTGATATAGGAGGAACTTTGTCTTAATGAAAACTAACTTTAAAAGTATCTCAGATCACTTGAGCTCCCATAACTTAAAGCTATGAAATAGAAATAAATTATTTGTTCTTTAAAAGCTGAACCCAGAAATCTCATTGGTCAGGCTTTTTTGACCATGTCACTCCCCATTCAAAAAATCCCCGATGGCTCTCTGTTGCCTACAGGAAAAAATGCAAAATCCTCAGCCTGGCATTGCCGGTCTTTTACAATCTGACTTCCACCTATCTCTCTAGTCTTATTTCATATTAATCCCCATTACATAACCTTTCTAGTGTCAATGGTTTGGTATCTCTTCTCCATTCATGAAAGTCCATCTCCTGCTTCCATATCTTTGTAGAGATCATCTCCCATGTCTGCTTTGTACGCTTTCTTTACCAACCTCCCGTCCTCACCTTAGAATTCCTAGTTTCAAAGTGCACCTGCAAAGTAGAGCTACTATCATGAGACTATTTCAGCTCCACCCCTCACTTTCACTCAGTTGTGTTCTTTCCCTTTTGACATTACTCTCTGCTTATATTTAAATACAATATATCCCCCCAATAGAATGTAAGCTTCTTTGAGAGCAGTCTGTTATGCTTCTCTCTTTGTATGTCCAGTGCCTAGTAAAGTGTCCTGAACGTAGTAGGTGTTTAATAAATATTTGTTGAATTAATTTGAATTTTTTTGGCTTTCCCTATTTTGGCCTCATTTAAACCTATACCTTCAATAAGACTATTGTAAGACTGTCATCTGCAGGATTCAGACAACAAAGCAACAAATTAACGGGTTTGTTTTGTATTTAGAATACTGTTCTTTCTCCCTTCCTACCAATATTTGGATCAACACTGTCCTTCCACTCTCCCTTTCTTTGCTGACCATTTTCAATATCATCTTACCTTCACCCCATCTAGTAATTTTCTCCCCTTTTGATATTATTCTGTACCTGCTTTTATGTGAATACAATGTATCATCTCAATAGAATGTAAGCTCTTTGAGGGAAGTTCTGTTTTGTTGACTATTTTTGTATGCTTAGTGCATGGTTTAGTTTAGTCTCAACTTTTTCACCAGAAGAATGTTAAATTTAGATGATCAGTTTCTAGCAATTTTTAATAAAAATATAGTCAAATGAATTTTTAAATTGATTTTTGAATGAATTACAAACATGTTCACATTTTTACCCATTCTTATAACTGCATATAAACCCATTTGTTGTTTATTTTTATGAGATACATTGCAAAACTAACTAGTAATCTACTTCCTAGGAATGTCTAGTCACCCCTACATGACAAACACTTAAGAACTTGAAGAAGCTAACATGCTTCCCTCTAAATTATTATTTTACCAAATTCTTCTTTTGTTAAAGCAACCAGAGTGATGCACCTTTTTTTGGAACTTTTGGAAATCTCAGGAAAGAGATCTCCCTTGCACCACTCTACTCCAAAAAAACAAACAGACAGACAAAAAAAAAACCTTTACATTTATGTTTTGTTAAGGATAGAGAACTGGTAAATTTTTTCATTATTTGTACCAATCAATACATTCAGAAATGAAGACACATGTGCTGTTTTATGGGTCAAAAAATGTTCCTTCCGAGTTGAATATGCATATGATAAATATACTTCTTTGTAGTGTAGACAACAAATAATCTTTTTCAGGTAAATGGAAATATGGTCTTGGGAATACTAAGATCTGAAACAGAAGATGATGGGTAATAGGTGACAAAAAGAAAAGTAGTGTGATGGACAGCTTGACAAAGATCACCTATATAAAGAAGTAAGAACCAAGAGAAGACATGGCTAAGCATTTAGATGATGAAAATGGGGTGAGAGTAAAGTGAGAAAAAACTGAACAGTCAGTTGTTTTTTTTTTTTTTAATGGAGGAATATTGAGCCAAAAACTTTTGGAAAGAGAGGGGCAATCACAGGTCCTGGGGCTTCACCTTCACTGAATGGCTGTGGAAAAATAAGGCTCTAGTCTAGGAGATAGTTACTGCATGTAAGTGAAGCACCCTCCCCATCCTCCTATTCCCAGCTACTGTCTCCGCTTGAACTTGTATTAGCAGGCTGGTTCCAAAGAAAGTATCTTATTAATACTACTCAGTATGCTCTAAGGGTAACAGTGATGGGCAGGGTTTCCTAGCACCATCACTGAGGAACCTCTTCTGGTAGGAAAACTTCTATTAACATAAATCAGTCAAACATCAATTGGCTTTTAGAAAAAGTACTTTAAAAAGGGTACAAAACATTCCTCCAAAACTCTAGGACGTACTCTCCTAGTAAGACACAAAAATCCATGAAAAAATCGGTCTCAGTACAGAAACATATGTATATATATATAGATATATATAGATATAGATATATAGATATAGATATATACACATACACATATATACACATATATGTGTATATATGTGTGTGTGTGTATATACATATCTATATATACACATATATATACACACACACCCCCATCCATCCATCCATACTTACATACATACATATATATGATATATATATATGTATATATACATACATATATATACATATATATGTGTGTGTATATATATATATGTGTGTGTGTGTATATATATATATATATATATATATATATATTTTTTTTTTATATATATATATATGTTTGCCCAAAGTGTAAACTCCTAATTCCCAGCTACTAGAAGTTGTTTCTTAAGTAAGTAACTCTAATCCTCTAGTGCAAAGCATCACCCTCTGGTTGTTTGTTTGTTTTTTCCCTCATGTGGTTATCTTTTCTTTTAATCCATCCATGTCTGCCCTTAGTTTGTATTCTGATCCATACTGGTCTAGTCCCTCTGATAAAATGATTAACATTGGAGGGAAAGAGAAGGAAAGAGAGAGACTCTCTCCTCCACCCAAGAACAATTCCTTCTCAGAGAATTGCCTGCAATCGTCTGAGCTGAAGCTTTTCTACCACTAGACAGATTCACTTTTTGACCAAGCTCACTGCTGGACTAACTGATCTTCTTATACATAGGCCTAGGATCAATCTGATTCTTTCAATTAATAATAATAACAATAAGAAGTTACTCCTTTTGTGGTGTTTTCTGCCTTTGTTCAAAAGTCAAAGAGATAAAAGCCTTTTAAATTGCTTAAAGACATTAATACACAGTTTATATTTTTAATTAATTGGTAAAATTGAAATGTCTAGGCCTTCTGTGATTAATTGGGGTAGAGGCAAAACATGTACTCATATAGGTAACATTTAGATGGTTGGATCATATCCTCATTACTTGGACTGTATGATTCCATGACTCCTACACTGATCTCTGACCTAAACTCTATTTCTGTATCTCCAAGTGCTTATTGGCCATTTTCATTGGAATTTTCTTTACCTTTTGAAATTTGTACAAAACTAAATTCATCGTTAACCTGGCTTCCATCAACCAATTAATTCTGATACTAGCTTTCCTTATGCCTATTAGTGTCACTACTACTACTACTACTACTACTACTACTACTACTACTACTACTACTACTACTAGTATTACCATCGATCTCTTATGAAACTAGATATTCACCTTTGACTCATTGGTCTATGCATTGATTTTCTAGACTAACCCTTATTTTCTTCCATCCTGAGAATCAGCATTAGCATCATCTACATAGCACAGTAAGGTTAAGAAATACATTTTAATCTGTTATCTCATCTAATTCTTGAATCAATCTTGTTCCAAGGTACATGGTACAAGTATGATTGCCATATTATGGAGTAGAAACTTATGCTCAGAGGTTTGGTTTCTTCCTTATATACTCACCCTTAGAGATTTCATGCACACCCATGAATTCAGTTATCATACCACATTTTAGGAAAGACAGTTATAAGATGGAGAACATTGTGGGAAGACTTTCAGTATGATGATTGGGTCGAATTAAAGGAATTGGTAATGTTCAACTTAGAGAAGTCTAAAAGAAGAGAGTTGTCTTCAAGTCTTCTAAAGGCTAGCATACAAGAAAGATAATGGTAGCTGTTGTTGTTCATCTTTCATTTTCAAAGAGGACCAATTATACTTGATCTGCAGATATACAGGTTCTGCAGAGACAGATTTAGACTTAATGTCAGGGAAAACTTGCTAATGATAAGGGCTGCCCAAAAGAGGAATGAGGTTCCTCAGGAGGAAGCTGATTTACCCTCACCCAAAGCATCAGGACAGTGTGGATGATCCTTTGTTGGAGATGTTGATATAGGCATGGGCTGGACTAGATGAGTTCTAAAATCCCTTCCAAGTTTAATATTCTGCAGTTATGTGAGACCCAAAGCAGGCAACTCACAATATCAGTCTCAATTTCTTCTCTCTCACTGAGTCCCACATTGCCAACAGTCAGTTGGACATCTCCACTGGAATGTCCAACCTCAAATTCAACATACTAATATGTGCTAATATCAATACTAATATCATCATTATTTCTTTAAAACCTGCACTTTCTCTTGATTTCTATTTTCTGTTGATAAGAGCCCACATGATAACGACTTTTTAAGGTTTACAATCCTGTTTCTTCACAATAATCCCATTAGGTAGATCAGGGAAGCATTGACACCCTATTTTATAAGTAGAAAGTGGAGACTAAGAGAAATAAAATGATATTTCTATGGTTAAGAAGCTAGTGAGTATTTGGAGCCATGTTTTGACTCTGAGTTAAGTGATTTTGTTATTTTTTTTCACTACATGATAGTGTTCCACAAAATGACAGAACAAAAATATTTAACAGGGAACTGATATCCAATATAGCTAAGGAGATGGCAAGAAAAATCTAGATACACTTGAAGAATTTGTCACTTGGTCCAGATGAAATTTATCCTAGATATTGAAAGAACTGATGAATGTGATTGCTGAGCTAGTGTCAATGATATTTTAAAAATTTACAGAGAACAGAAGTGTCACAGGATTAGAAAAAGGCCAGCTTTCAGTAAAAGGCATAGAGAATAATAAGTATAAACTATACACCAGTGAATTTGACTTCAAAGTCCAATAAAATTCGATAACATTATTATAAAGATGGTTTATGAATATCTAGAAAAGGAAGCATGGAGACAAAGCTAGGATGGTTTTATAAAGAATAGTCATATCAGACTAACTTTTTGTTCAAATAGTTGCTAAAGTAATAGGGGAATACTGAAAATATTGTTTACCTAGATTTTAGCAAAGATTTCAACATATCTCTTGCTAATCTTGTAGGAAAAATGTGAAGATGTGGGTTAGATTATAATATAATTTAGAACAGGTTGAATACTGGAATCAAAGTCATCATTAATGGTTCAATGTCAAATTGCAAGTCAGTATCCATTGGCTTGACAAAAGACTATGTACTTGGCCCTATACTATTTAATGTTCTTATCAATTACTTGAATACTATCATATATGAGATGCCCATCACAGTTCCAGATGGCTCAAAACTGGGATGAATATATAACATACGGATGACACAGTAAAGTTCCTGAAAAGAGATTTTCAAGCTAAAATATCTAGCTGAATCTAATAAGATGAACTATAATAACACTAAATGTAAAGTCATATGCTTGAACTTTTAAAATTGACTTCATAAGTACAAGATGAGAAAGACATTATTACAAAAACATTTTGTCTAAAAATTCCTACAACTCATGGGAGCTCTAGCAGCCTGAAAGCTCTGAGACAAGAATGTGATATGGCAGCCAAAAAAACCTAAATGAAACTAGTACTGTATTATGGCAGGCATAGCTTTCATGAACGAGGAAGTGAGAGTCTCTTTGTACTCTCCCTTGGTCAAAACACATCTGGAATTTCATGGTCAGTTTTGGGTGGCACAGTTCAGAAATTTTTTGGAGATTTCCGGAAGAAGGTATCCAAGACGGTGAAAAGTCTTGAGTTCATGTCATGTAAGGACTGAACAGGAATGTTTCATCTGAAGAAGATCCTGAATAGTTGTATTATAATATCTGAAGGACTGTCATGTAAGAGTACAGTTACACTTGTTCTGTTTGATTCCACAGGGCAAAATTAGGAGCAATGGGTAGAAGTGTCAAAGAAGCAAAGTGATCTAGGCTTAATGTCTGGAAAAAATTCCTGAAAATTAAAGCTATCTAAAAATGGAGTAGATAGCCTTGGGAAGGGATTCCCCTTAATTGTAAGTGTTTAAACAGGGACTGGATGGTCACTTATCAGCTATAGTGTAGTGGAGATCACAAAGGGGACATACAAATTGGCCTAAATGGTTATTGGTGTCTCTTCCACCTCTAAAAGTCTATTATTTTGTTATTCTGCGACTTCAGTTATAATCTGACCAGGGCAAAAGATGGTAAGATCAGTCCCTCCTTGCTTTTGACTCAATATCTGTAATAAATATGGCACAAGATTTTTACTGTTCTAACCATATATTCTCTCTCCCAACTCCTGTACCAGGCTTCAATTATCTAGTTTTTTGTTTTGTTTTGTTTTTTAACTCAGGTGTACGACTTCATAGTATTTTCTTCTAATTTTTGTAATTATCAAATTTACTTTAAGATAATGTATCAATATATCAAATTTAATTTTCTATAATTCATACCACTATTCCAGCCTGTTGAGTGAGATCCTCTTGGATCCTGAGTGTGTCATAGAAAGGAATGTGGGGTTCCTGAATTTTGATTTGCACAGATTTTCATTTCTGACTTTCCAACTAAGGGCCTGCTCTAGATTGGCTTTTTCTAATATTGGTAATGCTGATGTCTCTAGCTTCAGCTCATGCTTATAGTCTCCTTCACCCCATATACCACCACCAAATTCTTCTCCTTAAAACAAATTTCATTGAGCCATTTTTCTGCATAAGCACCTTCAATGCCTCTCTATTGCCTATGGATAAACAATTCTAATGTGCTCATGCTGTCATTCAAGGTTTTTGATAAAGCAGTTTTAGCTTACCTAACAGATCTCGTCTCCTGCTCCTCCACGACAATGACCTTCTTGTTGACCCAGGCCACCTTTCTGTTTTCCAAATCATCTCATTCCAGGTAAGCTCATTGTTAGTAATCAAAGCACAGAAAACTGGAAGAAACTTTCGAAAGTATGTAGTCATATGGCTTTTTTTTATTAAATTCTGAAACTCAAACCCAGAGAGAAGAAGTGAATTTCTCTGACCTCACTACATATCACTCTAAGGGAAAAATAAATCTAATGACCATTCTTTCCCCACTATTGTCCCCTACACCTAGAACACCATTATCCCCCACCATTATCCATCTATACAAATCTTAACCATCTTTAACAAGTGTGGCATTCAGTTCTAGGAGTCACGTTTTAGGAAGGACATGACAGGCTGGAGAGAGGTTTCAGAGAAATGCTAAGAGGATGGTACAGCACCTTGAGTGCATATTATATTAAAAAATGGTTTAAAAATTGAGTATAGTTAACCTTGACAAAAGAAAACTTAGGTTTCAGGTCTTCAGGAGTGTGTGTATGCGTGCATGTGTTTGTGTGTGTGTGTGTGTGTGTGTGTTTAAGAGATCTCTCACATGGAAAAGCATTTAGACTTGTTTTCCTTGGCTTCAGAGGGCTAAGCTGTAAAGCAATGGGTAGAACTTGGGGGGGAAAGCAAATTTAGGTTTGATGTGAGAAAATAAAGGATCATGATTAGAGTTATCCAGAAGTGTAATGGGTTGCCTTGGTAGGTGGTACTTTCCCCTTCATTGAAGATCTTTAAGCACAAGATGAATGACAACATGTGTAAAGGTAATTCTTCAGGTATAGATCAGACTATATAACCACTGGCTTTCTGTCCAGGTCTGAAATTCTGTGGTGTTGTAATCTGTTTAAATTCCACCTTACCTCATGAAGCTTTCTTAAACTCCTCCATTGATATCTCTACTTTTAAAAGTATTTAATAGATTATCACATATTTTGGTACTTTATCATACACTGTCTGTACTGTCCTCTCATTTTTCATGCATGGATGCCCTGCCTTTCAAGCAAGATTATAATACTTGCTAACATTTACATAGTGCTTTAAGTTTACTAAACTACTCTGTATTTATTATCTCATTTTATCCTTGCAATAATGCTGGGATGGAGGTGTTCCTGTTCTCTATTTTATAGATAAAGAAACTGAGGCAGAGAGGAACTAAATAACAAACTCATGGTCTCACAGTAGTGAGTGTCAGAGACAGGCTTGAAAGCCATATCTTCCCTGACCTTAAGCCTAATACTCTGTCTACTTTAGGATAAAATATGCAGGGGACTTTCCGCCACAATGCTTAGCATAATACTAAATACATAGTAATAGGGGCATAATGAAAGAGCATTATCAATTAAAGTAGAATATGGTAGATCCTTATCTCTCCCCTGACTTAATTGATACATGTACTAAGGTATAGCCAGTAAAATTATCATTCATTCACCAAATCTACTGAATCTATTTGATAAAAGTGGTACACCAGACCTTGACCAACATAATGAGGATAATGATAAATAATAATTTGACACCAAAATACAATTAGTAACATGCAGCTATACCTTTGCACAAGGGTAGCAACCCTCTAGCCCCCAGCCCATTCTGGAATGAACTCTCTCTTTCACTCTACCATTCAGCATTCTCAGCTTCTTTCTAGGCTTAGCTCAAGTGGGACCTCTTTTGCAAACCTTTCTCCAGTTCCCTCTAGCTGGCTGTTCTGGAACATGTTCCTCAATCCTCTCATCAAATTATACTGTGTGTACTTATCTGTATACATATTATGTGACTCCTGCTCAATTCGCTTAACTCTTCATTGCCTCAGGCATCTCTCTGGTGGACTTTAAGTTGCAAAGAAGATGCCTCTAATTCATTGAGGGAATTTCCTTGCTCTGGAGTTCTACATACCAGTCCAATCTCAAATCCACTCCCTATCTTTGTCCTTATGTTTGTTGCATTTAATGCAATTGAATTGAGAAATGTACCATTATCATTTGTTAATGAATACTGTAATCCATGTGTTTAATGTAATGTGGGTTATATCAAGCATACACAGATTTTCTGCCTGCTTCTGTCCAACTATGTGTGTGGTGGAATTTGGGCACATAGGAGACGGTAAATTTAATGGTTGCTTATGGCAGTGTGGTGGCCCACAACTGAATGAACTTGTCATTTTTATATAATGCAGCAAATCATGGGTGGTCCCTTGTTCCTTCACCCTGTGAAAGCAGCAGGAAAGTGGGGTACTGGGTCAATTAAAAGAACAGAGGTTTCCAACTGGTTCTGACTTCTTTTGACCCTCCAGATGACATCATATAACTCGAAGACTTCCAGTGATGAGTGAAAAATGAGCTGGTACCTTTCAATATCTCCTATCACAACCACTTGAAGGAGGAACCCCACAAAATGAACTTGTGCCTATGGCCTTCACTGCTTTTCCCATTTGGCATTTCTTTTGCTGAGCATAGCCTTGAGGTGGACATAACCAGGATGGAAAAGACCTTGTGATTTCAAGAGGCTTCTAGGTCTCTTGAGTGAGGCTGATTGGTAGCAAGGAGAATCTGTTCTTTAGAGATAAGAGAAGAAGATCAAGCTTCTGGCCTTGCTTCCCAGAAAGCATGAACTCTAAGAAAGAAAGTGCAAAGATAAAATTAAATGGAAAACACCTAATGAGCAATTCTACAAACTAATTTCCATTTAAATGATTTACAGAGAAGGCTTCCCAACCAGGTATAATATTAGTCATACCTGCCACTCTTTTAGCTTCTTACTGTCAACATATGGTTTTTAAGTCTTGTGTTTCAGCATTTCTTTTGTGTATAGAAAATAAATGCTTGTCCCATACCTACTTTAGGCTATACATTGAGTATCTTTCTAATTCTCCCCTTATAGAGACCTCTTAGATATAATACCAAAGCCTATGATTTAAATAATTTATTCATGGTATTGGGCTTAATGAATTGAAAAGTGTGGGGGAAAGGGATCCTCACTCTTTTCTCATTAGAGGCCAGGTTTCCCAAAGATTTGGTCACCACATATATAGTCAGGAAGCAGAGAGGGAATATCTGCACATACTCTAATACAACCTACATTACACAAATAAATAGCTTCACTTTGGATTTCCAAATATGGATTTTCTTTATTCACTGAAAAAAGCCAATGCAAAATTAGGAATAAAGAAGAGAAATCTAGCTTTAGAAATGTTTTTTAATTGGATGTTTCTGAGTTTCATTTGTCTTACTCTATAAACTAGAAATAAACCTAGCCTACCCAGGATCAAATTTGGTAATGTATGTGACTATATTTGGAAAGCTATAGAATGTCCCCTCATTAATCAAGATTGATTCTTTGGGAGTTTTTTTGATTATTAAAAAAAATACTAGGAATAAAAATAGTCTAACTGAGCTGAAATGTCATTGTACCCCAACTTATAAAGAAGTCTTTTTTTTTTTCTCCCTAAGGTGGGTGGTTCCTAACACAGACAGTAAACTCAGATCTTTCCCCTACAACTTCATGGAATTTGGCCTGTTGCTCTCAGCAATGTCATAGTAACCAGTTAAGCCTGAGCACTTGTGGGATGTGTTCCAGGTTGGGATTTTTTTTCAGTATATATGTTATTACATGAAATAACCTTTCTATCTGCCTCCAAGGTGCCATCAAGTTTTCAGCCAAAATCCTGGCTGAAGAGAATAATTAGGAACTAGACTGGAGGCCTCCAAAGAAAAGGTGGAAACAAGCCAGCTGTGCCTCTGTAGACTTCTTTCAATGATTTTCTAAACTCTCACAATGTAAGTGCTTATGTGGAAAGGTGACCTTCACACGCAGACTTTGCCCCTTTAGTGGCTAAGATCCTAAATTAGGTGTATCTCAGCTGTCATTAGACTTTTTTCAATTCATTGCAATTCAGAAATAGGGGAATTTTTTTCTGTTTTCTGTTGGGGTTTCCATGGTTTTACCAAGGAAACCAAATACATGAGCTATTCAACTTTCTTCAAGAAATGGTAGAGTATATCCCCCAAGTATTGAGAGATTGGATATTTAGTGGCCTTAACCAAAGACTGGGCTGGAAAGAAAGAGGGAATAGACTAATGTCATTGATGATCAATAATGTGATCTCCACTGTGAATTAAATGCTCCTGAGCCCTCTGGTTAGGTTTATTGCTCCCTGAGGCATTTCCTCTATTAAAGAAAGAAATTACAGATTTATGAGGCCTGGAGCAGTATTAGGCCTATGCTGAAATTTCATGGTGATGCTGGCACCTATGTATGCTGAGAATTTAACATAAAAACTATGGCCTTTGAATGACAGACTAAGGTGTCACAGAGATGCAAGAAGGCTAATAGCTACTGATAGAGTTTATTGTTTTGTGAAATACTGAAAACCATAAGGCACTTTGGAGGATTTTATTTAAAGGTAAGATTTTTGATAGACACGTATAGTATTTAATAAGCAATTTATATGAATTTCTGTTGTTTATTAATATAATCTGCATTTTAAGTTTATTGATGTGCCTATTTTTAGTCTCTTGATTTTATGAAGCATAAACCATTACCCATGTGCTTTGAGATCAACCAATGTATCTCTCACAATCTCTACAGAAATATAGGGAGGAGACTTGTAATTTTAGCTGGTATAAGGAACTTCCATAAGAGGAAACTCCTGCCAATGCAGGTTTGTACCTCCTCTGAAACTTATACTGGTAGAGAACTGCTTAGAACACTGAAGAGGTTAAGGAACTTGCCCAGGGTAACACAGCCAATATGAATCCAAATTTTCCAGGCTTTAAGACTTGTTCCATGTTTTCTCTCATCACACACACACACACACACACACACACACACACACACTATATATATATATATATATATATATACACACACACACATATATACATAATGTATGTGTATATATAACATACATATATCCACACACAAATTAATCATATATACATGTGTCTTTGTGTACATGTATATGTGTGTGTGTATGTATATACATACATATATACATACACACACACACACACACACACACACACACACACACACACACACACACACCTCTCTCTCTCTCTCTGTCTCTCTCTCTCTCTTTCTCTCTCTCTCATTATGATGACAATCTCTGCTTCTCTCCACATTATACTGTAGTGGATAAGGAGCGACTTCGGTGCAGTGAAGGCCTGGGGTCGAATCCTTTGCCTGATGCATAGTAATGCTTTAACTGAACAAGTATTTTGACTTCTCAGTGTCTCAGGCAATTTTCCAAAACTCTTAAGTTTCATTGAGTCTCAAATGAGAAAGCGTTTAAAAAGTGTTGAACAAGTTTTAAAGCACTGTATGAAATGTCTGTTGATAATGATAAACACAATTTAACATAGCTCTTCACAACTTTGGAATAACTATGCTATACTTCCTGTAACAAATATCAGAAAGCTCTGAGATGGAAAAGTCAGTAAGTATTTATAAGGTCAGTGGTGAGTGCACATCCTTCCAAACTGATAGTTATTTAGACTGTTTGGATTACTTTGTTCACACGCATTAACCCTTTGGCACACTTTGTTTCATACTTCATACTCTGGGGAGACTAAAGGAAGGAGGCATCTGTTAGAGGAGAAAAATCTAGATCTGAAATCAAAGGAGCTGGGTTTAAAATCTCAGCTCTGTCACTTTCCTATGTGACCTTGTGACTGTCATTTCTACTTTTCTGGATCTAAATTTTCTCATCTGCCAAATGCAAGGATTGGCCCATAGGACCTCTCAGGTCCCATCCAGCTCTAAATACATGATCCCATGCCAACAGCTCAGCCATCTTGAAAGCATGAGCTTTCTGTGTAGCACTGCTAGCTGGGGAATTCAATCAACTGAAGGGGGGAATGTTTTCCATGCCATAGAACGCGCTCTTTTTCTTGTTTTAACATGACCCAATTGTTCAACTAATATCTATTTTTCTTTCTGTGAACTGCGACTGAACAACTTATGACAGGATTGAACATATTAATCCATAATATAAGACACCCCCCTTTGTCCTTGTACCCTGATGTGTGTCAAGTAAGGTTAGCGTGGATTTCCAAAAGCATGACTACATATTTGTATAATTCCTTGAGCTGATTTTTTTCAAAGTACATTCATGCTGGGGATAAGCCAGAATCAACAAGAGGAGGGTGAGGGAAGTACAACAGCAATTGGGGAAACAAATAGGCACTTTTAGAGCCAATGTTATACACAAGTTATTACTATTTTAGAACAGTGTTTTCTAGCCAGAATTGTGCTGCAGACCAGTGCAATATTCAAATGCTCTATGTAGACCACACCATCTTTGAAGCCTCAGCCTAGATGCTCCTTAGAGTTTAGGGAATTAGACCAGAAGCCTTGGAAAACTATGGAGCCTGGAGTGGGGGAAGGAAGAATTGGACACAGAGAGGAGAAAAAGGAATTTTTCTTTTGTTTGTCCAGCATTACATGACTGACTGAGAGCCAGGAAGGCTTCTTTTCAAATCCTACCTTTGATACATACTGACTGTGTGACTCTGGACACTCACTTAACTAAGCTCTCAGTGTTCTAAGCAACTCTCTAAGAACATAAGCTTCAGAGACGGTACAGGCCAGCTTCAGTAGAAGGAGCTCTCTGTATCAGTGAGGTGATAGGCACTGTCATCATTTGTTTTTAAAAAAATAAGTTTTCATGGGTGTGATATTTTTTGCTGACTGATAAATGGTTGTTTCTGACTACTCCTACTGCACAGGACAGAAGATTGGGAATGCTGGTCTACAGGGATGATTCTCATAGTTGATAAGATAGGATCAGGCCTCCCTAGTAGCCTTGGTTGGAAATATAGTCTGCAGTGCTCACCCTGCAGGCAGGGCTTCCCCATACTTTGCATTACCCATTAATATACGTGTCTGATTTTCCTTATTAATCTCCCTTAATAATCAGCTGGAGGCAGAGCTTATTCATGATTTAGAACTAGGAGCTGATCTGGTTGTTTTCACGATGATTAACATGGAGCATGTGTAACATGTGAGGTATTTTACCAAATATGATACACGCACTTTCAAAGCCAGCTCTTTTTTCAGGACTTCTCTTTAAATCTGTGGAGATATTTCAAAAATTCCATTCTAGTCAATATTTTGGAGTTTCCATAGAGTGACTGGCACAGCACTAGGTACTACCAAATAGTGAGGTAATGAACTAAATTAGCCAAGATGCTTAAACATATATGTAGCTATAGAAAATTAGGTAATATAAACACACAAGTAAATGATGTGGAGGGAAAACCCAGCACTTCCTCCGAGCTTCTTCACCCCCAAGATGTTCTTGTTTCTGCCTAAAGGTCCCAGAGGTATAAAGACCTTTTTACGTCATTTTAGTTAGTTCCCTCTCCACCTACACTTATCTTTTTATGTGATGTACTCACCCCAACCCCTAGCCCACATGTACAGAAAAGTTGTTAAGGCCAGGGATTTTTTTTGCCTTATCACTATATCCTCAGTGCCTACCACAGTACCTTGTACACAGATGTTACTTGTTTAGTCATCTCAGTCATGTCCAACTCTTCCTGACCCCATTTGAGGTTTTCTTGGCAAAGATACTAGATTGGTTTGCCATTCCTTCTCCAGCTCATTATACAGATGAGGAAACTGAGACAAACAGGGTTAAGTGTCTTGCCCAGGGTCACACAGCTAATGCCTGAGGCTGGATTTGAATTCATGAAAATGTATTTTCCTGACTCCAGCCCTGGTAAGCCACTTCACTGCCCATCTTATGCATAGTCATCACTTAATAAATGCTTTTTGGAACATACTGAACTGATACGAGTTTTGTGCCGAATTAGATGAAATCAACAGGCTGTTTCTGTTGTGGATGAAGCCTAGAGAAAACATTTGAGAGCATGTCACCTAACTGAAGGAGACTAGAGGGAATTACAGGGAGAAATAGAAGAGGAAGACAGCAGAGTGAAGCTGACAGACAGGCATCTTGAAGGAAACGATGTGTAATACAGTGATCACTAACACTGAAGAATGTTCTGGGAGTCAAAGAAAATGATCTTAGAACCACTCTTCTCAGATACAGCAAAAGTGTCTCTGGAAGAGTCTGGCCTTAGGAAATCATATAATGGCTGGTTTGCATGCAGGCCCTTCCTTGAGGTTTCTATCTTTTTTTTCATAGCACCTTTGGGAGGATGGGAAGAGACACTGGGGTAAAAATGACCTGCATTCAAATGCTGCTTCTGACATCTGATACTTGTGTGACCTTGGATAAGTTACTTAGCCTTCCTGGAAGTAGGTTTCCTCATTTGGAAAATAAAAGAGATAGACTGGATAGACTAGATAATTATAAAGGTCTTTCCTGGTTTCGGTCTACAATCTATGCTCCTGTGGTTATGCCCTTTCCCCAATCTAGCATGCACTGCCTTCTTGCTTTTGGTGACAACTTCCCTCTAGTTCTGTTGTGGAGAAATGCAAATAAATAAATCTACACCAAAGAATTAGTGATTGATTCAGGTTTTAAAACAGGGCTGTTAAAAGAAGGAAATGTGTCAGAACCAGGTACTTAGATGGTGGTGAGGAGAGTCTGGGTACAAGTGGCCTTATGGCACAAACTCTCTGCCTGCAAAGACCTTGTTAGAACCTACATGTTGAAGAAAAAATCAAGATGTGAATTCTAAAGAGATCTGAAGCTCTAGAGATCAAAAACTAAAGACATCTGTATTTCTGATACCCTGGAAAGCATGTGCGGGCAAACACACTGCATCCCACATCCTACAGTGCTTTACCAAAGAGTCAGAGCGACTCCACCCTTGCCTAGGCTAGGGAGGGGATGATGAAGAAGAGAAATCACTTTAGAGATTGCCTTAATACATAACCCAACACTAGAGATGATCCACTAAGCATAGGGGAACCTGCCAAAAGGCTTCAAAGAAATGGATGGAAATTTTCCTACTGTCTATGTGAGAGATGGGCTGAATTGAGGAATTGAACTGGTGTTGACATGTGTTGGGATTATATGTATAATAATGATCACTAAGCTTGCTCTTTCTTTTTCTTTTTTTAGAGGGGATAAGGATGCTCATCCTTTTCAGAGAGTCCCTCTTCCTGCCAGATGCCTTTAACAAAACTGGAAATATATTTTCTCAAACATTTATGAAATAAATTTCATTTTTCATTTTCATTATAATTAGTGATGCATGTTATTGTAATAGATATGGGACCAAACCTGAATTTGTCTGATAGGATTTGCTGGGAAATTTTCTAAAAATGACATTTCTACACTGTGTGTGTTCTATATCTCCTTGTAACAAAAGTTATTTCTTTTATTGAGCATTACTTTATAGCTCAAAAACTGTGGTAGGAAAAATGAGACATTCTGCTTCTATATTCATTCATAATTTAAAATTTTGTATATTTACACAGTCTATGCAAAGTAAGTTTTAACCTCCTAGAGAGGAAATAATAAAGATGTTCTGCATTTAAATCATACATTGCAGTTTCCATAGTGTGTTCATATACCTAAGCTTATTTGACTTTTGCTTATTATTGCCATTTTAGGATAGTGAGGAACTAAACACGTGATTTCATTGGCACGGGGAACTTCTGAGTGAGAAAAATCCTTTTAAATTATGATCAGCAATTTCTCTGCCACTTGCAGGTGGAAAAAGTTGAAGAAAATGCTGAGAGATTAAGTGACTTATCTAGGGTAACGTGGCAGTATTTGTCAGAGGGGGCCCTTAAATTCTGGTCTTTCTGGCCTTAAATCAAGCTCTCTGTCCACTATTCCATCTCACCTCTACACTTTTTTCAGAAGGCAACATTGCATCAGGTAGAGGTTAAATGGCTCCCTAAAAATCATACAGCCAGGAAGTGACAGTGGCCAGGCTAGAAGCCATGTTTCCTGATATCTAATCCATTGTGCTTTCCATCATGTAGTAGTGCCTCATATGAAGTCATTATAATATAGGCTCTGTGAAGGCAGAGATGTCCTCTTATCTATTTTTGAACTCTGTACTGCACTGCACATAGATTGTCACTTAATAAATAAGTTATGAATGAATAATAATTTCAACATGTTTTTGGATTTGTAAAACAAAACCTAGACAAAATTATATGAAAATATAATACTGTTGCCTTTAACTTGTCTTTAATATTCTGTATATGGGATGATATTTAGAATTTTAGAATTTAAAAGAGAGTAATCTTCTATTAAAATTCTACTGCAATGCCTCATCATAGAGTTCAGGTGACTGCTCTTTAAAAGCTATGGCAGCAGAGACAGACTTTGTCAGGTTCGATCCAACTGGAAAGGCATCAAGTATAGGATTAGTGGTAAATTATATGTCTGCTGTCCAAGGAAGGGTGATGGTTTTGTGTTCAAAGGTTCTGGATTTCAGTCACTTAGCTTTGTCACTACTCTTTGGAACTTAAGCAAGAGACTCAATCTGTCTCTGCAATCAGTAATCAAATCAGCACTACAGTCTCTGGGAAGGATGAGTTAATCCATTCCATGGTGTCTTCAAATACCATCCCTATAACTTTTCATTCAAAACACCTACTATGTGCTAGGTGCTATGCCAAGCACTGGGGATACAGTTACCAAGAATGAAACAATCTCTACTCACAATGAGTTTACATTCTAGTAAGGGAGATAACAGTGTATAATATGTACATACAAAAATTTTCAAAATCAAACCAGCCACCCCCGGCCACTACTCTCCTATATTAATTGTCTTCCTCTAATTGAATACAAGCTCCTTGAGCTCAGGGATTGTCTTGCTTACTCATATTGATATCCCCAGTGTTTAGCACAGTACTAAATCTTAATAAAAGTTTTTTCATTTGTTCATTTAGTTTTTTTTTTCTATTTGTGTCATGATCAGATTGCTATAGAGGACCTCTAAGGTCCTTTCAAATTGTTAGGTCAATTAACTTACAATCTGGTGATCAACCTGGCTAAGTTCAGAGAGGTTTTTTCACCAGTGGATCAGTCATCAGGTAATGAATGTTTTCAGACACCATGATACATGAAGATAATATATAATACACAGTGGAAGAAGGAACACTCACTCTGATGAAATCACAAGCATTAGAATTAAGGAAATAAACTTATCATATCTGAGATCCATAATATTTCAGTCAGAATAAACTAGTTTTAATACCTACAAGTCTTCTCAGACATGGCTAGAACCACCTCAGCAGCTCTAAGTTTATTAAAGGTCATAATTATATAAAGAAAAAAAAGACTATTTTAGAATTCATTTTTTGAAAGTCAGGAATGCCCAGCCTCAACTTCCAAAAAGCAAATTTAAGCTAACAATATTGTACACCCAGATTCTCTTGAATATGTGTTTTAGTAATGTCAATGTCAATATCATAACTTATAAATTTAATCCCCTCTAAAAAAGGAATAAAAATCCTCCCACAGGCAATGCACCTTGAACTGTGGCATTTCCTGAATTTGAGGGACATTGTTTTCAAGTTCAGGGTCACGTTAATGTGCTCTTTACATTTAATGTTTTCTTGAGAAAAAAAAGGGCAGGAGCCAAGATGGTGCAGTGAAAGCAGCAACTTTCTTGAGCTCTCCTCCAAATCCCTCCAAATACCTAAAAAAAAAAATGGCTCTAAACAAATTCTAAGGCAGCAGAACCCACAAAAAAGACAAAGTGAAACAAATTTCCAGCCCAAGACAACCTGGATGATTGATCAGAAAGGTATAGCGCCCTGTGCTGGGAGTGGAGCACAGTGCTGCCTGGGCGGGCAGGCCACAGTGAACCTGCAGCAGGCCAGAGGACTGAATCGCAGGCAGCTGTAGTGGTTTCCAGACTCCTCAATCCAGGAAGGCCAAAGACAACTTAGAACGGAAAAGTCTGTTTCTGTGTTGCTGAGAGAGGAAGGCGGGGTCTCAGTTCCAGTTCCCTGAGAATGCAGCCCTGGGGTGGGCAGCTGCTTCTCAAGCTTTGGTCCCACAGACTGAGGGGGAATCCAGTGGCTGATCAGAGGGGGATTGCAGGAACCTCTCTTCTGGTGCTGAAGCAGGAATCTCTTGCTTTGCCTGTGCTTGCATCTGGGTCACAGTTCTGGATGAGGGTCCTGGGGGGAAGAGGAGCGCTGGCAAGGTGGAGCTTGTCGTGGCTGTGGATACGAAACCTTCTTCACAATTCCAGGACAGAAAGCAGTGCTTGTGGTCACTAATAGACCATAGCACAGGCCAGGAAAGGAGTAAACACCTCACACCTTATCATACACCTTGCAAGAACTGAAAATTTACAGGTCCCTACAAGTATCTCTGAAAACAGCTATATAAACAAACTATATAAACCCCTGAAGCTTGGGACAATACACTCTCCACATTGGAAGCAGACTCTTACCTTAACAAAGAGTTTAAAACTCAAGTAATTGGCCGGGATCATGAGCAAGCATGTACAAAAAGAGTCAGACCATACTATGTCACTTTGGTGACAAAGAACATCAAAATATACAACCAGAAGAAGACAACAACGTCAGAGCTCCTACATCCAAAGCCTCCAAGAAAAATATGAATCAGTCCCAGGCCTTGGAAGAGCTCAAAAAGGATTTGGAGAAGCAAGTAAGAGAAGTAGAGGAAAAACTGGGAAGATAAATGAGAGTGATGCAAGAAAATCATGAAAAACAAGTCAACAGCTTGCGAAAGGAGACCCAAAAAAATACTGAAGAAAATAACACCTTAAATAATAGCCTCACCCAAACGGCAAAAGAGGTCCAAAAAGCCAATGAGGAGAAAAATGCCCTAAAAAGAAAAATTGCCAAATGGAAAAGGAAGTCCAAAAATTACTGAAAAAATACTTCCTTAAAAATTAGAATAGAGCAATTGGAGCTAGTGACTTTATGAGAAATCAAGACACTGCAAAACAAATCCAAAAGAATGAAAAATAGAAAACAATGTGAAATATCTCATTGGAAAAAAACTGACCTGGAAAAATAGATCCAGGAGAGAGAATTTAAAAATTATTGGACTATCTGAAAGCCATGATCAAAAAAGAGCCTAGACATCATCTTTCAAGAAATTATCAAGGAAAACTGCCCTGATATATAGTAGAACCTGAGGGCAAAATAGAAATTGAAAGAATCCACAGATCTTCTCCTGAAAGAGATCCCCAAAGGAAAACTCCTAGGAATATTATAGCCAAATTCCAGAGTTCCCAGGTCAAGGAGAAAATATTACAAGCTGCCAGAAGGAAACAATTCAAGTACTGTGGAAACACAATCAGGATAACACAAGATTTAGCCGCTTCTGCAGTAAAGGACCACAGGGCATGGAATATAATATTCCAGAGGGCAAAGGAGATAGGATTACAACCAAGAATCACCAACCCACAAAACTGAGTATAATCCTTCAGGGGAAAAAATGATCATTCAGTGAAATAGAGGACTTTCAAGCATTCTTGATGAAAAGATCAGAGCTGAATAGAAAATTTGACTTTCAAATACAGGCCTCAAGTGGAACATGAAGAGGTCAACAGGAAAGAGGAATCATAAGAGACTTATTAACATTGAACTGTTCACATTCCTGCATGGAAGGATGATATTTATAACTCATGAAACCCTTGTCAGTATTAGGGTAGTTGGAGGAAAACAATTATATGATGTATAGGTAGGCAGATAGATAGATAGATAGATAGACTGACAGACAGAGGGAACAGGGTGAGTTGAAGAATAAGGGGTCATATCTGGAAAATAAAATTAAGGGATGAGAGAGGATTATATTCAGAGAAAAAGAAAGGGAGAGGTAGAATGGGGTAAATTATCTCACAAAAAAAAACAGAAAAGAAAATGCTCTTATAGTGGAGGAGAATTGGGAAAAGGTGAGTGGGAATGAGTGAATCTTATTCTCATAGGATTTGGCTTAAGGAGGGAATAACATACACATTCAATTGGGTAAGGAAATCTGTCTTACACTACAGGAAAATAGGGGAGAAGGGGACAAGAGAGCAGGGGGATGATAGAGAGAAGGGCAGATTGGAAAAAGGAGTAATCAGAAGCAAATACTTCTGAGGAGGGACAGGGTCAAAAGAAAGAATAGAATAAATTGGGGATAGGATAGGATTAAGGGAAATAGAGTTAGTTTTTCACAACATGTCTACTATGGAAGTGTTTTTCATAACTGTACATATACAACCTACATGGAGTTGCTTGCTTTTTCAATGAGGGTGGGTAGGGAGGGAGGAAGAGAGAAAATCTGAAACCTAAAGTTTTAAAAACATGTTTAAAAAAATGTTTTCCCATGCTACTGGGAAATAAAAAATACAAGAAATGGGGTACAGAAGTCTGTCCTGCCCTATAGGAAAATAAAAGGAGAAGGGGATAAGAGAAGGGGGGAAGAGATAGAAGAGAGGACAGACTAGGGAAAGGGATATTCAGAATGCATGTCATCTTGGGGTGGGGGAGGGGTGAGATGGGGTGAAAATTTGGAACTGAAAATCTTGTGGAAGTAAATATTGAAAACTGAAAATAAATTTATATTAAAAAAAAAAAAGAAAAGAAAAAAAGGCAAGTAGTACCTGGAGAAATGGAGAGCAGAATCATTGGTATAGATATCCAGGATGTTATGGATCATCATGATATTCTTGTCCTTCTAGGTCTAAAATGAACTCTGGAAAGAGTTTGCTGTTGAGACTAAGGTAGCAGCTATAGGGAGGGAGATAATTTAGGAGATGGGGTAGAGCAGTGGTATAAAACTCAAATAGAAATGGGAGCAGATCATAAAATCACACATGAGGATTTCCTTAAGCTCCATATTAACTTGGCTTTTAAAGGTAATGCCATTATATTTAAATTTATCTTATTGAGTATTTCCCAATTACATTTTAATCTAATTTGGACTGTATTCCAGAATATTGTGGCCAGCAGACCATGTGTTTGATACCTCTGATATAGAATATGAAGGATTAAAAGTTAGTTATTGAATGAGTTTGTGGAATGAGTAAACTGAGACCAAGAGGTGAAAGTATCTCACCCATGGTCATAGAGCTAGTTGGTAGCCAACCTTAAATTAATAATTCTGAAATGTTAGCCTAATAGAGGACCAGAATCAGATATGATGGACCGCTGTAGTTGCAGATAACAGAATAATTAATTCTAGCTTCTTAAGGTCAAGAATATTTTTTCATTTATCATTTAATGTATCTCTAGCACCAGCAAGGCACCTGGCAAAGAGTAGGTGCTTAATAAATATTTATTGGATTGAATTCACTGATAGGCATTCAAGCATATCAGTGACAGAGAAAAGGTTTCAAACATCATTACTCTGATTTAAGTTAAGAATAGAGGTAAATTACCTTTTTTCTCCACAAGGTGCCCAATGATATCTATCAGGACCTTTAAATATAATTCATGTACTTTTTAAAATTCACTTTAAGAAGCCCAAACTATATGTATTAGCTTTATTAATCATAACCTATAATATCTAAAGTCAATGTCTTTAGTTTCAAAGACAAAAAGTCATTCCTTTTTTTTAAGATAGAGCCATTTGTTTCTGATACTTCAAAATTACTTCATATTGTTTCATTTAATTTTACATTGACATTTAATGAATAGTTCTGATTCAGAGATTGACATTAATTTTAACATTTTATTATGAATTCATTAGAAAAATGTCTATAGACAATTGCTCATGTTCTTATTTTAATAAAAGAAATGTTCTGTGTGCTTGGTATCCTTTCCTGCTCACCTGTAACTCCCCTCCCCTAACGAATGGGGCATTTTGACTGCTGTTATGGTTTCTCATGACATTCTCATAAAGCTGCTTTAGAGCAGCTTTCAGAAGCCTTAAAAGATTTTTAGTCCAATCTCTTAGTTTGACAGAGGAGCAAACAGGCTTAGAGATTAAAAGTGACTTGTCCAAGGATGTCACAGAGAGTAATCAGCAAAGCTTGTTTTTTCCCATGATTGATGTTGAGTCTTTCTTGAGACTCCTGGGTTCATTATGAATCTGCCACAGGTATTCTGTAAGCAGGGATTCTGCTTACACTAGCAAGTTGTTTCCATTAATCCTTTGCAAAAGAGCAATGTGTACCGGGGTGAGGAAACTGGCCTCACAACATGTAACCCTTCAGGTCTTCAAGGGTGTCCCTTCGACTGAATCCAAACGTCACAGAACAAATCCTTTTCTTAAGGATGTTCACACATTCTGTGAGGTTTGGATTCAGTCAAAGGGCCGCACCTGAGGATCTAGAGGGTCACATGTGCCCTCGAGGCCACAGGTTCCCCACCTCTGGTAACACAATAGCATTTGTTGTCTATCTATATTTTTAATCTCACCTAAGAAGAACATGGGGGCAATTCGGTGGCACAATGGATATTTTGCTGAGTCTGGAGTCAGAAAGACTCCTCTTCCTGAGTTTAAATCCAGCCTCAGATACTAACTACCTATATGACCCTACACAAATCACTTAACCCTGTTTGCCTCAGTTTCTTCATCTGTAAAATGAGCTGGAGAAGGAAATAGCAAATCACTCCAGTATCTTTGCCAAGAAAATCCCAAATGGGATCACAAAGAGTTGGACACAACTGAAAAATGACTGAACAATAACAACAAATGAAGAATGTGCCATATTTAGTTGACACAAACAGATGGCCTCTTACCTGTATGGAACTGATCAACCTTGATGATTTTCCATCTGCCTCAGTATCACCTACTCTCTGCCATTCAGCCAGGTCCATGGCTAATTTATCAGACTACTGTCTTCCTCCAGAGGGCTCACCCTCCTATTCTCATACTGCAGTCCTATTAATGTCCTCATTTGTTTCCTAATTGCTGTCTAATTGTCCTTCTAGGAGATTATGTCAGTTACCAACAAACTTTGGGTTTTGG
Source organism: Phascolarctos cinereus (assembly GCF_003287225.1). Classification (NCBI taxonomy): domain Eukaryota; kingdom Metazoa; phylum Chordata; class Mammalia; order Diprotodontia; family Phascolarctidae; genus Phascolarctos; species Phascolarctos cinereus. Next base: position 101,026,331 of record NW_027555847.1, read on the forward strand.
GGCTCAATTCAACAAATATTTATTAAGCATCCACAATGTATAATAAGACAGTGCAGTAGATGATGAAGATATCAAGATGAGAAAGACTTAATTTGGACTTTCAAGTAGTCTTCAGTGGAGCTGAGAATTATGCATGCTAAGGAGTTTGGGAAATAGTATTCAAAGCTGTGTTGGTATGCCTTCCTTTGCATATACATCCCTGCATTTGCGGGGGGAAAGCATTGTCAACGTGGATTCATTACTAGAGTTTGAAGTGGAATCTATCGGTCTTTCTCTGTCTCCATTTCTGCCTCAGGTTACAAAAGCAATAACCAATAAAATCCAAACTCGGGTCTTCTGATTCCAAATCCAGTGCGCTTGCCATTACCTGTCATTGACTCACTTCATCCCGATTCCCGCCACAACTCTGTGGCATTGACATCACATTTGCAGCACATTCTCTCTCTTTCCCTCAGTCATGTTCAGATCCCTGATTGCTCTCAGTTCCCTTTCTCCTGGCCACAGAAAAGCTGAGGCACGCTGGCTGGATCACGGCTCGCTGAAGCTGAGGAAGTCACAGCTGATCCAGACCCTAGAAAGATTAACCTGGGAGAAGACAACCTCAAAGAAAACTGCCACATTCAAGATTTAGAGAACGCAACACCCTCTATCTGACTGGGACCGTTAGTCAAACAGCTGCCATCCTTTATATTGACTGCCCCCTGAAGAACACAGACGATCCACAGATTCATTACTGTGTTTTGGATAGACTGAGCACAGAGAAACAAAGATTCATGGGTTATTTCACATAGTCCCAAACCACACATCTGTAAACCTGCTTTAATAACATGAAAAGAGGAAATATATGTGAAGACATTTATATATTTTTGAACGTTTACAATCTGAATTTAGACACCTGAAAAAGAAAAACAAACAAGACAACATTTTCACAAACCTAGCAGAACACACACACACAAAGAACAGGGTTTTTCTTTTGTTTTTTTAAACCATGAATCTCCACTTTAATAGATTAATCTCTACTTGGGTTGGACAGTTCTTAAAACCATTCTAAAACCCAACTATTGCATTCATAATTAACCAATTAATCACTAAGAACTTATTAAGCACTAGGTGTCAAACACTGTGCTAGGCCCTGCCCTCATGGAGCTTACATTCTCTTGGGGGGAACAACATGTTCACACCAAACATATACAAATAAATACATGGTTATTTGGAGGAAATCAGAAAATTCCTTTTTGGGAGAAGGTGGCATCTGAGCTGAGCCTAGGGATTCAAAGAGGCAGAGATGAGGAAGAAACATAGGAGGTGGTCTAAGATGCACAGGGAAGATCATGTAGGCCAGCCTGGCTAGATCATAACGTGATTAAGGCCCAATGATGCACAATTTGGCCTTGAGAAATAGACTGAAGTGACATTGCCAAAGGTTAAAGGGAGGAGTTGTAATTGTTCTTTTTTAAAATTTTTTTTAATATAAATTAATTTATTTTTAGTTTTCAACATTCACTTCCACAAGTTTTTAAGTTCCAAATTTTCACCCCATCTCACCCCTTCCCCCACCCCAAGATGGCATGCATTCTGAATATCCCTTCCCTCATCTACCCTCCCTTCTATCTCCCCCACCCCCCTTCTTTTATCCCCTTCCCCTTCTATTTTCCTGTAGGGCAGGATAGACTTCTGTACCCCATTTCCTGTATTTCTTATTTCCCAGTAGCATGTGAAAACATTTTTTTTAAACATATGTTTTTAAAACTTTAGGTTTCAAATTTTCTCTCTTCCTCCCCCCCACCAACCCTCATTGAAAAGGGAAGCAACTCCATATGGGTTGTACATGTACAGTCATGCAAAACACTTCCATAGTAGACATGTTGTGAAAAACTAACTCTATTTCCCTTCATCCTATCCTATCCCCAATTTATTCTATTCTTTCTTTTGACCCTGTCCCTCCTCAGAAGTATTTGCTTCTGATTACCCCGTTTCCCAATCTGCCCTCCTCTCTATCATCCCCCTGCTCTCTTGTCCCCTTCTCCCCTATTTTCCTGTAGGGTAAGACAGATTTCCATACCCAATTGAATGTGTATGTTATTCCCTCCTTAAGCCAAATCCTATGAGAATAAGATTCACTCATTCCCTCTCACCTTCCCCATTTCCCCTCCACTGTAAGAGCTTTTCTTTTCTGTTTTTTTTGTGAGATAATTTACCCCATTCTACATCTCCCTTTCTTCTTCTCCAAATATAATCCTCCCTCATCCCTTAATTTTATTCTCCAGATATGACCCCTTAATCTTCAACTCACCCTGTGCCCTCTATCTATCTATACATACATATATTTTTTTCTCTCCAACTACCCTGATACTGACAAAGGTCTCATGAGTTATAAATATCATCTTTCCATGCAGGAATGTAAACAGTTCAATCTTAATAAGTCTCTTATGATTTCTCTTTCCTGTTTACCTCTTCATGTTCCACTTGAGGCCTGTATTTGAAAGTCAAATTTTCTATTCAGCTCTGGTCTTTTCATCAAGAATGCTTGAAAGTCCTCTATTTCACTGAATGACCATCTTTTCCCCTGAAGGATTATACTCAGTTTTGCTGGGTAGGTGATTCTTGGTTGTAATCCTATCTCCTTTGCCCTCTGGAATATTATATTCCATGCCCTGTGGTCCTTTAATGTAGAAGCTGCTAAATCTTGTGTTATCCTGATTGTGTTTCCACAGTACTTGAATTGTTTCCTTCTGGCAGCTTGTAATATTTTCTCCTTGACCTGGGAACTCTGGAATTTGGCTACAATATTCCTAGGAGTTTTCCTTTGGGGATCTCTTTCAGGAGATCTGTGGATTCTTTCAATTTCTATTTTGCCCTCTGGTTCTATATATCAGGGCAGTTTTCCTTGATAATTTCTTGAAAGATGATGTCTAGGCTCTTTTTTGATCATGGCTTTCAGATAGTCCAATAATTTTTAAATTCTCTCTCCTGGATCTATTTTCCAGGTCAGTTTTTTTCCAATGAGATATTTCACATTGTTTTCTAATTTTTCATTCTTTTGGATTTGTTTTACAGTGTCTTGATTTCTCATAAAGTCACTAGCTTCCAATTGCTCTATTCTAATTTTTAAGGAAGTATTTTCTTCAGTAATTTTTGGACTTCCTTTTCCATTTGGCCAATTTTTCTTTTTAGGGCATTTTTCTCCTCATTGGCTTTTTGGACCTCTTTTGCCATTTGGGTTAGGCTATTTTTAAGGTGTTATTTTCTTCAGTATTTTTTTGGGTCTCCTTTCGCAAGCTGTTGACTTGTTTTTCATGATTTTCTTGCATCACTCTCATTTCTCTTCCCAGTTTTTCCTCTACTTCCTTTACTTGCTTCTCCAAATCCTTTTTGAGCTCTTCCAAGGCCTGGGACTGATTCATATTTTTCTTGGAGGCTTTGGATGTAGGAGCTCTGACTTTGTTGTCTTCTTCTGGTTGTATATTTTGATCTTCTTTTCACCAAAGAGATAATATAGTCTGACTCTTTTTGCTGCTTGCTCATGATCCCAGCCAATTACTTGAGTTTTAAACTCTTTGTTAAGGTAAGAGTCTGCTTCCAATGTGGAGAGTGTACTGTCCCAAGCTTGGGGGGTTTGTACAGCTGTTTTCAGAGATACTTGTAGGGACCTGTAAATTTTCAGTTCTTCCAAGGTGTTATGATAAGGGTGAGGTGTTTACTCCTTTCCTGGCCTGTGACCACAAGCACTGCTTTCTGTCCTGTAACTGTGAGGAAGCGTTCCTCTCCATAGCCACTAGAAACTGCACTGCCACCCAGAACTGTGACCCAGATCCAAACACGGGCAAAGCGAGAGATTCCTGCCTCAGCACTGGCAAAGAGATCCCTGCAATCCCTCTCTGATCAGCCACTGGATTCCCCCTCAGTCTGTGGGCTGGAAGCTTGGGAAGCAGCTGCGCCCCCCCTTCAGGGCCATGCTCTTGGGGAATGGAGCTGAGACCCCAACTTCCTCTCTCAGCACCGACAGAAACAGACTTTTCCCACTGACCTTTTAAGTTGTCTTTGGCATTCCGGGATTGAGGAGTCTGGAAACCTGCACAGCTGCCCACAATTCAGTCCTCTGAGGCCTGCTCCAGGTTCACTGTGGTCTGCGTGCCCACACTGCGCTGTGCTCTTCTTCCAGACCTGTGTGATACACTTTTCTGATCAATCATGCAGATTGTCTTGGGCTGGAAATTTGTTTCACTCTGCCTTTTTGTGGGTTCTGCTGCTTTAGAATTTATTTAGAGCCATTTTTTATGAGTATTTGGAGGGGTTTGGGGGAGAGCTCAAGCAAGTCACTGCTTTCAGTCTCCCATCTTGGCTCCGCCCTCCAGTTGTAATTATTCTTAAAGGATAAAGGGCACCAATAGCACAAGCTTATTGAACAAGGTCAGATAATGATATTTAGGAATTTCAATTTGGTAGGTGTAAGGGGCATTGATTACTTTGGGAACAGAGAGGATACAAGAAATTCAATTAAAAGGCTATTGAAATAGTACAGACCAGAGGCGATAAGAGCCTCGACTGGAACAGTTTGGCCATGAGTAGAAAAAAGATGGTAGATTTGAAGAAAATATTGAACAAATTAGAGGACCTGGCAACTGATAAGATGTGTGAAGTGGATGAAAGCAAAGAGTTAAAGATTCCTCAAGGTTATGAATTTGGGAAGTGGAAGTATGGTGGTGCCCTCCAACAAAATAGACAAGTTAGAAGACTCAGCAAGTGGAACTACAAATAAAGTACATTTTAAGCTATTGTCACAAGTATTCATTAAGTGAATATGATATGCCTAGCAATGTACTGGACAGGTGAGGAATACAAAAGATGTACAGGTTATAATATCTACTCTCCAAGAACTTCCAGTCTTGCAGAGAACTATTTAAAAATGACTACTTAGGGAATTGTGAATTCAGTAAACCTAATGTGCTCAAATGCAAGTATTATATAATATGGGCATAAGTGTTATAACTGGTGAAAAAAAAGCTGAGATCAAAGTTAATTTTTTAAGGAGTAGTAAAGGGATGGGACTTGTGACAGTGGAGATGTGATTTTGATAGAGGAGGGGATTCTAGGTAGAAGGATAAACAAATAAAAAAGGGAAAGAAATAAAAATGATCTTAATTTGTTGGAAGAAGTTAGCCTCTCATTTTACTGAACATCCTTGTGTTACCTCTAATCTTACTGAAAAGGACCTTACCTACCTTGCATATGATGTTGTCTCTTGGCTTTAGATAGATACTACTTATTATGTTAAACAAAGGTCCATTTACTCCTACCTTTTTAGTATTTTTAACATAATTGAGTGTTGTAGTTTGTTTAAAAAAAAACTTTTCTCCTTAAGAGACAATCATATAATTTCTGTTGTCATTATTAATACAATCTGAAATAAGAGAAGAAAAGCAGTGCGATACTATGTTCTTCCATGAATTTACCACAGTGATTCCATTCAATGTATTGTGGGCCTTCTTCACTTTCCCTTAACATTATAAGTGATTAAAGGATTTTTAAATTATGGCAACTATTGAAGATCATCTAATAAGTCACAGAAAGACTGATCTGTGTGGATAAAGGAAGCATTCACACTGACTACATCACAGATCCTAGACGTGCTTATTCATTTGTATGTATCTGACTCCACTCTCAGGTCCAGCCTTGCAACATCTCTCCCTTACAGTTTTAAGATATCTTGAAGAGTTTTTGAGTGTCTTTTTTTTTCTCTTCCATCAGCTCAAGTCTCAGTTGGATATGTTCTCCCATTTATTCAGGGCCAGTAAATAGCAACCCCAATTTCATTTAAGCACTTAGATAGTTTTTACACAATAATATTTATTTCAAAGAAATATGAAGAACAAACATATGAACATTTCCTGCAACAACTCTGTGGAATACTCTCCACTGTGCTACTTCATTCTCTGGAGATGGTAGTCTGGAACGTCAATTCATTTTTTACATAGTGTTGGTCCCACCAAGTTCTAGTTAGCCTAATGCTTCAGGCCTGGAATCCCGGAAAACAACCTCGAAAGATTTATCTTTGCCCCACAGGGTATCGATGCTTCACTAGAAAAGAAACCCAGCCTGGACTCCGACTCATTACCCTTCTGACCATTCCAAGTTCCCAAGGTTGGGGACTCTGTTCCTTACCTTATACCACCAGTGAAAGAGACTTCTACCAGCAAATGAAGCAGAAAAAAGTTATAGTGTATGATTTTGGAAGGCCTTTTTGAATGCCTCCACTAATAATCAAAGAGACTTTTTCAACACATTTAACAATGTATTGCATCTATCAATATAGATTGGTACTTTTTCTGCAACTTAATAATATTAGAGAATGGCCTAGGGCATGGAGAGATTAGGACCAGAGGCAAGACTTAAACTTGGGTCTTATTGACTCTCTATCCATTACACCAATACGGTATTAGACTTGTGAACTCTACGTTCAAATCTGTGCTTTACCATTTACTACCAGTATGTACTTGAACAAGTCATTCAGCCCTCTGATCTTTAGTTCCTAATCTATAAAAAGAGGGAGTTAGACTCAGGGTGTGTGTATATATGTATATGCATATACTTTTATCATAGATTTTCATTCTATGACTCCTTATCACATGTAAAAAATGAAACAACCTAAGAGACAGATTGGCTTCTTCCAACAGCATAGCAGTATGGCCAAGGATTGATGATGAAATCGAGGACTATGTGAAGGCTTGCTCTAAATAGTCAGGACAATGGTGGGGCCTTGGGCTAGAATTCCAAAACTAAAAGTGTTAATACCTCCCTGGCATAATCTCTGGTCTGAGTGGCCAGACAGTTTGATATTCTTTTAATATTTTATTATCATTCATTTGTAATTCTTTCAACTAATGTGAATGAAAAATATTCATTCTAACTCTTCAACAATCTCCCCTATGTTTAAAGGAAAGACAAAGTTTGTAGGAGAATGTAAATCCTTGAAGGCAGACCACTTTTTGTTTCATTGTATCTTGGGCACCTAGAATAATGCTCTGTGTGTATGTGTATATATACATATATACATACACATTTATGTATGTATATGTGTATATGTATGTACACATATGCATGTGTGTATAAATATATGTATGTGTATGTGTGTGTGTGTGTGTGTGTGTATATATATATATATATATATATATATATGAGTGGTTTGTGTGGGGTTTTTTGTTTTTGTTTGAAAGTTTCCTACATTGAAGAAATGACAGACCTGGACCTATTCTACATAATTGATACTTAAATATTTGAAATGAATTAAAAATAAAATACCATTAAAAAATCTGTGAATTAGTTTGGACCTGATTCCGGCAGTAGAGATTGAAAAATCAAAGGTAACTACTAACAAAGATTAAACCCTCTCTGTAAGACTGATTCCTGATACTATCCAACTGCCACCAAGAAATGGCAGTTCATAGTGCCACATATTTAGAACTAGATAGTACCCTTAGCATCACTGAATCCAAACCCTTCATTTTACAAAATAAGAAGAATGAGGACCATGGAAACTAAATGGCTTACCCAATGTCATATAAGTAGTAAGTGACAGAGCTGGTATCTGAACCCAAATCCAACTTCTTTTCCATTGTACCATGCTACTGTATAATTAGGGCATCTGTTTTAGACCATGACCAAAAAACGAACCAAACCAAAACCCTAAATCCCTCAAAAAGCCTAAAATCTAACCAATTTCATCATGCATTAAACTAAAATGTAGAGCTCAAATAACTTAAAACAAGCAAAAATCTCTAAATAAAATTAAAGTTGTACAATTAAAGGTGGCACGAGTCCCTCAGAATCATGGATGTTTTCATAACCACAGTTAAGAGCAAATTAAAAATGCAAGGCTATAAATAGGACATGACAGCTAAAAGAAGACTAATCCTAATGATCCATATTAACATATGCCATTTTAAAGATGTATTAAAGAATTCTCCCCTGGGATTGAGTAATAACTACTCTGGGTCTTTTCGTGGAACTTCATCTGCACTATCACACTTGTGTGATACACCTCTTGCATTCTGAAGACATTAAAATATACACACAGGCACACATAAGCGATCAGAGTAAATGGTGTATTTATTCACATCAAATTATCATGTGGTTCAGGCTGTTTCCATTTACTGTAATTGTCATTCAACAGTAAGGAATCATTCAGTGTAACTTAGAAGTGACAGGAAAATTGGACAAAACTTGAGGCAAAGCATCAAATAGCCACAACTAATGCCTAGACTACATCTATAATCTGAAAATGGTGAAACAGCAGCTTTTGTCCTGGATTTTTCTTTTTTTTTCTATGAAAGGATTCCTCCTAAAATCTAATTTATTAGCTATGGACTTTGAAGGCATTAATTTCACAGCACCATTGTCCTGGAGTCAGTTAATAGACTGAATGTAGATAATCACACTAGCCTCCATCAGTTTCTTTATTATGTATTTTGAAGACTGACAGAAAGCCATAATAGAAAGACCTCAGATTCAGCAATCAACAAATCCTGACTCTTTCATTTACTAGCTTGCCAAGCATATTAATGTTCTCAGTTTCAGTTTCATCACCTGAAAAAGGGGAAATAATAAAACTTATACTACCTTCCCTCATGAGGTTGTTATGAGGATCAGATGAGGTAAAGTACATAACAAACACAGTGCCTGACACATATTAAGTGCTTAGTAAATGCTTGTTGGATGATTTTGTAAAAATAAAACATTTTATAAACTTAATCTACTTTACTTGAAAACTTGAAGGACAAGGGTCTTTAGGGATAGTAAGGATAGAGAGAAATATTGGGACTTTCATCCTCCATATCAGGTCTACTTTTGATTCATTGAATGAGAAAGATGAAGTATTTAACCTCTTTTTAATTCTTTAAAATAGATTTAGTTCAATTTTCGTTTACCTAACTAAATAGGGTATAATTAAAATGGATAAAAGTGATATGAACACCCAAAAAATGAAGAATAGATATGTATATATGCATAAATATATCATTCTAATTATCTTTTATTGTCTCAGTCTCTAATTCTAACCTTAACTATATCTCTCTGTGTCTAATTCTATCATCTCTATCTCCACCTCCACCTAATGCTATCACCTACCTCTATCTCTATCTCTACCTATATTACAGTTATTACTTGGGCTACATTGATATCACAGTTTTGACTCATTAACTGGAGAAGGCTTCATGGTACAGTAGAAGAACATTTGCCTTGGATACAGAGGAGCTGGATTTTAAGATTTAACAACCATATGATCCTAGACATAGGGTCTAGATATATGACTAGATGTGACTCTGGTCATAACCTCTCTAAACTTCAATTTGTACCTCAGTAATATGGGGCAATAGTTTCAATAACTACAGATTTATTGTGAAGGAAATCTCTGTAAACCTTAAGGGACTACCTTAATGAGAGTTCTTATTGTTACTCAGATAAATGTTTGTTTTAGGAATGATTCAAATGGATATGTGATTTCATATGTTTGGATGCTTCCTCCAATGATGTGCATCAAAACCTACCTATGCCTACTTGCCCATCAAACTCTCAGCTAACTATAGGGATTCCAACTGTCCACTAGGCAGCTGGAGATCAATCAATAAACATTTAAGTGCCTACTGTGTACCGGGAACTGTACTAAGTGCTAGGGATACCAAAAAAAAGAGACAAAAAGACAGTCCCTGCCCTCAAGGAGCTTACAATCTAACAGGGGAGATGACACGCAAGCAAATATACATGCAGAAAGCTATGTACATAGGATAAAGAGAAAATAATTAGTAGAGGAAATGCACTAAAATTATGTTGAAGGTTTGGGAAAGGATTCCTGTAAAAGATGACATTTTAGTGAGATGTGAGACTGGAGGTTCATGGATAGGTTACAGGGGGATAGGTCAATTTGAGGATCATTAGCATGGAGATGCACTGAATCAAGCCTCTTCCTCCTTTTAAATTCTGGACTAAGTTACTTATGACAGTAGCTTGACAATTTACGCTGCTTACATTATTTGCTGAGGCAGCTGGGTGGCACAATAGATAGAGCATCAGCCCTGGAGTCAGGAGAAACTGAATTCATATCCAGCCTCAGACACTTACTAGCTATGTGATAGACAAGTCACTTAATCCTGTTTGCCTCAGTTCCTCATCTATAAAATGAGCTGGACAAGGAAACGGCAAACCCCTCCAGTATCTTTGCCAAGAAAACCCCAAATAGGATTACAGAGAGTTGGTCACAACTCAACAATAACAAAACAATATTTGCCAGATAGATTTACAGTAACATTAATAGTAATAGAAAGTTTACACTATCTGCCCTATATGTGTGTATATCATATGTGTGTGTGTGTGTGTGTGTGTGTGTATTCTGTGTCTCTCTCTGTCTCTGTCTCTCTCTTTGTCTCTCTGTTTCTCTCCAATGAATATATGAGCTCTCATGAGTAAGGTGGATATGGAGCTGAATTGTACATTCACATAAATAGTCTCCCATCTGTAAAAGACACTAAGCCTAGGTCTTACCTGAAATATAACCACACACACAACAGTAATGCTCTAGTGCAATAACAATGACAGTCCAAGGAATAATAAAAATAATACATGTTTAGCAATAATTGTTTCTCTCCCTAGTCCAGGAGACAGCTTTGATTGGTGTTCTTTCTGTCTCTTGGGGATCCAGGTGACTTATCCACCCACTTTACTTCAGCTTTTACTAGAGGGAATCCATTTTTCCTTTGCATTTAAGGGCAAAGCTTCTTCCCAATCTTATTGCCAACACAATGAAATAATAGAGATTTTAATAGTCACCACCTTTTTTTTTTGTTTTATTTTGAACAATTGAAATGTCATTGCTACTGAAAGGATTATAACTGAGGTGGTAAAGGTGCACCAGCTGCTTTTGGTTGGCAACCTGGAACAGGCATAATGTTTGTTTCTCTCCCTCCTTCTCTTCCTCCTCTCACTGGGTAGAAAAGAGCCAAGGAAGTAATAAATGTATGGTTCCTTTGAAAAAATCAAGATTCTGAGTTATATTTCTTTAGTAGGCAGAGAGATGAGGCAAAGCTTCCAGAAATGATTCATCTCCCCAGAATTCAATCTCACCACCAATTCTATGTAATTTTTTTATTTATTAATGAAGTCAATCCCCACCCCTTCCTTGCTACATCACTGGCTACTTGAAAATGGACCCTTCAATGACCATATCACAATGCTGCTTCTACAAAAACTGCCCTCTACATATATGTGGTCTAATCTCAACCCCTCTTAATTCTAGTACTTTCCTTCGGTTAGCTATTTCTTCCTTATCCTGTACATAGCTTACCTTATATATATTTGTTTACTTCTATTCCCCCCTCCATTAAATTATAATCTCCTCAAGGGCAAGAACTGTGTTTTCCTCTTTTTGTATCCCCAGCACATAGTAGGTGCTTAATAAATGTTTACAGATTGTGTTATTTTTAATGCCATTTCCACCGTCTCTATAGGCATAATTAAGATTATAATGTTAGAGTCCAAGTGGCAACTATACTCTTTGATGGGGAAAAAGAGAAAGGAAAGAAAAATCTTTGGAATTATGGGAAGTTGGCAACATGTTAGGACATCCCCCTGCCCTACCCCAAGTAAAGTTTTTAAAATGCAGAGAAGGAAAAAATCATAAAAAAAAAAAAACAAAAAAAAGCTTCCATCTTCTAGTCCAAGATTGGGCAGAAAAAAGTGCCAGAATAGTGTGGAGGGTCTGAATAGAGTCAAGCCCTGCTAGGTTGAAGGCAAATCATGCAAGCATAAGCATCCTGAACTCATAGCAGGAGAAAGGGCTAGAACCAGTGCTCAGGCACTAACCTGTCCAGGAGGCCTCACCCAAGTTTCAGCAAGAGACGACGCCAGGCAAGAGCCCAGATGGCCCAGTGCTCATATAACCCATCCTGGATTCCCAGAATGAGTCCCCACAGAAGAAAAGGCTAAGGCATCACCCAGGATCTTGTAGGAGACCTACTACTAGTTTTTTACCAGGGAGTAGTTGGTTGGGCCTGGTAAGTTCAAAGCAAGTGTTGAAACCAACTCCAGGTAGACATAGAAGAGCCCAAGGCCAAAGCCTAAATTAAGCTACCTGGAGACAGAACCATATTCCAGGAATTCTTGAAGAGATTAGAAGCTAGTTTTAGACACTGTCCAAGACTAAGCAGCGACTTCTCACACCACTTCAGAATGTAGGAATTAATAGTCTGGATCAAGTACAAAGGCCCGGTCTAGGACCTGAAACTGGAGATATGAGCAAACAAAAGAAATTGCTAGACATATGAAGAAATACTATTGATTGAAAGAATTGATTGAAAGTAACTCCACAACACTACCATGAGGCTCCTACGTGGCATAGTGGACAGAGATGTGCTTGGAGCTCAACTCCTTCCTTATTCATTTACCTGCTGCAATCTTAGGCAAGTCACCTTTCTTACCCTCACTTTCCTCATTTGTAAAATGGACAAAGTAATAATCACACCTTCTTTAAAGCATGATTTTAAGGATCAAATAAGATACCATGTATAAAAGGTTTTGCTTCAGGTTTTTGTTATTAATTATTTTTAGTTTTAAACGATCACTTCCATAACCTTTTGAGTTTTAAATTTTCTCGCCCCCCTTCACCTCCCTCCCCAAGATATCATGCAGTCTGATTTAGGCTCTACAAATACATTCCTATTAAACATATTTTCACATTAGTCATGTTATAAAGAAGAATTAGAACCAATTGGAGAAACCACAAAAAAGAAGAAACAAAACAAAACAGAAAAAAAAAAGAGCAAAGAGTATGCTTCAATATGCATTCTAACTACATTGTTCTTTTCTGGATGTGGATAGCATTTTCCATCACGAGACTTTTGGGGATGTCTTAGATCCTTGCATTTCTAAGTCTATCAAAGTTAGTCATCACACAACATGAGTGTTACTGTGTACAACATTCTCCTGGTTCTGCTTACTTCACACAGTATCAGTCCATACAAGTCTTCCCAGGTTTTTCTGAAGTCTGCTTGCTCATCATTTCTTATAGTACAATAGTATTACATTACATTCATATACCACAACTTCTTCAGCCATTCCTCAATTGATGGGCATCCCCTCAACTTCCAATTCTTTGCTACCACAGAAAGAGCTGCTATAAATATTTTTGTACATGTGGGTCCTTTTCTCATTTTTATGATCTCTTTGGGATACAGCCCTAGAAGTGCTATTGCTGGGTCAAAGGGTATGCAAATTTTTATGGCCCTTGGGCACAGTTCCAAATTGGTCTCCAAAATGGTTGGATGGGTTCACAACTCCACCAACAATGCATTAATATTCAAATTTTCCTACATCTTCTCCAACATTTATCATTTTTCCTGTTTTGTCATGTTGGCCAATCTGATAGGTGTGATGTGGTACCTCAGAGTTGTTTTTATTTGCATTTCTCTAATCAATAGTGATTTAGAGCATTTTTCATGACTATAGATTACTTTGATTTCTTCATCTGAGACCTGCCTGTTCATATCCTTTGACCATTTATCAGTTGGGGAATGACTTGTATTCTTATAAATTTGACTTCATTCTCTATATATTTTAGAAATGAAGCCCTTATCAGAGACACTGGTTATAAAAATTCTTTCCCAGTTTTCTGCTTCCCTCCTAATTTTGGTTGTATTGATTTTGTTTGTGCAAAACTTTTCAATTTATTGTAATCAAAATTATCCATTTTACATTTCATAATGTTCTCTATCTCTTGTCTGGTCACAAATTCTTCTGTTCTCCATAAAGCTGACATGTTTTGCAAAGCTTAACACACTATTTAAAAGCTAGCTATTGCTATGTTTTTGTATTAGCAAGTCCAATTTGTAACTCAGAGGAAAGCATAATGTAGCAGCAAGTAGTATAAGAGCACTCTGAAGAAAGGAAGTAAGAAATGCAAGATGCAATGTTCAATGAAATAATGGCTAGGGAGGAAAGAGAATTAACAGCTTGGCATAAATATGGTAAATGTTATCCAAGAATTGGGCTCCCTGAAAATTAAAATGGATGGAAGAGAAATAATGAATCAACAAGACAAAAACAAGTATTAAAACAAAATCAAAGCTAAAAAGAAAAGAAAATATAAGGATTTTACTATCAAAAAATCTTTGCAGATCTTTCCCATTTTTCTTTTGTTTATGGTTTCCTCCCATTTTCACCCTTACATTGCCTCAGAAAATCTTTGTTTATTTGAGTCTCTTGCCAACCATTCTTTAAACTGGCTTTACCATGAGTGATTCTGTGTTTTATGAGATAATAGTGTTCAAAACCTTTCATCATCCTCCATAATATTTTACAAATTATTTTATATTCCAAATTGTTTGTTTCCATTGGCTGCCATATTTCTCCACTTGGCAATTAAGTCAAGTTTTTTTTGACTAAGGTAGCTTTTTAGGATCTTTTAGGATCCACACCTGCACTTTCATCTTTGTAAGGATGGGGGAATTCCATCAACAATCAGAAAATTTTTTACAACTTATAAACTTGGTAGGAGCGCTGAGAGGTTAAGTGATTTGCCAAAAGTTACATAGCTAATACCAGAGGAATTGCATGTTTTATGTTTTTTAATGAAATTATTGTATTCATCTTTTTTACCTTTTTTTTTCTATCCACATCAGTCAGTCAATAAATATGTATTAAGTATTTATTATATGTCAGTCACTTTTGTTAAGAGCTGGGTTTACAAAAACAGATAAGAAATATTATCTGTCCTCACAGAGCTCACAGTCTACTACAGAGGCACTATACTTTGGTAAATAATCTGTAGGTTGAAGAAGCCTAGAGAAATAAGGTTGGTTCTTAGACGAACTAAGGTATGTGTGCTGTTCTTCCTTGTTCCTGCATCTGATGCATTTGTTCATGATATTTTACCCAAAAAGATTTCCCTACTTTCTCTCTATCATCTCTCCTTTTTGCTCTTTATTATTTTTCTCCCTTTAGTACAAGCCAAACATTTCAAGATTCTTTCCTTTAATATCTGCCTCCAGGCTCATTGTAGTATTCCAAAAGAGTATGGATCTCCTTATTTTTGTTCTCTTTATTATCATCTATTCAGTTACCAAAAATCTCCATCCTAATGAAAATATTATGGATAAAATATAGGGCTCAGAGTTAGGAAGATCCAAATTTAAATCCTGTCTTTCATGTTTACAAGTTGTGTGACAATAAGTCACCTAACCTCTCCAAGTCTCAATTTCTTTATTTGCTTCATGGCAATAATGCCTGTAGTATGTCTCTGAAAGGGTTGTTATGAGACACAAATGAAATGATACATATTAGAGCAGATTACAAACTTTAAAGAGCTTTATCACTATCAGTTACTATTAATTCAGTTATCATTAGTGCCTGGTCAAGTCTTCTTGCTAAAAAACCTTCAATAGATCCTCATTCCGTAAGAAAAAATATACAACCTCTTTAGCCTAGCATCAAGACTCTCACATTGGGCCTCTGACTGACCTTTGCAGACATATTAAATTCAGACACTGTACATTCCAGTCACACTCTACTAACTGTTTTCCAAACTTAACATGCCATCTCCTATGTATGAAACTTTCCCCTGTCCTTCTCATCTCCAGCCATTGAATTATTTCTCATGGTTCAAGGCCCAATTCTGGTGCCAACTTTTCTATGAAGCCTTTCCTCATTAACTTGGCTAAAAGTGATGTCCAGATTTTCTCAGAGCCCTTTGGCCAGAACTCTTCATTTGTCTGTAACATGTTACTGTGGTTGTTCCGTGTTTTTTGGTTGTGTCTGACTCTTTGTGACCTCATTTGGGGTTTTCTTGGTAAAGATATTGAAATGGTTCACCATTTCCACATTAATGTATTTTATTTATGTTTATAAACATATTTATGTTTTTATGTATGCATGTTACATATTCCTAGCTGTGTGTAAGCATCTTGAGGGCAGGGACTATACCATTTCTTCTGTTTGTATGTCTACAACTTTAGCACAATCCTTAGTACCTAATAAATGCTCACTGTTCAATATTGGAAGGGTTAACTCAGACATTAGGGACTGACAGCAGAAGGTAATAGTAGCCAAGACCCAACAGACAGAAATAAGTAAATGTTCTTTCTCTCATCCTTACTAGGGAAAATGATAACCTGAAGCACAGTTCATAAGTCAAAACTTTTCTTGGGCACTGGGTACACCACGTGTGATAAAAGAGAATGATTCTGAAATCTCCAAAACTGAGAGATACCTGAGAAAAAAGAATTGTGGGTTTGTGTGTCACCTAAAAGCGAGCAAGAAATAGTTGTGAACACGTATTTTATTTTAGTGCAAACAAACGTCTAAAACCAAACGTCAAGGCAGCTCTTTTAGGCCCTTCTGCAGTGGATAGACAACATTGAGCCTGGAGTCAGGAAGACCTGAGTGTGAATCTAGACTTAAATACTTACTAACTGTATGACCCTGGGCAAGTCACTTTAATCTCTATTTGCCTGTTTCCTCACCCGTAAAATGAGAATTACAATAGCACCTACCTCCCAGGGTTGTCATGAGGATCAAAGGGAATAATAATTATAAAGCACCAGCACAATGACTGGCACATAATAAATGCTATACAAATATTAGTTGTTATTATTATTATTATTATTCAACCTCGCCAGGTCTGAGCCCTCATTTACCAAGCAACATAGATTAAGAGCTATAAAGGGTAGCAATGAACATCTAGTCCATTCCACTCATTTTATATATGAGGAATCTAAGATCCAGAAAGACAAATCATCTTACTCAAAGTCACAGACATGATGAGGTAGATTTGAACCAAGGTTGTTGTAGTTCAGTCAGTTTTCAGTGGTGTCTTACTTTTTGTGACCCCATTTGAGGTTTTCTTGGCAAAGATACTGGAGTTCTTTGCCATTTCCTTCTCTAGTTCATTTTACAGGTAAGGAAACTGAGGAAAACAGCATTAAATGACTTGCTCAGAGTCACCCAGCTAGAAAGAGTCTCAGGATTTGATTTGAACTTGGGAAGGTAAGTCTTCCTCACATCAGGTTCAGCACTTAGCTGGCCCAGGGTATCATTCTCCAAATCCAATTCTCTTTCCACTATATAATGCTACCAACCCAAGAAGCCTTCCTCCAGGAATCATTCATTGAATAACCTCCTCCCAGGCTGCTCACATCATTAATTTGTGATTTCTTTGTACTTAAGTGCACAGTTTGTGCTCGATTTTGTTCTCTGGTTTTATGTATGTGAGCAAAGCCATCCATAGCAATTTTGATTCTTGGTATGATTGAATTGGTGGCAAGGTTGGAGAATAGGAGACCAGGACTTTCTTACCTCAGCCCCAATCCACACACACACACACACACACACACACACACACACACACACACACACATCACAGTGAGTTACTAGGACAAAGCAGGACCAATATAAAAGGAGCTGCCTTCCAGGAACCCCAAAGTTCCTTTTGGGAAACAGTCACACTCTAAAAGTTAACAAGTGAATGTAGAAGGGATGGCATAAGGGCCTGTAAGGAAGATTTCCCTAGCCTGTTTTGTCCCACCAGCAGTCCCAAGTTTCATTATCTTCTGAGAGGGACCGCTGGGAACAATGTGAGTGCTTTAAAAAGTTTCTATGTTTCTTTTACCCAATATTAATTTGTTACTTTGAGTGTTTGCACGTGAGCTGGGAATCTTGTCACAGATATCTGTGGAAAAATACTCTTAAACCTGCTTGAAGATTTCCCAAAGTAAACTCTTAGTGGGACATACAGTTCCAAGAGAACATATCTCTGTTGGTAGGCTCCCAATATCTCACCTGGACATAAGAGTGTGAGGGACTTTGAGCCTCAGTTTCCATTTATCAATAGATACTAATCTGAGGATCAGCATGACTGATTCTCTCACATCAGAAAGAAATTTAGTTGTTTTTTTTTTTCTTAATGGTGGCAGCCCTTGAAGTCACTCATTTGCTTTTTTCCAATTAAACATTTCAACCGACAGCAAAAGAGACCTGACAAATAGAATGATCGCTGAGTGCAGAGCAGTGAAGTGACTGTTTTATGTAAGCTTCTCAATTCACTTTTCTTCTGTGACAGAAAAAAAAACAACACCAATCTTACTACCCACCATAAAAAGACCATTAAATGGCGTCATTAATATAAACCCTATGCGTACATGCTTGGGGATGGTAAATAGTTGAATTACAAGAAACAATATGAAAAGTATTGAAATAAAAAGAAAAATTAAGTGAAGGGGAATAAAGAGAACAGGATGTTCTTTAAGCAAGGCAGTCCTTGAATTACAGTGTTTTGACTTGCAGTGATTCACAAAGCACTCTGCCAATTATACTAATGCTGTTGCTTCCAGCACATGCTGTAGGCAGGACACAAACTCCAATTCCATGTCAGTCTTGTCTCCCAAGAATCCCTACTGGGGTAAAGCCTCTCTTCTTAGCTGTGGGTCATAGGTGGCTTCCCCATCCCTTGAATGACTCTCCCAGAATATGTAGGCACCTGCACTCTCTGATCTGTGCATGTCTGCATCTCAGAGAGATGCAAGCTACATTTAGAGAAGTATCTCACAGAATTTATCCTCATCTGGAATTTATGGATCATGAGTACTGAGCTGAAATTCCCCCAAGAATAGATGTTTTTCTTATTCTCTTGGCACTTCCACTACCATTTTCCATGAGTTGTCTCAAAATACATTGTTGTTACTGTTATTAGTAGCCAGCTAGGTATAAGTCTCTGTATTCATTCTGTATTTGCTAGTTATACACAGATTAATGCTGTAGGGTCTCAGTAATTTTCTTCTGAATACTAATCATCATAGACAATGAAATAGTATCATTAAAAAACATGTACCAAGAGCCTCCAACGGTCAAACAGGAGGAGATCCTGAAGCCCAGGTGGTAGAGCAGGCAAACACCAACACCTGGACCTCCCAGTGCCTCAGTGAGGGTTGGGGAACTGGTGGAAACCAGCTCACAAAACCACCAGGTGCCTCAGCACTCTGCCACAAAGGAATCTCCCAGTGCATTAGCAGAAATGATGGAGGCAGCACTGCAAGGGGCCCCAGGCAGATAAACACCCTGCAGTGCCCATCTAAAAGAAGCTGAAGAAAGCTAAAGGAAAGGAAAAGCAGGCAACTTAGAATTGCCTGAAAGTCCCAGCCTTGCTGATTTCAGCCCAACATGAGGTAAGCTGCCAGAACCCTACAGCCTCCAATTGCCAACATATGAGGCCCCAGCACACAAAGCCAGTGAGCAAGACCTAGGCTCCCAACACAAGAACTTGGGTCAGTGCCCTGTGCTCACCAGCAGGAGAGCTCAATCTCTTTAAAGGCCAGGGAATAAAGAAATGCCATGAGTAAAAAGAAATGTACCATAGATTCATATTATGAGAAGAGTGAAGACCCAAGACAGAAATTCTGAAGAGGACAATATTGTCAACAAACCCACATCTGTAGCATCAAAAGGGAATATGAACTGGTCTGAAGCCCAAAAAGCTTTCTTAGAAGAGCTCAAGAAGGATTTTAAAAGTCTTACAAGAGAGGTAGAAGAGTCCCAAAAAAACAAAATTGGCCAACTGGAAAAAAGTACACTGAAGAAAACAAATCCTTTAAAAATACGATTGGCCAATTGGAGAAGGAAGTACAAAAACTAACAGAAGAAAAAAATCTGTTAAAAACTAAAATTGGCCAAATGGA
The DNA here is from genome assembly GCF_003287225.1 of Phascolarctos cinereus. Lineage (NCBI taxonomy): Eukaryota > Metazoa > Chordata > Mammalia > Diprotodontia > Phascolarctidae > Phascolarctos > Phascolarctos cinereus. The sequence goes on from NW_027555847.1 coordinate 101,046,040, forward strand.
AACTAATGACTCTATGAGAGAGCAAGAATCAGTCAAACAGAAACAAAAAAAATTAAAATATAGATGAAAACGTAAAATACCTCGTTGGTAAAACAACCGACCTGGAAAATTGATCCAGGAGAGACAATTTAAAAATTATTGGACTACCTGAAAATCATGATGAAAAAAAAGAGCCTGGACAGTATCTTTCAGGAAATCATAAAGGAAAACTGCCTGAAAGTCCTAGAACCAGAAGGTAAAATAACCATAGAAAGAATCCACCACTCACCACTTGAAAGAGATCCCAAATTGAAAACGCCAAGGAATATAACAGCAAAATTCCAAAATTACCAGATGAAAGAGAAGGTGCTGTAAGTAGCCAGAAAGAAACCATTTAAATACTATGGAACCATAGTCAGGATTACACAGGACCTTGCAGCTTCTACATTAAAAGACTGTAGGGCATGGAACATGATATTCCATAAGGCAAAGGAGCTTCGATTGCAGCCAAGGATCAACTACCCAGGAAAAATGATCATGATTTTTCAAGGGAGGAGATGGATATTCAACGAAAGAGGGGACTTCCAAACCTTCCTGATAAAACAGCCAGAGCTCAACAAAAAATTTGGTCTTCAAGTCCTAGATTCAAGAAAGACATAAAAAGGTAAATGGGACAGAAAGATACAAAATGTTGTTAATAAGGGTGAACTGTTTACATCCCTACAAGGGAAGATGACACTTGCAACTCTTGAGAACTGTGTTGTTATTACATCATGTTAAAGGAGTATATGTTAAGGGGGTGAATATTAGTTGACTTTGATGTAATGATAAAAAAAAAATCTAATCAAGTGGGTTAAATGGATCCAAATAAGTGGATTAGTCTGATCTTAGAAAATGTACTGAGAAAGGAGGAGGCAGACAAGGGTAAATTACATTACAGAAAAAGACACAAAATCCTATTACAGCAGAGTGGGGGGGGGTGAGCATTGTTTGAAACTTACTTTCATCAGATTTGGCTCAAGGAGGGAATAACATAATCAGTTCGGTATAGAAATCTAACTTGCTCTATAGGCATTAGGAGGGAAAAGGGGAAAGAAAAGGGAGGGGGGATAGAAGGGAGGGAAGAAGTAGTAAGGGCAAAGTAATCATAACTGTAATGTGGATTTTTTTTCTCTTCTGTTGAGTTTTGTTTCCTCTTTCTGATGCTTCCTACTATTGGTTTTAATTTTTACTTATAATTTCACTAATGTGAAAATATGTTTACTAGAAATGTAAATGTATAGCCTATATTAGATTGTGTGCTGTGTTGGGGAGGGTGGTGGGGAGGAAGGGGGAAAAAATTTTAAACTCAAAAGCATATGGAAATGATTGTTGATAAATAAAAATAAATTAATAAAATAAATTATAAAAAACAAAACAAAACAAAGCAACAACAACAAAAAAAAATAATGTACCAAATTGAATAATATTAATTCAGGAAGGAATAGCTAAGTTAATTACAAAAAAAAGAGGATAGTAATACAATAATTGTTGGTGACTCCTATTTTCCTTTTCTGGGAGCTAAATAAATCTAACAAAAAAGAATAAACAAAAAATAAAATAAAGAACTAAATAGGATATTGGAAAAGTTAGATTCGGGATATGGATAGCTGTTTGGAATGGGGACATCAAAGAATATACATATAGTTGATCATCACGTGGTCTGTTGTTGTTATTCAGTCGTATCTAACTCTTTGTGACCTCATTTTTTAAGCAAAAATACTGGAGTGGTTCACCATTTCCTTCTCTAGGAAACTGAACAAATAGGATTAAATGACTTGCCCAGGTTCACACAGCTAGTAAATATCTGGGGCTAGATTGAACTCAGGTCTTCCTGATTCTGTGCCATCTAACTGCCCTAGATCACACAGTACCTTTACAAAAAGTAGAGCATATGATACATTTTAAATAAGTATAAAAATGCAGAAATATAAAACACATTCTTTCCTGGCCATACTGCAAAAAATCCAATAAATATAGGGAACAGAAATAGGAAATGAAATCAAGAGAACGATGGAGTAACTAAGAACAAGAAGAATGAAGAGTATGTGAGAATTTTGCTTGTTTGTTTATTTTGGTCAAGACAAGTTTTCACATGAACAAAATTCCCTAACTTGTATATTTTAATGGAGAGTTGAGGTGTCCAAGTCACATCTATCTTTGTGTCTCTAAGGAAACATAGATTGGTGCAAGAATCAGCTGTCGTTTATTCTCATTTTCCCCATAAGTCTTTCTTCTGAGGTTATACTCAATAATTTTTAATCTTATGGAATTCTCTCACAGTTCCTTTCTTTTCCATTATTTTTTTCTTTATGAAAAGCTAATTCCTGCCAGAAGTGATCATGAAGCTTTTGTAGCAAAAAGGAAGGAACAAAGGAAGGGAAAGAGGGAAGAAAGAAAAAAAAAAGAAAGAGAGAGAAAAAGAGAAGGAATTCTTGGCCTCTCATCCACTGTACTATCATTTATTGTTAGGGGGTTTTTTGTTGTTGTTACTCTCATAGGCTCAAATTATAATTGTAGTTGCAGCCAATTCTTTCATTTTAAGGAAAATGAAAATTACATTCAGAGAAGGGAAATAATTTGGCCTGAATCATATAGATAGTAAGCAACAGGAGCAGAATTTGAATCCAGTTCCTCTGATTCCAAAACCAGAGATTTTTTACTTCTCCTAAAAAACCTGCCCTAATTTTTTTCTATAACAGTGGATAAATAATCAAATTTTCAGTTTTCTAATTCTCTAAGTATAGTATTTGTTTCCTTGCAAAGGCTGATTCTTAGAATTCATGTATAACTGTAAAGATCTTTGAGATGTGCAGTTAGCACATTCTTTATGTGAATATGTTTTTAAACTTTTGTGGGGAGGAGCAAGAATATTAGATAAACCTGACCATTAAGCTTTCCAACTGCAGAACAAATGATGTGTGGAATTAAGTGGGAAATATGCCTACATTCTTCCTGGATTGGAAGTCATGTTTGACCTCCAGGCACTCTTGACCTTGTAGAAGGTGTTAACATTATTTAGACAGATTTATCATCTGTAAAGTTAGCACTGCAAAAGCAGACTTTTATTTTTCAAGCATAAAGCAGAAAAGGTTTGACAGCAATGGGAAAAATTTAAGAAAAGGGATTGCCTCAGTAGGGCAATCAGAGTTTATCTACCAGGCTAAATGAAGCTTATGTTTGGACTCAGTCACTTCTAGGCGTTAAATAAATAAATAAATAAATTAGATAGATAGAAAGAAATTAAAAATTAAAAAAAAAACTTTATTATGACCCAGATCATTTCAAGGGAAAAGTGGAGGGGGGAGAAGGAAGGTTTGGAGGGAGGGGGAAAGAGGGATCTTGTACACATTGGGCTGATGAAGCTCCAGTTACAAAGGCCTGGATTGGGCCAGGAATAGGAGAACATATCCCTAATTAACACCATAACAAGGAAAGAAAAAAAAATAATAAAGCACATGAGTCACACTAAACTTTCCAGAACTTTTTGTGGTTCTCTTTTCTATGTATTTTTTTATGAGATCATTTGCTTGGAAATTTACTGTTAAAAAAAAAAAAAACTAGATGGAGCTAGTTTAAGAATGCCCCAGATTGAACTGATTCCAAAGATTCTGAGTTGCATTCTAATCAGGGGAGTGTGTAAGCTCAGCTCCTTAGTGGAATGGATACTTCACTGCCAATAAACCAGATCTGTTCAACTGAAAAAACAAATATAATACACCTACTATTTTCAAAGGCTTGTGCTAGGCAATAGGGATATGAATATGAATGAAGAAAGAGCCTTGCACTCAGGGAGCTTATAATCTAGTTAGGTAAGAAAGACGTGAACATTGATAAGTATAAAGTAAAAAAGACTAGAAGTGTGTAACAGAAGAGGATTCAGTGTTGTAAGACATCAAGATTTAGAACTTAAAAAGGACCATAGCAATTACCTAGTTCAATCCCACATTTTTACAGATGAGGAAACTAAGTAAGGATCAGACAATTTAAATGACTTGCCCAATCTTCCACAAGTAGTAAGGAGTAGAGCTGTAATTTAAATCCAGTATTATGACTCCAAATTCAGTGTCTTTTCCATTGCACAGCATCATTTGGCTTGAGGGGTCTGAGGATTCAAGAAAGCTTATTCCTTACTTGGCTCTAGTTAAGGTATAAGTCTGGAACTTCAAGCAATAATGTTTGACTGAGCCTATGACTTTTTTGTTTCTGTTTTTCAGTAACAACAATAGTAATACTTGTCCATAAGAGTCTACTTACTCTATGGCATGTAGTTCTTTCCCAATATTAAACTAAGCTTGAATACTCTCCAGCCTGTGTCTCAATGCCTTTCCTTGCTTTTAGCTATATCATCATCATTGAGATGCCTTCTTCTAGGAACTGGTCGATCCATCAGATAACAAGCATTTATCTAGTGCTTATTGATGCCAGACACTGTGCTAAGTACTGCAGATACAAGGAAAAAATATAGTCTGCTCTCAAAGTGTTCAAGTCTAATGGGGAAGTTAACATGCAAATGACTACATTCAAACAAAATATATACAGGATAAATTGGAGATAATAAACAGAGGTAAGGCATTATCATTAAAGGGGATCTGGAAAGGCCATTCATTCAGAGGCCTCCATAGTGATTACTCAGTATACCACTGTGACCTTCCAGAAGTTGCAAACATCTTCACATATCTGCATTATGAGGTGTCCTCTCACAAATGAGAATGTATGATAGAAAGGATGTACCCTTGAATCTCAATTAATGTAACTAACAAGATGCTCTATATTTGATACTCTTGACCTTCCACAGGAATCATGTTCAGATTGGAAGGGGAAACTTGGTTATGCCCTGTGAATCATCTATCAAAGAGAAAAGCAGTTGAGAAACCAAGTTATTAATTCAAGCATCTGGTAGAGGAATGGTTGGAATGAGCATAAGCCAGAAGAAAACTTTCCAACAACACACTTGACAAAGAGTCATTTGTGGCAAAGGGAAGAAAAGTACCTTGGGCTTTGGCCTCACCTCTGCCCACTTCCTTGCCAGAGGAGTACCTTGCAAGCTTTGAAGAGTCTAGATGATTTTGGACTTCCATCTTCCCATCAGCATCTTACCATCCCACCTTCCCATTCCATGTCTTAAGACAGATACAACTGATAGCAGTATCTCCACTGGGAGTCAAGAATAGATTTGCAGTGAGATGGGAAGAGAGATGTATTTCTCCACAAGGAACCCTGCAGAAAATGACTTCATACTTTAAGGGAACTTCAAGAGTACCATACAAAGGGGAGAAAAGGATGTCCCCAAGCTAGGAGATACGTTTGAGTACACTTCCCTTGATTTCCTTATACTCTTGAAGGAGCATCTGTTCACAGACGTTGGGGGGACATTTTGTTAGGTAAATTTGCAATGCTACTTCCAAACCTTATTAAATGCTTCTATCAAATAGAAAATTAAGTCCATCTGGTAATCAATGGGAAGAACACTGTATGGATACCTACAAGTGATATCACTAGATAAATCCCCAAATCTGTCAGGGTTATTCTGAGAACCCTAGAGGAAAAAGTAGTCAGTCACCCTCTAGGGACCCAGCCTTCCAGTGGGAGTGGGATCTTTGAGGTAGCCTTGGAGGGATTATTTCAGTATAATGAAAAATAATTGCCTATACTTCCTTGAAAGAGAGCACCGTGTCTTATTTATCTTTCTATCTCTTTAAAGCCTAGTACAGTGATTTGTGTCCATTATGAGCTTAATGAATAGTTTTCTCCCAATAAAGAAAAAAAGTATGTTGGCTCATAACTGGTCAAGGATATCAAACAGACATCTTATGAAGCTATTTTAGTTTTCCTGACTTATTCCATGCTGACCTATCCTGGACTTTGTTCTACTTACTTGTCCTCAATTTTTATTTCTTTTTTTTTTTTTAACTACTATATAGCCCTCCAAATTTGTTTACCTCACTGAACTCTTCAGGTTAACCCTGGTAACATGTATAATTTGCTTTTTTTGGATAATTGCTTGGACTATGCCCTTTTCCTGGTCTGTTCTCTCCCTCTAGTTCTGTTAATTGTCCCTAATCATTAAGTTAGGTCCTATCCCTATAGGGCTCAATGGAAGAAGGCACTAATACATTGGAGTCCTTTTTTTTTTTTTTAACAATGCTATCTTCAGGATCCAAGCCATGGGACATTTTTTGAGGCAGAATTGCCTTACAGTAAGGTCCTTGATGGAGTCCAAGGAAGACCCACATTATATTAAATTTCACTCCACAGCAATCACTATTGTAGCAAGTGTCTAGTTTATAGATGGAAACACAGAAAATCAGATAGGGTAAATGACTGTCAAAAATATTCTCATTCTATTGAGCAAAGAATGTTCTGTGTGGCTCAGTGGAAACATGCAAGATTGGTCTGCATTTGCTTGGATCCATTTTAACTGACTGATAAACTGAGGCATGGAAATATGTAATAAAAGGTCACCTATAAAATCAACATCTCAGAGTCCTAAGTCTAACCTTGGGGATAGGCTAAAAGGCTATCTTAGAGAAAAGACTGATAAACTGGAAAGTATCCAAAGGAGGAAAAATGAAGATGATGAAATGTCAAGTTCATACAATATGAGGCTTTGTTGAAGAAACTGTGGGCACTTAACCAACAGAGAATTCATGATGGGTCAGGGGTTGGGGGGGGAGAGGTATGAGAATCATAACTGTCTTCAACTATTCGAGTTGTCTTGTAATGTAGAAGAGATTAGGTTTGTATTTCTTGACCCCAGAGGACAGAACCAAGATCAGTGGTTGCCCCTTACAAAGGGGAAAATTTAGGCCTGAAGCAAGGAAAAGTTTAACAATTAGCAGTATCCTAGAGAGGAATGGAATATGTTGGGAAATAGCATGTTGCCCTTTCCCTGCACTGGAGGTCTTTAAGCAAAAACTGGATAACCACTTGCTAACATGATAAAGAGAAGATTCTAGATGGCCATTACAAATCTGAAATTATGTGTCTGTGCATCTATGTCTAAAAATAAAAGTTTGATTAATTACTTAAACAAGAAATTTTTACCAGATCCATAAGGCTTTTTTTTTTTTTAATATGGGACAAGTCTTACATTCTGGGAGGTCTTTGTACTAAATGCCATTTTGCTACAGAGCTCTAAAGCTTCTAGGACTGTTTAGCTCTTCCCAAACATTCTAGTCTAAAAATACCTGCTTAAACATGTGGATCTGGGTACATTCTTTATGCCTGGAGAAGGCAGTTCCCTTCCAGTTTGGTGCAGTCCCTCATGCATAATGAAGAAAAGAATGTGACACTACATTTACAGTCTGAGTGGGATTTGAAGCACAATTGTGGGAGGAGGGCATCTCCGCCACAATTCTGAGAAAAGTGTTTGGCTTTCCCAGGGTGGTCTAATTGGGAATGCTGAATTTATGTATTATTCACTGGAATCCTCTTAGTCAAAAGAAAGTTTCTGAGAAAGAATTCTCACTTTCATTTTCTGCCAGGTGGAGGTGGATATGCCTGTCACCTATGGCAAAGGTGTGTTATTCAAATTATTTATCTATCTTTCCTGAGGTGCTTTAGATCCTTCAGGCACCAGGATTCTGGTGATAGAAATACCTATTACACAAAGAGGCCAGGGAATCTTTCAGAGATGCCACACCTCTATTAACTTCTTCCCATTTCTCCCCTCCTTTTTACTGTAGAGTTCAACTTTGAACAGTTCCCCTCTGGAGATTAACTTTTTGCCCAGGGTTGCAAGACAGACAACAGTATTGTTTTATGTGTATACGTAAGTGTCTTTGTGTGTGTACATTCAATTTCTCTATAATATACTTGACCATCCTTTCCTGTGCAGGGCCAGGCCTAAGGTAGGCCAACCCAATGGTTTAGGTTCCAGAGTTAAAATGCAATAAGGGACTTGTGGATCATAAAATGCAATACATCCAATTTTATTGACAAGAGATTAAAGGTTTACACCTTCCAAGTTAAAGGATTTTAAGTTTTCCTTCCCTCTACCTTGCAACAAGAGCCACAAGGACAATTGAAGCTGGGAAAATAACCTCTGACACAATTTCTCCCCTCCCCTCCCATTATTGAGCCTCTTGTATTTCAAGGAAAAAATGACAAATGGCCCATGCTCCCTTAAAGGACTAGTATAGTTCTATCATTGAAGCCCCTAACTATAGAAAAAAAAAGGGAAGTTGGAAGAGATGAAAAGGAGAGGAAGGAAAAAGGATCCCTACCCTAAAGAATGTGTGTGCACTGTAGTTTGGGGCTTTTAACCACTTATAGGCCTTAGCTCCTCACTTAAAAGAAGCAAAACCTCTGCCACGTTTTCTAAGGGATTGCTCTGTGTTCTCCAGTTTGCCTTTATTAGGTACTGGACAGGTCCATCAACCTACATTCTGGATGGAATGATAATCTATGCATGCTCAGATACCATCTACAGAATAAAGACTTTCCTGATTCCCCGAAGTATAGGCGCTGTATCGCTCTAGAAACTACTATGTATTAAATTGTAAATTCTTTGTATTTACACGCTTGTGTGTTTATGTTATATTTCTTATATGTATATATTTCATTTCCCAGCAGGTTAGCAACTTGACTACAGGGACTGTTTTATTTTCCTTTATATTCCCAAGGTCTAGTACATATAGGTACCTCATAAATATTGGCTGAACTGAATTGAATTGAATTGAATTGTCTCAAATGGAACAATGACGTTCTCCAGTTCTCCTGTGAAGAGGGTAGAGGAGGCAAGGGAAAGTCTCATCCTTTCCTTCATCTATTTTGAATTACAGGACTATATAAATGCATTGATAATTTAGTGACCTTTATCAAATGCCATCCTAGACAGTGTAAAAACACTCAGATAGGAAGAAACAGACAGACCAACAGAGGGGAGAGAGACAGAGAGGCAACGAGAGAGAGAGAGAGAGAGAGAGAGAGAGAGAGAGAGAGAGAGAGAGAGAGAGAGAGAGAGAGAGAATGTTCTTTCTCCTAAGCTCAAATTTTTATTCCTTTTCAAGTGTTTCCAGGAGCTTGTACATAACAGATTTTCTGTCACTTTGTCAGATTTCAAAGGAGAAAACAGGTGGGCAGTTCGAATTTTAACTGGTTTTGCTCAGATTTCATACGTTTTCCTTGGCAAATTTCCTTTCAACATTAGTCAGTCTGGCCAGAGGCTGAGCAGGGTAGTGATATAGTCTTACTTTGGTCCATTCACAAAGTAGAAAGAATGCCAGAGACTCTCTGGAACTAACGTGGTGGCATGGTTAAAACACTTGACAAAGTGACAGAGTAGTGTATTTGTGAAAGATATGGATTTGATGAACATGGATTTGTCTCCTAGAACTTGGGAGGGCCCTTTTAAAATTTGAAAGAAACAAATCCCCCCCCCCAAAAAAAAAGTACTGTTTTACCCACTGGAATTTATGGAACTCATAAAAAAAAGACTAAAAATGTAAATGGCTTCAAAAATATTTAGATAAATTTCTGGATGATAGACCCAAAATAAGATTTCACTAATGTTCTCCTACATTTATGTAGCTTTGTTATAATTTACAATGCAGAATTGTACAGCCCCTTTATTGAGGCTTAAAGGGTAGCTGAAACTCTGCTTGGTCAGAAAGGTTAGAACTAGGAGCAGTGGATAGACATTACGGATTCTTGTTTGATGTCATAAAAAAAAAAAAACTTCCTATGTGTTAAAGCTATCTCAAGATGGAATGGCCTGCTTCGGGAATCTTGGGTACCTTCTCCTTGGAGATTTTTGGGCAAACCGTGATTGGCTGCTTGCTAGATATATTGTAATGGGGGTTTCTTTTCATGTGTAAGTTGGACCAATGACCACTGAAGTTCCATCCTGTTCTGAAATTCCATGATCGTTTACAGCAACGGTGAGGAACGTGTGACCTTCTAAATCCTTAAGTGTGGCCTTTTGACTGAATCCAAACTGTTACAGTTTTGTAAAACTTGCATTCCCTCAAAAGGCTGCACTTAAGAATTTAGATTTAGAAAACCACATATGGACTTAAGGCCACAAGTTTACCATTCCTGAAAGTGATTTGCCCAACTTCATATGACTAAAAAAAGATACAATCAGGCCTAGAAACACAAAGTTTCTGAATCCTATAGTATTCTTTCAATTCCTACTAAGCTAGCGATATTTGGGAGTGGGAGAAAAGGAAAGGGATGATAACTGGGGAATAAGTACCTTTTGCTTCTTAGGTCATGGGTTGTATTTGGCCTATGGACCTTAGTTTGCCGACTCTTGTTCAAGACTATCTATAATCTTATTGCACCTCAAATGACTTAACTTACACTACTTCTTTCAACATATACTATTTATAAACATTAAACTTATGATATCATCATTTCTCATAAGGGGCCCCCCTCTACCAATAAAGATGCCATATCTGCTCTGCAACTAACAGACTTAACAGGTGGAATGGGGTGCTAAGAGGTTAAATAACTTGATCAAGTCTCAGAGCTAGGATGTTGTATCAGAGGCAGAATTTGAAAGCAGGTCTACCTGACTCTGAGACCAGTTCTCTCTCTTCTTCACAACATGCCCAACCAATTGGACTATTCTCCATCCACTGTAGATATCCCATGTTGCACTGCCTCTGGTTATGCCATTACCCTTGTGACTTCCCTGCCTCTCACACACCTTCACTTTTCACTACCCATTTAATTCTCACTTCAAATGATATCTCCTCATGCAACCTTCCCTGATTTCCCTAGTTAGTAATAACCCCACCCCCTTTACCTCATACAGCACTTCATTTGCAACTGTCTTATGCACTTATCATGTATACCTGCTTTTTCAGGTGTCAGATCTTCTACTAGGCTATAAACTACATGAGGGTAGTGCTTATTTCTTATTTAATCTCTGTATCATCTCCTATAACCTAGCACCTTGCTATGAATATTGTTGGCACTGAATAAATGCTTGTTGATATTTAATAATTCAAATTATTGACACTTCTCAGCATTTTGCATCCTCCTATAGATCTGTTCTTATTATATTTTATGAGAGAACAGAAACTCTAATATAAATGCAGTTTAGGTGATGTGCATAAGGTCACACAATGAGCTTGGAACAAAGCCAAGGAGAAGTCATCAAATTATAATTTCATCCCTATGTTTTGCTGAATCGTCTTTGCCATTGCAACAGAGTTTTCCTTAACAAAATATTGCAAGTACAATTAGAATAAAATGTGTGCCTTATGTTCTTTAAATGGCACACCCATAAAAATGGGACTTCTTAAAAACAAAATAGACTCCTACAGCAAAAATTCCCAAATTCAGAAAAAGCCAGGGAGAATGAAAATGTTTGGGAACTGTCTCTACAAAGGATTTCTCTCTGCTCCTGCTGCCGCACACAATAATCCACCAACAAGTTTCATCCATGATGAACTGGAAGCCTTCAGACCAGGTCTGCTCAGGACTGGCTCCTACCAAGGTATGAGGGGCTACATTTGTTGTGGCAGCTGCCTCAACTATTCAAGCACTTTGCTTGTTACTGGTACCTTGTTCTGCTCCCTCAAATCATGCAAATAGATCTCCTTGTAAGCAGGTTACCAAGGTTACCAAGATCCCTCAGTTCTCTTTATGTTTTTATCTCCAGAAGCTCCCTTGTTTCCAGATTGCTTGCTAGACTTTGGACTTCCTGTAATATTCTACTCTCTAGAGAGAAAGAAAGAAAGAAAGAAAGAAAGAAAGAAAGAAAGAAAGAAAGAAAGAAAGAAAGAAAGAAAGAAAGAAAGAAAGGAAGGAAGGAAGGAAGAAAGAAAGAAAGAAAGAAAGAAGAAAGGAAGAAAGAAAGAAGAAAGGAAGAAAAAAGGAAGGAAGAAAGAAAGAAAGAAAAAAGGAAGGAAGAAAGATGGATGGATGGATAGATAGATTGCAATATATACATATATATTCTCTATATTCATTATGTATGTGCATATGTTATATATACACATGTATATATATTATATATGTATACACATAATGCATATATGTGTATAATAATATATATTTCTATGTGTTCCTGAGGTGGTGCAGTGGATAGAGTATTGGACTTAGAACAAGACTTAGTTCAAATCAAGCCACAGACACTTACTAGCTAAGGGACTCTGAGTAAGTCACTTAACGTTAGATTCCTCTTCTGGTAATAATAACAACTACTTTCCAGGTTGTTGTGAGGATCAAATGAGATAGTACTTGTAAAGTGCTGAGCCAACCTTAAAGTGCCATATAAATGTTAGTGATTATTATTACCTGTTTTTTATGTTACCTGAACTGATGCGTATGGAAATTATGGATCCCATGTATTTTGTGATAGTTCTCATTTCAAGAAAAATGTACTTTTAGCAATAGATTACAAAATGTTCTTTGCTGAGCCATGTGTGCTCAAGTATGGTTAAAAATATGGTCATCACATTTATCGTTCAGTGTGATGGCTAATCTGAATTCAGAAAAGGTTTCACTATAGAATATTGATGTATAACAACTTTCAAGTGTATTGATGGATAGAAATTTCACAAAAATGTACTACAAAAAGCAGCACTTCAGAACTAACTTTTGTAAATAGATACGAATGATTTCTAGTTGGCATATTAATTGTCCAAATGAAAATAGGTATTTCTAAGTTATTTGAAAGTAAAATAGATATAACATTCCCCATTGAGAGAAAATGATACATTTGCTTCACAGTTTTTTTCTTTTATTTGTGGATGGTATAAAGATATATTTCATTCAAGATCCTGGCACAAATTCCAAATTCATCATAATCACATTTCTACATTTCTTCAACATTTAGAGAATACAGTTCCCTCAGACTAAAACTGTAAATTAACTAATAAAGATGTTACTGATTCTATTTTACAGATGAGGAACCTAAGACTAGGGGAGGAAGTGTGATTTGCTTGTGGTCACAGACTTAGTAAGTGCTAGAGCCAAAATTTAGCTTTGGCTTTCTATCTGTCTCTCATTTAGCCGAGTGCGAAATAATAAGATGCTTTTGCAAATTCCGACATGAAGGTAGATTAACAGGACAGTTATTTGAGTCTGTAAAGACTCAGATCTAGACCAAGCACCAGGAAATAAGACCTCATTCCAAGTCTGTCAAAGTAACAATGTACATTGAATGAAAGACCACTCAGGTTCCCTCCTGTTGTATAGAAAATTAATTACCTTGGCTGAACTTTTGTTTTTCACTGAAAATAAACAGTCACGTTACCCCTGTTATTTTGACAACAAATTTTCTTGAAGGCAAAAAGGATTTTTCTTTCTCCTCTCAAGTGATGGGCTAATTGAAACAATCTTTTCATTATGAATCTGGACCATCATCCCCCAGCTGGAGCCCTAGGAAGGATGTGAACACTCGGGCCAGTTGCCTGATCATCCTTCTGGTCATGTCTAGCCTTCTTTGCCCACTTTACCTTGAGCACAGAGCTTCACCTCCTGTGGATGGTTCAGAAGAGTCCTAGTTTAAGGGGCATTAAGGTATTAGCACCTAAAGGATCAGGGTCCTTTACAAGTCTTCAAGGGCAGTGCTTACCAGGGAATCCTACAGTTTCAAAGCTGGACAAGATTTCAAGAGTTCACCTAGTCCAAAAATTTTCATCTAAACAGGAATCCTCTCCATAATAACCCTACATGGTTGTTTAGCCTCTACTTGATGACTGGTAAGGATAGAGAATTCATTAGAAACAGCATATTCTACTTTGGGATAGCTTTAAGTGTTGATCAATTTCTCTTAATATAGAGCAGAAATGTTTCTTTGCAACTTTTATAGCTGGCTTTTTTATTCCTGCTCTTTGTAGCCATCTGAACAATTCAAACAAAAAATAAATATGTATTAAGTGCTTACTATGTTCTAGACCAGGTGGGGAACCTGTGGTCTCAAGGTTACATGTGGCCCTCTAGGTCCTCAAGTGTGGCCCTTTGACTGAAGCCAAACTTCAGCCCTGGTCTAGACCCTATTCTAGCTGTTGAGGCCACAAAAACAAGAATGAGATAGTCTTAGGGAGTTAATTGACTCACTCTTGACATCTAGAGAGCTCTCATGGAAACTTCTTTTTTTTTTCCTGTAAGTTAATGTTCCCAGTTCCTTCAACTAATCCTAGTTCTGCTCAGCAGATGTCACTTGTGGAGAGTAGTTTGGTTGAGGGGCACTTTTTAATCCCCTCTTCCTTCTGAGGTAGTGGACAGAATTGATCTTCTCTGATTATTCCTTTCTCCATCCACTGGAAGGTGGTTCAGAGCTGGTTCAGAGCATAAGTATCTCTTAAGTACTCTACTTACCATCTCCCTGCGTTGCCTGAGGTGTGTGAAAGATGGAGGAAAACCCAATGGACTCCACTGCCAAACAACCTGTCTGCTTAAAGAAAAGGAGATTAGCTTATGCAGGTTTTAATCTAGGGCAAAGATGCCAGTTTTACATGGCTTCTTTTCTCTGCAAGGCTAGAAAGCTTAAAAAATACAGATTAAAAATAAAATACTCTAAGCCCCCAGGCAATCTATTGATTACTAGTGGGGGGAGGGGTTCCTAGCTGGTTGAATTTGATGTAATCAATTTATCCACAGCTCCCACCTACACCTACCCCAATCCTATTCCACAGGAAAAACACCAAATCAGGACACAATTTAAAATTATTTTACTTTAATTGAGGAAATCATTGTTTAAAAATGCAAAAAAAAAGTAAGTAAAAATTCAAATAGTGAAGAAATATTTATTAATGAGCCATATCACTCATTACATGTGGCAATAAAACAGAAGAAAGGAAGTGAGTAAATTCACTGGTGGTCCAGAGATTTCTCTGAATAGCCATAATTCTGTCACTCCCTGCTGGATTCTCTTAATAAGCCAAGTGGTGATCCAGGGAAAGGAAAAGGCTCCAGCAGCTACCAGGTTCAGAGGCAATTTCCTGGAAAGTGTCCTTCACCTGCTACTGCTGCTGCACTCCCACCACTCACTCTCCTCCCTTAACTTGTGTTTCTACAGAAAGGTTCAGAATCAGCCTCTTCAGGTACCTTCTAGTTCTGATCATGTGATAGTTTTGCCTCTTCCCAACCTGGGAAGAAATAGAGTGCAGCTCCTTACCTTCCTGATAGCACAGTCCTCACTGAGTCCCTGTCCCAGATTGCCATACATTGAAAAGCACCAACCACCCCGCTCACTTCACATCCTGCTTACTCTCTGTTCTGCTCAATCTCTGTTCTGCTATACCTCTGCAGCAGCTGCTTTGTCCCCTTTCCTCCTTGGTATTCTGCCCTCTTTCCCCTCTCTTTTACAGATATACTCGATATCCTTTCCTCTCCTATCAGAATGCACTCCCCTTAAGATCAGGAAATGATATTTTACTATTTTTATGTCTGCAGGGCTATGCACAGTACCTGGCATATAATAAGGCCTTAATAAATTCTCTGTCTCTGTCTCTCTGTTGCTCTCTCTGTCTCTCTTCTTTCTGCTCTGTCTCTGTCTCTCTGTCTGTCTGTCTGTATCTCTCTGTCTCTCTTTCTCTCTTCTCTATTATTTATTTATTTTAGTTTTCAATATTCACTTCCACAAGATTTTCAGTCCCAAATTTTCTCCCCATCTCATCCCTCCCCCACCCGAAGATGGTGTGCATTCTGAAAACCCCTTCCTGTGATCTGCCCTCCCTTCTAGCACTCCCCTTCTCTTATCCCCTTCCCCTTCTATTTTCCTGTAGGGCAGGATAGATTTCTATACTCCATTGCCTGCACATCTTATTTCCCAGTTGCATGTAAAAACATTTTTAACATTAGTATTTCAAGCTTTGGATTCCAAATTCTCTCCCTTCCTCCCTCCCCATCCACCCTCATTGAGATGGCAAGCAACTCAATACAGGTTATATATGTGTAGTCACGCAAAAAACTTCCATAGTAGACATGTTGTGAAAAACTAACTATATTTCCCTTCATCCTATCCACCCCCACTTATCCTATTCTCTCTTTTGACCCTGTCCCTCCTCAGATTTGTTTGCTTCTGATTACCCCCTCCCCGAATCTGTCCTCCTTTCTATAATCCCCCCCCCCATCTTCTTCTCCCTTATTTTCCTGTAGGGTAAGAGATTTCTATAACCAAGTGAATATGTATGTTATTCCCTCAGTAAGCCAAATCCAATGAGAATAGGATTTACTCACTCCCTCTCACCTTTCCCTCCCCCACTTCCCCTCCACCATAAAAGCTTTTTCTTGCCTGTTTTATGTGAGATAATTTACTCCATTCTACCTCTCTCTTTCTCCTTCTCCCAGTATAATCCTTTCTCACCCCTTAATTGCATTTTTTAGATATCACCCCTTCATATTCAACTCACCCTGTGCCCCCTATCTATCTATCTAATCTATCTATCCATATATATTTTGCCCCTCCAACTACCCTAATAATGACAAAGGTCTCATGAGTTACAAATATCATCTTTCCATCTAGGAATGTAAACAGTTGAACTTAAAAAGATTTTATTAATTTATTTTGATTTATCAGCAATCACTTCTATAAGCTTTTGAGTTTTAAATTTTTCTTCCCCTCTCTCCCCAAGATGGCTCACAATCTGATATAGGCTATACATATATATTCCTATTAAATATATTTTCACATTAGTCATGTTGTACGGAAGAATTAGAACCAATTTGAGAAACCACAAAAAAGAAGAAACAAAACAAAACAGAAGGAAAAAATTAGCAAATAGTATGCTTTGATCTGCATTCAAAATCCATAATTCTTTCTTTGTATGTGGATAGTATTTTCCATCATGAGACCTTTGGAGATGTCTTAGATCCTTCCATTGCTGAGAAGGGCTAAGTCTATCAATGTTAGTCATAGCAGAACATGACTGTTACTGTGTACAATGTTCTCCTGGTTCTGTTCACTCCACTCAGTATCAGTTCATACAAGTCTTTCCAGATTTTTCTGAAGTCTGCTTGCTCATCATTTCTTATAGCAAAATTGTATTCCATTACATTCATATACCACAACTTGCTCAGCCATTCCCCAATTGATGGGCATTCCCTCATTTTCCAATTCTTTGCCACCACAAAAAACAGTTTCTACAAATATTTTTGTGCCTGTGGGTCCTTTTCCCATTTTTATGATCTCTTTGGGATACAGCAAATTTTTATGACCCTTAGGCACTGTTCCAAATTGCTGTCCAAAATGGTTGGATGGGTTCACAACTCCACTAACAATGCATTAATATTCCAATTTTCCCACATCTTCTCCAATATTTATCATTTTTTCCTGTTTTGTCATGTTGGCCAATCTGATAGGTGTGATGTGGTACCTCAGAGTTGTTTTTATTTGCATTTCTCTAATCAATAGTGATTTAGAGCATTTTTCATGACTATAGATGACTTTGATTTCTTCATCTGAGACCTGCCTGTTCATATCCTTTGAGCATTTATCAATTATGGAATGACTTGTATACTTATAAATTTGACTTAGTTCTCTATATATATTATTAGAAATGAAGCCCTTATCAGAGACACTGGTTATAAAAATTCTTTCCCAGTTTTCTGCTTCCCTCCTAATTTTGGTTGCATTGGCTTTGTTTGTGCAAAAACTTTTCAATTTAATGTAATCAAAATTATCCATTTTGCATTTCATAATGTTCTCTATCTCCTGTTTGGTCATGAATTCTTCTGTTCTCCATAAATCTGATAATTAGACTATTTCTTGTTCTCCCAGTTTGCTTATGCTATCAGTCTTTATATCTAAATCATGAACCCATTTTGAATTTATTTTGGTATATGGTATGAGATTTTGGTCTATGCTCTTTTTCAGTTTTCCCAGCAGGTTTTGTCACATAGCGAGTTCTTATCCCAGAAGCTGAGAACACTTGAACTTTAATAAGACCCTTAAGAGTTCTCTTTTCTGTTTATCCTTTCATGCTTCTCTTTAGTCTTGTATTTGGAATTCAAATTTTCTATTCAGCTCTGGTGTTTTCATCAAGAATGCTTGAAAGTCCTCTTTTTCACTGAATGTCCATTTTTTCCCCTGAACAATTATACTCAGTTTTGCTGGGTAGGTGATTCTTGGTTGTAATACTATCTCCTTTGTGTTCCTGGAATATCATATTCCAAGCCCTCTGGTCCCTTAATGTAGAAGTTGCTAAAGCTTGTATTATCCTTATTGTGTTTCCACAATGCTTGAATTGTTTCTTTCTGGCTGTTTGCAATATTTTCTCCTTGACCTGGGAACTCTGGAATTTTAGCTACAATATTCCTACAATTTTCCTTTGAGAACCTCTTTCAGGAGGTGATTGGTGGAATCTTTCAATTTCTATTTTACCCTCTGGTTCTAGAATATCAGGGCAGTTTTCCTTGATACTTTCTTGAAAGATGATGTCTAGGCTTTTTTTTTTTTTGATCATGGCTTTCACATAGTCCAGTAATTTTTAAATTATTTCTCCTGGATTTATTTTCCAGGTCAGGTGTTTTTCCAATGAGATATTTTATATTGTCTTCCATTTCTTCATTCTTTTGGTTTTGTTTTACAATTTCTTGATTTCTCATAAAGTCATTAGCTTCCATTTGCTCTATTTTAATTTTTAAGGGAGTATTTTCTTCAGTGAGCTTTTGGACTTCCTTTCTCAATTGGCTAATTCTTCTTTATAAGGCATTCTTCTCCTTATTGACTTTTTGGACCTCTTCTGCCATTTGAGGTAGGCTATTTTTTAAGGCGTTAGCAAACTGTTGACTTGTTTTTCATAATTTTCTTGCATCACTCTCATTTCTCTTCCCAGTTTTCCCTCAACTTTTCTTACCTGCTTTTCAAATCAACCCTCCAGGTTGTCTTGGGCTGGAAATCTGTTTCACTCTATCTTGTTGTGGATTCTGCTTCTCTAGAATTTGTTCAGAGATATTTTTACAGGTATTTGGAGGGGTTTGGGGAGAACTCAGATGAGTCATTGCTTTTACTTTGCCATCTTCTCTCTCTCTCTTCTCTCTGTCTCTGTCTCTCTCTCTCTCTCTCTCTCTCTCTCTGTGTCTGTCTGTCTGTCTCTCTCTCTCAAGAGTCTCTCTCCTTTTAGTTTAGTAAAATTCCCAGATCTATTTTACATGAAATATTGTCTGGAAGTGTTTTTTCTATCCTATACCAACGCATTCATTTTTTGAACCTAGGCAAGCTTTTACATTTAACTCTATTAAATTTAATCTTATTGGATTCAGTCTCTTTTTCTTGCTCATTCATTTATGATTCAATTCTGACTTTGTCACTGAGTGTGTGAGTGATCATTTCTAGTTCTGTATCATTTGCAAATCTGATAAACAAGTTGGCTATGTCTTCACCCAAAGCATTGATACAAATGTTGACCATCCAGGGTCAGGAAGGCCCAAAGTATCCATGACAAAGAAGTACTTGAGAGAAAGACTAAGTTGGCCCCTTTTGTCCTCTGGGAATGGATCTAGGTTATTGTTTCTGTCTGTGGTTATTGTTGTTCAGCTTTTGTCCTTCTTGTCCACTTCTGTACACTCAGTACATCCATCTGTTCTACCTGCCTACTACCCAACATTAACCCGTGGCTTCAAACTTCCCTCTGCCCCACTTGATTTCTCTACACTGATGGAGAGTTTTGTATTCCTTCTCCATTTTTTCTTGGTCCCTGACTCATCCTTCCACTTACTTACATTAGGATCCCTGCCCCCACCCTCATCAGCCTCTTACTATGACCAGACACCTAATTCATCACATCACACACTTCTGCTTTGACATTACATTAGTACATCAAGTTGCCACATGGAAATTGAAAAAAAAAATCTTGTTGTCCTGACTTTGACCACTTATTTCTGTCAATAAATTTCCAGAAATAACCTTGGCTGAGTTCAGCACAACTGATCCAAGCCCATTCTGGAAAGAAATCATTCCATCCTTTCCGTACAAGGTCATAATCACCGTGGTATTCTGACCTAGGAGAAAAACTCTATAATTCCTCTTTTTGACTCATAACATTGTGAAATAGACCATTTCAAAATATTTGGTGTTAATTTAAACACCTAGCTGGATGGTAAGGTTCACCTAAATGTTTGTTCTTTGTACAGACCTGTAATTTCATTAGTATATAAAATTTAATGTCTTAAAGAGTTGCTTAAGGCACTAAAAGATTATGTGACTTACCTACTGTCTCACAACTAGTATGTTTCAGGGGCAAAAATTGAATTTAGGTCTTACAGGATCATAGATTTAGAAGCAGAAAAGAACCTCGAGGTCATTTAGTCCAGCCCCCTCATTTAAAAAATGAGAGCCCTAGAGAAATTCAATGACTTGCCCAAGGTCACAAAGCTAGTGACCAAGGCAGGATTTGAATCAAGGCCTTCTTGACTTCAATACTGGCCCCTCAGTCTACTATGCCATACTGCATCTGTCAAGGATGCGCAGTACATAGGGAAAGTTGAAATGGAAATCACACCTGATTTTCTAGACTTCTGTTTCTAATTTGCGAAATATATTTTCCTCCACACAATTGTCAGTATTACTAACCTACAAGCCAGAAATGAGAAAGAAAAACACATTTCTTGGAATGTTTCAAAGTCCCACCAGGAACAATTTTGGATAGAGGCAGTTCTGAAAGTGCAAGTTCATTGAAGAAAAGGTTCATTCTTTAACTTGTAAAAAAAAATCTCCAATATTCACAGAAGGAAATTGGACCTTCTTATTGATCCCTAAGGAGATACTATTTTAAAACACTCAGCACAGTGCCTGGCACATAGTAGGTGCTATAAAATGCTTATTCCCTTTCCCTAAACTAAAACACCAATGATGGCAATAATAACTTCTATTTTTTCGTTGTTCACTTGCTAAACTGGATTTTCTTGCATGCATTGAATCCCTTAGAATTGAGAGTCTCACAACTTATTACAAACAACAAACAAGAAAGGAGATGCTGTTAGTGTCTGTGAAGAACATCTAATGGAGCAATCAGTGAAGCAAAACCACTAGAGGTATACAGTTTGGTCATGCAATGTGACAGAGGGCCTATTTTGCTTTGGAAGACTAACTCCTTTTTCCCACTCTCTGCCTGTTAAGCATAACCTTGGGTCTTCAATTAGGGCTACATGCAATTCCAGATGATTGTGACTGTTGACAAGGGAGCCTAGACAAAAGTATAGGTCCAAACTGTAAACACCAATTAATTACTCAAACCAAATTACTGCAAGGCCTCCATGATGAAATCCTTTTCTGCTAGGAAGGTGAGGCTTGCGTGACTTTCCCTTGTGCTCTAAGGCCTATCTGTCACCAAGACGACTGAAATCAGTTAGATCATCTAGGTTTCCTGCCCTCATTATACACAATTCTGTGGTTGCATGCTGAAGAATGTGGATGCTTGCCACTGTTTTGAATGCAAGAACTCTGAGTGTCTCTCTCTAATACATAGGATACAGGTAATTGCACAGACGGTGCCTATAGAAATACACCAGTGTTCTTTGAACAACAAATAGATTCACCCCAGAATTATGCAGGAATCCAAAGAGTTTCACTTTCCTTTCTGAGCCACGATCACATGAGTAACTCCCTCATACAGACTTTTTTTTTTGAGTTCCCCATTCATGAAAGTTTGTGTGTGTATGTGTGTATGTGTGAGTTCTAAAACTTGAATGGCCCTTTATTATCTTAAAGGATTAAGATACAGAAGTAATCATCTTGACATATTTTTAAACTCTTAAATAAATGTTGTTTATTAAATTATTGCTGCTTGATTTGTAATTCAACAGTTTATTTACATAATGTTCTAGTTGCTATTTGTAGAGAAGCCACGTGCAGAATGTTGAAGGATGAAATCTGGCTTGCAGTCCCAGCTACCACTAACTAGCTGTGTGACTTTGGGCAAGTCCCTTCCCTTCTTTGGATTTTAGCTTTCTCCTATGGATAATGAGAGAGTCTGATGAGATGATGTTCAAAGACCTTTCAGACTCGAAGTACCTAGGGAATCAGAAAGGAAACCAGCATCCACATGCAGCAGATATAGATTTTCTTCCTCTGAAGACTGCTGGAAATACAAGTCAAGTCATTTCACTTGATATAAGTTATAAACAAGTATTTATTAAGCATTGGCTATGTGCCAGGTACTGTGTTAAGTGGTGGGGGTACAAAGAAAGGCAAAAAACAATCTCTACTCTCTAGGACCTCAGTCTAATGGGGGAGTAAACATCCAAAAAACCAATATGCAAACAAGATATATACAGGATAAATTGGAGATAATCTACAGAGGTGAGGTAGTAAACATTAAGGTGGACTGGGAAAGGCTTGTAGAAGGTGAGATTTTAGTTGGGAGTTGAAGGAAGCCAGGAAGCCAAGAGATGGAGATGAGGATAATTACACACACACACACACACACACACACACACACACACACACATGTATGTATGTATGTATGTATGTATGTATGTATGTATGTATGTATGTATGTATGGTGTGTATATGTGTGTATTCCTACAGTGTGAATCCTGAAGCCACTGGAGTTTCCTGAATGAGGAGCTGAGTGGGCATGGAAAGAAAAGGGAAACATAATCAGATGTCTCATCCAGTCATGTCCCAGGACACCATGATCTATCCAGCGTGGCATTTTTATATCACCTTTCCACTACCTCTCTTCCCCAGTTGGAACAGTAACCCTCTAAACCAGAGACTCCTGAAATCATTATCCCCAGTTTTTTGGGACTCCCACTCAGTTTTGGGACTCCACCAAGGGGTAAATTTGTCTTTACAGTGGGCAAGTAAATGAAAACTCTCACCTAATTTGTTATGGCTAGGCAACTCTAGGCCATGCTTCATATTACATCCAAGACACCGGGCCATACCCCAAATTGTGATCTTACTATTTGCCCAGTATGTATGTATATACCCCTTCTCATATATGTGTATACATGAGTGTGTTCACATATACACATGTATATGTCTATAGCCACATATGCATCATTGTATGTAGGTATACATATATACACATACATGTATGCATGTTTGTGTATATACACACATACATGCATATATGTGTATTATGTATATGTGTTCGTATATATATATATATATATATATATATATATATATATGTATATATATATATAAGTATGTATACACATACACACACACACATATGGATTAATACTGTTATTGCTACTAGACAGGGACTGCCAACCTACTACCGTACGGCTCCACTCAAAAACTCTTGGACTCCCTAGATCAAAATTCCCTCTCTGGCATCCACTCCCAATATGTGTGCTACCTCATAGAATGAATACTCCTTGAGGGGAAGAATTCTCTTGCTTTTTTTGGTTTTGTTTTATTTATGTCGCTGGTGCCTAGAACAGCTCCTTTCATTTAACAGATGTTTGATAAAAGCTTGTTGATTAATCTACCGACCTTCAGCTGAAATACTACTTTTTTTTTTTCCTACAAGATGGAAGTGCTGTGGTCCTACTTAGAAAAACAACTGAGAGGCAGTGTCATAATGGATAGAAGGCTGGTCTTGAGGCCAACAAGCCTAGTACATAAATTCTTCCTTTGATATAAATTGGCTATGTGACATTGGACAAGCCACTCTAATTCTCAGTGTTCTAGGAAACTCTCTAAGACTATAAGTTGAAGAGAAGGTGCCAGTTGGTGTTGGTAGAGGGAGTTTCTTCATCCAATAGATCTCTATACCAATGAAATTATAGGTCCATTTCTTATTTCTATCCCATAGAAATGATTTCCTGAATAATAGGCCTCACATTGTAAATGCATACACAGGCTCAAAGTTTTCAGATGAAAACAGGGAGCTGGGTGAGAAGTTGATCATAGGGATCTTGGACTATTTATGAACAGTGAAAGAAACATGACTGTACATCATCTTCCACAGATATTTAAAATAGCCTTAAGTAGAAACAGTAAGTGTTAAGGTTAAGAGAGTCTTAATAATCATCTCATCTAATCCCCTTTATTATATCTGGAGAAACTGAGATCTAAGCAACTTTGTATAAAGTCACATATCTAGCAATTGGTACAGTTGAGACTAAAATGTATCTTTTGAATTCCATCCAGCGCTCTTTCTTTTATGCCACACTGATACTGTTTCCTTTCATCCAAGTCCTCCTTATTGGCATTTAAATAAATTTCTTTTGGTTTTGTCCCCAGTGGAGATCTTGGTATTTAGGAAATTGGTATTCAGGCAACTTTCTATAATGAGTCGGAAAAGAGCGAAATGAACAGTTCTGTTCACTAGGAAGATGATTCTGGTGATATTATGAAGGATAGGCATAGGGATGTACTTAAGGAAGTATAAAATAGAAGGGTTACCATACACACATATGTATATATATGTATGTATGTATATACATACTTTTCATACCATTGTATAATCCTTCTGCACTGTTGATGCATATTTAACTTTAACTTTCCTGTCCATATGAATACATGGACAGTTTCCTTTCATCATGATCATAGGAGCCTATGAGACACCCTCCAGCTCTAAATCTATGATCTATGGTCCTATGCCTTTCGATTCTGCTCCCACCTTGATAAGGAGCCATCTTTCCCAACCCAGTATCTTTTGTAACTTAGGGAGTGTGTCCTTGTCATCACTTCTTTCAAATGTGATGATAATACCAAGCACTAGAATGACTATTGTATAATACCATTTCTGTCTTCCCAATTTATGTTTAACTGTCTGACAAACTCCAAAATTTTGAACACTGAAATACTCCTTCTACTGTAATTCCCACATCTTTCTATATATTCCATACTTTCATCCTTTTTGAATCTGCTTTTCACCTATATTATAACATTTAATGTCTTCATCTCTCCCCTTTCCTCTTCAATCCATCTGTCTACCATAGACTGGCCTGGTCTGCGTTCACTTCTGTTCCTTCACATCCATTCCCTCCTTCTTGCAAAAATTAACTCCCCATCTATGCCTTTCATCCCATCCTCTTGCACTGCTTACCGCACAAAGAAACTATAAGGAAAAGACTTTGAAAATCTGATAGTACTAGTTATTATTACATTACCAAGGGCATATAAGATTAGAAAAAAAAAGTACAATTAGCAAAAGTCAGGGAAAACATAAAACCTGAATATCACACTGGTATCCATGAAATATTGAAAGAACTAAAAGAATAACTCCAGTGCACTAGGTGGATGCTCTGTGGAGGATTGAGAGGCAGTCATGTACAAGGATCACATAGGATCATAAGAATTAACTGGTGGTTAGGTACTGGGGGCAGGGGTTATGTAGGAAGAGTTGCAATCTGTATTACCTAATGATAGGCCTATGCCGATGAGATCATGGATCCATGAAAATATTAATGATGTCATTATTCTCGTCATCCCCTCTCATTTCCTCTACATGCCTGCTACAGCCATCGGCTCCTGTTTATTATATCTTGTCTCTCCTCTACTGGCTTTGTCCCTTTTTCCTGCAAACATGCTCAAAGATCCCTTATACCAAAACATTCTTTCTTTGAACCCTCTCAAGTTATTGCCCCACCTTTTTACTACTATCTATTGGCCAAATTCTAGAAAGGATATTCTATACTTACTGCCTACAACTTCTCACCATCTACTCCTCAACCCCTTGAGATCAGGCTTCCATCACTACTGCTCACTTCTACTCACTTGTACTTATCATCTCTCCTTCTGTGGCTTCCATGACACTGCTCTCTCCTGACTTCCTTCTTATCTATCTGAATGATGAGCTGTCTTCATTGGTTCCTTTCCTTCATCCACCAAATGTGAGATGGGAGAGCCCCAAGCTTATCCTTGACTCCATTATAGTCTTTTTTCTGTACTCTCTCCCTCAGTATATT
Organism: Phascolarctos cinereus; assembly: GCF_003287225.1. Lineage (NCBI taxonomy): Eukaryota > Metazoa > Chordata > Mammalia > Diprotodontia > Phascolarctidae > Phascolarctos > Phascolarctos cinereus. The sequence goes on from NW_027555847.1 coordinate 101,071,837, forward strand.
CATGCATTCTACAGACATGACTCCCAAATCTACATCTACGATCCTTGCTTCTATTCTAGGCTCCAATCTTGAATTTTAAGTGCCTGCCAATCTGAAATATTTGAGTCTTATTTGATTCCTTACTTTTCCTTAGATTAAGTTCTTCCATTTTCAGCATCCCCTTCGTACCTCTCATATCTTTCCCCTTGTCTCCACTCTCACTGTAGCTAGGATTAGTTCATTCCCTTATTACCTCTTCAAGGTCTCCAGCTGTTCCTCTTGTTTCTAATCTCTGCAATTTTTACAGTACTTTTCACAATTCTGCCAAAGAAATCTTTTCAATACAGGACTGATTATGTCACTCTTTCACTCAAAATCCTATGATGACTTCCCATTTGTCACTTGAATATATTACTCAGTCTCTCATTAAAGGCTGTACATAGCATGACTCTAACTTACCTTTGAAGTTTTATCTCAAAACTATTCTCTTTCATTAATCCAATCTACAGTTAAGCTATAGATGAACCCCTATTCCTCATGTATGCATTTGTATATTTCATATACATGCCTAGAATGGACTTTCTTTACTTCTTCATGTATTGAAATCCTCTTTTTTCCCCTTTAAGAACCAGATCAGGTGTCACCTATTCCATGGAACTTTTCTTAACTCCCTCCACCCTGACTCTCTCTCTCTAATGATACTGCTTGTCTGGAATCTCTCCCTTTTAAGGTTTGATTCTTGACTTCAGCAAGTCATGGTGTCTAATTAACAGGCTAAGAAAGTAGAATCTTCTGTATTTTTATATGGATATTCTCATTCATAACTACTCAATTCAGTGATTTGATTCAACAAACATTTATTAAGTGCTATGTTCCATATTCACTTAATGGATATACTTCTAATTTGGAGTCAGATTGCCTGAGTTCAAATCCTGGTTCCCTATTTCCTAAATGGTTTAGCCATCTGCAAATCTTTCCATGTCTCAATATCCTTGTTAGTAAAATGTGCATAGTTATATTTGGATCATGTACCTGACAAGGCCGTCGCGAAGAACAAATCAAGTAACATGTATGAAGTGATTTAAACCCCTAAGCATTTAACAAATGCAAGCTATTATTACTAATGATAATCTGTCTTATAATTATTTGTCTGACCCTCCCAACTCTACTCACAAATATACTGAAAGATTCATGAGGACCGAATCTATCTTGTTTCATGGAGATATACTCACCACTTAACACAGTGCCCACAACATAGTATCTAATAAATGTCTTTTGAATAAAGTCAGTGAATTAAACAATTTATTATGGGTCAGAATATGTGTATATTGGTAGGAAAGACTATTTTCTCAGTGTATTGAGTATACACCATGACTTCTCAAAGTCAAGAGTCAACACATCTATTCCTTATTCTTAATCTAAAAGATGTGTTAATCTGACAGGAAAAGGAAAATGTTTTAGCTTCCTTTCTGGGCATTCGCAAATTGATGTTTATTGAATAATTTGACATCGAATTTGGGGTCAAAGAACCTGGGTTCAAATCATAGGTCTCATACTGTGTGACTTTAGAAAAAGCATTTAAATTCTCTGATTCTCAATTTCATACTCTGTTAAATCCTCTGTTTAACTAAGGTGGACAATTTGTTAGGTCCTTTCCACCTCATCATCTATAATTGTATGAGCCTATAATTCTACGAAATGAACTTTTTGTTTGTATTTTCATATTCTCCCTGGTGTGGTGAAGCATGGATCTTCCTCTCTGGAGTACAATTTCCTCTCTAATAACTCTTGGGTACTACACTGGGAGTAGCCACCAGCTCTTCCTTCCCCAACTCTGTGACCAATTCTTTCTTCATATAGCTACAGATTCATTTGCACATCTTTAACTAGAGAAAAATGGGGAATGAAACAAGTAGGTAGCATGAATGAAGAGTATCTCTCACAATCCTAAATGTCAGTGTGAAATAAAAAATTAATAGGAAGTACCCTATAGGGGAGCTACAGAGAAAGGATTCACTTTTACTCAGATATTGTTCATTCTTCATTTCTGAAGAGGTCCAGTGATGTCTAGACTTGCACTTGAACTGGATTTAAGTGAGGCAGAGTTGCACAGTCATTAGCCTCACTCTGTCTTCCTGAATCATTAAAGTCCAGTGATAAGACAAAAGGCAAGATGAGTGGAGATGATCCAAAATGAATTGAATGAGCTTGGCATCTTTAAGGGCAGACCAAGCTCTAAGAGCTCCATAGCACATGCTTCAACTGCCTACAAAGCCATTGGAATAAATTGTTCTCATTCCAGGAAAAATCTTCACATACTTGGGGTAGATATCACCCTAACTCACCAACAGGTTTGAAGCCTGTCAATTACTCTCAACCTGGTTTAGCCCATTTGCCAAGACAGTTTACCAGGGCGTGGGCACTGTACATACTGCAGCCTCTTGGAGTCAGTTTTTTTTTCTTACATAAGAGTTAAACCAAAGACTCAACAGAGTACAATGAATAGAGAGAGGTCCTCAAAACAACCGAAGGAGATGCTTTATATGGAGGGCACATGTGACATTTATCTTTATGTGAGATTTCTACATATAAACCTGATGCATGGTTGGCTGCAAACTATATTTTAAAACAGAATTTTGCTTTTTCTAGACTGTGGGATCATAGTGAATGAACTCTAAAATAGTCCACAGACAGTCTGATCTTGGCTATTTCATCCTAAAAAAGATGTAACATTTGAGAACTGGCACCCCCCCCATGAGGAAAAGAAGCACCTAGGTAGAAAATTAGAAGGGAAGAAGTACCATGTTAGTAAGAAACTTGGAATCATAATGGCACTGGTCAGGGAGGGTGACCAAATGGTAAGTTCCTGAGGAAAGCCATTCCTGAAAACATCATGAGGTATGAGCCTACCAGAATGTGGGGAAGGGGTGGGAGGAAGAAAGAAGAAATAACTGGAGTCTCTAGCAAATTCAAAATTCTTTCAGAATAATAATTAATAATAAAAATAATAACTTTTATCTTAAGGTTTACAAAGCACTTTATACCTACATTTTACAGATGAGGAAACTGAGGCTGAAAGAAGTTAAATGACTTGCCCAGAGTCACATAGCTAATAAGACTCTGAGGCAGAATTTGAATGCAAGTCTTCCTGACTACAAGTCCATCACTGTATCCATCACTGCATCCATCACTTGAGGATCCCCCACTCACCATAATATTATAAGTTGAAAGGTGGGGAAGGGGAAAGGCAAGAGAAGCTCTTTACAAAGATAGGATTATTTCCTCACTGTCCATGGATTTAGATGTGATTTTTTTTCTTTGTCTTCTACCATATAACCAAAAACTATTATTTTTGATGCTTTATGATTCTGATTGCTTGTAAAGGAAGTTAATACCAATCTTTGCAGTAATACCATGCACTATTGTTTAAGGTACCAACTGTTTGAGACAGATTAGCCAGAGAACAATAAAAAGGTTTCTAAAATATATCTCATCAGGGGCAGGTAGGTGGCAAAGTGGATACAGCACCAGCCCTGAAGTAAGGAGGACCTGAGTTCAAATCCAGCCTCAGACCAAACACTTGACACTTACTAGCTGTGTAACCTTGAGTAAGTCTCTTAACCCCAATTGCTTAAAAAAAACCCAAACAAAATATATCTTATCCCTTTATAATATAAGGGAGCCTCTGATGGAAAGGTTATACTTTTGTAATGTACATATGTATTATGCCCACCCTCTCTTTAGTACTTTAAACTCCACAAATTTTATTGCTTTATTCTTCATTATATTTTCTCTTTTGCCTAACATCAGCTGCTTAACATATACTGGTTAAATTGTATTGCTGAATTGAGGGATGAAGAATGATTGCCTTTTTTCCCCTTAGCTTTGTTCTTTTATAAGAAGTAAGCAAACATAGACAAACACCTCAATCCTTTGACAGCCACTGGTAAGATTTGATGGTTTCACAAAGGAATGAATCAGGAGGCCCTGGGTTCTTGGACTGGCTCTCTCACTCCTTTGCAGTATGACCTGGGACAAGTCACTTTCCCTCACTGCTCTTAAGTTTCTTGATATGTAAAATAAGCATATTTTACAAGATTATCACTAAAGTCACTTCTAGTTATAAAATTACATGATTCTTACAGGAAAAAATCAATACAAGTCCAGTGAGAAAATGGTGGGGGGAGGGATGTCATGACTTAATAAGCTCAGCATGAACTGTCATTTCTATTATAAATCTAATGCATGATTTACTGCTGGTTATATTTTAAAACTGGATTCTACTTTTTCTAATTTTTTGTAGGTTTGAAACATGACAGAATCCTGGGCAACAAAGCTAAGAAACTTCATCAGGTGGCAAAGGATCTATGTGAGTATACGGAAGGCAAAAATATGCTGGCACTGGATTCTGCCAAATTTTGGGCCCATAGGAGCCTTCACTCTGTTCCTAAATGCCTTATTAAAGCCACTTATGTTCCATTGCAAGAAAAATCTATTTTGTCAAGCAATCATATTTAGAATCTAAATTATTATTTTTAAAAAAAGGGAAAAAAATTGCTTCCTCTTTGGTCTAGTAACGTTAGAATTGCTATGATTTGTCATCATGCCTTCACAGTGAAAAGATTAGAGGTATTTGTTAGCCATAATAGATCTTGTTTGAGTTGAAACAAGAGAATTTATCTTGACTTTTTAAATTGTGGATAATAGTTGAACATGTGAACTCTAGTTTAGCACCTGCTTCTTAGAGCTGTAGACACATTTTCTTACACATTAGAAGGATTGTCTTTCTCTAAGGATTACATGCTCACTTTGGAATTTTCTAAAACCTATTAGCTCATCTAGTATTTTCTTAAGGATGAGAAATATTATAGAATGTAAGGTTAGAAGGAGCCAACATGGCTAAGTATAGGCAGTAACCTAGGTGAACTCTCCTAACGTTCTCCTCCAAACAACTTTCAAATAACACCTCAAATCAAATTTTGGAGCAACAGAGCCAACAAAAGGTCAGACTGAGACATTTTCCCAGCCTAAGACAACTTAGGAGCCTGGCAGGAAAGGTCTGTGCCACTAGAATGGAGGCCTGTCCAGACAGCATGACAGCACCACTGGTGGGCCTTGGAGCAGCAGCAATTTTGGAAGCTGTCAGCCCAGAGACAGTACTGGTCAAAAAGAGATTAAAGGAACCCTTTACTTGCACTGGATGAACCTGGGAACTCTATTGCCCTTAAGATGTTCTGGGTCACAGTTTCAGGACAGAGAGGAGCACTTGTGGTCCATCACAAGAAAGCAGGGCCCCTCATCAAAGTTCCAGGGAGGAGATGAGAATTTGTGGTGTCTCACAAGAGAGCAGAGGTCCTGGACACAGTTCAGAAACAGAGGAGAGCTAGTGTTTGGGGCTAAGGAAGGCAGGAGCCTTCCTTGGCTAAAGACCAGAGTACAGACCAGGAGAGCAGTGACCACATATCTCCCCAGATCACACCACCTTGGAAGCATTGAAAACTTGCAGATCTCCAGAAATAGCTCTGAAAATAGCAGCAAGAAAAAGCCTAAAGTTTGGGATAGTGCCTACCCACCCCAGGTGACCAGAACCCAACTTTAACATAAAATTCAAAGTCAATAAATATGCTGGGAAAATGAGCAAACAGTAGAAAAATAATCTGACTATAAAAAGCTACTATAATGGCAGGGAAGTGCAACAGAACTCAGAAGAAAATAACAATGTGAGCTACAACCAAAGATGCAAAAAAAAAAATGCTAATTGGGCACAAGCCTAACAAGAACTTTTGCAAATGTTCAAGAAAGAGGAAAAATTGGGAAAAGAAATGAGAGTGATGCAAGAAAATTATGCAAAGACAATTAACAGCTTGTAAAAGAGGTACAAAAAGAATACTGAACAAAATGACACCTTAAAAAACAAAATTGGCTTAATGGTAAAAGAGGCACAAAAAAATCACTGAAGAAAAGAATTCCTTAAAAAGCAGAACTGGTCAAATGTAAAAAGCTCACTAATCATCATCATCATCATCATCATCATCATCATCATCATCATCCCTTAAAAATTAGAATTGGGCAACTGGAAGCTAATGGCTTTATGAGATATCAAGAAACAATAAAAACAAATTCAAAACAATGAAAAAATCAAAGAAAATGCAAAATATCTCACCAGAAAAACAACTGACCTGGAAAATTGATTGAAGGGAGATAATTTAAGAATTATTGAACTGCTGAAAAGCATTAAAAAAAAGCCTAGACATCACATGTCAACAAATTATACAAGAAAGCTGCCCTGATATCTTGGAATCAGAGGATAAAATAAAAATTGAAAGAATCTATCAATCACCTCCTGAAAGAGATTATGAATGAAAAGTTCCAGAAATATAATAGCCAAATTCCAGAGCCCCCAGGACAAGAAGAAAATATTACAAGTAGCCAGAAAGAAGCAATTCAAATATCATGATGTCACAGTTTGGATAAAACAAGAATTAGTAGCATCCACTTTTAAAAAGTGAAGGGCTTACAATAGAGAGAATATGATAATCTGGAAGGCAAAGGAACTAGGATTACAACCAAGAATAATCTATTCGGGACAGACAGATAGCACAGTGGATAGAGAACCGTCACTAGAGTCAGGAGGACCTGACTACAAATCCAGCCTGAGTCACAGAACAGTTACTAGCTGTGTGACTCAGGGCAAGTCACTTAACCCCACTTGTCACACACACACACACACACACACACACACACACAAAAATGACATATTCAACAAAACAGTATAATTTTTCAAAGGAAAAAAAATGGATATTTAATGAAATAAAGAACTTTAAAGCATTCCTGATGAAAATACTAGAGCTGAATAGAAAATGTGATATTCAAACACAAGATTGAAGAGAGGCATAAAAAGGTAAACATGCAAGAGCAATCACAGAAGATTCAACAAAGTTAAACTGTTTGCATTTCTCTATGGGAAGGTGATATATGTAACTCCTAACAACTTCATCATAATTAGGACAGTCAGGAGTCTACATAGACAGAGAACCTGAATATGAGTCAATTATGTTGGGATGAAATCCAAAAGAAAAATAATAAATTGAGAGAGGGATACAGTGGGAGAAGAGGTAAGAGAGAGGTAAATAGGGAAATTTTCCTCACATAAAAAAAGCATGCAAGGAAGAGATTTTATAGTACAGGGAAAATGAAAAGGTAGTGGGCATGCTTGAATCTCAGTATCATTTGAATTGGGTAGAAAAGGGAAGTATATATACATAAATCATTTGGGTATAGAAATCTATCCCACTCAATGAGAAATAGGACAAAAAGGGGATAAGAGACAGGGGAGAATGATAAAAGTGAGGGTAGATTAAGAGAAAAGCAGCCTTTTGAGAAAGTATAGGATAAAAAGACAGAAAAGGATGAACATAATAAAATAGGATGAAGGGAAATACATAGTCAACAATCATAAATGTGACTGTTAATGGGATGAGCACACCCATAATATGGAAGCAGTTAGATCGGCTTAGAAACAAGAAAACAACAATATATTGTTTATGAGAGCTACAGTTGAAACAGAAAGACAAACACAGAGTTAAAATAAAGGTTGGAGAAGACTCTATTCTGCTTCAGCTGAAGTAAGAATGAACAGCATAGTAATCATGATCTCAAGCAAAGCAAAAGCAAAAATAGACCTAATTAAAAGAGATAATCAGGGAAACCACATCTTGCCAAAAGGTACCACAGACAATAGAGAAATTTTTTAAAAATATGGAACAAGTTTCTCAGATAAAGACCTCATTTCTCAAATATGTAGAGAATTATGTCAAATTTATTTTTTAAAAAATGAGTCATTCCTCAATTGATAAATGGCCAAGGGACGTGAACAGGTAGTTTTCAGATGAAGAAATCAAAACTACAATCATATGAAAAAAATGTTCTAAATCATTATTGGAGAAAGGCAAATTAAAACAAAATTAAAGTACCACCTCATATCTATCAGAAATGACAAATGCTAGGAGGAGATGTGGAAAAATAGGTCCACTAACAAACTGTTCGTAGAGTTATGAACTGGTCAAACCATTCTGAAGAACAATTTGGAACTATGCCCAAAAAGCTATAAAACTGTGCATACCCTTTGACCCAGCAATGCCACGACATGTGTATCCCAAAGAGATCAAAGAAAAAGAAAAAGGGCCTATATATGCAAAAATATTTATAGTAGATTTTTTGTGATGACAAACAACTGGAAATTGAGAGGATTTGTATCAATTGGGGAATAGGCAAACAAATTGTGATATATAATTATGATAGAGTGCTATCATTCTATAAGAAATGATGTGTTTCATGAAAAAAAAACATGAAAAGATCTATATGAACTGATGCAAAGTGAAATGAGAAGTACCAAGAGATTGTAATGCACAAGTACAGCATTGTCATAATGATGATCCAACTGTGAAAAACTTGGCTACTCTGATCAATACAATTATCCAAGACAATTCCAAAGGATCATGATGAAAAAATGCTATCCACCTCCAGAGAGAGAAAAAGTATAGTAAAAAGTAAATAAAAAGTGGAGTATAACTTTCTTGCTTTCTTAATTTTTTCAATATATCTAATATTAAAATATGTTTTATATTATTTTCAGATATATGTATATATATGTGTATGTGTATATATATATGATATCATTTTGCTTGCTTTTTCAGTGGGCAGGATATTCACATTCAATATTCCATAATTTGTCTAGCCATTCTCGTTGATAGGCATTCCCTTAGTTTCCAGTTCTTTTCCCCTATAAAAAGAGCTATTGTAACTATTTTTATACTTATGGATCCTTTTCTCCTTTGGACCTCTTTGACATATAGACCTAATACTAGTATCTCAAGGTAAAGAGTATTCACAGTTTTGTAAATTTGGGGGCATAGTTGCAAATTGCTTTCCAGAATGGCTGTACCAATTCACAACTTCATCTGCAGTGCATAACTGTCTTTGTTTTTCCACAGCCCCTCCAACATTTGCTATCAACTTTGCCAATCTGATAAATATGAGCTGGCATGTCAGGGTTTTTTAATTTTCATTTCTCTAATTATTAGTTATTCAGAGCATTTTTTTATATGGCCCTTGATAGTTTAGATTTCTTCCTTTGAAAAGTGCCTGTTTTTATCCTTTGACCATTCAGCAATTAAGGAGTGGATCTTCGTCCCATTAATGTGAAGTCATTCTTTATATATCTTAGAAATTAGATGCTTATCAGAGAAACTCGCTGCAAAGATTTTTTCCTAGTTATCTGTCTTCGTTGGACCAATTTTTGAATGTAATACCAGAAGTTACACTTGATAAATACATTCATTCCTGTCATGTCACACAAAGTTCTCAGATGCATCAAATGTTTTTCCTCTCCAACACGGGAGACGTTGGCATATATTACCTAAATAAACCAACCTTGAAGGTTTGATACCAGTTTTTAAGATACTAAAGGAGTCCTGCTAATAAAGAAAATCTTGTCAGTTGACTATATAATAAAGATCTGGCATTGGCATAGGATCTGCTAAAAGAGTTGTCAGCTAAAGAGAAATGGTATCTCCAAAAGGAATCTGTAACATGTTCTTGAGTAATAGAAGATACTAAGTAAAAAACAAACAAACAAAAAAACTGGAGACCTTAAAACAGAAACAGTGTTTCATCAACAGCTAAGGATTAAAAGCCGACTTCAGAAAAAAAAAGGGCAGATTTGGGAAGTGAATAGCTAGATAACAAGATGGTGTCTGGAATATGGCTTGCAACAAAGAAATGGTAGTCTCCTGACCAAGGATGAACTACATCTAACCACGACTGTTAAGACCTTATTTGTCTGGAATCTCTCAAATTTTATCAAAAGAGGCTTATATTACACAAGAAGAAAGGAGACAAAAAAATTATATCTATGTCCATCGACATAGGTAATATGAGGAAAGATTAAAATGTAGAAAGAAAACTATTTGTGGAAATGCTCATAATTTCACAGGAAGGAGTCACAAGTAAAACATGTGGCTTCTAGTATCTAATTATCAGTGGCACAGTGTATAGCTAACAATCAAAGTGAAATAGAAACCATAATTGAAGGAGAAACATTTCACAATATAGGCATTCCTGAAGCATGGAGGATAGGATTTATGAATGAATGATGTCTCTGGAAGTCTATGAATGATGAGGAATAATGTACAATCATCCTGGAAACAAAATTGTTGTTGTTCAGTTGTTTTCCAGTTGTGTCTGACTCCTTGTGACCCCATTTGGGGTTTTCTTGGGAAACAAAGATTGGAGCAAATATAGGAAGGGATTCTCTTTTTAAAGAATGAGCCACTGAAGCATCTTGTGACAGGAGGAACCGATCAGATTTATGTGTCAGGAACATCAGTTTGGCAGCTGTTAAAAGATGGATTAGAGAAATTTCAATAGTCCAAGTGAGAAATAATGAAGCCCTGAATTAAGATGGAAGTGGTATGAAAGAAGATAATGAAAAGGAATGGATGGATGAAGCAAGATAAGCACATGGATAAGGCCTGTGTTGTGACTTGTCAAGTGATTGGACAGGTGGAGCAAGGGTGATTCCTAGGTTGGGAACCTAGAAGACTGGATAAACAGTGGTATCTTTGACAGAAAAAAAGGGAAGTTATGGAGAAGGATGTTTTATTTGGGGAGGGGGAAGGGTGGGGAGATAATGAGCTAAGTGGCACAGTGCATAAAGCACTGGAGTCAGGAATACTCATGTTCAATTTCTGTCTTAAACCCTTATTAGCTATGTGTGACCCTGGGCAAGTCATTTAACTTCAATCAGGACATGGGTCCAAATCCTAGCTCTGCCATTCACTGCCAGCATGATATTGGTCAAGTAACTTAAACATTCTGCACCTCAGTTTTCTCAGCTGTCAAATGAGGGTTTGGTCTAATTCCAGCTCTAAATCTATGAACCTGTAACTAATCTATAGTGTGCTGGGGGTATACAGCATCTACAATGATAAATAAATACAAGATAATGTAAGGGAGGAGAAAGCATTAGGTACTGCAGAAGCCCTAACTATTCATCTAAACCTAGAAGAAAAGAAGGATTCTGAAAGAGAGTAATAAGGGAGGAGTGCATTCCTTGGGGTATATGGGTGGCATATAAGATGCAAGGAAGCAAATAAATGAAATATCAAGTTCAGGGAATGATGAAAAATGTAATACTTCATGAATTTATGTGCTTCACTGTTTTGTTACTTAAAACTGAATTCCTCAATGCTCTACAACTTTTGGTTGAAGACAAAGTTGTATATATCATACATCTAGGCTAGTCAAACTGCATGCTAACACAGATTATTTTGTGGTTATCAATGCACTTGGTTACAAGCTTTGAAAACCAAATGGGATTTTGACTGCCCAATAATATTCATTGTAATAAACATAAAAAAAAAAAGATGAGTCTCTGACAATGCAGACTGTTTCCTGGAGTGTAGAACAGGAGGATTGCCTTTTGCCACCTGAAATTTAGAGGTTAAATAAGCAATGTCTGTCAGGACTCACTCTCTGTCTGCTGAGAATCTGAATCCCAACTTACATCTGGTTCTTATAATACCATTAAGAATCAGAGTTTGGCTGGCCACTTGTTACATAAACAAAAGACAGAATGGAAGGAACCATTTCCTCCAATTCCTCTAGGGGTCCTAAGAGGATACCAGAGAAGAATGGAAAGTGGTCTTCTATACTTCAAAGGAGCGTGCTCCAAGATGCCAGCTGCTCACAGGAACTCTCTACCCAACTCTTACATTCAGATAGCTGAGGTATTAATCTTGAAAGAGATCCTAAAGATTCTTTTGTTTACAAATATTAAAACCTTTAAAGCAATACCTAGAGGCAGAAAACTTAAAAAAAACAACTTGAAATGTTAGAGCTATGAGGATAAGGATCCTGGGACTTAGAGCTGAAAGGGACTTTTGAAAACATGCAATCAAATCACTTCATTTCACAGATGAGGAAACAGAGAGGGAGAAGGGAATTGTTCACGTTAACAGAGCTAGTTTAGACAGAACCCAGGGCCTCAGATTCCCAGGTCAGTGCTCTTTTTCACATCAGGCCACTTCTTTTAGGTTCAAGTTTGGATTTAAAAAAAATAAGTTTTATTGATGCCTATGGTTTTTTATACCACTATCAATTTCTTTTAACAAAAAATAAGTTGATTGATCAATATTTATTAAGCAACAAATATTGTGCTAAGCATTGGGGGGGGGGAAGAGTCAAAAGACAATTCTTGTCCTCAAGGAGCTTACAACCTAATGGGGGAGACAAAATGCAAAAAAATACATGTAAAGAAATGTCATGAGAGATAAAAAAGGAAATAATTAATGAGGGAATGCACTAGAATTAAGAGGGGTTGGAGAAGGTGGGATTTTAGTTAACCAAAACAGCAACTTCATTTAATGGTGTATATAACATTTTGGACCCATAATGTTCCTCTTTTCTGATAAAATTTTGCTATTTATTCTCTTGGATGAAGATTGGACATTATAATTGCTGATAGGTTCATTTCTTTTTAGTATTTTTTAAATTTAGATTCAAGATATTGTAATGGATAGAATGCTGGAATTGGAGTCAAAAAGACCCTGAGTTCAAATCCTACCTCAGATATACTTGGAGCTGTGTGGCCCCAAGCAAGACACTTACCTTCTCAGACTCAGTTTCCTCATCTGTAAATGAAGATGATAATAGGATGTACCTCACAGGGTTGTTATAAAGCTCAAATGTTGTATGTAAGGTGCTTTGCAATTCTTAAATTGCTATATCAATGTTGGCTAAGATTTTATTTGTTTCCTGGTAGTGACTATTCAATTTGTCTCAGGTGAAACAAGTTTGAACTTTATTCTCAATTTAGACAAAAAGCCAAGGAAAATGTGAAAAAAATAAAAAATAAAGCCTAGTCTTTAACTCATCCAATACCAGCAAGGGAGAAAATGCCCTGTGCCCAATCATACCTCCTTCCTTCCCAGTTTCCCTTTCAGGGAATGTCCTCTAGTCATTTGGAAGAGTCATAAAAGGTTCTCTTCCTTAGACCCATCATTATCATCAAAAAGCATTTAATGCACCTAATTGCACATGGCATTTCACAGAATTACACAGAAACTCCAATTAGAACAGCCTGCCAAGGAACAGCATTCACAGAAGGAGGTTTCAGCTTGCTCTGTTTTTATTTTGCTTTCTTTAAAAAGAAAAAAAGTAATGTGAAGTCCTCAGTTGAAAAAGCTCCTCCCCACAGTGAATGAAGTGGTCCTTTGCATACAATCCTTTACCCCACTGGGCAAAAGTCTATTTCCTGAAACTTGGCCCCTCCGGCCACTAAATCCACCCCAGTTGACTCTAGTTGTCTGTAACTGGAAAAGAAGCTGAGGTACTGAGCATTGGTTCCCTTCAAGCTCAAAGGCAGAGTCCTGCTTCCACACTATTAGTTTCTTCTGGAAATTGAGAAGAAAAGCCTGCTCTGGATTACCACGACCCCATAAACTAAACAGACATGTTCCAACACCTGGCAAAAGAGGCCTTAACATGCTCCTATTTCTGACATTGCACTTAGAAAATATTTTTTTTTCTAAATTGGACTTTTGATTTCATTGGTAGAGCAAACTTCTGAGGAGTTTATGCCCTCTACCAATTCAGATCAGCAATTGCTTTGCAAATTCTAGCCTTAGAGAGCTGTCTGAAGCATTGAGAAGTTAAATGAATGGACCAGGTTCACCTAACTGGTATGTATCAGAAGTAGAACTTGAGACCAGTTCTTGATTCCCAGGCAAACTGTCTCACTACTATGCCAGGTTGCTTCTAATTACTAAAACTAAATATGTATTCAGACAGCTGCTTTGTCTTCTATTTCTTTAGGTTGTGTTGAAGCAAAGAAATGGGGAGAAGAAAGGAAAAGGAAGACAAAGGGAAGGGAAAGGGGAAAGGAAAGGAAAAACAAGGGAACGGGAAAGGAAAAAGATAAGGGGGAAGAAAAGGGAAAAAAAGAAAAGAGAAATGTAAGGCAAGGAAAAAGAAAAAAAAAGAAACAACATTTTATCAAATACCTATCATAGATGTGTGTGGGACATGCTCGACCATAATGCAGTGTACTATGTGCAGGATGTAGATTTTACGTTCTGTGTGCAGTAAAAGATAAAAGATAAGCATTTTACATTTTATCTTTTTTCTGCTCTGTTCAAAATTTCCCAGGCTATGTCTTCTGATGACATGGGCAGGTCTTGGTACAATTTTCTTGTTGGTGTCATTTTCTCTAAGTTGTGTGTCATTCCCATAGATAGCTGGGAGGATGTTTGATTTAGAGCCCTAGAAAAGAGAGTAAAATAAAACACAGGAACGTAGATCTCAGAGGTCATCTAGCCCAACCCTTTCATTTGACAATTGGACTAGGCTAAAATTAAGAACTACTGCTTGATTTGGGAGACTAGGGCACTATTCCCACTTGGTTCTCCACTAAGGAACATTTATGATCTCTGAAACCAGGAATGAAGCCTGTGCCAGGTTTGATTCTTGGGGAGTTTTGTCTCTAATGATAAATAAAGTTAAGTTCTCCTTTCTCGTACTCTTTGACTCATTGAAAAGACTCATTCTCTTTATTGACCCAAGAACTCAAGTTTTGGCTCAGGTTCAAATCTCAAAGAGAAGAGTAAAAAGATACTCAGATACAGGACAGGTATTTTTCCCCCTCATAGAAAAGGAATGGTAAAACACAGTCTCTCACAAACACACAGTGAAACGCTCCCAAAAGAAACTAAGACCTTTAACTTCATCAAAGCATAAAGTAGTTTTCTGTACTGCACATTAGGTATTTTGCATTTCATGTCTTTTCTTCATGGCTCAAAAAAATCCCAGTCTACATCTTCTGATAAAATTAGGCCAGTACTCTCAGTGGTCATCTTCTCCTAAAGTAATGAAACAGTATAGACACCTAAGATTATGAAAGAATAAAGAGAAAAGAGATAGCCCAAAACCTGGACTCAAGCCCACATAGGCAGATTTGTTTTAGTGGTCATGTGTGATCACAGATGTTTGGTGTCCGAAATGGAGATTGTGGCAAGCCATTCCTCCCTCATACTGGGAAATCAGTCCTAACACAATATGCACTTGGAAAGAGAGAGAGAGAGAGAGAGAGAGAGAGAGAGAGAGAGAGAGAGAGAGAGAGAGAGAGAGAGAGAGAGAGAGAGAAACTCTGAGGGTGGGGATATTCCCTTTTAAAACATCAGCTTTTTCTACTCAATGGCCAATAAGGAAACTTCATCAATTCAAAGTATAGGTCATAGATGGTCAGAAGCAGATGTCAAAGATCCAGCCAGTAGTAGGAAAAGAAATTCTGGTCATAATTAATAAATTAATAAACATTTATGAAGCACGTACTATGTTGTAGGTTCTGTGAGAAGCACTGAGGGATACAAAAAGAAGCAAAAGATAATCTCTACTTTCAAGGAATTTAAAACCTAATGTGAAAGATAACATGCAAACAAATATATACAAAGCAAGTTATATATAATATAAATAGGAGATAATTAAGAGAGGGTCTTCTCTGGAAGGGAATTGACTGGAATTAAGAATGGTTGGGGAAGGTTTCCTGTAGAAGGTGAGGGTTTAGTTGTGATTTAAAGGAATCAAGAGAGGTCAACAGTCAGAATGGAGGAGGGTGAGCATTTCAAGCATGTGGGACAGTCAGAGAAAACTGACTAGAGCTGAGAGACGGGATGGCTCTTGTTATACTGGAAAATTATGCTAGAAAAATGTTATTTCCCATAAAACAACACAAACTCCTTAAGAGTGATGCCTTTCATTTTTATTTCTGTATCTCCAGAGCCTAGCACAAGCTTGATCCTTAGTAGACTTAACAAATGGTTGTTAAAGGAACTAAGTTTTAGAAATTTTTAAATGCTTTACTCATGGACATGCAGGTAGTAGATAAAGGTTAGGATATGAATCAAGATCTTCTGATTCCAAATCCTGTGGTCTTTGTATCATGCTGTCTTTGTTCTTGACAAGACCAAAATTCTCCTATATTGTTAAATGAAATTGGTTAAATTTAGCAAAACTGGCCTGAAGCAAGAGCTTCCTGTGTATATTTCCTATTCTCTTTAGAATTTTAGATTTTACATTTTCTTATTAGAACAAGAAAATATCAGTTTCTTGAGGGGGAGTGATCTTTCACTTTTGACTTTGTAATCCCACTGCCAGCACAATACAATGCACATAGTTAGCATTTAATTGTTTAATGAGGAAAAGAATAAATGAACAGATTTTCTGGGTATCCATATTAGAACCACACATCTGATTTCATACCTGATTCTGGTAACACAAACATGGCCATTTTTATCATGTGGAATTGAGAGTATCATGGCATGACACCAGTCAGAGGTTAACCTGAGGTTTAGAGTGTGAGAAATAATTTAAGATCTCTTCTGTCAACTATTTGTTAAGGATGTAGACCTTTAAGTTCTTTCATATGGTAAAAATGTTGTCCAGGTTTTATAAGTGAGATGAAAAGGACCTGATGCATCAGTTGGTCTGAATCCCTTATTTTAAAAATGATGACTGGGCTCAGACACAGGAAGTGACTTGCTCAGGCCTACACAGATTCAAACCCAACTCTTCTGATTCCAAAAATCTCTTTCCATTTACCACCCCACCTCGTGATCATTTTCATTGGCTTTCTCCACACCAGAGGATCATATACTAATTGAATCTTTCTTTCTCAGTCATTGTCATTTTCTCTGGCCATCCCTGTACCTGGAATCTTTTCTTTTCTCATCTCTGCCTCCTGGCTTTCCTGTCTTCCTTTAACCATCTAAATCCCAGCCAACTAAAATCTTGTCTACTATAGGAAGCCTTCACCAAGCCTCTTCATTCTAGTGCCTTCTCTCTTTAAATTATTTCCCAGATAGCTTGTTTGTACAAATTTGTTGGCTTATTGTCCCCCCCCCATTAGATTGTGAGCACTTTGAGGGCAGGGCCCATCTTTTGCTTTTTTTGGTATCTCCAACATGTAGCACAGCACCTAGCACATAGCAAGCACTTAATAAATGTTTACTGACTGAGAGACTGACTGAAATCTATAACTAAAAAGAACCTTTGGGGCCACTTAGTCCAACTCCCTGATTTTACAGATGGGAAAATTGAGGCCAAGTGATGATAAATAATTTTCCTGAGGTCCTAGAGGTGGTAAGCAACACAGGTAGAATTTCATTGTACTGTGCTCTCATCCATCCATCCATCCATTCATTCTTTTTTCATTTAACATTTATTTTGTGTTGTTTAGTCATTTCACTTGGGTCTGACTAATCGTGACCCTATTTGGGGTTTTGTTGGCAAACATACTGAAGTAGTTAGCTACTTCTTTCTCCAGCTCATTTTACAGATGAGGAAATTGAGGCATACAGGATTAAGTAACTTTGTTCAGGATCACACAGCTAGTAAGTATCTAAGGCCACATTTAAACTCAAGCCTTCCTCACTCCAGGCTGAATGCCCTATCCACTGAACCACCTAATTGCCCCACAAGAGGCATTACTATAGCAAGGTATTTTGCTCAGCACTTGGGAAAATAGAAGGAGAAATGTGACATTTTCACAACCCTTAAAGAGCTAACACACTATTGGTGGTAAAGCTAGGACAGGTACACAGATAAAAATAATAGTGTACGATTAGAATGTAAGGACCTAAGAGGAGTATAAAATGTGAGAGCATAGGACAGAGGTAAATTAACACACACCATGTCAATGTGATTATATTCAACATGTTTTTCCAAGTCCAAACACACTGACACTTAAACTTGCATATTTTAGCAATGAAGTGTCTTTCAAATAGATTAGTGCTGGCTCAAAACTTTCTGGCTCAGCCAGGCCAGGGAATACAGGAAACCCAATGGGCACCTTCCCCAGATACCATTGTCCTGTTCTCACCAGTTCCTGGAAACTGTCCCAGTCAGAGACTGAGCACCCCTGACCTCATCAGAGGTAAGAGCCCTGTTTCACTCTCACCCTTCAGACCATTATCTACTTTCAGCAGTCATGACTTTTCCCAAAATTACTCAGATAGTAAGCATCAAAGATGGGTTCTGACCTCACGTTTTCTGACTTGGGAACCAATGTTCTTTTCACCATGACAGAAAAAAAAGCCTCCTAAGTGGATCCTATTCCTGTAATTTCTTCTCTCTCCTATTCATCCTTCCCACAGTTGCTAAAATAATTTTGTGAAAGTATAACTCTGACCATGTCTTACCGCTATTCAAAAATTTCCAGTGACTTTCCTAAGATAAAATACAAACTTGTGAACCTAGCGTGGGCAGCTCTCCACATTCTGGCTTCAACCTACTTTTTCAGCCTTCTTTCATATAATACCCATTCCAATACATTCTAACCACATTTGACTATTAGTTAATCTCTGAATTAAACATTCTA
The DNA here is from genome assembly GCF_003287225.1 of Phascolarctos cinereus. Taxonomy (NCBI): domain Eukaryota; kingdom Metazoa; phylum Chordata; class Mammalia; order Diprotodontia; family Phascolarctidae; genus Phascolarctos; species Phascolarctos cinereus. The sequence goes on from NW_027555847.1 coordinate 101,090,249, forward strand.
CCTCCCAGTTCTGAGAATTCAGAAAAGGCTTCCATACCTTGATAAATCCGTACTCAACTCTGCCTCTTAGAATATCTACTTTCTGGGGCAGCTAGGTGGTGCAGTGGATAGAGCACCAGCCCTGAAGTCAGGAGGACCTGAGTTCAAATCTGGCCTCAGACCAAACACTTGACACTTACTAGCTGTGTGACCCTGGGCAAGTCACTTAACCCCAATTGCCTTAAAAAAAAAAGAATCTCTATTTTCCATTTAAGGTTCAGTTCAGGATTTACCTTCTTCATGAAGTCTACCCAGCATGTTACATCCACCTCCACCATACCAAGGGATGGTCCAATCCTTGATCACTGCACCAGCCATTGCTCTTCTATTCCCACGACCTAGAGCTTTGAAATTCCTCTCTCTTATCATTAACTCCTGTCTCTTCATCTCTCTCTCTTCTTTATACCTCTATATTTTCTTCACTGTGACCTCGTTTGTTTTTCTAGGCCTTCACTCAGGATCTGAACCCATTTGTACTTTCATAATCTTTACGTTGTGGTTGCCTAGTTCACTGTACACTACACTTTACCTTTGAATCCTTTTCACTTTTTCCTCTGTTGCTATTCATGCTTTAACAAACCCCAATACTGAGTTGCCCCTGCCTTCTGTCTTCTCTGCCACCACCCATATACACGTAGGTAAATACTGCTACAGGAAATCACAGAACTTAGCTGACTAGGTCCGCTAAATTTTTGTGTTATATGATTTCACTAGGGGCCTCATTAATACACAACAATCCTTTCATTCTCTTCTAGGAGTTACTGTCTACCACTTTGACCATATGAACTGAATCAGAATATTTCTTTTCTCTTTTCAAGCATCTTACATTCAAACCTCCACCCTTCTCTTCAACAAATAACCTCATCTACTACTACACTGAGAAAATAAAGGCAACATGTCACACATTCCATCTTCTCTTCCATTTTATGTCTTTCTATATATTCCCCATTCTTTACTCCAGGCTCTGGGGAAAAAGATGTTTCTTCTTTTTTTGTGAGGTAATTGGGGTTAAATGACTTGCCCAGTGTCACACAGCTAGTAAGTGTCAAGTATCTGAGGTTGGATTTGAACTCAGATCCTCCTGACTCCAAGGCCAGAGCTCTATTCACTATACCACCTAGCTGCCCCTAAAGATGGTTCTTATTCATGAAGCCTTTGATTTCTTACTTTTGCCCTTGATCCCATTCCTTCTAGCATCCTAAAATCCCTCACTAGACCCTAACATCCACCAAGCTATCACCCTATATCTCCCTTCCCTTTTATAGTCAAACCCATAGAAAAAAAAATGAACCTGTTTATATTTATTGCATCTACTTCCTTACCTCTTACTCACTTCTTAGCCCCTTCTAATTTGGTATCCATATGCATTAATTTAGTATAACTGTTCTTTCTAAATTTATCAGTGATTTTTTTTGAGGCAATTGGGGTTAAGTGACTTGCCCAGGGTCACACAGCTAGTAAGTGTCAAGTGTTTGGTCTGAGGCCAGATTTGAACTCAGGTCCTCCTGACTTCAGGGCTGGTGCTCTATCCACTGTGACACCTAGCTGCCCCCTCAGTGATTTCTTAAAGACCAATTCCAATGGAATTTTTTTTCAGTCCTCATCTTTTTTGACATCTTTTCATTCAGCTCCTATAACTGTCAACTACTCCCTCTTCACTTTCTTGAATATCTCCTCCTTTGACATCAGTTACACCACTCTCTCCTTGTTTTCTTTCTATATAAAAGTTCCTTCTTGGTCTCCTTTGCTATATCATAACCTATCTTCTGCCTCTTGAACATGGATATCCCTCAGTGTTCTATCCTGGACCCTTTTCCCTTTCCCTTCTGTTTTTCTATCCCTTCCCTTTATTTTCCCTTCCCTTCTCTCTCTTCATCTTTTCTTTTAGTGATCTCATTAGCCTTCAAGGTTTCAGTTATCATTTATATGGTGATGACTACAAGATTGAAATATATCAAGACATATTTCTCCAGAAATGTGACTAGCCGAATGTTGGCTGTCTCCAATGAATATCTTATAGGCATTTGCAAATTAACAAAATGAATTTATTATCTTCTCTTCTTCTTAAATCCTATCTTTTCATTGAACTCCTCTTTCTTTTGAAGGTACCACTATCGTTCCAGTTACATAGTTTCTCAATCTCATGGTCTTCCTTTATTCATCACTCAGGGAGAAAAATTAAGCTTAATCTCCAGTGCTCTATCATCTCAAGGGGCCAATACTAACAAGCAGAGTTTATTGGAAGGTAGATTTTTTCTAACAATGAAAGCTGTCCGACAATATAATGACCTACTTTATTACGTAGAGATAACTCCATCACTAGACATGTTAAAGCAAAAATTGAATGACCACTAGGTCTGGGGTAGTGTAAAAATAATCCATGATGAAGGAGACTACCTTTATGGTCACTTCCAACTCTAAGAGTCTAGAATTGTTAGAATTCAATGAAATAATTTTAAGATAAATGAATATCATTCTACTTTGCTCAGTAGTTAGTAATCTCAGTAATTGGTATATCTTATTCATTTGAAACTGATTTTATGGAGCACAACCAGGGCCTCCTAGTGATATTTTCATATAATTTAAGTTACATCACTACAGGGATTGATTGCGAGTCAGTGATGCAACCTCAAATAAACTTCCCAACAAGGAGGAGTTTTATAAGTGCCTACAATATGCCTATATTATTGGGCCAAATACACAAGAAGCTACATTGACACCAGTTAAGTAAGCTAAAGAAATGATGCAATTATCTAGTTTAGGTTTCCTCAAACTCGAACCTCAAACCTGAAATGTACTGTAAATGAGGGATCCAGCCTTTGGGATTGGGGCCTGCCTCAGCTTGATCACTTGTTTATTTCTTTATTCATCCATTTGTTCATTCATTCATTGTCTGTTTTTAACTTTTAGAAAACTTCTTCCAGTGCTTCTTTTACTTTATTTGTTTAAACAGAGCCATAGTGTTTGAGGTTCATTAACAGGCCAATCTTTGGAAGATTTGTTTTATGCTTTTTTTACGGCCAACATCACATGCTGTGAAGCACATTGAGTACCTAGAAGAAGGCCATTAAGAATGTCTCATTAAGGATGTCCTTCAATCCATTTTCTAACTCCTCTAGGTTTGCTGAAGCCAATGTTAAGGGAGTATAAGTTCTTGCAAAGAAAGTACCATTTTCTATGTCAGAGGGTTATGAATGTTCCCAGTGACACTTTGCATTTATTCTGGAGGACTTCTTGGCAGATTCCATTTGAAATGTTTTCATACCCTTTGAAATTCATCTTTATGCAGAACCACATGAAAAGGACAACGCCTCCCATGCAACTGGGAAATTTCATTTGTCCTAGTGATTATGAGCCACCACCAACAGCTTGTGGGTGGTTTATCATGTCTCCCCAAAAACTTCTTTTTTAACCCTAATGAAAGTGCTCCTCACTATTCCAACTGGCCAGGAGCCAACAAGATGCATTTGGGAATGTCTGTGTGCCACCCCAAAACCATTTTGAGACACGGAGAAAACATGGTAGAATTGCTTTGTTTTGTTTTAAAATACCCATATCACATGACTTTTGCTGTGGCCAAATCCACCCATTTTCATTCAAACCAGATCTATGCCACATGTAAAAAACTGATTTGTATGATGTTTCAACTAGGGTCCTCCTCCCAGGATTACTTTCTGATTGGCTCTTGGCTGGTGATAACTGACAGTTTGCCCCAGAAGCTTACTTTGTTGAGGGCCCCTCTAAAGAGCTGACCTCATCAGGTTGCAGGTTACAATCTCTGAAGAAAATCTGATAGGACACTCTGAAGAATACTAATGGAATGGGTCAGAAGGGACCCCAGCTGGTTCATTTCTCTGGAGAAGCTCTGGCTCAAAGTCCTCACTACAGACGTTCTGGAATGTACTCCCTAGCCTGCTGACATCAGCGTCCAGGGAGGCATGATCACTCACACTCCACAGAGGAGGCCACCCACAAAACTATTTTGGTTCCAAGACAAGAGATTGTATTCCCAATTTTAGTGCTATGTAGATCAGCACAAATGGTGGCCTAAGTTAGTGTCCTGGTGTGGACATAAGTCACATAAGGTAATAATAATTATCAATGACCTACAGTTGAGATGGGGGAAGGCAGCAAACCAAAATCACAGTCTCATATAATTAAAGGGTTGAAAATCAAACTTCACCATATTACTACTTAGAGACATCTAGATCTCCTAGAGGTATAAAATCCCAAATAAAAGAATTAAATACCAGCTGCAAAAATGTTAAATGTAAAAATTTTGGAAATCTTGAAGTCACTTGTTGGAATGGGAGGGTGAGGTAGAAAAGCACATGCATTTAGATGTGTATATTTCATTTAAAAATATTTGCAAATCACATTTACTTTACTTTTTTTTTTCTCTCCTCAGAATAACTTGTAGTATAGAAATGCTCCCACATGCTACAAGTTTATTTCACACTTTGCTAAGAGAAAGAAAAGAAAAGGAAAGAAAAGAAAAGAAAAGAAAAGAAAAGAAAAGAAAAGGAAAGGAAAGGAAAGGAAAGGAAAGGAAAGGAAAGGAAAGGAAAGGAAAGGAAAGGAAAGGAAAGGAAAGGAAAGGAAAGGAAAGGAAAGGAAAGGAAAGGAAAGGAAAGGAAAGGAAAGGAAAGGAAAGGAAAGGAAAGGAAAGGAAAGGAAAGGAAAGGAAAGGAAAGGAAAGGAAAGAAAAAGAAAAATGGGGCTTGGCCTACAAAAACATCTGCTTCCATCACCTGAATATTTATTAATTGTGCCTCTTCAGAACTGGTTGTAAGCAATTCTAATTTTAGTTAGATTATTTTTCCAGAAAACAATGAATCAGCAAGAATTCATCTATGATTTCCACAGGACATGAAAATTAGTTAACAAAACCAAAGCAGGGTGATATAATGGAAAGGGTCCTTGACTGAGATTCAGGAGATTTGAGTCCTAACCCTATTACTAACTGGCTGTATAACCTAGAACAAGCTCCTGGATCTCTCTGGGTTTCACTCTCCTCATCTGTAAAATAAGTAGATTTCACTAAATGTCCTCCGAAGTTCCTCCTAGCTCAAGAAATTTTAATTATGTAAATTTTTTTACTTCTAAAAGAAAGCACTTCATTTTTGGTTACTTATCTGATGGATTGTGAAGTGAGCTAAAAATTAGTTTAAATTTCTGAATTCAGATAAATTTGATTTCTTGCCTTTCAATAAAAAGTATAATTTCTTATAATCTCTAGTCACTAACTTTTTTTTGTAAACATGGACTGTTCTGGAAATCTCATGAAGCCTATGGACTCCTCAGAATATTTTTTTAAAATTCATAATTAAAGACAATGCTAAATTTTAGTAGGCAGTTAGTGGAAATGTATATATGTATATAATATATATGTGTATGTGTGTGTGTGTGTGTGTGTGTGTGTGTGTGTATTCCCACTTAAATTGAACTCAAATTCACCTGAAGCTGATCCGTAGACCCTTAAGTTCTGCTCTGAAGGGTCTCAAGGTTGTAGGGCCAAGAGTGAGCTGAGTTCCAGTGACTTGCGAATCTTCCGATTTCCAAACCTCTAAAATTAATTCTCTTGGTCCTCTCTCTGCCTTTTGAGCAATCAATAGTACTAACTTCCTTGTTTCTAATCTCTGTGGGAATAAACATATCCTACTGCCAGTCAATCCCACTCCTAGCTCTTTGAGGCCCAGCCAGGAAGAAAGAATCACAAATGGAAGGCCACAAGCAAAGACGTAACTGATTATGTTTTGTTTTATGAAAATGACACTGCCTTGCAGTGAGAATCACAACATATTCTTGCATTTGAGTATTATGCTGTGCTATTTGTCCTCAAAAATCTTTTTAATCTGATATTTTAGCTAATTTTACACTTAAAATCATTCTGTTGCATATAGATGTGTAGAAACACTTTAACCTTAAGCACTCTGTTGATCTTTCTGAAGAAAATCCATTTTTTAAAATGTTTTACTGTTGTTTGAAATGCAGCAGGGGAAGGAGGGAGGAGACGATAACAAATTGTAGGAGGAAACTATTTACTCCATCCCCAATTTGGAGTGGAAATGGTATTTTGATTTACTTTAAGCTGACAAATGTCAGAACATGTGGCCTCAAAGACTGCTTCTGTCTGCTTTTAGAGAAATTTAGTCACTCACAAGTTAGTACTAGTTTTCTAGTTTTATGAGGTTAAAGCATTGTGAAATGATATTCATCTAGCTGTGTGGGTGTTTATTTATAGATAACTGTCATCATGATTTATTGTCTGTCAAATTATAATTATTAGTGACACAGTTAATTGTCATTTCAACTACCTGGTAATTACCAACATGTTTTCATGCAATGACAAATCTGTACTTCAGGTTTAAGTTAGAAGGGTCATAAGCTTTCCCACTTCGATTTTAACCTTCATTCATGCCATTCATGTTCAAAATAAAGGAATGATGGAAACTATCAATAGCCTTAAGTATAATTTGAAATCTGTCATATTAAAAATAATTGCTAATAGCTGGAGTGGAAAGGCAGGGGTCCTAGGAATCCTAGTTATAATAAATGGAATTTATTAATGACCCTCCAAACCTTCCATAATTTAGAATGATCTACCAAAGAGAATACCAGGGAGAAAAAAAAGTGATATATCTTTTTCCCTAAAATCCTCTTTCCATGCTTCATGCTGGGATGGAAGTGACCCCAAGTTCTCAAAGTCTGTGTCAGAAGAGTTAAAGATCTGGCAGGCCCTACCAAGCTCAAAAGGCCTAGACCCTAGGCCTGGTGATGATAACTATCTGTCATCCAAGAACTAGCCTTGCTAATAGGAGAAAAACTCAACAAAAATTGAGCCATTAGGTGAGGACTTTCTCTTTTCAGGCCAGGACAAATCACTGAGATTATCTGTCAAGTCCCAGAATTAGTTGCATTCTGTACCTGGCATATGTGAAATACTTAATAAACGTTTGTTGACTTGTTGACTGGATTTGCATTAGGGGATGGAGTACCCCTATTGGTGGAATCATGAATCTCTTGAAATACTGAGATAAAAATCCAATCAGTATATTCCACATGGCACTACTTGTTGAAATGAGCCATGGTTATCGTTGGGTGCTATGTGCGAAATGCCAAAGCTACTTCATTGTGCAGGGCCTGCCTGATCCTCACAAATAAAAAACAAACAAACAAATAAAAAAAAACAAAGCAAATTCAACTATTCTGGTAATATAAAGCTTCTGTGATTTTGGGGCTCAGGGCTTTGAAATATAAGCCTGTACTTTGGTTCTCCTTCAAGTAGGCACCTATGGAGTTAGTCATTTTTCTCAAGGCTTAGCCCCACTTTTTGGAGGCTATTTTAGTTATTTGGCATTGGTTTCTTCTGTTCTATAGTGAGGTTTGTTGCCTGGGCTTGTTTTTAAGCACTACATAGAAGTAGAGAGAAGCACATAAAAGTGCATAGGTAATTCTTCTAGGCCCAGTGATAAATTCATATCTCTGCTACGATGAGGACCATATTCTGCTTCCCTTTCAGAACAGCCATATGGATATAGCCATTTAGGAAAAGGCCCATATGTGTATAGTATGAACTCATTATTTGCTTATGAGTGTATGTCCTACTAGGAAACAAAGTCATAGAATGTTAGAGCTGTAAGGGACCTTACAGATCATCTAACCCAATCTCCTTATTTTATAAGTAAGGAAACTAATTTGGCCCCCAGGAAGTTAAGTGACTTGCCCAATGTCACACAGCTAGATGTGGCTGAGCCAGCCCTACAATTCCTGACATGCAGTTCAGTGTTCTTTGCAAACTGAATTTCTCAAGGAAGGTGATCTTGGAATTTGTTTACATCTAGTAAGCACTGCCCTGGTGTCATAATGAATAGTTGACAAATACTGGCTTGACTGACTTTCTGCATAATATTGGAGAGACTCTGTCTCTCCAATATTATTTGACTGAGGATCATTGGAGGTACTGGAAGACCAGGGTACAAGTCCTGCCTCTGACACATACTAGGTAGGTGACCACTTAACTTACTACTACTCCCATGGTAAATTCCTAGGACAATAAATTGTAAAAGATTTGCCTATCTCAGGTAGAGGACATTTTGTACACTGATTAAAATCATAAGTCCAGGCACAAAATAAAGTAAAATAAAATGAGTAATACTCACTTTTATATCAGTAACTGGGTGTGTACACAGCATCGTGAAGAGGGAAGTCAGTATCATATTTCAGTAAAAATAATAAATTAATGAGATGGATAAGTAGCTTCTCATTTTTTTGTTGTTCAGTCATGTATGACTTTTCATGACCCCATTGGGGGTTTTCTTGGCAAAGATAATAGAGTCGTTTGCTATTTGCTTCTCTAGCTCATTTTACAGATGAGGAACTGAGGCAAACAAGGTTAAGTGACTTACCTTAGGTCATACAGTTACTAAGTGTCTGAGGTCAAGAACTCAAGATGAGGCTTCCAGACTCCAGGCCTGGCACTCTATCAACTGTGCCATCTAGCTGCCCAGCTTCTCAATTAACCAAAGGCTGAAGCAGCTAAGTGGCACAGTAGATAGTCAGGAGTCAGGAGGACCCAAATTCAAATCCAGTCTCAGGCACTTAGTAACTCTGTGATCCTGGGCAAGTCACTTAACCCTGATTGCCTCAAAAAAAGAAAAAAAAGCTTATCTTCACTGTCAGTGATATAGATAGGGAGACAGCTTGTTCACTGGAAAAAGGGATAGATTTGAAGACTGGGGCTCAGGATCTAGATCGTGCTTCTCACAGTTACTCATTGTGTGATTGTGGGCAAGCCACCTATCCCTTCTGGACTTGTTTCCCCATCTGTAAAATGAATGGGGCTGAACTAATGACCTCTAAAGTTCCTCGTAGTTTTAAATCTATGATCTCTGCTTGGCAAAAATGAATATCCACCCGCTTTTGATCCCACCTGAAAACTATAAGCAACTTTTCATTTGGCATACAGCAATGAAACAGATGTTATTAAATCAGAAGAATAAAAGGTAGGCTTTTTTTCCTTTCTTTTTCATGTGAGGGCAATCCTTTTATATAAGAAGTTTCTGTGGCCCTCAAGGGACATGTGTAACAATGGAGGAGAGTGACTTGACAAAAAAAATGGGGTGGTCATAGGCTCTTGAAACTGAAATATTTTTTGGATATAGCTTGGTCATAATGGAAGAAGGAAAAGATTTTTCAGAGGGAGGGTATAGACTTTGGCATATTGTGACCTCTTAAACTCCATCTATAGTTCAGAAATTATTTATTAGGCTCCTGGAAAGCCATTCTTTTTCTGAAAATTGACCCATACACCAAGATCATGGCTGCTGAGCCGCAAATAGAAACAAGCCTAGGATAAGTGTAGAGGAGATCCATGCACCTTTTCTCTTGGTTGGGATTTGATGGAAGGCCTATATTTTCTGAATCTGCAGGATCCAGAAGCTCAAAATGGTGTTTGAATGATTCTTAGGAGTTGACTCCATTACCACCAAAATCTTGGAATGTCCCAGAAGTTTTTTACAATAAAAGCCTACAATCCACTTTATTGTTGTAAGCATAATTGTGACTAGTAACAGAATCTCATTCTTAGCCACTTGATTTCTTCAGGTCATGTCAACCATGTTGATGATGTTCATTATTATGATCATTTTCATGTGAATACCTGCCATTTTTGTATTTTAAACTTGCTGTAGAGTCATTAATCTTTACAACATCTCGTAAATGAAAGGAAGGTAGTTCTGCCCCTATACATCAGGGAAAAGTGAGGTACAGGGAGGTTGTGATAGGTCCAGGGTTATTTGGGTCAATGGCATCTTTAAAGCAAGAAATATATATATATACACACACATATACATATATACATATACATATATGTATATATATATATATATCCACACACATATACATATATACATATACATATATGTATGTGTATATATATATATACACACATATACACATATATACATATATATATATATACACATACATATTTTTTTTTTTACCTCTAACACTGAGCTTGAGACCAAAATTCTCCTTCTTGACTTTTTGTCACTTTGCTGTATTAGGGATGAAAACTTGGAGGAGAGAAACATTAATTTGAGCTGCCAATGAGAAACAAAATTTTATTCTTTTATATACCCTTTGTATGCTTCAAAGATCCCAAACTGTAGGGTCAAGGCCCCAAAAGTTCCTTTCTTTGAACCAGGATTCTTCTGGTGGCATTTAGAGTTGATATCAGAAGACTAAATTTCCAAATAACTAAAAGGTCAAAGGAAAAATGTATTGTGGGCATAAGTAGACATCAGCACATTGCCAATAATGACTTTCAAGATAAAAAGCACAAAACAAGTGATTCAATTGAGGAAACATTTATTTTATCCCTACCATGTACAAGGCACTAAGGTGTTGTGTATAAAATGGTGACATTTAAATAGTCCTTACCTTCAAGGATCATAGTATAATAAATCTAGGGGTGAAGGGTCTTTATAGACCATCTGGTCCAGAATCTTCATTTTATAGATAATGGAACTGAGATCCAGAAGTGGTAAGTGATTTGTGCATGGCCATGCAAGTAGTGGGTGTCAGAGACAAGATTTTAAACTAGGTTTCATCTTCCTTCAGATCCAGCCCTCTTGACACTATACCACATTGCCTCGGTTTATATTCTATTTGAGAGAAGGGAAGAATGTAACAATACGAAACACAGACATATACACAAAGTAAATATGCAGCATTTTCAAATATAAACTGATTCTTGTGGCAGAGAATGAAGAGCACTTACTGGGGAGATTAGGAAAGGTCTTCTGTAGGAGGTGACACTTCAGAGCAAACTTTAGGGGACCTAAGGAATCCACGAGGCAGAGGTGAGAAGGTAGAGTAGCCTACACATGAAGGATAGCTTGTGAAACATCAGACAGTGGGAGATAGAATGTCACATATGTAGAATGGCCAGTAAACTAGTTTGACTAGAACACAGAAGAGGTATAATGAGAAATCCTTTGGAATGACAGATTGAAGTCAGATTATAGCTGTATTTAAATGACAAACAGAAGGGTTTGCATTTTATTCTAGGGAACTATGGAAGCTTCTGGAACAGGGGAGGTAACTGCCATGGTCTGCTTTAGGAATATTAATTTGACATCTATGTGGAAGATGGATTGGAGAGAGGGGAAATGAGAGCTAAAAGAGACCCATGAGGTGTCTACTGGATTGAGGACATAGATGACTGGAAAAGAACGTGAGGTCATCAAGTTGAAAGAAAGAGAAATAACAAAATAACTCAAGGGCTGCACTGGTGTCATCAAGTTAGAATATAATGAGTGAGCTGGGTGGATTCTCTTTGAAGGATGGTTCAGAAAATATTCACAAAAAAATGTACAATATGAGAAGGTAGGGTGGGATCTTCCTTGGTCTTCGGTGACAAACAACCCATACATGCTATTCCATCTTCCACCTTTGCATCTCATCTCTACCTCTTGGAACTTCTAACTCAAGGCTCAGTTCTAATACCAACTCCTTCAAGAGGCCTTTTCTGATTCAACCTGTTATTTGTGCACCTTGATCCTGAAATTGTTTCATTTTTATTGTGGATATAGCCTATATTTAATTTTCTGTAACATCTCCCCCATGTTCCCCAGAATTTAAATTCCTTGGGAGTTGGTACTCATATGATAATTTTTTAAACTGTGTCTCCAGCACCTAACACAAAGCTTAGAACATATCATGTAAAGGACTTAATAATTAATTAGTAGTTGATTATTATGGATGAAATTTCAAATATTACAAAATATGTAGCAGACTAAAAGTATCAACCTTGTCCTTGAGAACAGAATTATTCTGGTCCTGGCAAAAGCTAGAAGAAAAACTGATGAATCCCTTAGATGAGATCTATAGAATCATGGAAATCCAGATAGGTCCAAGCCAGGGTTGCTCTTCTCCTTTCCCTTTTTTAATATCTGCTAATAAAAAAGGATCTGATATATTGACACTGTATATAATTGGTAAAGTTTAGAGCAGTAGTACTTACATTTTAACAAGGTGCAAATCACTGATTTTACTTAAGACAAAAGAATGAATATCTAATTGAAATTCATATATCAGCCCACTGAAAGAGGAATTTAGGAGGACATAGGGGCCATTTTTATCATCCTAAGGTTGTATTAATATGGGATAACACATAAAAGTCAAGATCTAAGCTTTCTGTACCATTGGCTATTGCAGATGCAAGTGCTAGGGGAGTTCATTCATTCAATCATTCATTCAACAAACATTTATTCAGCACCTACTATTTTCAGAGAATTATGTAGGCCCTAGGAGAGGTGCCTAAATTTATATGACATTATCTATACTGTCAGGAGTAATTTGCAAATTCATAAGGTGACTAAGACAAGAACACTGAAATGTGTAATATTAAATGAATCATTTATTATCCAGGTAGAGAATTAAGTGCTATGTGAAGTACAGGGGGCTTTTGTATGTATACCACTCCATCTCTTGGTTCTAGCCATTTTCTCTGGCTGCCCTCCATGTCTGGAGTGTTCTCTTTCCTCATATTCATCTCCTAGTTTCCTTTAAGTTCCAACTAAAATTCCATCTTCCATAGAAAGCCCTTTCCAGCTTCTCTTAATTCTAATGTCCTTCCTTTGTTCATTATTTCTTATTTGTCCTTCAAATAACTTGTTTGTACATATCCCTTTACCTGTCTCCCCCACTAGATTGTGGGCTCCCTGAGGACACAGACTATCTTTTGCTTCTTTTTTTGTATCACCAAGCTTAGCACAGTGCCTGGCACATAGTAGGCACTTAACAAATGTTTCTTGATTATTGATTACTTGGGACATGAAATGTCCAGTTGCCAGAATGTTCAAGAAATTTCCATAATCAGTTCTGTTGTTTCAAAGAAAGGTAGACATTAGGGAAGATTTTCTAGGCACTAGTCTGTGAAAAGGACTACTAATCTGATTTCTATGGATATGAACTATATCTTATAAAATATTGACACTGTACTTCATTATGGAATCTTGCTTGAGATTTGAGAGGAATGAGATCTGCTTGCACTTTGTGGGAGGGCCTAATTGGCCCTTCCACCAATACTAAGTAATTGCTTTGCCCTCAAAGGTCTCTGGACAAGAGCAATTGCTGGTTTGGTGAAAAATATTGTTCAGTTGCTTCAGTTGTGTCTGACTCTTCCTGACCCAAATTGGAATTCTCTTGACCAACACACTGGAATGGTTTGCCATTTCCTTCTCTAAATCATTTAACAGATGGGGAAACTGAGGCAAATAAAGTTACGTGACTTGCCCAGGGTCACATAGCTAGTAAATGTTTGAGGCCATATTTGAACTCAGGTCTTCCTGATTCCAAGCAGGTGCTCTATCCACTGTGTCGCCAAGACCTAACACCACCTAGCTGCTCCTTCGTGAAAGATATGGGATCATAAATAGACAGCTTGTATCAGCTGTCATAGTCATTAGTATATGATCATCTATAGTTCTCCTTACACCTACTTACCTGTTAATCACATTGAAGGATTTCTGACCTCAGATATCCTGCAGGCATGCTGGTGGAGGCACTTCTCACTCTAAGAACTTAGGCCATAATCAGAGACCGCTTTGGTCATCTGCACAGCTCTGAGGCCATGCTGATGCCACCTCTAGCTGAAGGGTTGAAGCTGGTTGAAGTTACAACCTTTAATGGAAGGCACTGGCAATGGTAACTGACATTCTGCCTGGATGGATGACTGTGCAGCTTTTTGTGCTAACTTCAAGTGTCCTGATTCCATTGCTTTATGAAAGTATCTGATGACCTCAGAACTCAGATAATTATAAAATAAATGTTCTAGAACTATATTGCTTCTGTATCTGAGTGATCTGTCTCAGTTACCTAAATATGGATCTTTTCCCCATGAACTGATGGGCCATAAATATTTCCTTAAATAGATGTCTATCTGGCACTTCCTTCCCTGGGGATATCCATACACGTCTACAACTTCGCTATAGAGTCCACCCAAAGCCCTGTTTTACATTCTTTTAACATTACATATGTATCAATGGAGATACCTATGTATTGTCTACCGATGGTCCCTCTTTCTTGATACATGAGTGACTCATCATTTTTCTGATCATAAATTTTACTCATGATGTCCTTCGTAAGATTCCTATGTAATTCCTAGTATGCAATGTGTTATAGCTAGCTCAGATTTGTCATGTGTGCCCTTTGGGCAACACTCCGCTTTAATTCTTCAGAGACTATTCTACATGTCCTGTAGCAATGAAGCATCACTGGAAGAATAATGATGTTCACAAAAGGGGGAGAAGGTGTTTCAGGAAGAATGGGTCACCAAAAGCACTGTTCAGTTTCTCAAAGGCAATCCAGACCATTCTCTTCCTCCTATTCTTGGCCTAGCACATTGTCCATTTGTAGTATCCTTAAACTGGAGATACATGAACTGTTGGGTTTTGTTCAGTTGTTTCAGTAGTGTCATTCTTCGTGAACCCATTTGGTTTTTTGGTTTTGTTTCGTTTTTGTCTTGTATTGTTTTGTTGGCAAAGACACTGGAGTAGTTTACCATTTCCTTCTCCAGCTCATTTTATAGAGAAGGAACTGAGGCAAACAGGATTAAGTGAATTGCCCAAGGTCACACAGCTAGTAAGTGTCTGAGGATGGATTTGAATTCAGAAAGATGAATCTTCCTGAGTCTAGGTCCAACACTGCTCCAACCCAAACTGTTGGATTAAATCTGTACATATAGTGGATGCTTAATAAATGTGTGTTGCATTGAATCAAACTGTTATATGATGAAGCAAAATTCTGAAAACATCCATAGGTTTCAAAAAAATAAATGTAAATAGGCTGTTATATTTCCACAAAGGCCCCAAAACATCCTCTGAGGCAGAAATGGCCAAACATACCTCATTTACATGGGTTATGAAGTGAAGTTTATGCCCTAAAGTGGGTAAAGTCAAGTAGAAACTTAGTCCGCAAAGTCAAAACACAGCTGATTAACACCAGTACTGGTGTCAAACCAAAGTGAGCTCACACTCATCTACTGAACAGCCAAATTTTATTGCTATCATTGCCTCTCTTATAAACTTACTCACAGACAACAGTGGTCACTTCTGAGGTTCTCTAGGGTCAAAGAAAGTTTCACCTGCTCAGAGAGACCCCCAAAGTCCAATTGTTCTTTCTCTCTCCTCTATTCCCCAATTTTTCCATTTTTCTCTTCTTTCTTTGCTTTTCCACTTTCATTAATCCATTTCTTACCTCTTTTTGCTTCTTCAAAAGTATTATTAGCATAAGTTTCTTCATCTACCTCCCTTACTAACTTGAAATAACACCCGCTTCAGTCCCCCAGATTTCTTCAATGTGGCAAATTCCAGGTAAGAGGGGAATGAGGCTTTGGGTTACCTTAAGCAACAAAGATCACCATGTAGGTGATGTGTTCACCCTGAAAGAATTGACACACATAAAAAAGCACAGACAAATAGGCTTTGTTAGATGTTTCCTTTCCTTCCTCTTCTTCTCTTCTTCTTCTTCTTCTTCTTCTTCTCTTTCTCCTTCTTTTTCTTCCCCTGAAACAATGAGCTCCACTTTGTGGCTGAAGTAGGGGAAGCAAATAAATTGAAAGTGAAACTGAGAATTGGCTATAAAGTGAGGACATCTGCAGAGGCTTGCAAGGAAATTTACATGCTTGTAGGGTTTCAAGTTACATATTTTTTGTTGCCTGGTAACCAACCCCACAGTTCCCTTTCATGTTTTATTTTTCTCGGTATCCTCTGTTTATAGTGTAATTGCTACTGTGACATCATAATCCCACCATTGAGCAGCTGTCAGGGGGCCTAGCTGCTGAGTAAACACTGTTTTACAATCCCTACCACTAGAGGTTGATTTACTAAATAGATCAATATTTGGTTTGTAGGCACAAGGATTAGGAGGTGGAAGTGCCTTTTGAAAAGTCTCCTATCTTCCCAGGGTCCCTGCACACCTGAGAATGCTAGAGAGAAAAGAAAAGGCAGGTTCGTGGACAAAAAAAAAGTCACTGAAATGGAATATAAGCTGCCCAAGATTTCCATAGATGGTTTTGCAAGGAGTAGCTTGTTTTAAGAAAACAGCCCTATTTGGGAATTAGTAATGTATTGGAAGTCCATGGTTTTAAAATAACTGTTCTTTTTCATAGGGCTCCTCACAAAAGAGAATTCTTTGCCTCCAGCTCTTAATCCTTTTTAAAAAAATATTTCTAAATGGATATAAAGCCAATAGGGATGAGAATAATTACTTAGGTAAAAACATCATTAAGTCTTTACTTCTTCCTTCCATAGACAACAATAGTCCTACCTTCCATATTAGTTGAGGTGGTCCTAAATGAACAGTTTTACAAGGTTTATTTCTCTCACCCAGTTGACTACATGATATCTTGGTGAAGGATGACTTAGGCGTTATCTCCTCCACAGAACATATTATGAACGTAAACAATGGAGCAGACTGTCACCAATGGTAAAAATAAGATAGAGAGACTGTATGAGCCAGTGAAAGAAAGTGACAACAGAAGGACTAGAAGGAGCTGATATGTGGGTGGGAAGAAGATGGTGTCTGGTGAGGTGAGGGAGATGAAAAAAGAGGTACAAAGAAGGCAAGAGATAGTGAGAAAGGGGAGGGATGGTTTAAATAAATGGTACAGGTGAAGGAAAGGAATATTTACAAAACCTACTAATTAGCAGGATACCACTTTATACTGATTAATTATTTCATCAAGTAATTATGGCCTGCCTCAGAAGAAATAATACTATGCAATAATTTCTTTTATACTTTGCAAAAACATGCAAAAGCTACCATTCAGTGTAGTGAAATAACATGTACATAGTACAGAATAATACTTTGAGGTGCTATTATTATAGTAAGTGCATATTCTTCAGGTAAATGACTTTTAGGTTAGGAATGGAGGACAGAAGAATGGAGTGGATCTTAAGTAGAAACTAAGTCTTCTGCTAATACAAAGAGTAATCCTTGCATCAACTAGGATAAAATAGTAAGAGCTTAATGTTTGCTGAACAGATGAATAAAATAAATTAATAAGTGAGGTAGCCTATATTATCCTCAATATTTGGACCAATGATTTTATCTATAAAAGGTTATGCAGTCTCAAGTCAGTTTCATATAGATCTAGGTATAGATCTATAGAGATAACATTCCTTGGTGGTAAAGGTGTCCAAGTTAACCTGTTTCCAAGATCTAATTTTGTGCGTGGGAATCTTTCCTTGCCCTGATTTCCAGGCCCAAAGGCAGGCTTGGCAGGACTTGGAAGGGGGTGGTATCATATTTGCCCTTATGTCCTTGGCAAGGTTTCCCTCTCTTCTGTTCTGTTAGGCACAAGCACCTGTTCTACCACAGAGGTGGCTGCATTTCACTGGCAAACCTGAATGACAACTGAGGGTAAAGCATCTAAGGATAAAAGGCTCTCTGTCCATGAAAAATACTGTGATCATTAGCCAGTATGCAAAATTCACTACAAACTCAACATCACCTGTTAAAAATGACTGTGAATTAATTATATGCTGACAAATGCAGCATACCTTTCCAGAGACTATCCAAGCCATCTAGCCCAGCTGATCGAGACAGCTGATTCCTCCAGGATATGATTCAGTCACCTTCTGTCTAATCTGTACTCTTTCCGATCTGTGGCCTTTTTTGCATACCTCCTAAGCAAAAGTGTACTGGAAACAAATTTAGACAAATGAGGCAGAGGACAAATTGGGTTTGTCTACTTTCTCTCCCATCTTACATCCTTATGTTGTTAGTTACACCCCTTGGGTTATAGAAAACTCCAAGATAAACTCATTGGATGTTAAAGTTCTGATAAATTCTGAAACCATGATACATGTGCAATGGAATCATTTTGATGCAGTGTAAAATGCTGACAGGAAATCTGGAGATCTGAGTTATCTTCCCCTTTATTTAATGGTATGAAATTAGGCAAGTCACTTAATTCTTTGAAGACTCAATTTCTTCTGTAAATTCAGTTGGATTGATCATCTCTCTCTCTTCCCACTCAAATGTAATGTCACTTACCACTTCTGGGGTTCACTTTCCTAATCTTTAAAATGGAAATAACCCAAAGAATCTACTCCACAAGGTTTCTGGGAGGCCAAAGGCCAAGCTGTATGTAAAATACTTTACCAAATTTTAAAGTGCTAAATAATTGGTGATTATGTTGTAATTCCTCCATAGAAGTCATCTTCTTATGCCTCATCCTGCATTTTAAATGACTGTTTCAGGAATACACATATTCTTCCCGGTTCTTCCAAATTGGGAAGAAAAAAAAAACTTCAAATATGGGCTCAGCAGTGGACTTAACTTTTCTGGTCTCAGTTTCCTCATCTGTAAAATGAAAGAGTAGAACTAAATGACTTCTGGGGTCCCATCCAGCTCTAGATTAATAATCTTATATACCTACAACTGTGTAATCACCAGACTAAGTAAATAAAGATGTTTATCACTGAAGGATTAGCTACTGGGTGATGAATTATTTTGGCCACAATGACTCATAGAACTAGCTATTAAAGTAATGAAGTGCTAAAGGCATTTCAAGAATAAAGAATGAAGGAACAGAGAGAAGGGAAAGGGAAAGTGGCAGGAAGGGAACAGAAGAAAGTAAGGAAGTCCCTTCCCCCTTCTTCCTCAAAGCAGGAACATTTACCTGAAGACTGAATCCATCCTTTCTTTTCCAGAGGTTAAATATCCCTCTTTAATGTAGCGTTAGTTTTGCAATTCTTGATGGAGCTTTTATCTCAAATGCAAGAGTGATTCTGGATCTGTGCCTATTACAACTTTGGTGACTGTTAATATATGAGGGAGGTGCTCTTCAGTACTTCATGTCTGTAGAGGCTTATACCAGAACGACTGGAGTTCTAGTCACAGCAGAACTTCACAAGGACAAACAGAAAAATTCCGATCATCAAAGAGACCAAAGAAACAGTGTGTGAGGCTATTAATGGAGGGCACAGACTCTGCCCCTAGAGATCTTCTTAAGGAGAATAAGTAGTACGATTACAATGGCACTGCTGTGCAACACACTGGACTAAGAGATCTGGATTAGAATCCATACCCTGCCATTAACTCTCAGTGAAACACAAGGCAAATGTCTTCTCTTCTGGTAAACAGAGAGAGCTGGCCTGGATTAGCTCTGAGATGCATTCTATCTCTAACAACATATGAGTTTATAAGCTGCTTGTCTTGGAGGGCTACCACAAGTGTCTAACAGTTTTCCGGTCTGCTGTGACCCCAAATCTAGCTAGATCTGGGATCACAGGACCTAAAGCCACACCCCCAGGGCTGTCATTCTTCCTAACTTAGTTTTCTACAGGGTTTTTGACCAGCTCTATTCCATAACTAGAGAAACCAAACCTTTCCCCACCTCCTTCCTCAGTCAGTCCAACCCCTGAGGCTTCCCTGCAAATTGTAGATTATCCAGTTTATAATTCTCCTAAATGATTTTTCCCCCCCAGGGAGTTAAAGTCCTACTGTGGTTGCACTCCATTATAATACTAATAATGTCTTTGTTGTTTGTCCTTTTTCAAAGAGGACTCCATGACATCACAGGGTAATGTCTTGACTTGTGCATGAATTGGATTTAAGAGAGGCTGGAGTTGCACAAAGTCAGTCATCAGTCTCACTCTCTTCCAGAGTCACTGAAGTCCAGTAGCAAGAGAAAAATCAGGACAACTGGTGATGTCCTGGGATGCAGTGGATGACCTTGATGTCTTCAATGTCTGACCAAGCTCTAAGCGCTCCATAGTGACTACTTTTGCCACCTTCATGGCCTCTGAAACAAATTTTTCTCATCTGCCCATTCAACAAGAGGAAGTCTTCACATGCCTGGCATACACACCTCCTAACTCACCAACAGGTTTGTGGCCTGTCAGTTACCTTCAACCTGGTTTAGCCCAAGGCTGCTTCAAATGCAACAGTTTCTTGGAGCCACAGGTTAGAATTGAGTGCCAGGTAGAGACCAAAGGTGGATGAGCAGCCCTGGAAAAGGCTCTGCGAACACTCACACCAGAGGCACTAGTCCTCCTTGAATACCCATATACCCCAATATCATTTTACATTTATCTATCCATATATACATATATATATAAAATGTGTGTGTGAGTGTGTGTATATGTACATATATTTACGTATTTAAGTATAATATATGTAGTTTCACATTATTGTATCATTTCATTCTCACTTCATTCATGTGAAACTGGAGGAATATTATTACCCATAATTAATAGATTAAAAATACTGAATTACATAGAGTTTAAAGAGTGACCTCTAAGATCCCTTTCAATTTAAAAAATCCTATGGCCTCTCACATCTCTTTGAAATTATCTACTTCTTCATTTCTTAAAACACTGTATTATTCCATTACATTCATATACCACAATTTTTTCAGTCATCCCTCAATTGATGGGCATCCTCTTGTGTGAAATGATGCTGAGCAAAATAGGAAGAACCAGAGGAACAATTCATACCATAAATCCATATGATAAAAATAAATGATTTTGAAGACCTTTATGGACTGATAAAGAATGAAATAAACAGAATCAGGATGACAATTTATGCAATTTTGACAACTTTGAATGACAACAATGACAATCTGTGAATCCAGGGGCACAGTTATGAAGCCTGTTATGTATAGCTGACATTAAATTAAGGTGAAGGGATGAGAGTGAAAAATTATACATGCATACATACATATTGGATGTATGTACATATGTATATGCATATGTGTATGCATACATGTACATATAAAGAGAGAACATAGCTATTAAGGAAATTCGTTTTGCTTGACTATGGATATTTATTATGAGGAGTTTGGTTTTTTTTTTGTTCTTTTCCTAAAGACATGAGGGCAAGAAGGAGAAAATGAATTTATATAAACTTAAAATAACTTAATTTTTAAAAATCCCATGACCTTATTTATGACTTTCTCAAACAAGATTATTAAGCTAGCCAATGATACAAGATTAGAACCTAGATATTATCTAAGATATCTAACAATACTTTTTCTTTTAACTTGGGGCAAAAATTTTGGGATTGAGAGTAAAAGCATTAGGAGCAGCAGCACTGAATAAAAACCATGAATGCAGTCATGTTAAGAAGGGGCTGTCTGACATTCATCCTCACTCAGGAAAGGAAGGAAAGTAGGACACAGCAGAGAGGCAGTGAAAGCTAGTGGAGGACCATGAGATAAGCTAAGAGGTGACAGTGGTAGTGATTGCAAAGAAATATGTCAGCAATGGTGTCTGCCAACAACCTGCATCTAAGTTCTCTTCCCCTCATAACAGACAACAGTCCTGTTACAGACGGGTCAGTATTCTTCCCATTCTTACACTCTCATCCTGAACTTTAATTTGGAAAGTCTAACTCTCAGAAAATAAGCAAAGTGATCTGAACATTTTCCCCACCAAAGAGGTAGAAAAGAAAGCACCATCAGTGTAAACCAGGATCTAATCTCCCAATTCTATGAAGGAAAAGCAAGCCAGATAGTATATGAAGAGAGAAAGTGGTAAGATGAAGAAACTGCTGAACTAGGAGTCCTAGAAGCCTGGGTTTCTATTCTAGCTCAGCATCTTACTACCCATGTGACCTGGGTAAATCACTCCCCTCTCTACGCCTGATGGTATTTTCTCAATCCCAAAATTTTTGCTCCAAGTTAAAAGGAAAAAAAGCATTCTTAGAACTAGGGTAGCATCTGTGTGAGTAGAAAGAAAAGGTCAGGTGCAAGAAATGTTGTGGAGTTCTAACTGGGAAGAATTAATAATGCATTCGATTGGCTATGGGAGGGATAACAGCAGAGGAAGATTTATGCAGGGCTCTGAAGTTGTTAACAGGACAGGGCATAATGGTGAGAGATGAGCTGGAGAAGGAAATGGCAAATCATTCCAGTATATTTGCCCAGAAAACCCCAAATGGGATCAGAAAGAGTCAGACATGACTAAAACAACTGAACAACATAGTGGTGAAGCTGTGGTGAAGATGATGAGTTCTGTTACACCTCTAAGTTTGAAATGCCAATGGAACAGCCACAGCCAGGGAATGACTATTGATGATGGGGAACTAGAATCGAGCAGAGAGAGTAGGGCTAGATATGGATCTTGGGATCATCTGAATAGAGATGATAAATGAACCCTGGGGAACAGACAGAGTCTCTAAAGGAGAGTGTAGAGTTTTTTTAAGAAGCCAAGTCAGAATGGAGCCATGAGGGATACCCACTCTAAGGGAGTTGGAGATGGATAATGATCTAGCAAAGGAGACTAAAAGATACCAAGGAGATAGAAAGGACAAGAAGCGGGAGAGAAAACAGTTATACTGGGGAGAAAACAGTACCCAGGAAGAGTATGAGTGAAAAACTATGTCAAATTACCATGACCAAAAAAATCATCACTTTGTAGCCCAACTGGTGATGAATTTCTCTATACCTTGCCAAGCTGGTACTTAGACAACACTCATATGATCCACCACTGGCCAGTATTTAAATCCTGTCATTATTGGTAGGATTGACCAGAACTTGAATTTTGCTGTCGTAGTTTTTAATAACCCAGAATCAGCTTAATGCAGAGGTGCTGTGCAGCTCAAATGAGATAATGTATATAAAATACTGTGGAAACCTTAAAGTGCTTTATAAATGCCGGTTATTATTAATAATAATAATAATAATTAGCCTATAGTCACCAGGCCTGCATTCTGGTGGTAATTTCATTCACTGAGTCTTCCACTACACTCCTGCAGAACTCAAGCAATGTACATGCATTTTTAAGTTTAATCTTCATTATTTACACTTTTTTCTGGTCTAGACAACCAATAAAATAATGTCTTCTTGATTTGTAGTGGTTGAAGATTTTTGAGATGTAAATCCTCACACCGAAAATTTAACAATTGACTTTCAAAGCTAATAAGAGCTGGC
Source organism: Phascolarctos cinereus (assembly GCF_003287225.1). Classification (NCBI taxonomy): domain Eukaryota; kingdom Metazoa; phylum Chordata; class Mammalia; order Diprotodontia; family Phascolarctidae; genus Phascolarctos; species Phascolarctos cinereus. The sequence goes on from NW_027555847.1 coordinate 101,113,236, forward strand.
TCTATCACATCCCCACCTTGATGCCAAGATGATACATTGCACCAATAGTGTTGGGCATCCAGCAGATATATAATGGGATCTTTTCTCCTCATAGTCTTAGATGAGTCAATTAAGTTCTCTGTTTTAGGGGCAGCGAGGTGGTGCAGTGGACAGAGCACAGGACCTGAGTTCAAATGTGGCCTCAGACCAAACACTGGGCAAGTCACTTAATACCAATTGCCTAAAAGAAAAAAAAGTTCTCTGTTTTAATGGTTCTTCTTCAAATAAGGATATTAAATTATAGTGTTTGTTTATTTATTTGTTTGCTTGTTTAAGAGAGGAACAAAAAGATAGTGGGAATATCCACAAAAGAGTTATGCAAATAACTAAAGGTTTGCCAGTAGGCCTTAAGAGTAATGAGCTGGAGGATATGAGTTTATTTTAAAGGATAGCAGGCTGTTGAATCAGGAATAATATTTGATTTTGTAAAGGGATGATCTATGAGTGGCAGTTTCTTTTAGGGCCAGGATTTAATTAAACAAAATCAAACAAGAATTCACTGTATCTACCATCTGTACTAGATGACCTGTGAAATCCTTCTTCCATTCTAGACCTATTATCCTATGACCCTTTGATTTAATAGGCTGGGTATTATGTTTCAGTACCAGCAGTATATTTCATTTTATACTTTTATATTTCAAAGAATTTATATAGGGCTTTAAAGTTTGCAAAGCATTCTACAAATATTCTTATTTGGTCCTCACGACAACTCTGAGAGGTAGGAGCTATTGTTAATCCCATTTTATAGTTAAGGAAACAGAGGCAGACAGAATTTAAGTGACTTGCCTAGGGTCACACAACCAGTAAGTGTTTGAGGCAATATTTGAACTCAGGTCTTCCCGACTCTGGGACCAGCCTTCTATCCATTGCGTCACCTAGTTGCCTAGAGGACAGAAAAATGAAAAAGGATAGTCTCTGCTTACTACCTATGTGACCTTGGACATATAATTTAACCTTTCTGAGGCAAACAGGGTTAAGTGATTTGTCCAGGGTCACACATCTTGTAAGTGTCTGAGGCCAAATTTGAGCTTAGAAAGATGAGTCTTCCTGACTCCAGGCCTGGCACCCAGATACTCTATGGCATGTAGTAGGTGTTTAATAAATGCTGCTTCCCTTCCCCATTTCTTCTATTTTCCCTTTTCCCTCTCTACTCCTCTTTTTTTCCTCCCTCCCCTCTCGAAGTCTAAAACATGGATGACTAGAAGAGAATCATTGTGGAGTGGGTGGTTTTCAGGACTGAAAATAGGAAGCTGTCTTTCTGGTTATTTTTCCCCTACCTCAAATTGTACCCATAATGCCAAAGTACTCTCAAGTGACATTTACATTTCCAAATGCTGCTCCAAACCACCCTACTCTACTTTCTGTTACTCATCCCGATGCAGACTCCCTTGTAGATTTTAAACATGATTCACTATAATGATTCATCAAATTTCCAAACTAATCAATGGTATTGCATTACAGACATGATGGGACTAAACCCTGGCGTGTGTTTTCACAGCTACTCAGGGCAAGGGAGAGATAGCTGAACTAGGAATCCAACGACTACCTAGACCTGTGACGTTGGGCAAGTGTGCTCACTTTTCTGGGACTCAGTTTCTTCCTTTGTAAAGAAAGGGATTGGATTAAATGACCTCTAATATCCCTGTGATCTATTTTCTGTCTTCCAATAGTTTGTGGTTTATTTCTGTGGCACCTAAGAAAAAAATAATGCTAAAGTTACATAATTATATAATTTTAAAAACTGAGTCAAAGTTAACTAAGAGGAACAGACGTATAACAACAAGACCATGGGTAAGATAGAAAACTACTAGCCAGATCAAACTTAACAACTGAGACTGCTGGATTTGGAGATAGAAAATCTAAGTTAAAATCCTGAGTCTACTATTTACCTCCTGCATGATTTTGGGCAAAATCGCTTTTACTTCCCTGAACCTCAGCTGTACCATTAGAGGGTCAGGCTGACTGAACTCTAAGTCTATGATGGATCTTACATTCCTTTTCCAAGCTATCCAGTTGGTTGCTTGTATCATCCGGTTAACTGCAGAGAAGTTGCTCATTTGCCACTGGCAACAGCCTGGGCATCCAGTTCCTGAGCCCCAGGGAGCTGAAATGAGATCATTTTTATGGCCTTGGGATGGACAGGAGCAGTTCTAGGGCTCGCTGTGTCATCGGTGCACAAGCAGGCAAACGCTGCACTGCCACCCAGAGACACCTTTCCAGGAAGGGAGACGTATGTCAGCCTTGCCACAACCACAAGACAGCCTCTGTTCTTTCCACTCAATTGAATGGAAGCCCTTATGAATATCAATGTACGGCTAATAAGGAAAATGGTTGCGTTATTTGCACATGTGTGCTAAAAATGCCTCCCATGTGCTGGTGGCCTGGACACAATGGCACAGTGCTAGTTGTTCTGGGCAGATATGTGGCTGGGCCGCAGGAAGCTGCTTTCTAAAATAAGCACCAGAAATCAAAAGAACCTGCTCCTCTGGTGGAAGGTCCTGAAAGGATTAATTTCAGCTGTGCCCACATTCTCTTTGAGATTTTTTTTTTAATAACTGGGCTTCTCTCAAAGGAAAAACACATCATTTGGAGAAGGAGGAGGTTGCTGCTAGACTGCTGAATCAGGGCTACTAGAATCAAAGGGATAGTCCTCTATATTTGGATGTAAATGGTTTAGGCAACTAAGGGGGTTAAAAAAAAAAGTGTCCCTACTCCTTGAGTAAGTTGCTTTTAAAGAGTGGGGGGGGGGGTAGGGGACAGATATGTGTGTAATTATGTATGTACAAGATTGCAACAGAACAGATAAAAGGCAATCTCAGAAGGAAGGTTCTACGAATGAGAAAACTGAAGCTTTAATAGTCATATTGTTGAATCGTTTCAGTAGTAACCAAGTCTCTGACCCCATTTAGGGTTTTCTTGGCAAAGATAACTGGAGTGATTTGCCATTTCCTTTCCCAACTCATTTTACAGATGAAGAAACTGAGGCTAACAGAGTTAAGTCACACATCTAGTAAGTGTCTGCAGTCAAATTAGAACTCAGGCCCTCCTGACTCCAGAGCCGCTACTCTATCCACTGTGCCACCTAGCTGCCTTAATAGTTATACTGCTAAGTAAATTCCAGAGAATTAAGAATGCCTGATTCCCACCTAGAGCTCTAGATCTGCTTTCTTGATGTCTTTGAATCTCTGATACATAAAAGAGATTATACTTCTCATGTTTTGTGATAGTACTAGGGTACCAGCCTAGAGAAACACTAGGAGAAGGGGGCTTAAAGTTCAAACAAACAAATGAAAAAGAGTGAAAGAATGAGAGGAGAATTTCCTTAGCCCAACAACACAATAAGAATAAAGATATTATGTTTGTTCCTCTTTACAGATAAGAACATGAACTAAAAATCTATAGTCACCTTCCTATAAAATCTTTCTGAGGAATTTCTTGAGCAATGGCTTATTACAAGTCCAACAGTATATTTTCAAGTACAATACAACACATGGCTTCCCCTCCCCATATAGTTCCTTTCTCTTACCCCCTTCACAAGAACTTTCTGCCAGTCATAGCGTGGATATGCACTGGGTGATATTTTCTTCTAATTTCTTAGACTATAAATGCTTTGAGGTCAGAGATAATATTAGATTTGTCTTTATACCCCCTACTGCACCTTACACAGAACACTGCCCATAGTTGGCCCTAAAAATATGTATTGATTTAAATTTGAGTTTACATTTATACCATCTGAAAAGGTTTAGCTGTATAGATTTCTTCTGTAGTTTTTTTTTTCATTTCTCATCATTTGAAATGTGTAGGAATTAAAGGAATCTTAGAAAGACATTTAAATTTATTTTCTCTTCTGGTTCCTTTCTTCAAGATTATACAGTAGACATATATGCCAACATGCACACATTTCTGACTCATTCTATATGTTTGATTCAGTTTTCTTAATTGTAGATGTATAATACAAATACTGTTTTTACAAGAAAAATTAAGAATTAGCCATTGTAGCAATAAGAGGGCTCAAAGGATGTGAGATGAACTAACTAAGACAGCAGATGGTACACTGGATAGAGTACGGGGCTTAGGGTCAGTAGACTTGAGCTCAAATTCAGGCTCAGATGTTTTCTAGCTTTGTGACCCAAGGCAAATCATTTAACCTCTGTTCCCCTCAATGTCGTCAACTGTTAAGTGAGGATAATAATAGAATTTACTTCACATGGTTGTTATGAGGATCAAATGAGATAATACTTGTAATGAACTCAGCACTTAGTGTCTGACACATATTGTTCAGTCGTGTCTGACTCTTCATTTTCCTGGCAAATATACTGGAGTGCTTTACCATTTTCTTCTCCAGTGGATTAAGACAAACAGAGGCTAAGTGACTTGTCCAGGATCACACAATTAGTGTTTGAGGTTGGATTTGAACTCAGGTTTTCCTCATTCCAGAGGCAGCCCATTCTAATTGAAGATATCTCTAATTGTTAAGAAGTGCTTTCTTACATAAGGCCTAAACCTTTCTTTCTGCATCTTCCACTCACTTGTTGCTCCTAATTGAGCTTTCTGAGGTCGAGTAGAAGTCTAATCCTTCTTCACCCAAAATAAGCCTCCAAATATTTAAAGACAATTTGTATTCCCTGTAAGATGTCTCTTCTCCTGGTTAAAGGTATAAACTTACTCCAACCTATTTTTATGTGGCACAATCTAAGGGCCCATCAGTATCCTATGTGCCTGCACCTGCACACTCTTTAATGTATCAAGTTCTTTTTTTTTTCTTCTTCTTGGTCTAGACTTGTGATTTCATCAGCATAGTGACCTCCTCCTGTGGAAACTCCTTCCACCAATGCAGAATGGAAAGTTCTCTATAACAGAATCTTATCACGTTGCCTGGAAGGTGCTACTTACCCATTGTCATCCCACTGGCAGATGCTAGGGCAAGACTTGATTGATGTCTTTCTGACACTATCCACTACTTAACATCCATTCTTTTCCTAAAATGTGGTGGCTAAAATTGAACATGCTCCAAATGGGGTCTAAGCATGGCCGAGTACAGTTGAGCATATTCCGAGCTCCCTCACTGTGCACCCTAAATTACAGGAAAGTGGAACTATATTCATTGTTTACATCACACATCTGACTCAAATTGAACTTAAGTTCATTACAACTACAAGTACTTTCTGAGATGAACTGCTATCTATCCATATTTCCCCAAACTTTAACTTATAAACTTGAACTTATTTTATTGGCATGGCATAGTCTCCAGCACCAAATATTCCTCCAGCTATTTAGGTTGCTTTTTCTTTCTTTAAGTCATGGCTTATAACTTATAACTGACAACATTAGCAGACTAGACATTTTCTCCAATCCTCACAATCTTGCACACCTCTTTAAAATAGGAATCATTTGCAAGATATAAAGTAATTTCAGCTGTCTCTACAGACTAGATATCATGAACCCCCTAACAAGGTGACAACTCCATGAAGTAACGGCAGAGAAGTCTAACCCAAAATCCCTCAGAGCACTTGTTCAGTATCTCCTCCCCTACCAGCAACCATGTTCTGTCAGGGTCACATGAGACAACACACAAGCTTGCAAGAGAACTCAACTCTCCCTATCTCCAATCATGCTCTGCCTAAGAGAGCAGCAGTTAGGCAGTGCACCAGACTACAATGGCCCTCAGACAGAACAGCATTTCTCATTTCCTTGGCATTTCTTTGCAGCATCTTTGAACTTTTTTTTAAATTATTTTTAGGCAATTGGGGTTAAGTGACTTGCCCAGGGTCACACAGCTCATGTCAAGTGTTTGGTCTGAGGTCAGATTTGAACTCGGGTACTCCTGATGTCAGGGCCAGTGCTCTCCACTGCGCCACCTAGCTGCCCCTCATTCTGAACTTTCTTTGCTCCTGATGTCACTTTTTTCTTGTCTTTTTTTAAATTTTTATTTGTCTTAATATCACATTTATTTCCTCTTTACCTTACCCATTGAGCCATCCCTAAACCTATTCAAAAAGAAATTTTAAAAAAAAGTTTAGCAAAATAAAAAAAAAACACACCAAACCCTATCTGACAATATATACAATATTCTGCTCCCATAAGCCCCCCACTTTAACAATGAAGGAAGGGAGATGTATTTTCTCCACTTCTCTCTGGAGATAAGCTTGGCCATTATAGTTATATGATATTTATTAATTTTTTTTCAATTGTCATTGTCTTCTTTGGGCCAATTCACAATGTAACTTTCAAGGAGTATATTATATGTTGTCATTTTTATTATTTTAAAGCACCTCTTACATTTTTAAAGCAACTGCTTACTTTTCAGACAGCCCATTTTCCCCTATAAGAGACTCATATATGTATTCTTTGATCTAAGCACTCAATAAACTTATATTTTCTCTTCTGTGGAACAAATTCTCCCCTCTGATCGCCTGACACAGATCAAGATTCCCTTTACCACTGTTATATTTGCCAACGTATAAAAAGATTTCCTTTTTTTATATTGAATCCTCTCTTATGTTCTGCTATGTACATGGCTATGTTTTTTTTTCTCATTTCCTATTTAAGTTTAAAATAAATTTTAAAAATTATCCAAAAAAGACTATATCTCCTATCCATAACTGTGAGAGATATATGTGACTTGCTTCTCTTCTAATTGTTTTTATGATACAATTTTTATTATTAAAATTAGATATTATTTAGAATGCATTACTGAATATGGTGTAAGGTGTTGATCTAAGGATAGTTTCTATAAGATTGATTTCTGTATTTTCAAGCATTTTTAACACATAAGATTTTGTTTTGCTAAGTAATTTATGTTTTCTACTTTATCATATACTTGGTTAATGACTTTCTGATTCTCCCTTGTCTAGTCTGTTGCATTGATATCTCTATTTTTTATTAAACAATAACAGATGTTTCCTCTGACTTCTGCTTTATAATATAGTTTGACATCTGGAAGCAGTATCCTCCCTTCCTTCCTACTTCTTTTCATCATTTCTCATATAGATAATATGAAGTTTTTGTTTTTCCAAATGATTTTGGTTATTATTTTATCAAGTTCTATAAAATATTCCCTTGGTAATTTGATAGGTATAGTTTTAAAAATGTAAATTAACTTTAGTGGTTTTGTCACTTGTACTTTATTAGCATGGTCTAGTCTTGAACACTGAATATTCCTCCAGCTATTTATGTTGCTTTTTCTTTCTGTAAGTTATGCCTTATAATTGAATCTATGAATCTTATATGTACTTAGGCCAATTCCCACCTAGTTTATGCATTTTGTAGTTATCTGGGATGGGATTTCCCTTTCTATGAATGCTTTATGGGTTTTATTATTATCATATAGAAATTTTATTTTATTTTTGAGAATTTATTTTGTAGCCTGAAACTCTGAAGAATATATTAATTTTCTCATGTAGTACCTTTGCTAATTCCCTAGGATTTTCCAAGTATATATCAGCAAGTAGGGATAGTTTTTTCTCCTCTTTACTGTATTTGGGTCTTTAATTTCTTTCTTCTCTTATTGCTGTTGCTAGCATTTCTGGGTCTATATCATATAATAATGAGGATAGTGTTCATCCTTATTTCAATCCTGTATTTATTAGAAAGTTATCTACTGTATCCCCCTTGAATATGATGCCTCCTTTTGATTTTAGATAGATGCTTTATATGATATGAAAAAGTCCTTCTATGATTATATTTCATAGACTTTTTAGCATAAATGAATGTTGTACTTTGCCAAAGGCTTTTTTCTGGATTTACTGAGATGATCCTTTGGTTTGGGATGTTTTGGTTTTTAAGGTGATTAATTATATTGATTGTTTTCCTAATGTTGACCCATCTTTGTATCCCTAATATAAATTCCTGTTGGTTATAAAGAATGATTTCTTGGATAAATTGCTGTAGTCTGTTGGACAATACTTTGTTGAAAAATTTTGAGTCAATATTCATTAATGATAATGACCTACAGTTTTCCTTCTGTGTTTTACCCTTCCTCAGTTTAGTGAGTAGGACTATATTTTGTCTCATAAAAGGATTCTGGCAAAATGATTTCTAAATTTTTTGAGAATAATTTGAGAAGTATAGGTACTAATTAGTCTTTAAAAGTTTGACAGAATTCTCCTGTGAACCCATATAGGACCAATTTTCACCCCCTACCACCACTTTTGAGAATTCTTTTTACAGGGAGCTGTATATATATCATTTTTCTGAGACTGGGCTATTTAAGATCTCTATCTGGTCTTCTGATAGTTTTGATGTTTCATATTTTTTATGGTATTCCTCGATTTCTTTTATGTTCTCAGTTTTACTAGAATATAACTGTGCACAATATGTTGTGATTACTCTTTTGTTTCTTCTGGTTTTATTGTAATATCACCTTGCTCATTTTGCTATTTTATTTATTTGATTTTATGCTTTCCTCTTTTTAACCAGATTAGATAAGGTTTATCAATTTTATTAGTCTTTTCAAAGAACCAGCTTTTAGTTTTACTTTCTATTTCTATGTTTTTTATTCCAATTTACCTATTTGTCCTCTAATTTTAGTATCTCCTCTTTTAAGCTTATTTTCAATTTATTTGTTTACCTTCCAACTTTTAAATCCATATTAAATTTATTAATCCTCTCTCTCTCTCTTTGTTAGTGTATCTTTGTAGGGATATGATTTTCCCCCTGAAAACTATTTTAACTGAATCCAAAAAATAAATAGTATCATTTTCTTTTGCATAATTAATTGTTTCTATTACTTGTTCTTTGATCTACTTAGAATTTCATTATTAGTATCCATGTATGTCCATGTCTTTTGTTTGTGGTCCTTGAACTAATGACTGTTTTTTTTTTATTGTGTAACGTTCCATAAAATGCAATTCTTTTTACATTTGTAACATCTCAGTGCCCTGGTACATAATAATTTTTTTGTAAAATTTCTATGTTGTGCTCAGAAATAGGTATATTCATTTGCAGTAATGTTTACAAGATTTCATAAGTCTTTTAGCTCTACTTTATCCAACAATGTGTTCAGTTTCATATTTTCTCTTCTGTTTATCTTTCTGTTACACTTATCCAAAACAGAGAGAGGGACATTGAAATTTCACTATTTTATTTTTATATCTTCTGAGAGCTTGATTAATGTTTCCTTTATGAATTTGGATGCTAAGACATTCAAAGCATATAAGTTTAGTGATGATACTGGTTTCTTGTCTATAGTTTTTTTTAGAATAATGTAGTTTCCTTGTTTATACCATTTAATTTTTCAAATGTTTCTTTTTGCTTTGTGTGAAAGAATGATTATGACTCTTGCTTTTTTGGATTCATTTTAAGCATGGTAATTTTTTTCACATTCCCCTAAGTTTTATTTTCTGTATATTTTCTTTTTTAAATGTGTTTCTTATAAACAACACATTGTAGCATTTTGATTTCTAATCCAATCTGTCACTCTTTATTATTTTATTGGATTGCTTAATCCATTCACATTTTAAGTTACGAGAATTAGGTTTATATTTTCTTCCATTTGTCTCTAATATTGATTTTTTTTAAGTTATAATGTTTCCCTCCTCTTCCACTATAAACAGAGAATTATGTCTCTTCAGTTACTTTAACTTAGTCTTTTTTAGGTGGCTGTACTCCAACTGGCTCTTTTTTCCTCCCTGACAATACTCCCCTCCCATTTGTTACCCCTTTTTCTTTGGAGTTTTGCTCATTAATTCTTTTTTTTTCTTTCTTGTTTTTATCTGGTTATTTAATTTCCCTTTCAGTTAGTCAAAGAGATTTTCCCTTTCTTCTCCCTCCCCCCTTCAATTAATCCTGTTAATTAGCTTTTAAATTTTGTTTTCTGTGCCTCTTTCCAGAAAGAATTTCTCTTACTCTCTTCATTTTCCACTCTCTGTCTACTCTAGACCTTTTTCTCTGCTTCATGATTCCTATGATTACATTCTTTACATTACTATTCTTTGTAAAATTTCCAAGGTATCCATGCTTGGCTCTCTCCTCTTGGCACTTTCTACCACTGCATCACAGAACATGGATTTCCCCCTTTTTCACTGTGCCTCATTCTCAGAACAATGCCAATTCCAGGAGGTGACAGAAAGGATACTGCCCAATGGTAGGACCACCCAGCAGCACATCCCTGATTACATATCCCAACACTGATCTATACAGTTCCCCATGTGTCTCAAAATCTCTTCCCTGGGCATATGACCTCTTATTCCTTAGATGCCAATTGCCCTTGGTAAATCCAACGCCCTTTCCTCACACATACACACACACACACACACACACACACACACACACACACACACACACACACACACACACACGCTTCCAAGATCAGATGAGTGATCTTTTGAAGTAACAAATCCCCAAACAACACCTAGTAAAAGGTCACCATCTCCCTTCACAGAACTCTTTTCCTTACCCATGGGAGCATTCAGCAGTAGAATTCCCTCCATCACCAAAGCAAACCTCCCTGTTTTCCTTCCTTTTTCAATCCTTCTCCCCTAAACCTCCTCATCCACTTCCCAGCAGGTTTTTCTCTTCCTTAGATACCATGAGGTTCAATATTCCCTCCTTTCTAAGCCTTTGATTTGATCTAGACAGATCTCATCTTACTCCCCTCTATCTCCCTGCTTCTTTCTCCTTCTCATGTAATTTCTTATTTTGTAATGCTGTCCCACAAAAATGATTCACCTGTAGTCAGGATGTCACAAGGTTCTGTCCACAATGCCCATCTCTCCAGTATTATCTCCACCTGACTTCTTCCTTCACTTCTATCTTTCTGTGCACATTTAGGAATATGTCTCTAACTGGTCTCACAGTTGTTGCTCTATTGATGTTGTCCTTGCATGCTAAATTTGTTCATTCCTCCTTCATTTCTATTGTCTGGAACAGACAAACTCAAATAGAATTGGGAGCTACTAAACCATACAGAAGGATCCCTGTCAGCTGCATATTGACTTAGAAAATCACATATTCATATTATCTATGTTCTATTGTGCTTTTTATTTATTTTGTTAAACATTTCTCAATTACATTTTAATTTGGCTTGGGTCTCACTCAGGAATGTTGCCAGCAGCAATGTAGACTGCAGGCCATGAGTTCGATACCCCTAGTCTAGAGTTTTCAAGAGGCAAATAATCTCTTCAGATCTTGTGTTCTTTCTCAGAATGTATCAAATGCTTCTTTATTATTGAACATTTATCTTTTTTCATTTTGGCTAAGCTTGGTTTGTAGGGTAGGTCACTCTGATCTATATCTTGAAACATGCCAGCTTTGTGACAATGGATAGGTGTAATCTTAGTAATTAAAAAAATGCTAAAAAAAAAAGCTATTATGATAAATTACAGATAAGCTGCTGATCTACATAAGTTGAGTGTGTTGAACTTTTCTGTTCCACCATGGATCTGAACTCCCTTTCCTCTTAACCAAAAGGAGAAAAATAAAGTTTCACTATAGTTTTATTCAAAAAAATCTTCTACTTCATCATTGTTACAGATCCTTTCTCCCTTACCACAGCCCTTCTAGGAGGAGAACATCTTTGTGTTTCTACAGCAGAAACATTTAATAACCTGATGCTAAGTTCCTTGGAACTTCTTTAGTGTGGTTTTTAGCTAACTTAAATACAATATGCCAGTGAGCTTGTACTTAAAGCCTGTCTAGATGTGTAGGACATGCCAGAACTTGTATTTCCATGCCAGGAGTCCAAGGTCAGTCAGTCAATAAGCATTTATTTATTAAACGCCTACTATGTGATAGGCACTGCGCTAAACCCTAAGAATATAAAAAGAGGAAAAAGACTGTCCATAAAGATCATCTCTAACAAGGGGACATCAGAAGAGGGCTTTGGTGGAAATATTCTATAGTTTTTGTTTTTGTTTTTTGCTTTCAAAATAAAGCCTTGGAGAACCAATTAAAAGTGCCTTTTATTTATTCTAGAGATAGCATGAGAGTCTGAGTACCTTTCTGAAAAAGCTAGGCTGGAGGAAATAAAGATGAGAGAAGGTGTGAAGTCAGTGAGAAACCAAGCCCGAGTGAGACAGCAAGTCTTGTACTGGACTAGAAGTATCTATGTTTTGAGGTGGCAGAAGGGTGTGGGGGAGGGAGAGCTGGGAAGAAAGGCAAAGAAGAGAGAGCCAAAGGACCACATTTTGGCTTTTCTATTTACTAATTCCATGGCATTCTCCTCTCTAAGACTCAATTTCCTTTATTATAAAATGAGGCAGTTGGACTAAAAGAATGGCTAAAGTCCTTTGTTTCTAGAAACCCTCTGGTTCTATGAGACAGTTTCCTTCCTATTGCACTACAGATTGACATCTGAAATGTAGTATATGAAAAATAGAACCCATCCTCTCTTCCCAGTTCTGCACTGGCTTTCTTGGCAACATCTACATCATGGTCTAGCTGTAGAACTATCATATTAGTAGTATCTAAGTTTTGAAATCATGGCGTTATTTTGAACTCATCATTCATCTGTCTTTGGTTCCTTCCCTCACATCCAATTAGTTCCCAAACTTTATCAATCCATGCTCCACAATCTATATTTGTGTGTGTAAGAGAGAGTGAGACAGAGACAGAGAGACTGAGACAGAGAGAGAGAGAGAGAAAGTGTGTGTGTGTGTGTGTGTGTGTGTGTGTGTGTGTGAGAGAGAGAGAGAGAGAGAGAGAGAGAGAGAGAGAGAGAGAGAGAGAGAGAGAGAGAGAGAGAGAATTTTCCCCTGGAAGTCAACTGTAGCCACTACCATTCCCCAACTCCTTGTACTGTCTGGATTAGCCACATGGCACTCAGAATTTATTGCATGCCTACTATCCAAACTATTATGATAAGTCTTACTGGGGTATATTAAAGGAATATAGGTAAGAAATTATCAAGAAATCAGTTGTTTCAATTAATTAAATCAAGTATCAGGCTATGCAGTTTTGTGGACAGACTGAATTTACTCATTTTTCAACTATTTTTTTTGTTTTTTTTTTCTTTGTATCTATAGACACTTGCATTCTTTGGGATTTTTCATTTTGCTTTGTGTGAAAATTGCATTTTAATAAAAAATGAAAAGTTAAACAAATCAAACCACAAAAACTAGATGTAGCAGTTCAGTGCAAGAAATTCATTCTGATTCTATAAACCATTTGGAAATTTAGAGTCCTTTTTGTTGCAGAAAACTCTGCTTTTCAGAGTAGCCCATTTAAAAGTTAATAATTTATGTTTTAAATGTTGTGAGTCACTATTTTAAAAAGCCTCTACAGCCTAATTAATGGACTATTCTGGAAAAGATTCAGTAAAATGCTTAATAATTTTGTTTAAAAGGTGTTTGTCCTGAAAATCAGTTTATTTATGGCTGCACATAAATACAGAGTGTTATCCATATTATTTATGCTTGACTAATAAATGACATCCTCTACTCATAAAATGACCTTGGGAGCAGATCTTTTAGTCCTTTTTCCCCACCCTCTAATGAATACTTCCCATAAGCCCCTTCTCTGTTACTTTTATGGAAATATTGTGGAAAAGCTGAATTTAAAATGACAGTCTATATTTTATTCTTATGTAGCCATTTAACAAAATAAATAAAAAACTGACAATCCAAACTTTTGATTTATTTCTTGAGTAACCCAGAGCACTTGTCCCTATGTACTCTATCAGTCTCAAATTACATTCACACTGTCCTTTGTGTTTGCATGTCATCATATTTAATTTCTTACTTAAAAGGCATCATTTCTGTAGCCCATAAGTAGACTGAGAAATAACACTACTCAACATCCTTAGACCACTTTTTTCTAAACATATCTATTTAGGTCATTCCAAAATAATGAATTTGCTTTGGATTGGATGGCTATGGTATTAAGTAATCTGGGTACTTGGCCAATTCTCACTTTATTTTGTGTAGTATAGACCTGGCCTTGGGTAGGGTACTGGCTGGAAGTTGCATGGTGACAAATTTAAGCTTTATTTAAAGAAAATCTTTAAAATTATTAAGACTAGACAGAATAGGAATGCATTACCTGAGTAGAATAGTGGCTTCCTTCGCAGGAGATCATCATCAAAGGTCATCCAACTACTTGTTGGGTGTGTTGTAGTAAAGATTATTTTGTGGGTACAGATTGAACCAGATGGCCACTGAGATCCCTTCCAAATCTCCAGTTCTGTGATTTCATATATTCATTACCCCTGACAGTACATAAAACCAGGCTCCAGAAAATTCAACGCAGAGGCATGCCTTGTCCCCAAACACACAAAGAGCCAGGATTGGAAATCTTGAGATTTTAGCTTCTTTTCTGATCACTTAATCACCGAACAGTCCACTGCCTATCAGAACACCAGGCAATTAGCAGAAGTTAGGGTACATCTGGAGGAAAGTGTAGGACCCACTCCAGATGCTTCAGTCCTTAGCCCTTTAATCTAAAAGCATGATAAAGAATCCCTAGTTGAGAGTTACCAAGAAGTTCTAAATGAGTTTTATATTCATTAAACCTTGTGGATTAGGGATGAAGGAAAACCATTTTAACTCGGGACAATTTAGCCTTTGGAATTTGTCTGACTCTTCCAAGCTTTAAGGAGACTAAAGCAAAATGAACAGAACTCCAGCTGTGGGGATTTAGGAAAAACAGAATATAATCAACAACAATAACAAACTCACATGATACAGTTGGAAAATGTTTAAGAAAAATAGACAGACGTTGTGTTTTGTGATTGCTCAACTGCACTAGCTTGCCACGTCATTCAGGAGTGAGGGAGGGCACTGGAATGGGAAAGAAATGTTCTCTTTCTAGCTCCAATCTGGAGCGGAGGACTGCTTAATAAGTTTGATTTGTTGTGTTTTTCGCAAGTGGTAAAACTGTCTCCCTTTCTCTTAGCCAATGGCTCAGCTACGTATGTGGATGGCAGCATGTAGTCATTCATATTTGATCAAGTCATAATTGTTCCCTCATAGTGTGGCCCAAGTCATTATATGTGCTTGCAATGGTGTGTGAGTCTCCGGGTTGCAGATTCTCTGATTCCTATTTATTTCATCTTGATGTTGAGTGGATGTAGTGAGGATGTTTCCAGAATATCCTGGGCTGGCTTAGATTGTATGATGTCATGGGAAGATCAATGGATCTGAAATAAGAACTTTTCAAATGATTGTTTTTCTACTAAATGCTGTTGTGACCTTTGTCAAGTCACTTAATATCTAATCATCAGCATCCCTATCTATAGAACAAAAGGGTAAAAGCAGATGAGTCTAAAGTCCCTTCAAACTCCAACTCTTATGACTCTATCAAGTGTCCAAATTAAGAAGTAAGACCTGGGGAATATTTTACTCTTTTTTATTCAGTTTTCTGTTTTTAATTGACAAGCATTTATTTTCTCTACCTCCCCCCCACAAAAATAAAAGAAGGAAAAACCTTTATAATAGATATAAAGTCAAAGAAAACAAATTCTCACATTGGTCAATTGGTCACATAAAAAAAATGTGCCTCTCCAAACTGACAATTGAGGGGATGCCCATCAATTGTGCAATGGCTGAGCAAGTTGTGGTATATGAATTTAATAGAATACTATTGTGCTATAAGAAATGATGAGCAGGCAGACTTCAGAAAAACCTGGGAAGACTTACATGAATTGATGCTGAGTGGAGTGAGCAGAACCAGGAGAACATTGTACATAGTAACAGCCATATTGTGCAGTGATCAGCTATGACAGACTGCTTATTAAACTTAAAAATGTGTGTGCCTACTTTTTTTTTTTCTGGAAAGGCCAGTTGCTAAACATTTAGCAGCACACATCTGTACTGCTCTATAAACATTGTTCAGCAGAAATGCCGGTCAAATGCTCAGGGAATGAAGGCATCACCAAACTGGAGGTCTGCTGACTTGTCTAATAATAACTGCCCTTTATATAACACTTCAAGGTTTGCAAAGTGCTTTACATTCATTATTTCACTGGAGCCTTTCAACACCCACTAGGAAGAAATTTCAGTGATTCACCAAACCAATTTAAAGGCATCAGGAAGGTCCCTCTGAGCTAGAGTTGGTCCTTCGAAACTGGCTGGAACTAGTGAAGGAAGGAGTTTGGACTGAAAGCTAGTGTTTGCAGACAAAGTGAATAGTTTGATGCATGGTGGATGAGAATAGTAGTGTGACATTCATTTCACCATGAAAATGAATCACTATTTTTTTGTGGACTAGTTTGTGAATGACTACCAAGTGGAAGTTATTCCGGCATATTTAATAGGTATAGAACTTGGAAAGAATGAGTAGAATGATTGACTGGGAGAGAGGATTCACAAGTGGTTCAAGAGGATGAATGAGTAAGCAGGGTTGGAAGTTTGGGCAACTTCAGCTATGTATTAAGTCCTGATCAGAGTGGGATTATGTATTATGAGTCTAGATCCTCATACCCTATGCATTGATACATTCCAATTGAAAACAATGATGAGAGAAATCAATAAAACAATACAAGGGCTGAAATTAAGGAAGATCTTGAAGAACCAAGCAAATGTTTGTGTCAAGTGACACAATGACCCTTCAGTGTAGCATATTTGATCTCCTACTAAGTTATGTAATTCCTGCATATTCTGAGCTATTTTTTTAGTTCTGCTTTGAGAATAAGGTGGGGTGTGGGGGGAGTGGGAAGGTGGGAAGGCATACAAGGTGACCTAATATATAAGGTATACCTGAGTGCACGTGACGGTTTTATAATGTATAAAAAAGTGGGACTAGATAATGTCTAGTGCCTACACACTCTGTGATTCTATTGATTCCACAAATGTATATGGCTATCTTGTACTTTTTAAAAGGTAAAAAAAAATTATCAAGACAAGATTATATATACCACTAGACCCTAAAGAAGTATATGGCAAGGATTTTTAACTCATTCTTGTTTGCTACATCCACAGGGCTCCAGAAATATTTTATATAGAGGTTTGATATTTCATATGAAAAATACCATTGGCTTGTTTCACCTCTTTTATGGCAAATTTTCCATCCACAAATAAATTGCTCTCCTACACAGACATGAGCAGCATTCAGGGTGGGACAACCTTCACCATGTAGGTTGGGCAAATTTCCATGATGCCAGGCAACCAGGCAGACCTTCCAAGGAGTGACAGATCCTCTCTCCTTACTTTTTGCACTTCTTGCATTTTTCCATTATGAAGAAAGAAGTTACCCCAAGGCCCAATGGACAAACATCTGATTGTCCTCTGGCAAAGTCATAACTTGGCAAGGGCCCAATGGAAGTGTAGGGAAAGATGAGTATAGCTTGAAGAAAAACAATTAGAAGTACAATCACTTCCTGACATTTGCAGTTTAAGAGGAAAAACTGGAAAACAATGAGATTTGGAGAGACATGAACAATTATTTGGTTTCAGATGATGAATCAGGTAGCTTAAAGCTTGTGCAGAGCGAACCGTGTAATGAAACATTTTAACATGCTAAGTGCTCAACCTTGGCAGACCCATAAGAAAAAGCTCCAAACTTTGGCACCTCTCAATGGAGCTCATAAGAGACACATGCACACACAGAGAGCGGTTTCAGATGTTATGTCATTTCCACCCTTCAGTTAGAAGGAAGTTACAGTCCTTGGTTTCTGTCATTAATTACCCACTGTGCTAAAGATGCAAAAGGTTATTATTAACCTTTTATTATTATTAAATATTTATTAGCTAGTTACAAAATTAATAAGTAAATTTGAGTCACAAAAATTATAAGTAAATATAATGTAACCTTTCTGCCTTTCAAAAAAAGTAAGTAAATCTGCATTAACAGGACTGCATTAACAAATGTTCTTATTTGTCTGAGTAAGATGTTTAATCCCCCAAACAAAGCAATCAGGAAATCAGAAAGAGTGTCCTTTAACGGACGAAAAACACTGCCAGAGATGGGGAAAATATCCTAACAATAATTGTTTTGGGATTGTTGTTACCCTAACATATCTCATAGGAATCCAATAAAAGACAATATTTGCTATTACAGAAAAGGTGAATTTCATAGAATCTTACAAAATTTCATGGTTTTGAGGGCCTCAAAGGCCATTCCATCACACCTCTAACTGAATAAGACTCCTTTCTATAGCCAATCCTTTCACTGCCAAGCAGTGAATACCCAGTTTTCACTGAACCAATTCTTGTAAGGAGAAACTCTAATACCTAAGGCATGGTAATCTATTTTTGGATTTCTCTAATTATTACAAAAGTGTTTTTTCCTCAAAGTATCAGGCTAAAATGTTGTTCTCTGCCACTTTAACCCACCACTCCTACTTCTAAACACTGGGTCCATGCCCAGAACATCTAATCCCCCTTCAATATAACCTTTAAAATACTTGAAAATAAGTATCCTCTTCTCTTCTCCAAATTAAATATCCCCAGATCCATCAATCAATTAAAGTAGAGCTTTATTTACATCAAGTGTCTTGATTCTCCTTAACATTTTTCTGAGTGGTCTCCAGATTATTAATATTCTTCCTAAAATGTGGTGCCTAGTACTGGACAACTCTCCAGGTTGAACCTGATCAGAGTAGAGTGAAGTAGGACTGTCACTTTCTCTCCTTTTGGGAAATTAGTCTTCTCAATTCGGTCTAAGATTTTATTACTTTTTTTTTAATATTCAAGACTGTTGAATATATTGTTTATAATCCATAATCCTTCTCAGTGAACTGCTATCTAGAACCACCTCCCCCATATTAAGCTTTTGAAGATATTTTTAACTCAAGTGTAAGACTTAATATTAAATTTCATTTTATCAGACCACTCCAACATTCTAAAATGTGAAGATTGTTTTGGATCTTAACTCTATCATCCAAATTTTTCAGCTAATATTTTCAACTTTGAGTCTTTCCCAAATTTGATGAGCTTTCCATAAATATTTTTTTTTATCTAAATCAGTGGTAGAAATGGTATAAAAAAAGGCATTGGGATATGCCCACAGATTCCTGGTGCATTTATAACCTTATAAAATCCATGTCATCAAGGTTGAGTAGAAAGACCATTGAACTTAAGCTCAGGGAGATTAAGTGCATTGCCTAAGATCAGAAGGGCAGTAAATGTTTGAGTTATGACTTCAGGTTTATGGAATCTGTTTTCTCATTTGTAAAATGGGGATATTTGTACTTTCTAAGAATTGTTATGAAGAAAACAGCACTCCTATCTCCCCCTCTCTCACTCTCTCTCTCTCTCTCTCTCTCTCTCTCTCTCTCTCTCTCTCTCTCTCTCTCTCTCCCTCTCTCTCTCTCTCTCTCCTCTTCTCTCTCTCTCGTGTGTGTGTGTGTATGTGTGTGTGTGTGTGTGTGTGTGTGTGTGTGTATGGAAAGATATATATATATAGATATAGATATAGATATATATAACATATATGTATATATATATATACATACACACACATACATACATACACACACACATATTCTACATGAACATATTCTGAAGTGAGAAAGAAAGGGGAGCAGGATTAAAATAGGTGAAACCTAGGTGAGATTTATGTCTCTACCTTTGCCAGAGGGATGAAGCAAAAACAATTGAGCAGTTTTATTGGTTCTGCTCATTGCTCATAGAACCATTGATTATATGTTTAAACTATAAGGGACCTTAGACATAATCTAGTCCAATTCTTTCTTTTCACAGATGAAGAAAGTGAGAAGTGGAGAGTAGCTCTTACATAGTCAGGGTCAGACAGCTAGTACTTGTCTGAGGCAGGATTTGAATCCTGGTTTTCCTAGCTCCAAGTCCATCATTCTATTAACCATTTCACACTGCAACCACAGAGATAATTTTTTCAATTACTTTTTTGGCATCAAAATCAAATGAATCATAAAACAAGAAGATATGCTCTATAAAGATGTTCATTAGTTCCATGTTGGATTTCCTATATAATTCCAAAAGAAGAATCCCCTATCAGTTATGAAGTTCTCCAGATGTTCCTATTTCCTGATGCGATTTTCCTGATTCTTTTGAGCACATAATTATTATAGGGTATGTTTTAGGGATAGGGTCTGGAAAAAGAGAAATGGGAAAGAGGGAAGAAAGGATGCTGAATTTCTTTAGGTTGTTACAGCTAATAAACATTTTTGGTTCACTGTATCTTCCCTAGTTTCATTTGGCAACCAAAATCAACAGTAGCAGCTTTCACAAGACAAGAAGTTCTTTGAAGTATAAGTGATAAGAATGAAGTTTATCTGCCCCTAAGTATTCCACCATCATGGTGAAGTGCAAGGAGTGGTCTCTTACATATGATTCAAAATTAAATATAGATTGATAGATAAATATAGTAGACAGAAAGGCAGGTAGATTGCTCAGTGGATAGCCAGGAATCAGTAAGACAAGTTCAAATCCAGCCTCAAACACTTACAAGCTACATGACACTGAGCAAGTCACATAACCTTCATTTGCCTCAATCCTGTGGAAAAGGAAATGGCAAACCACTCCAGTATCTTCACCAAGAATACCCCATGGACAATATGGTCCATGGGGTCACAAAAAATCAAACACGACTGAAACTACTGAACAATAGATAGACATTTTTGTTGACTTTATTGTTTTAATTTTTTGTTTTATCACCTCATTTTTTGTTTTATTAGTTTTATTACCTTTATCACCTCAGATTCATGGGGTCTATGTTGCATAGTAGAAAGACTACTGAATTTACACTTAGAGATCTAAGTTTATATCTGTATTCTGGCAGATGCTATCTATATGACCATGAATGCCTCTGGACCTTGGTCTTCTCTATAAAATCAGTTGGTTAGAATCTATGATCTCTAAGGCCCCTGTTGACTCTGAGTGGCATGACCCTGCTAAACTGTAAAAGCCACAGTCTGGAACTGTTTGATCTAAATTTTATTTCTCTCTCAACCTAGCAGAGTGCTCTGGCTCACCTTAGTTAATGTATTCTGTTGGATCAGTAAAAGTTGACTCCCTCCACCATTGCAGACTGCCCCCCAGCCACATAGAATGATTGAGTTTCAGGAGTACCAGCAATGTCAGTAGTCATGAAAGGACCTGAAAAGGAACTCTTCTGCAAACCCAATAAAAATCTTGCATGAGTGGAACTCCCCCAACCTCCCGAGGCCTTCCATTTCATTGTGAGATGGTTTTAATTGCTAAGATATGTGTTGTGGGTGGGTGGTTTCTTTGTTTTTGTTTTCCCTGACTACTGGCCATATTTGTTTTTTTTCCAACTTTCACGCATTCCTACCAGTTATGCCCTCTGGTGTCAAACAATACAAATCTTACACCTTCTTATCCTGTGTAGTTTTGGCCCTTGTCCTACATAAATCCTCCAAAGACTATATACTGTGAATCTCTTAATAATTCATGGGTAGAAAGAACAACACTAGGGCTACCCATCTGTTCTCCCTTCTTTTCAATATGTATATTTGTTTTTGTTGGGTCTATGCTATATCAAAGCTCACCCCCCAGAGGCTGGTTCAGTCATCTCTTAACATGTGTCATATGTTTGTGCCGTCCTTACTAAGAAAATCAGCTTTCTAGTAACAATTTTTGTTTTGTTAAGATTATAGCAACCAAGAGGAGGACTTGAAACCTCAGTGAATTAAGTTATTTTGTTTTTGGTCATCTGCATGACCTACGCTAAAAGACAGGGACTGAATTGTTGTATTTGTGGTTTATTTTACTTTTGTTTTTGTACATCCAGAGCCCCGCACAGTACAGATGCTTAAGGAAAGTTTGATGCAATTATAATTTGCAAACAGAGTTCAGTGTAGAGGTTAATATGATTCTCTTTACTGTGGAGCACACACTATAGACTGGAATTTTTTGTTCTGCAATCAAAGCCCATCCTCCTCCACTTACCAGTTTTGTTGGAAACCACAGGAGGCCCCTCTTTCCCTAAGTGGTTGATCTTTTTCTCTCCTCTCTATAAGCCACAAGGTTCCAAAGCCAAACTCCTACTGTGTCTCTTACCATGGGATCCCGCATCAAATATCCATTATAGAAGAAAAGGAATTGAGTCCAAAAATACGTGAAGCATAGCCAAGATTCAAATCTCCCAGGTTAAGGAGAAAATGTTGGAAGCAACAAGGGAAAAAAAATTAAACCTCATGGAACTACAAGACCTATCAGCTACTACATTGAAGGACTGTAGGTCTTGGAATACTGTATTACAAAGACCGAAACAGTTGGAGTTACAACTAAGAGTAACTTATCTGGCAAAGTTAAGTACGATCCTGAATAAAAAGAAAGGACATTTAACAAACTCAAAGACTTTCATGTTTTTTTGTGACAAAAAACCCAGAACTTAAGGGAAAATTCAACATATAATATCCAGGAGAAATATAAGGTAAACATTAAAGACCAATTATAAGAGATTGAACAAGCTATAATTTGTTTATATTATATATGTGGCAATATTAGCAATATTCTTATTATTGTCATTATTATTTGGGTAGTTTGAAAAAAGGCACAGGCTGAGCAGAGCATGATGGGGATGATTCTGAAAAAATCCTGTGTGGAGATAGATAAAAAGGAGTAATCATCTTATGCAAACGAGGCATAAAAGGAAAAGTACAAGAAGCTACTATCGGGAGAGTGGGTAGTGGTACAACCATACTCTGATTGGGAATGGGTTAAAGAAGGAACAACGTGTGTGTGTGTGTGTGTGTGTGTGTGTGTGTGTGTGTGTGTGTGTGTGTGTAGACACATATATACATACACACATATATACATATATATGTATGCATGTGTGTATACACACACGTATGTATGTATATATGTATAAAAGTCTTCTAAATTCAGAAATAAGAGGGAAAGGGGATACAGTAGAGGGAGAGTATAAGAGAGAGACTCTTGGAGGGGTGGGTAGGTTAAGGAATAGGAGGGCAAGGTAGTGAGTAGAAGTAAAACAAAGGAGTGAGGAGAGATAGGGTAAATAGAGTGAGAAGGATAGTGAGGAAACATAGGAAGGAGGAAAATTTACAACAAGTAATTATAGCATCAAATGTGAATGGGATGAATTTACCCATAAAATGGAAATAGATAGCAGTTTAAAACTTTGAATTCAACAACATATTGCTTTCAGGAAACATTATAAAAATGAGAGATAGACACAAAGATAAAATAAAGGTCAGGAGTAGAATTTAGTCTACAAAAAAAAAAAAGCAGGGACTGGAGGCAGCTAGGTGACCCAGTGGATAAAGCACCTGAATTCAGGAGGATCTGAGTTCAAATCTGGCCTCAGACACATAACACTTACTAGCTGTGTGACCCTGGGCAAGTCACTTAACCCCATTGCCTAGCATGAAAAAAAAAAGCAGGGATTGTAATCATGACCTCAAAGTTAAAGTTAAAATAGATTTAATCAAAAGTGAAAAATAAGGAAACTACACTATGTGTCAGCAATATCATTCAATATTGCTTTAGACAGTATAAAATGCCTGTGTGTATACCTGCCAAAACAGACATAGGAATTATATGAACATAATTATAAAATGCTTTTTATACAAATAAACTCAGATATAAATAATTGAAGTAATATTTATTATTCATGGGTAGGTAAAGCCAATATAACTTTTAAAATGACAATTTGGGGCATAGTGGATAGAGCTCCAGCCTTGGAGTCAGGAGGACCCAAGTTCAGATCTTGCCTCAGATACTTGACACTTACTTAGCTGTGTGACCCTGGGCAAGTCACTTAATCCTGATTGCCTCATGAAAATAAATAAATAAATATATGAAATAAAATAAAATGACAATTTGACCTAACTAACCTATTTATACAATGCCATTCCAATTAAATTACTAGAAAATAGAAAAAAAATTAGGAAAATACAAAAAAAAACCAAAGTTCATTTGGAAGAACAAAAGATCAGGAACTTTAAAAAAAACAGGGAAATAAAAAGAAAGAGAAGTAGTCAGACTTTAAACTATATTATAAGCTGAGAGCATTGCTGGAGTATAAAAAGGATAATTCCAATTATTTTAAATTAAAATTTTCTTGTATAAGTAAAACCTATGTAGCCTACAATAGAAGGAATACAGAAAACTAGGGGAAAATCTTTCAAAGAGAATCTCTCAGGATGTGATCAGGTTGTAATATTGCTGCAGTATAGGGAATGATGAGCTGGTTGATTTAGAAAAAACATGGAAAGAACTGGACTTATGAAGGAAGATGCTATCCACCTTCAGAGA
Source organism: Phascolarctos cinereus (assembly GCF_003287225.1). NCBI lineage: Eukaryota > Metazoa > Chordata > Mammalia > Diprotodontia > Phascolarctidae > Phascolarctos > Phascolarctos cinereus. The sequence continues at coordinate 101,137,370 of NW_027555847.1, forward strand.
AACAAATGATAGGAGAAAATAAGCATGGTATGGTCTTACATATATGTGTATGAGTGTATATGTGTGTATATATATATATATACATATGTATGTGTATTTATATATGTATATGTATACATATATGTATCTGTGTATATATAATCTATGTATATGTATATGTATATGTGTATATATATATATATGTATATATAATACTAAATTATAACCTTCTTTGAGGGGAGGAGAAGGATTGGAAAAACAAAGTGAAAATTACACAGCAGAAAACAAAAGAAAACCAACTAGGAAGCAAATAAAACCTAGGCAACTTTGAAAACAGTGCTTAGTACTTATTATATAGGTTTTCTTGAAATGGAAATGGATTGTTTTATGTTAAGTCCTGTCTTATGGTCTGCTGAGTACAAGGCATTTTTTTTTCTTTTCTCATCTTGTATTAGAGTTTAAAAATGTAAAACTCCACCAAAAAAAGTGAAGCAGACGTTTGGCCCTCTTGCCTGGCCCTTTCCTAACCTGTCCCTTCCCATGTCATGGAACAATGAGATCCACAAAAAACCTCTGGGGAAGATTGTGTCTCAATACTCATGGTAAAATCAAGGTCATCTACTTAGAGCACATTTGGAGAAATTAATGTTTAAAACATAGGTCTTCCCTTTGAAGATGACATAGGATGTAAATGTTTACTTATAAAAATAGGTATCCAATAGGCAATTGCAGAATTGCTTAATTTCTTAGGCCTCTTTGTGACTTTATGTAAAATGAGTCATTGTTCTTTTCATTTTCAAGTCAACATATGAGGTCACCATACCACTGAACATTCACTGAATGATTAATAACCCATTGGCGGTGCTGCAGGCAGCTAGGTGGAATAGTGCACTGAATACTGTCCTTAGATTCAAAAAGATAAGTTCATTTCCTACCTACTAGCTATGTGACCTTGGGGAAGTTATTTAACTTTTTAAGTTTCAGTTTCTCCATCTGTGAACTGGGGAAAATAATAGTACCTATCTGGTTTAATTGTTATGGGGGATCAAATAAGTTATGTATAATTTTTTGTAATACTTAAAGTGCTATATGAATTTTAGATATTTTATTATTATTGTTGTTATTAATGATCAGATGTTATCATCTGGACTTAGGTTAAATAGAAAATAGAATCACAGTCTTGTAGAATTCCAAGGAACATCAGAGGAAATTTCATTCCAGCCTCTGGAAACATGAATTCCTTCGAACAGTATCATCCAGCCTCTCTTTGAAGAATTGTAGTGATGGTGTACTTACTTCCTTGTAAGACTTCCCATTGTACTTTTTGACAGCTTTAGTTGTTATGAATTTTTTCCTATGTTAAGCTAAAATCTATGTTTCCTATGTTAAGCCATTATCCTTGATCCCTCCCTCAACAGTCAAGCAGCAGTCTATTCTGCATTATACGTGGCAATCCTTCATATACTTGAAGATATCCCCTTTCATATCCACCATTAGTCTTTTTTCAGCCTAATGATCTTCAGTTCTTTGGAAGTTTGAAAAATGAGTTAGTCCATTTACAAAAAACCTAGTAGTTATTTTGGTTCATTTGAACAGTAGAGTGGCAGGGAGAAAAGTAGAAGTCATGGAGGGTTCTTAGATTTTGCATTGAGTAGGCTCAAAGAAATAGCAGACAGCATTATCATATAGCTGTCCTAGACCCAGGGGTAGAATGGTGCTTGGACCTTGAGTAAGAGCCGTTGCTACAGCAAGTTTGTACCAGGATGGCCCAGAAAAATGATGTTTGACCCCTGGCTAGGATTAAGGCTTGTGAAACATTGGAATGTGCTCACTAGGAAGGCTGTGAACTTTCTCTTAAAGGCTTTTAAAGTATGAAAAGTTTTATTTGCTTGGATTGGTTTAATCATAAGCCACTCAAACTTTGTTTGAAGACCATGACTCTTTTATAGTCTAGTTAATCCTCAAGATAGGCCACATTTTGAAGATTCTGTCCCATAATATACTGATTTCATTAGTGGACTTTCTGTGTTCCCTCTCCCTTCCATAATGTTGGCCCAGTACAAGATAGTGGCATATAGTAACCCAGCCCATCACACACACACACACACACACACGCACTCAGATACCTCTGAATGATGGGTATAATAACATCTTCTGGGAAAACTTTCTCTTTTTTTAATTTTTAATTTATGGAATAAAATAAGCATTTCTATAATATAGTATAGTAAAACATGAGTGCACATGAAGCTGCATGTCTATTATATACAACTTGCTATTCCTTTTAATTATATAATAAAGTTATGTAAATCTCTTTTACTTTTTAACAATTTTTTTCTTCCTTCCCCCCCTCCCGCCCTAGAGATGGTTACTATTAGACACAAATAATAGATAGATAGATAGATAGATAGATGTAGTTACTTACAGATAGAGTATGTAGAAAGAGTATATATATATATATATATATATATATATATATATATATGTATGTATATATGTATATATACATACATATACATATTTACATATATAGGTAAAACTATTCTATACATACTTCTATTTATCAGTTCTTTCTCTGGATTCAGATAGCATCTTTCTTCATATGTCCTTTATAGTTAATTTGTATATTTATAATACTCAAAAATGACTTCATTTGCTCAAAGTTGTTCTTAAAGCAATATTGCTGTTACTGTATACAATGTTCTCTTGGTTCCCCTCATTTTGCTCTTTATTATTTCATGCAAGTCTTTCCATGTCTTTCTAAGAGCATTAAGCCCATCATTTCACATAGCGTAGTAGTATTCCATAACAGTCATATGTCACAACTCAGTAAGCCATTCCCTAATTGAGAGGCATCTCCACAATTTCCAGTTCTTTGCCACCACAAAGAGAGTTGCTATAAACATTTTAGAACATATAGATTCTTTTCCTTTTTTCCTAATTATCTTTAGGAAATAGACTTGGTAGTGGTGTTGCTGGTTCAAAGGGTATAATCAGTTTAATAACTCTTTGGACATAATTCCAGATTTTTTTGCTCTCCGAACTGGTTAGATCAGTTCACAATTTCACCAACAATGAATTAGTGTCCCAGTTTTTCCATATTCCCTCCAACATTTGTCACTTTCCCCTTCAATTACTTTAGCCAATCTGGTAGGTGCAAAATAATATTTCAAGGTTGTTTTACTTTGCATGTTTATAATCAATAATCATTATGCCCTTTTTATCTTAAAGTTGAGCGAACCAAATAATGACCAAAGGAAAGAAAAGAAAAAATGAATTGATATTGTTAACTAGACAACTATGGCAAGAAATTATGCTATGCATTCCACTCCACTGGGAAAACTGGTAGGTATGTACAAGTTACTTGCATTTAAATTTGCACATTTTTTATTAATATCACTTAACTAATTCACATCCGTAGTCTTATGCTCTACTGCTTAGTAGATTTGATTGTCCAAGGGCAATCACACTGAGAAAAGTTTTATATAACAATCACAATAGCTGCCACAAGATGAATAGTCATCAATAAATATTTTTAAGTACTTACTATGTGCCAAGTACTATGCTAGGCCCTGCAGAAAAGAAAAAAAAATAGAACAAAACAAAACAAAAAACAGGCAGCCTCTGCTCTCAAGGAGCTCACAATCTAATAGGGAAGAGAACACATAAATAACTATGTACAAAAAGGATAAACACGATAAATTGGAAATAATCAACAAAAGGCACTGGAATTAAGAGGATTTGGAAGTGGATTCCTGTAAGAAGATTACGATTTAGCTGGGACTTGAAGGAAGCCAGGAAGTAGAGATGAGGAGAGAGCGTCTTATTCAAGGAATAGTAAGGAGTCCAATGTCACTGGTCTAAAGAGTATGTTGTGGAGAGGAGTGGCTGGAGGGGAAGATGTAAGGTGTAAAAAGACTAGAAAGGTGGGGGTGGAGAGGTGGGCTTGTGAAGGGCTTTGAACACCAAATAGAGGATTTTATACTTGAACCTGAAGGTGAGAAGGGGCCATTGGAGTTTTTTTAGTAGGGAGGGGACATGGTCAGAATTGCTTTAGGAAGATCATTTTGACTCTTTAATATTTTGACATTTGGGTAGAGGATGGTCTGGAGTGGAGAGACACCCCTGTGGCAGGCAGACTACCAGCAGGTTAGTGCAATAGTCCAGATGTGAGGCCCTACATCAGGGTGATGGTAGTGTCAGAGGAGAGAAAGGGGCATATACAAGAGATGTCAGAAAGTAAAACAGGCAGGTGTTGACAATAGATTGGATAGGAAGGGTAAGGTAGTGAGAAGTCAAGAATGACAGCTAAGTTGTAAGAATGATGAACTGGAGGAAAATGGTAACCTGAAGTCCTTAACAGTAATGATGAAGTTTGGAAGTAGGGATAGTTTTTTTGGGAAAAGATAAAGAGTTCAGTTTTAGACATGTTAAGTTTAAGATATGTATATGTATATGTATACACATACATATGTATATACACACATACATATACCACACACATACATGCATACATATACATATATACATGTACATGCACACACATCTCTGTATACCTAAAGGGACACATAGATACAGATATATAGAGATGCACACACAGATTATTTCCAAACAGGAACTTCCATTTTAATACAAAGTATTTCAAAGAACAACTAAACCTTTTGGCAATAAGAGAAACTTGCCTATTATATTTCTTTTCTTCATTATTTTGCATTGATCAGCCAATATTGTCCAATGCAAACTTCTTTCACAATGTTATTCTGAAATAATGACAGCTGGAAAGGTCTGTGATCAGCATCAATCACCCAGATGCTTTGGAGATTTGACTCAACCCATGTGTGCTGTGTATGTTACAAAAATGCCATGGAAATCCAGTTTAATCCATTAACTCATAAAACAAAATCAGTGTTTATTTAGTGCTTGGCAGTTACATGTAGACAAATTGCTGAATTTTTTCCAATTTCAAAATTCCCTGGAAATTTGTTTCATATTCACCCCCATCCCCCAATTCTCCAAAGTGGTATTTGTGAAACGCAAATCCTCAATATTTCATGTAGCAAGGAGTAATGATTATCACATTCTACTATTGGACCCATGTTAAACCATATCTCAGTAAGAAATGGACCTTTCCATATGAGAATTATCTTGGCTTCTTCTCTCTCCACTACTACCCTGATGGGTAAGTAACTCCTTCCAGGTCATATGTGCTGAAGCGAATCTATGTCATAGGTCTCCTCATACCTGTCATTAGGTTATCTGAACAGCTCCCCCTTCTAGTTACATCAACAATACAGCATTTCTGCTTTGAAGTGTTACTGATGAATTAACTTGTTCATCTTTCTGGACTCAGTCCAACCACTCTTCTGAAAGAAAATCCATTGTAAAAAAGTAAATTTTATTTTATTAGTGACTCATCTATGACTGAATGTATGACTCTAATCCTTCCATCTGTAACTATATTTGATTTGATTTGATATGTCTATTGAACAATGACTTTTAACCTTTTTGTAGCTGTTACCCTATATCCACTTATTGGATATCACACAGACTCGCCTTTTACCAAAAGTGCTAACGTAACTTCTAAAAATGAAAGAGACAGTGAAAGAGAGGAACAGGAACAGGCCAGAGAGAGAGGGAGAGAGACAGAGACAGCGTCATTTATAGAAATGGCAGAAGATCTATTTTTTTTCTTATTTTTTTTTGACATAGCATACATTCCTTGAAAATACCGACTTTTAACTTTGATAGTATGGTACTAACACTGACCACTGTATTTGATGAGAGTTTTATTATATCTCCATGTTAACTTCATTTACATTATTGTCATCATAGTATATATGGTTCTTTCTAGCTCATTATACAACTATCCTCATATTTCTTTGAATTTTTCATATTAATCATTCTTTATGTCACAGTAATATAAACTCCCACTTATGTACTATAATTTTAAGCCATTCGCTATTCACTGGGCACATTTAATTTCAGCTTTTTTTTTTGCTACAAATAATGCTGTTTTTAATAGCTTTTTACATATAGGTCTTGTATTACTGTGACTACTACTCCAAGTAGTCTCAATAGTGGAATCTTTTGATTAAAGAGTCTGAAAATTTGGCAAATTTTCTTATATATTTTCAAAATGTTTTCCAAAACTGTTGAACTGATTAATACATTTACCAGTGGTGAATTATTGTGCCTGTCTTCCTAGAATCCCTAAAAGAAAAAAATTCTCTTTTTCAGAATCTTTGTTAGCTTGGTGGAAATAAGGTAATATCTGAAGATTTCTTTCATTTGCATTTTTCTAATGATTAGTCAGTCAATCAAAAAGCATTTATTAAGTGTTTGTTATGTGCCAGGCACTATACAAATCGTGGAAATACAAACAAAGGCAAAATCGCGGTCTCTGTTCTTACTTTTAAGATGCTTACTTACAGATTCTATTCCTTCTTTTGAAAATTCACCTCTTTTGGAAAATAGATTTTAATATCACAGTCTAAATCAATTTGCCATAAATTTTGGACATCTGATTTTGATCAGATGTTATTTAATGCAAACATTTTCCTCAATTCATATTGTTCTTCTTATAGTATCTATATTGATTTTGTATGTGAAAGAACTTCAATTTTTGTCAGTTTTCTCATTTATAATTTCTCCTATTCTCTGGCTATTAAATTTTCTTTATCCAAAATTCTGAAATATATGATCTTTTATTCTCTAATTTCTAATGCTATTTTTTAATATTTAGATCATTTATCCATTTGGAGTTTATGTGATTCCTCTGTGGCTGAATGCAGTGACTATATTTGATTTTATGTTATATGACCTGTACATGGTATCTGATGCTAATTTAAAACTATTTTTGTTATATAACTTTCCAAATTTTCCAGAAGCTCCTGTTGAATAAAAATTTCCTACTCCAATAGGTCCTTTTGGGGTTTATTAAACAACCAATGGACACATTTTCAAGACTTGTTTAGTTTAGTCTGTTTTGCTAATCTGACTTTCCATTATATGAGATAGTTTTGTGAGATAGTGTTGATGATTAAAAATGTACAACACAGTTTGAAATAAGTACAACCAATCCCTTCTCATTCTGTCTCCATATCTATGTTATATGGACCTAGATTTACATGTAGATCCGTATGCATATGGATGTAGATACAGATATATGCCTTGGCATCCTTGAACTTTGCTATTGATTTCTCTAGTTCCTTAAAATATCTATTAGATTTTTTGGGGGGAGCGGTATATTGTTAACTCTGTGGAGCAATTTGAAAGATGTCATCATTTCATCAATAGCTATTACTGGACTCCTGCCATGAATGTTGAATTCAATTCAATTGTTTAGGTATTCTCTTATTTCTCTAAAAATTGTTGTGTAGTTGCATTTATGGGAGTTCATCCTGTATCTTAACTTTTGTGTATGTCATGGAATCCCTTTGGTGAAATTTAAAAACTCCTTCCCAAAATAATGTGTTTTTTTTAATACATAATGGGTGTCTGGCACATGTGTAATTTTGTAACATGTCATTGTTCAGTCATCCACACGGAGGACATTAGGGAGCAGGTTCCAAGAGGAATGTGAGGACTGGTGCATCCATGGACAGTATTTGTTGGCCCAGTACTGAGCTGGGAGGCACCGTTTCCCATTGGCTATGAAACCAGAATTGTAGGCAGCTTTAAAAGAGCCTAACTTAGCACTAGCTCTGACTTTGCTGCATTAATGAACATTAATGCTCCCTTACCTTAATTAATGAGAGATTGTCCCTCATTGATAACCAGTGATATCATATGATAATGGTAAAGAAACTGAAGGCTCTTTTCTTGCACCATGAAGCTTATGGCCCCTAAAAAACGGACTTTTTAGCCCCCTTATTTGTTCTTTTCCCTTCTGGTTTCAGGGAATGGAATGGTCAAAATTATTCGGGCTTAGGAAAACAAGCTATCAGAATAAAGTAGTACAGTAAAGTAGGGCAAGTATTGCATCCAGTCTAGCCAGCACCCATGCCTCAGCAGCACAAGCGTTCAGCAGAGGTAAGCAGCAAATGCAGCCTGGATGTGGCTAATGCTATTCAGGGACTGAAAAAAATGGAAGGCTAATCCTCCAAAATGGTGTGAAGGAAGTACATCTCTTAGGTGTTGGGAAAATGTTTGTCTGTTCATACTTGCTAAATATTTGAAGTAAATATTCCTTTGTAAAAACTAATCTAATGTGGTGGTTAAACGGAACTGAAGGTGATAATCACTGACCCCCTAAAATGTAGGAAACAGAGCCACAGTGAGGGCTCAAGTATACAGCAAAGAGACTCCCTCAACCCTTTAGAGGACCTGAGAACCCTGAGGAGGAAATGTAACAGGCCTGGCCATAAGGGAGTGGAGCCAGAGTCAACCATATTTACAAATGCATTAAATAAAATCCATAGGATTATGAAGTAAATCAATTACATAAAAACAGTTATCAAAATATATAAAGAAAATCCAAGTTCATGAACCTCAGATTAAGAGAACTCCTGATTATAAGGTGTCCAAACCAAAAATGCTGGTGAAACACAAGGCTCATTGCCTCAAGATAGCTAAAGAAAAAATAGCTTCTCATCAAAAAGGAACAGTATTGATAGATATCAGGAAAAAAACACAATTAACAGGTTAAGAATTCACAGAAATACTTTTGGAATAGAAAGATCTCACTTCACAAAGTAATAATAATATCTTTCAACAGAAACATGCCATTGGATTTATCAGACATAGCTCACTAAAAATGGTTTGTCTCCAAGTAGTCTATGAAATAGTTAAAATAAAAGAGTGAAATGAAAATACGTTCCATTTATTTTCCAAATAAATATGAATCCAACCAAGTGTGGAAAAAATGTCCAAATCATGAAGACGTGTTTATAGAAACAGGGATAACAGGGGGTTGGGAGGATGGTTTATGACAGTGATTCCAAATCAGGTCATTGCCATCAGAAAGTACAGAAAAGATTATCCTTAAAGTGCCTGGACTGATCTGTTGATGCAGATTATGCAAGTAAATGGTAGAAATTTAGCAGTATATCACTGAAGATTGCACAAATTCAGCGTCTGGCAGATATTTAAAAAGATGATATCAGAAAGTAAGTCTTATACCTTAAAAGTCTGTTGTCCTTTATTGATGAGCAGACAACCATACTACAAATACAAGTCCCAAAACATTGTTGGAAATTCAGTAAGACCTGGGGCATCATTAGACACAGCTCTTACCCTCAAGTACATGGATATAACATTGATACTATAAAACACTAAGAATATGCTTTTAATGATATCACCATACCAAATACCCATAATGTCCAAATTGCAGAAAAATTAAAAGCTTTCAAAATATAAAGACCTCACAAAAGAAATAAAAACCACATGGGAAGAAAATGAGGTATATGTCCTATCATCCTGTCTATCTTTGTAATTGCTATAAAGATACTTTCAGTGAATCTAAAGAAGATGTGCTTATATCCCATTACTCTTTTTTATGAATGTTATTATTAATGTCTTTTTGTTTTTCACATTATCATAGTTCTGTCCAGTACTCCCCCCCTCTCCAAAAGCCATCTCATTTAACAAACAGATTTTTAAAAAAACAAGAAAAAGAAAAAGAAAAAAACAACATAACTGATAAATACAAAGTCTGAAAACACATGCAATCTGCAACACCTTTGGACCTCCCACTACCTGGAAGCATCCATTACTCTTAGTTACCAAAGCAGTCACTGCATCCTGTTGCACAATAGTTGAAGGAACATTAAATATAAAATAATAATAGTAGGATGGTGACTTATCCTTATACTATTTTTATCTGAACTTCATCAAAAAAATATGAGAAGAGTGAGATAACAGTAGAAATAATAACATTATCCCTATTGTTATCTTTGGTGCTAGAGTTGTTCTATATAAGCTTTCAGTGAGCCTACAAAAGATGAATTTACAAACTTTTATAGAAACTTACTTTTATTCAATTACAAAACCAGTCATTTTATCCATAGAGCATAACAGTCCACAGAACATTGAAAGTAAAAGAATAATATCAAGATAGTAAGCTTTTGCAGTGCTACTTCTTTCTGAACTCTGATGAACTTAAGATGAAAAGGAGATAATTATAATAGATATTTATATCATACTTTAAAGTTTGAAATGCAATTTACATGGATTATCTTTTTTGACCTGCACAACACTTTGAGGTACCATAGATATCATTTTAAGTTTTAAATTTAATTTTAAAATAAGGAAGCTTAGGTTTAGTAGATATATGATATGATTTTCCCTATGTACAAGTGGCTAGCAGGTATCAGTGACTAAATTAAAATTTAGGTCTTTTTTACTCCTAATTCAGTTCTCGATCCATTATGACTTATTGTTATGCCTACTGGTGCAAATATATTTAATACTGATATTGTTCCACTGTCTTTAAGCATAATATAATTTCCCTACTTGTCTGTTTTTTATTATATCTATGTTTGCTATTTTCTTTTTTGGGTAGTATGATTTTTGCTCCTTATTTTGTTTTTATTCCCCAAGGTATGATATATTATACTCCAAAGCCTTCATGTTTATTCTGAATGGATTTTTATAGTTGTGTTCTAATGTAAAGAAAATTTGGAGGTTTTATTTTCTAGCTTATTTTGCCACCCTCCTTTTTATAGATGAGCTTACCTCATTCAGTTTCACAGTTATTCTTGTAAAATTTGTTTTTCCTTCCATCAAATCACATTAGAATCTTTCCTTTCCTTTAAGAAAAATCCTCACTAGGTATTTTTATTGAATGGCAGAGCATTACTAAAGTTTTTTTACCTTCTCCTTCCCAATTCAGACCCAAAAGTTGTGATCTTAACTTTCAGGCAGATTTTCTTTGTATATCTACTTGGTTTTTTTTGGCAATCAGCCCTGTATGACTACCACCCCATCCTAGCCCAGTTTCCTGCTTACTAGTTTTATTTCTGCTACTTTAATATTAATTACTTTAATATTATTTTAACTTCCCATACCTGGCCCAGATGACTCTGAGATCCATGAGACTCCCTCTTTTTCCCCAACTCCATTTATATATTCTAATGACCTTATCTCTAATGAATAAATTAGAGTAAATATCACTTTTCTAAATTCCCCTCCTTAACTCCTTCTCTAGGGCATTCACTTTTTTGAACACAAGCCCAGAGTTTCCTTTTCTTTGTAACCTCAATGACTCTTAAAGGAGGTAAAACTCTGAAGGAATAATTGTTTTTTCTCCTGCTTTCAGAATGAAATCACAAGATTATCACCCAGACCTTTCTATCTATTCAAATTTATTAATATTTAAGTTTGTTTTATCTACTGTTTTTGCATTTCAAAGACTCTAACCAATTCTGTTTTCATAAAACAAAACCTTGAAGGGCATTATTTCTATTAGAAGTTCATTTTTCTCCTTTAGGATATTAGCCTTGGGTAGAAGTCTTTTCTCTTTGTTCTTATGCATATCACATTCAAACTTTCCTTTGCCCTTCTTTTTGACAGTGAGAGTGACAGTACTGCATAATGACTAGAATGTTACACTTGGAGTCAGAAAGCCTTGTGACATTTTTTATTATTATGTGGCCATGGGCAAAGTCGTTTAAACTCTGTGAGATTCCATTTGCTGGTTTGTTAAATGGAGATAAAAAAGAAAAATCTGCATTACCTACTTCACCTGGTTGTTATGAGGCTCAAATTTGCAATTTGTATAGTAATAGTAATATAGTAATCTCAAATTTTAGATTTGAATAGTAAGTTCTTTTCAAAATTTTAAGTTTTATTTAAATGTTCTACGCTTGATCTAAGATGTTTTGATCGGGACTCAGGTTCTTTGTTTAATGATAGCACCTTATCCTAGTGTTGTATGTATGTGTGTGTGTGTATGGAGGGAGTCTGTTGCCCTTAACAACTACATGTTTTAGAGAGTTAAATGTATGATTTGTCTCTATGGGCATTCTATGGATTCTATTGATCTTTCCCTCCTGGTTCTGATACATGAAGGTACAGTAATTTTATTTTATGACTTTCTAAAATATGGTTTTAGAATTCATTTCATGTTGTACCAGATGGATTATCTCTCATCTCTATTTTCCAGGTGAATTGTTTCTGATTGTAGATAATCTCATCTGCTTTTCTAATTTTCCTGTCTTTTGACTTTGTCCTAATATTTCTGGTTCTAGAATTGAAGTTCTTAATTCTTTATCATCTATTATCTTCCCCCTCAGGTTGTCCAATGCTTTACTAAGGTTTTACACCTTTTGTTCTCAGCCATAGTACTCCTTTCAAGTTTTCATTAAAATGTGTTCTTTAACTACTTAACTCCTTCTTCAATTCTTTTGTTATACCTCCCAACCATTCTCTGCATTCTTATTCCCATTCCATTTACTTTATTGGGCTGCAATTTTAGAGTGAAATGTGGCTTTCTTCTGGAGATTCTCCTGATCCGGCTTACACTATCATATTTCTTCATTACTTTAAAAGTTTCTTTCCTTATTCATTCCTTTATTCTCTCTACTATTTTTATCCCCATGCAGGGATTTCTTTACCTTTTCCAATTTTCATTATTCTTGTCTTTTCAAATGTTTGGTATATTCCTATCTCTTTTGAGGTGATGAGGGGGAGCTAAGCTTGCTTATGTTTGCAGATATAGAAACTCTCTGTCATATTGCTGAAAGTCCTGAAGTGCATACTTTACAAAACCATAAAGACACCATCGATTCTGTCTCTCTCTATTGCTTTACTAGAATCTATAATGTCATTGATTTTAGTGCTAAGAAACAAAGTTCACAGTTCAGGAAAAAGTTTCACTTTTTAAAAAGGCAATAAAGCACAAAAATTAATCATCGCACCAAAGGCCTCATGATGGAAAATGCTATCCACAAAGAAGAACTATGGAGTCTGAATGTAGATCGAAGCCTACTATTTGCAATTTTTTTCTTCTGTTGTCTTTTGTTTCCTGTTTCTGGTGGCTCCTCCTATCGGTTCTAATTCTTACTAACAACGTCACTAATGTGAAAAAAAATAATCATCCCAGACAGACTATGACAATCTACCCCTTGTGTGAAGCTTTTATCTCAACCAGGCATAATCTCTCCCTCTTCTGAAATTCCATACCCTTGAGCTTCTCATGTGGTACCTGCCCAATTTTTTTTCTGTTATTCTGTTGTATAGCATCTCAGGATGTAGGTTTTAAATAGAAACTGAAATCATCTAACGTAAACCCCTTCCTCATCTTGGAAGTGATTAGTTTGAGGCGCAGGGATATTGTGTGAATGTATTCAAATAGCCAAATGAATTGAATGGAAGCAAACTATAAATTCACACAATTAATTAAATTAAGTAGCAGAGCCAGATTTAAAACTTAGATCTTCTGACTGGAAAATCCATTTTCTTTCCAGATATAATTGCTTTCCTTATCCTTCTATTAGATTCTAAGATTCTTGAACATTGTCTCTTATTCCTTAATGTATGCCTATTGCCCTCAGCCCAATTCTCTGAAAATAGTGGGCACTTAATAAAAAATTTTTGGATGGATAAATGAATGAATGGATTATATAACCCAACATGTCTCAATTTTGATTTTTAGCTACCAAGAAACATGAAGCCAAAGTTAAAGTTACAATGTCTAACTAAAGGAACAAATTTTTGTTTTTTTTTTCCTTGAGCTTAGAGACATCTGTTCCTGTAAGATGAGTTCTGTTTTGTTTTATCCTTATTCATGCTATTTTACATTATATTTAACTTCATAAGCCACCTCAGATCCTTTTGGAAGTAGACAGGACATATGTACTAAATAAATATTTTTGAAGTATTGAGACACGCTGGATGTCACAAAGCCAAGACTGAAAATTAACTTTTCTAGAAGGTAAAAATGACCTCTATTAATTTGTCACTAGCATCATTCCACCAGTTGTTGTGAACAGGTGGATATTTGGCAAAAAAAAAAAATGCGTGACAGTGAAATAATCTAGAAAAAACTCTAATCAATAGGGATTTGACAGGAAAAGGAGTTGCAGACAGATTAAAACAGTTCTTGGAGCCTCCAAAGAGCTGCACCCAAACCTACAAAATAGAACCGCAATTTTATGACATCCTAATGTTACATGTGGGGTACAATTATAAACATAGACTAAGAAGTAGTTTGGAAAAAAGAAAAACATCAATCCAGAAGAACAGTGTAAAATCACTCCATTCTGTCTTGGCTTGCAATTTTTCCTACAGTTTATCATTATTCTTTTTATTTTGCAATATTTTATGTGAATTTGGGTATTTTCTTCAGGTTATTAAGCCCCATTGAGTTATTAGCACCTCCTAGGGTATTTCATTACTTCATTCCCTTAGCATTTGTTCCCATGGAAACAGAATATAGTATAACACAACTGCTCAAGGGCTATATATTTATTTCCTGTGTATATCTTAGAGAAAGACATTAACTAGAGAAATAATGTTGGAGTAGTCGATTTATTGTAAATCATTTCACAATCATTCCCTTTGCATCCCTCAAAAAGTTCTGTTTTTAATAAACTTTATTAGAAATTTAACATTACCAAAAAGTATAATCAAGTGCATTGTATACGTATGAATCATAATAAAAAGGGATTAGATAATGTTTCTGCTTACAGAAATGGACCCTGTTTCACAGTTGATATTTGTTTTCTAGTGGAAAAATTTGTTTGGGTGAGGCAATAGGGCTCTGGTTGAAAGGTTTTAGATTGGTGTTTACTTATTTATATCCAAGTTAAATTTATGAAGTCACAGGAGGGCCCAGAATAATTCTGTAATGTCTTGAGTGACTTTTACTTTGCCATCTACCCAACTGAAACTTTGAGTCCTTGAATACTTTGGTACTGCATGGAGAGCAAAAAGCTTTACAGGAATACCCAGGAGAAAACCTCAGAGACAAAGTTTATTTATGGGTATGGTGACACTGACATTTTAAGCTATTCTCTTTCAGAGCTTTAGCCACTGTTTCTCTTCCTCCTGCCTAACCCACCAAAGTTAGCACAGATATTAAAAAGGCAAACTAATTTTGAATCTTACATTAGCATATTAAATAATAACTATTGTATGTACCTTTACTCTCCTGGGCCTTGAGTTTCTGAATATGTGACTTGAGAAGAATCATACATTGTTGCTACCTTTAACATATATCTAGGGATGTAAACCAAAGAAAGCTTCCTTTCAATTCAGGTTTAGATTAGAGAATTTTCAAAAATTCCCATTTTGTTCCAGTTCAGTAGTTTTATTTGCATGTTTGTTTCATTTTGTTGGTTTTTATCTTTCCCCAAATTAGAGTTTGAATTTAGAGATAACATGTGATGGAGGAGATAGAAAGCTGAGCTATAATTCAAGAAAACCTGGGTTGAAGTTCTGACCCTGACTTAACATTGGGTGATCCTGAGCAAGAAAGTTAACTCTTAGTGCCCCTAGACAGTTCTTTAAGACTATGAATTATAGGGAAATTATTTATCGGCATTTGTGGAAGGAATTTCCTCTCTAAAGCTACTTACAACAATAAAATATCAAAGAGACAGAGATAGAAACCGAGACACACAGTGAGACAGAAAGATAGAGACAGAGATGGGAGAGAGACAGACAACAGAGACGTGGAGAAGTAGGATAAAGATTCATTTGATTCAAGGAGGTTTACTTAGTATATTTTTAGTTTAATTTTTGCTTTTGTTTAAAATCTCTTCATTGCAAATACAGCACTGAGCCATGGACATTAATATGGACAGTAGCTATGTAACTTTTCATCATTAAAATATGTGCTTTGGGTTATTTATATGGAAGTCTGCCCATCCACATAGTGTTCTGAAAAGCTTAGGCCAATGCAAGGAACCACTTAGGGTCTAAGGAAGCCAAATTAAACACCCAAACACTTTAAAAGATTATTATTAGTGATGAATATACCAATTTTCCTTGGACTTGAGATAAGTAAATTTTACATAAAATGACCTCACTGAAAAGGAACTTGAGAACTTCATTGGTGCCTTTGAAATTTAGAACTAGATCCCATGTTGGGAAGGGTTAACATCATGTTTGGTTCAAGTCATATTTAAACAATTTGAACTAGAAGGACTAAGATACATTTTACCTATGTTACCTTGGGCAAGTATCTGAACTTCTGTAAATAAGCCTTCATCTTTAAAATGAGGGGGTTGGAATAGATGATTGTTTAAGTCCCTTCCAATGCTAAATCTATGCTCTTATGACACAACTTAATCACATGATTTACCTATCCCACTCATTTTTATTTCTAAGTGTCATAAATGCCTTTAATTTTCATATCATAATTATTTATAAATATAGCTTCCTTCTCTACTGATCCTTTCCTTCTAGTTGTAACAAAACCAACCAGTATAGCAGTTGGATGTAACAGTTTAATACAACATCCTTCATCCATAGTCCCCTAGTTAGAATTGGAAGGTATGTTTCATCATGAATTCTCTGGAACCAAGATTAGTTAACACAACTAAGCAGGTGTGTTGTATGCCAGCATGGGTATTGTTTTAGTGGTTCTGTTTATTTCACTGTTTCAGTTCATTCAAGTCTTCTCATGTTCCTCAGAATTCTGTCATTTCTAATGGAACAATAATGGTATTCTCTATTATCCTGCCTTTTTTTTGGGGGGGGAGGGAAAATGCTTCTTTGAATCTGCTGATGCATAGATGGGATTTCTTTCTGCCTTTCTGCCTAGTGACGAACATTTTACATATTCATACACATATACACACACATTTCTCACATGGCTATACCACTTTGAAATTTTTATGACTGATGTCTCCACCTTGTCCCTAAAAATTCATTATAGGGATAATATTATCATCCTGTAAAATCCCATCAGCTTTGCTACTCCACTTCATCTCTAATCCCTGCCTCTTTGATTGGAACATGGGGCTATGAACGCTAAACTTCCATTTTAGGAGAGAGTCTAGCTTGGATATTTTCTCATTTCTCACTTGGCCTAGTACTTGGGGACTTCTCTGACTTCTTCACTATGCCCTCCCAACCATGTCCCCTTTTCCAGTTCTCCTCCCCCCCACTTTTTAGCTTCCTTTTGTGTTTTGTCTTCCCCCATTCAATTATAAGCTGGTTGAGGGCAGAAACTATCTTTCTTCCTATATTTGTATCCCCATGCCTAGAACAGTGTTGGGCTCTGTCTACATAACAAATATTTAGTGTGTGTATGTATATGTGAATATGTATGTATACATATATGTATTTGTGTGTATATGCATGTACATAAGTATGAAATTGTTGAAGTAAGACATATGTCAAATAATAGGGCCACTGAGTTCAAAAGTATAAGCCAGTGACCTTATACATATTCTCCCCTACCCAAAACAAATCATTTTCCAGATGATAAGACCAAAGCAAAGTTCCACCAAAAGTGTGCTAGTGTACCCATCTTTCTACAGTCTCTTCAGTATTTAATGATTTCTTCCTTTTATCATCCTAGCCAAATTGATAAATATATGACAAAATCTTAGAGGTTTTTGTTATTTTAATTTTCATAGTTTTTGTTATTAGTGATTAGGAAATATTTTTTTTGTATGACTGATGATTAGAATTCTTCTTTAAAAAAATGTTAATATTATCTACTCAGACACTTACTAGTAGTGTAACCCTGAAATCACATCCTCTGTCAGCTTCAGTTTTCTCAGCTGTAAAATGCAGATCATCATATATCACCAACCTCCCAGAGTTGTTATGAGGATCAAATAAAAATGCTTAGTACAGTGTCTGGCATATATTCGGTGTTTAATAAATGCTTGTTTCCTGTCTAGTGTTTTTTTAAACTTTTCTTTTTGCTTGACTTAAATCATTCAACTCAACCCCTTGTTATTTGGCTTTCAAATACACCATTTGGCAAATAATAGTAATAATAGTGATTATTATCATTTTTTAAAAAAGAAATAAAAAATTCTCAAAGATTATCAATGATCTTTTAATTGCTAAATCTAATATCACTTTCACAGTCCTCATCCTTCTGGACCTGTCTTGAGGTTTCAACATTGGTTCATCAACATTCGTCATATATACTTTTTCTCCTTTGGCTCCTTTGACATTCCTCTCTCAGCTCTTTAGAGGTCATATGGTACAGTAGAAGGAGAACTGGTTTTGAAATCAGAAGACATGGGCTGAAACCCCAGCTCTGTAAATTACTAGTTACATGACTTGGGTCAGTCACTTAACCTTGCTAGGCCTCAGTTTCTTCATCTGTAAAATTAGGGAGATAGACTAGATGACCTTTAAAATCACTTCCAGCTACAAATCTTTGATCCTTCTACCTGTGTGACCATTCCTTCTAAGTTTCCTCTGAAGAATCATTATCTTTATCCTGCCCAATAACCTTGGATGCCCCATAAAGCTCAGACTTGAGCACTCAACTTTCTATACTTTCTCTCTCAGTAACATTATGTTTTAAATTGTCAATTCTCTGATGATTACTCCAAAATCAATATAGCCTGTCCCAAATTCTCTCCTGAGCTTCAGAGCCAGGTTATCTGGAGGCATGACTAAATGACTTCCCTACATTTCTACCTAGGTGTTCCATTGTCAACCCAATTTTGTATCCAAAATTTAACTCTTTATTTCTACACTCTCATCCCACCCAATCTATACTGGTAGCATTTTTCCAATCACCCAAGTTCATAATTGTGGAGCTATCATTGACTTTTCACCATCCTTCACCCTCCATATCTAATCAATTGCTTGCCAAGTCTTGTTGACTCTACCTCCTTATTTCTTATATATCTCCTTTCCATTAAAATAGCCACCAGCCTAGCTCAGCCCCATCATTGCCTTTTACTTGGACTATTATTTTAACTTCTTAATTGGCCTCTCTGCTTCTAATCTACTTCCTCTCTAGTACATCCTCTACATAACTGTCAAAATAATCCTTGTCTAATTTTAGTCCACGTGACCCTACCTATTCTTTCTCTGAACCCTTTAGATTCAATTTTCCCAAAATCTATGGTATGTGTCAGACTAGACTCCCGTTATAATCATACCCCAAATAATATTTTCCATTGTTCTTTTAACTTTCATAGAATCAAATTATCATTGAGGTAAATCAACAAATTACCAGTTACTCTGCTTAAGGCATAGCAAGATGTCCAGGAGATGCCTGAATAGTTAAAATCCCTCATTACTAATAAAATGGGATGTCTCCAAGCCAGATTCATGAAGGTTTTATACAATCCTCAACAACATTTTCAATCTTTCCATGTGGTCTATAGTACATTTATGTGAAGAAATTTACATTTTTTTCTTCAACTGATATTCAACCATAGTTTCTTCTCTTGTTTCTGTCCTCCCATTGTGGTTCATGAATTTTATCACATTATTAAATCTTCTTAATAAACACAGTACTACTCCATTGTCTCATCATGGCACAGAGGTGACTCTGGATTCTTGAGGGAAATCCAAAGTAGCACAAGCTCTGGAAGGTTCTAGTTCATAAGAAAGGACTTGAATGAGGCCCCCAGGAAGAAACTGAGTCTGTTTTCCAAGAAACAGCTTAACTAATTTCAGAGACGCACATCACCAGGAGGCTCGCCATCTTCTGGCAAAATTTTTTTTGGCCACAGAAACCCATGATATAGGAAAAAATTTTAAATGGCTCTTAGTCCTATTCAATTCTGTCATATTTCTGTAGTGATGGTATCAAAGGCAGGAAAAAGGGCACTAAAATCACAGAATTTGTAGGTACTCAACAAATTTTAATTTGATAGTTGATATGCTGGTTTAATGACAAATAAGAGAATATATTATTGGAACAGCTGAGGCAGCAGAAATTTTACTTCTTTGTCAAATGAAGAGAGATGGCTGCCAAAAGACATTTATGAACAACATTGTCTCACACACCAGAGAAAAGCAGTTGAGGGTAAAACCAGTATAAGGAAAGCTTGGCAAAATATCCCAACTCATTAAAATTACCCCAAGGGCTTTCAAGGATGAAAATGGAAAGAGAGCTACAAACAAAAGAAAAATGGAAAAGATTTGCAAAAACAATTACCATAAACTCTATTCTCCAACAAGGATATTGGAACCACTATACCTGGACCCTAACACCACAGACCCTTAGGTTCTTATGAAGGAAGTAGAAACAGCATGTAAAAAAAAGAAAGAATGGAGAAAACCAGATTGAATAAAATATACATGGAAAATATCCATGCTGAGTGCAAAAGAATTGTGAGCACATTGTCGGAATGATTTTATCTATTTTTTCATTTGAATAAGGTATGCCTTTCCACAAATATCAGAGCACTGAGTTGGATCCTGTCATTCCTTTAAGGTAGAAATCCAGGCTTATCTCTTTTACTTGACTGCTTGTATCAAGATTATTTGCTCAGCTTTTTTTTTTAACCCACACTCAATCAATAAGAATTTATTGAATGTTTACCATGTGCTAGACACTGTGTAAGCACTGAGGATACAAAGAAAGGTGAAAATGACCAGTGCCCTCAAAAAGTGAACATTCTAATGTTTGAGACATCATGTAAATTACTAGGTATTTATGAAATACAAAATAGTTGGAAAGCAGTATTAGAGGGGAAGGCACTAAAAGAGAGCCAGAGGATTCAAACCAGGGAAGGTCCAATGAGAAGTGAGATTTGAGCTGTGACTTTAAGTAAGCCAGGGAAAATCACATAAGAAGGGAGAGCATTCTAGGAACGCACAATAGTTCATTGAAAGGCATGAAGATGAGAAATAGCATGTTAAATGCAGGGAACAAATAGTAATGAAGTAGAAGTGGATCATAGTGGGCTTAAAGAAAAAGAAAAAGTAAAAAGACAAGAAAAGTGGGAAGGAGATAAACTGTGAAGATTTATAAATGCCAAACAAAGAGCTTTATATCTGATCCTGGAGATAATAAGGGGCTACTAAGGTTTATTGGGTGAGGAAGGGAGAATGGTGGGACCTATATTTTAGGAAAATCACTTTGGCAGCTAAACACATGATGACTGGAGTGGGCAGAGAGTTGAGGTGAGAAGACCAATTACAAAGCTAGACAATAGTCTAGGTAAGAAGTTCTTAGAACTCTATTAAAGTAGTGTCTGTGTAAGTAGAGATAAGCGGTTGTATATGGGAGATGCTCTGAAGGAGAAAGGAAAAGGTTTGATAACAGATTTGATACGTAGGTTAAGGATGAAAATGAGGCTACAAGCCTGAATGACTAGTGGTATAGTGGTACCCTCTGTGAAAACAGGGAAGTTGGAGAGAGGGGAGGTTGGGATAAGAAATAACAAGTTCTATTTTAAATATATTGAGTTTGAGGCATCCATGATATGTTTAGTTTGAGATATCCAATAGGCAACTTGTGATACAGGATTTACCAGCTGTGTGATCCTGGGCAGGTCACTTAATTTCTGTCTGTCTTAGATGCTTCAACTACAAATTGGGTATAATCATTGCACCCATCACTCAGGGTTGTTATGAGGATCAAATGAGATAATATTTTTAAAGTGCTTGGCACATGGGAAACATTTAACAAATTCTTGTTTCTTTCCTTCTTTCAGGCTGCAGAAAAGGAGGCAGTAAGAAGATGAGACTGAAGATAACAAAGTGAAGATGACAGAGTAATCTGCCAGAGAATATGGGAATAAGAAAGCATATAGAGGAGTTGGCCTTAGCAAAAGGCGAGCCATTTCATCTTCTGAGACAAGAGTGAAGAAAAAATAGGGAAAGATGTCTGACTGCTGGGAGAAGAAAAGAGTACCTTCTCAATGAATGGCCTCAAATTTCACATTGAAATATGAGGTGAGGTACTCAGCTCAGAGTCTTTAAAGAAAAAAATTGCCTTACTACACTGAGGACCCAGTTGGGAATTGTTTCATGATTTTCTTCAGCTCTATTCTATGTAAACATGTAAACAAAAGGAAAGTGGTTGGATTGTGGGAATGATTTAGGATTGGATTTGGCAGAATGTGATTAATGAGGACAAGGGAGCAAGAGATTTGAGTTAGAGGATATTTCACCAAAGGGGTTATAATTGGGAAAGGAGAAGATTACAGTCACGGCAGAGATGACAGCCTGGGAAATCACTGTGAGGTGGAGGGAATGGCTCTCACAGTGAGGACAAAGAACAAGGTTTGGGGCCATAAGCACAAGATGGAATGGTAAAAAATTACGATCATAGGAAGGAATTTAGAAGCAGATAGCTACCATAGTAGAGTACTAGACTTGGAGTCAGACAGATGTAAGGTAAAATCCTGTCTCAGACACTTACTGGATCTGTGACTCTGGGAAGGTGATTTAGTCTCTGGGCCTCAGTTCCTTCATCTGTAAAATAGTGATAATAGGGTCTACCTCATGCGATTGTTGTGAATATCAAATGAGATAACATATGGAAAATGTTTCAACAACCTTAAAGCACTACGTATATATAGGCCAGCTAGAATTATTATCACATAAACACTTGCGTATGATGACAAAATCAAGGCTATGAAAATCTTCCTGTGTAGCTGAGATTAAATTGAGTGGTAAGCCATAAAACTGAGTAGACTGAAGAATTGGGAAGGCAGGATTTGAGGGAACATGGGCATGTATGTCAAACTCCCCCATTATGAGAGTAAGTGTTAAAGAGAGAAAGGCTGAGCTTTTGAACTTCGAACTGATTGAAAAGATACAAGAATGTGCTGGTGGGTGTACATAAATTTATCAATGGCTATTACATTGGAAATTGTATCCTCTGAATTACTGGCCTTCTAATGATAGTCTTCTTTTCATGCTGAAACTACCAGTGTCTGTGAGATTAACCTGGCATTTGTATGGAGACAGTTTTCTGTCTCCTTTCTCATGCTCACTTTAAAGCTTTCTTGATGGGACTTTGAAGATTTGAATATATCTTCAGGAAGCACAGTTTCCTAGTTTGATCGTTATGTAACTTGTTCAGAGGAGAATTCTATGCACTAAGTCTGGAAAGATTGGTGGCAGGTTGTGGGGGACCTTGAAAGCCAGTCATATCTGATTCAGAAGGCAATAGGGATCAGCTGAGATTTTTAGGCAGAGAAATTACATGACCAGACCTGTGTGTAAGAAAGGTTTTCCCAAGAGTTACTGCTTAATGAGAGGCAATGTGGTTTCAAAATCAAGAGGGCCTGGGGTGAAGTCCCTCTTCTGTCACATTCTGACTTTCTGACCCTCTACAAGTCATTTAAATTCTTAGTGTCCCAGAAAGCTCTGAGGTATGGCACCAAATCAATCAAAGCTTCCCCTGATTATTCCTTTACTAGACTGATGACTCAAATTTTTTGTTTTCCTGCTACTCCTCTACTAAAGTCTTTCACGTCTCACTCAACTGATGAAATGACAAGGTGTGGACCTTTACTGAATTGGATCTCCTCCACTAGAGCTGTGGGACATGAGCCTTGCTAGGAGAAGATAGTGAGCTTCTAGCAACAGGTTAAGAATACCAGTCCAACTCTATGGGTGGCATGCGAGATTCAGAAAGGTCTATGGCCTGTAATGTCACTACCTGGACTGAGGGATGGCACCAAATCAGTCAGGGGTTTGCTGGATCACCCCCACTATAACACTTTTATTTTTTTTCATCTGAGGAAACATATTAGTTTCATAAGTCATAATTCTACTTTGACTTGGAGAAATAAATGCTCCAACTCTATCAATCGTGTGTGTGTGTGTGTGTGTGTGTGTGTGTGTGTGTGTGTTTGATAGCTATGTCAGCACTCCTCATTCCTCATCTATCAATAGCAGACACTTACCTGGACATACTGCATAGTTCCATTAACATCACGGTGTCCATAGTCCTCTCAAGTTCATCTCCCTTAGTTTGTATCTCTTTTCTATGACAGGCCATTTGGAAAAGAAGTATGAAGTAATCATTTTGAAATATTTCAGAATGTTGCTACTCTGAAAGTCATATAAACATGTGACCCAACTTTCTAACTATGTGAAGAACTGGACACAATTCAGACAGCACAATTCATAACACTAATTCCCTTCTCTAAAGAGCTCAAAGCACTTTATAGATTTTTACATTATTCATCTCCATGTAACTTAGAAGAATGGACAAAGACTACAGCAGACTGTATCCATGTGCAATGTGGGAGATAATGAGGCCTGAACTGTCTCCCATACACTCTCTTAGAGTCCAGCACACTTCAAGTTGTATCCCCCTAAGGAGAAATGTACTTGGTCTCATTAAAGATAAAGGTTTTTATGCACTTACAAATGCGTTGTTCTAGATTTGTCTGTAGAGCAGTGAAATGTAAAGAATGAGTTATAGGATCAGAGATGGAGAGCTAAAAAGGTCATTTAGTCCAAATGTTGCACTTTGCAATGAGGACACCAAGGTCCAGAGGTGTAAACTGACTTACCCAAAGGTATTACAACCAGCTAGTGGCAGAGCTGGTACGTAAATTTTCATCCTCTGACTCCAATCCCATCAAACTTTCCAGTCCGTCCAACCACCACCTTCTTTAAAAGAAGAAGACTAACACTTGAAGGGAGCATTCATTTATTCTGAATTTATTTATTTGGGGTTACATTATCTATGAAGGCCTTGGGTGATGGAGAGTAATGTGGTGCAGCAGAAAAAGGACTGGTCGAGGAGTCAGAAGACCTGTATTCAAGTCCTGGCTCCAGTGTTTACTAGCTATATTACCTTCAGCTAGTCAATTAAATTTTTTGAGCGTTAGGGTCCTCATCTGGACCATGGGGAAAAACAATGGGTTTACCAACCTTCCAAATTTGTTGTGATGAAAGTGCTTTCCAAAACTTAAAATGCATTATTATTTTGGAGTCAAGTCCAATAGCAGTGTGACCTTGGGCAAATCATTTCTCTTCTCAGATGGAGATAATGCTGGGCCCATCTGCCTCAGAAGGGTTGTAACAAAAATTATAAAATGTTCTCTGTGTGTGAGCAATTTTTGCCTTAACTTCCCTTGTGACTTAGCTCTTCTGGGAGTTCTGGAGTTTGAAATGTTTGATTTGTGGCCATTCTCAGGATCCTTTGGCTTCCGTGCTTAGTCCAAAGCACCAAGTCAGTGTTGCTTCAATTCGTTTTCTGATGATCCTGAAAAGCATTTGGACGGTTAACCTTTTCTTAAATGATGGTGGGGGGTGTCTTGTAATTTTATTCCTTTCAGACAAGAGGAAAAAAATTTATTTCCATGTGTATATGTGTCTATACATGTACATGTATATGTGCATTATATATATGCACATGTTTATACATTATGTATACATAAATGAAAGTATGTGTGTGTTACACATCCACACATCCACATATATAGTGGTTATTGTCCTTCATACTCAAAATGACATCACTATGTTAGGGTGATTTTGTAGTGTGTCCCACTGTAGCTAATCAGGCAAATATGGGCTATGGAAGCTTTACCCAATGTCGAACAAAAATGGTTCATATGAACATTTGGAGTGGAGATATCCCTAAATTTGCACATTTCACATTTCTTCTGACCTACTGCAATTCTGCTTTGCTCATACTTTCTTTGTGTGTTTTGACCACAGATGAGAATACCAGCCTGCCATAGCGAGCAGGCCAGGGATATGTCAGGTGAAACAGACAATTTTTAGGGCACATTTTCTAGACCCTTCCTCAAACCAGGAGTAAGCAGTGTTGTTCTCAAAAAGGCTGCTCAGACGCCCAGGGGCTGCTGAATCCCAGTGCTAGTTCTGCTCAGTGAGAAGATGATCCTATGGTCTGGGTCGCCTGTGTGCAAGGTTGTGACTATGGCTCCCAGTGTACTCAAACCAGATGCTTTGTCATTTGCCCTTCTCCACAGGACTTTAAGGTAGCTAAAAATGGTAAAATAGTATAGGTGATGTCTTTTGACTCATGCATAAATTGGACTTAAGTGAAAGAGAGTTGTGCAAGTTATTGGCATCACTCTCTCTTCCAGGGTCATTGGAGTCCACTGACAAGACATGACTGGCAATGGCCCAGGATACAGTAGATGACCTTGGCATCTTCAAAGTCTAACCAAGCTCTATGTGCTCCAGAGCATCTGCTTCTACAACCTTCACAGCTTGTTGGAACAAATTGTTCACATCTACTTATTCCACTGGGAAAGTCTTCACATTCTTGGGGTAGACACCCCCCAACTCACTGATGAGTTTGAGGTTATCTTTAACCTGGTTTAAGCCTTCTGCCAAGACAGTTTTACTAGGGTGCAGCCACTGTGCATGCTACAGATTCTTAGAGCCACAAGTAAGAGTTGGGTGGCATGTGGACACCAAATGTAGATGAACAGCCCTTAAAAAGGGCTCAACAGCCCTCACACTACAGGTACTAGTCTTCCCTTAACACTTGTTTTCTCTCTCTCTCTCTCTCTCTCTCTCTCTCTCTCTCTCTCTCTCTCCTCACACATATATATGTATACATATATGTGAGTATATAAATGTAATATGTATATATAGATATACATATATAGATATGTATATATACTGTAAATGTATAGATATACACATACACATATATACAGTTATATATGTGTGTAGATATATGTATGTATATATACACATACATATATATACAATTATAGATATGTATATAGAGATATGTAGATATATCTACACACATACATACATACATATGTGTATATATCTCACAGAAAGAGATATTGTGGGCCTTGAGGATGCTACATTTAGAGCGGGTCAAAGTTGACTTGAATGATGGGAATACAAAGTTGAACATGGGGGAATATACAGACCTGGACAATGGGAATGGCTCAGCGGCAGGACACAACGTAAACATGATGAAGAAACAGCCACAGCGTCATGGTCAAAGTCAAATGCCATTAGCCTCAAGAAGCCTTTGCCAATTCCCCTTGCCAGAAATGCTCTTTCCTTGAGTAGACTTCACATTGCACACTGATCTTTCTTATCATTATGTTGCTCATGAAGGAGCAGCAGTGGGGGCTCTGGCCTGGGAGCTAGAAACCCTCCAACTCTGACATTTAGCTCCTGTGGGAATATAGGCAAGTTATTTCACCTCTCTGGGCTCACTTTCCTCCTCTGTAAAACAGGCATAATAATCAAGTAAGCAATGAATAATTATTACTGAAAGAAACGATTTCTACACTCAAGAAGTTTACATTCTAATAAAACTTTCACTGGCTATGAGCTATATAAATGGGAGTTATTATTGGCATAGTGTTCTGTATACACTAAGTGTTTAATAAAGGTGTATTGAATGAAACAAATGAGTAGTGCCCCCTACCCCCCACTTTGGGGCATGCTCAGTCAACAAGTTAAGGGTTGGGGTGAGCTGCTTCTGGGTGGATGAAGGGGCCCTCCCCAACCCAGCTTCAGAAATTACACAGATTTCTTCTAACAGCTGCATCTCAGCCATGATGGTTTAGGGATTCATGCTGTGTGCTGATAATAAGTCTTTTAGTCTTTTACTGGCTGCTGAGCTAGAATTTCATGCCCTGTTATATGGGCAGGCAGTCCCTACCCCTCGGCCACTCTCCTCCTAACAGCTTCAAAGTGTACTTCTCCCCAGCTGGCTTCAAGCAATGAGCGGGTGGCCTTCTGGGCAAGTCTGGGCCTGGGATGAGGCTGCTTCCCCATTTATGTCTTTTTACCTTTGGTACAGTGCCTTGTGAGATATCAAAAGAAGCCTGGCCTTTTCTCCTTCATGGTACCCAAGCAGTATGATAGTGGTAACTGGAGCAGTTGTAGCAGCAATAGCAACAGAAATAGACAAGATAAAGGAAGAGAAACTACCAGAAAGAGCCTACTTGGCAATGATCATATGGTGTTTGGTGGAGGTGAAAGGTGAAGTGGCTCATTTGTACTCACAAGAAGACTACTGGTAAATGTAGATCTCATGAGACTTAAATATTAGTTTTTCAACTGGACTGTGCTAGTAATCACTAGACTCTGTTGCAAAAATTTTTCGTTTCTTTATTGATTTACGTTTCCTTTTCTGTGTGGGAATAAAGCTACCTGTCAATTCATGTTCTAACTCTAGGTACTTGTTTTCTTCTTCTACCTCTATGCTGGGAAGAATCCTTAGACTAGAGACCCATATCCTTCAACTAGAGCCAGAATAGGTAAAGTGGTG
The DNA here is from genome assembly GCF_003287225.1 of Phascolarctos cinereus. Classification (NCBI taxonomy): domain Eukaryota; kingdom Metazoa; phylum Chordata; class Mammalia; order Diprotodontia; family Phascolarctidae; genus Phascolarctos; species Phascolarctos cinereus. Next base: position 101,165,415 of record NW_027555847.1, read on the forward strand.
GAGCATAAGCCAATAACTGAGAGAGTCAGCAGCCAGCTAAGGTTAGGGTTAAGTTTAAAGTTAGGGTAGTAGTCTCCTGCAGCTGAACCTGGAAAACCAGGAGGACAGGTAAAGGATAGGGATAAGCACAGGTTGTCAATTCCTGTGGACTTAACTGAGTAGAGACTTGCTAGCCACTGCATTAAAAATGAATAAAATCATACTTTTCCTTTTTTATTTTTTCTGGGTGTGTAGTGGTGAGAAAAGAGGAGAGATTTGTGAATCCTTGGCTTAAAAACCTCTCAGTGAGGGAAACTCATCTCACCAATGCATATCAGCAGTTGCTGTATAATTATAGTAAATTATAGTGATTTAATATGTATTGTACACTAGTAGTATGTGTGCCATATCCTTCTCTGTTATATTTCAAGCAGGCTGTAGGAAGAGACCATCTCTAAATTATAGTTATGTCTCCAAGCACCTAACACAGTGCTTTCATGGAATAATACCTTCCATTTCTGTAATTTGTTCAGTAATACAAATATAATGTAACAGCTAAGATGAAGATGAGCCTATGCTTCCCACTATGCTATATGAAGGTGAAAACATTGGATCAGGATTCCATTTCTCAGGAGACCAGATACCTTTGATGTTAGATAAATTGTGTCACAAAGAAAAGCCAGCATTTGAGGTAGGTAAGGTCTGACTATGCCAGAAGGCCATGAGTTCTTCTGGAAGAGGAAGAAGTGGGACAGAGGCATTGATATCAAAAAGGAACTTGATTAGCAGCACTATCTGGAGACCTCACAGAGCAAGGAGAAGAAACACAAGAAAGTATTTGCATGATGTTTATCTGAAATATGCTATGTGTGGGTAGAAACAGTGATCTATATTGTAGGATATCTTAGAAAATAAATACCTCAGTAGACATGAGCTCCCTACTTTGGATTAGCTGGGAAACTAAAAAATCATCTGAATTTAGTTTGCAATTTACTGTCAAAACAGACCAAGAACATGCCTTTAAAAATAAAACATTTAATCAGGATTAAAACAATTAGTTAAGGAATAGAGAAACAGTCTTGCATGCAATTCCAAGGGATTACAAACTAATCTATCTTAAACCCCCAGCATGGGGGGAGGCAGGGAAAGATGAGGGAGAATCAACCTCTAGACACATGTTCTTGTGTGGGAAAAAGGCCTAGCAAAAACTCTGGCATGGTCCAACTAAGGTTGCTCAGCTCTACATACACAGTGCCTGACTCTCCTCTCACAGTGTCTCCAACCAACACCTTGCCACTTCTCCACAGCCCAGGTATTCCTTGTCATTATTTTTATGGGGTCTCCACAAAATTTCAGGAATCCTGGGCTGTCTTCTTTCTCGTTCTCTAATATCAAGGTTATTTTTATCTCACCACAAATTGAACGTATATGAAACATCCTGAATTATGGACTGGATAAAACAGGTGGGAAATTGGGTTCCTAACTATTCCCTTCCCTGTTGAGGTGGGAATCCCTTTCTGTTCCCCAGTGGCACAGCCCCAAACACAAACAAATAAAGCCAGAGGAGATAAGATAGCTTCTTCAGGGTACTGTCAAAGAGAAGATAAGGCATTGCTTTAGGCAGTATTAATTTAAACAAAACAACTAAAACAGCCTACCTAAACAAAAACACAAATCAAGAAAGAGGAAATATGCAAATGTAAATGGAGAAAGTCTGCCAAGCTCAAGCTTGGCCAATAAATACTGGGACTAGAAAATGTAGTAATAGAGAAACAGGTTGATCTCATTGCACCCATTCCTATCTGTGTCTACAGAAACATCAAAGGAGCTTAGAGAGAACCAAAATTAATCGTAATTAATTTGAGCGATAATATCACAAAAGAAACTAAAGGTAATCTGCTTGTCCAGTGTCTTGGGCCCTATATACAAGGTTGATAGTTTATGGGTTGTAGTGTAAATTACTCACGTTTATGTCAATGCTTCTCCCAGCTAAAAATTGTTAGTTTCACACCCAAGTTTCAAGACTACCTCGTCTCATTTTCAGGTGAAATAACTACGGAGGAATCATGGAAAAAGAAATCTGTATACATATCTAGTTTTGAAATATGTAATGATCCCCAAAGCCTTTATTACTCACTAACTGACTTGAGGGAACTGTGTTAGGTGCTGGGATTAGAAAGATAAAAACAAACAACAACAAAAAAAATCCTACCCTCAAGGAGCTTACATTCTACTAAGGATATACAAGAAAAGTGATATGACCAGTACATCTATGATCATTTGATGAGGAGATAACCAATATTAACAACTAAAGATTTCATAGATGGCACTTTCCCCCACATCAAATGAAAGAATTTTTAGCTCTATGTGGAGGTTTGAGAAATTGTGACATACAAGAAAATGGAGGCCCAGTTAGGAACCCAAGTGTCTGATCTTGTTAGTCCATATTATTTTTGTAGCAATTCTAGAAGCTTATTCGCTATTGTGACTCAACCCCTACAGCCACCTTCACCCATCTGTGAGTTCCAACTAGAGTTTCCCCTCCATTTTGGGGAACGGTCCAGACCAGCCATCCTTTCAACCCATGGGTTTTGTCACCATCCCCAACCCCCAAGAGTACTGATCCTCACCCTCTGCCTTTCAGTCCCGGCTTATGTACTGTCTTCCTTTAGTGGAATATGAGCTCCTTGTGGGAAGGAACTATTTTTTTTGGTGGGGGGAGGATTTGTAAGTATGCAATGTCTGGAATACAGTGACCCCTAATAAATGCTTCTTGCCTTGACTACTGTCAACTTGAAATAATAGTACAGCAGAAGAAAAACAAACACATTTTATTTAGGCTCCAGTCTGAAAGTTCACTATGGTATTAAATTGCCTTGAAAATGTTTTATTGCATTTGAAATGTAGTCAGTTGCAGCACAGTTCAGTGTAAAGAATGCAGAATGCATATTCGGATGGTGCTGGTGGTTGTCCTTTGTTCTCGAAGAGGATCAAAATGACATCACTATGCCAGAGTCAAGTTACAGTGTGCCTGACTGTGGCTGATCAGACCAACACCAGCTCAGAAGGCTCTACCACAGGTCAGGCACAAATAGTACATGTGAATCTTTGGTGTGGATTCTCTAAATTTGTGCACCTCCCATTTCTTTTGAGCTGCTTCAATTCTGCTTTGCTCAAAGCGCACAGCATCTTTTCTGATGCTAGGTGGTCCTGTGCCTGTGTCTCCCATGTCACACAATCAATTCCAAAGTTCTTACGAGACCTTGACAATGTCATTGTATCGCTTCTTCTGACCACCATGTGAACGCTTGCCCTGTGTGAATTCTCCATAAAATGGTCTTTCTGGCAAGCACACATTTTGCATTTGAACAATGTGGCCAGCCCATCGGAGTTGTGCTCTTTGAAGCAGAGTTTGAATGCTTGGCAGTTTAGTTCAAGAAAGGATTTCAGTGTCTGGTATCTTATCCTGCCAGGTGATCTTCAGAATCTTCTTAAGACAATTCAAATGGAAGTGATTCAGTTTCCTGGTATGGTGCTGGTATACTGTCCAGGTTTTACAGGCATACAACAATAGGGTCAGCACAACAGCTCTGTAGACCTTCAGTTTGATGCAGTCTGATATTTCTTGTCTCCTACACTTTCCTTCAGAGTTTCTCAAACACTAAGCTAACTCCATCAATGTGTATATCAACCTCATTATCAATGTGCACATCCCCGGAAAGTACTTATCCACAGGTAAATGAACTTATCTACAGCATTCAGAACTTCTCCATTTGCTGTTACCAATGGTTCCATGTATGGATGATGTGGTGTTGGCTGATGGAGCACCTGTGTTTTCTTGGTGTTAATCATTAGGCCAAAATGAGCACAAGCAGCAGAGAACTGACCCATACTTTATTGCATATCAGCTTCAGAGGCTGCATTACAAATTCAGTTCAATACCTACTCTGACACTTTCCTATATGTGTGCCTTTCTGCCGCAGTCTCTTCATCTGTAAAATGATGGGTTTAGATGAGTTTGAAATAACCCATGACAACCCTCCCAGTTCTAAATTTATGATACTTAGAATTTAACTAATCCAACCCACTTATTTTACAGAGGAATAAATGGAATCTAGGGAATGGAAGTGTCAAGCATAAGGTCACAAAAGTAGAAAGTAATGATAATAACCTTTCTCCCTCCATTGCTTTTTCTGTAAAACAAAGAGACTGGATTTTATGACCTCTAAGGTCTCTTTTGGACCTAAATTTGCAACCTATAATCCTATGATGCTACTTTTTAAAGGCACCATTTCTTATGGTTTGAAATATATCTTAAATGTAAGCAAGTTAGGATAAATAGGCTTGTAATCCAGGAATATGACATTTCAAAGAAAAAAGATTTGATAAAATACATAATGCATAAATGGCTCTTGGAATCCCATGAACTAAATCGCCAGTATTTATGTTAGGCTCTCAAAGCAAGCTGAGATCACACACCTATATTCTGGAAATATTGCATTTTAGTTCTGTTTTCCAATTAGAATCTACAGCTATCATTTATGAGAGACCATTTAACTTCTCAAAATGTTATATTGGTAAAATATACTGAGTAGTTGGCAGGCAAGTTTAAAACAGCAGTGAGGAAATCTATTAGTTTCAGGATTTCCATGTTGACTCTGTCCAAGCCACAGAGAGGAAGATGAACCATAAGTTAAGTTGACCTCCTGCTGATATGCCCTGGGACACCATTACAATCTATTTCCTCTAAACTGGAAAGGACTATGTGGAATTATCTGACTTCTGGGGCATCTGATTGAATTGGGGTCTGTTTTTTATTAAAGTTGGGGATAAAAAATAAAAATAAATTAGCGTTTAACTATTCACTGACTTTAATGGAACACAGATTGGTATTTTTTTTTTTTGGAGAAGACTGTTGTGCATTGCAATTACTATTTCCTCCAGAGCATCGGTGAAGGCACACCAGTGGAATTTGTTTCCAAATCCCTGAGGCAACAAGAAGGGATGATGAGTCTATATATGTGTGTGTGTGCATTTCCCCCCATGGTTCATTTGCAATTCATGACACTTCCTAGCTGGAACAGGAGGTTTTTATAAGAAGACAACATCCTTTCACTGACAAACTCATAAATCATTTTATTTTTCTTCTATACAGCAAAACCAATATTTGAAACCAATGTAGCCTTTGAGCCTTTTCCTTTGGCGCATACATCTAACTTAGAAATAAACCTCCTGTAGAGTACTGAGTTAAAAGTCACATTCTTCCAAATGTATGTGTTGTAATATCAAGAGACACCACCATTTTGGATCATTCCACATACCAACAGGAGACTCTAGATAGTGGTGGTGTGCTGAGCTCTTGTGGTCACCAACTGGACTCCTGCCATGGAGGAGTCAATTTCCCTTTGGCCACATTTAAAGGCTTTGAAGTTTCTTTCTGGTCTTCAAGTGATTCATTGAACAAAAGTAGGCTCAAATGTGACAGTGAAGATTGGAAGGAATCCAAATATGGTAGGGATGATGGAACAGATCCCATGAAATCTGAAAAACACTGCTTTATTCTCTGTGTCTCGTCATATATTTATGCTTAAAACATCGGGATGCCCTGTGCAGCATTGAAAAGCATAACAGATATTTGTTATTACTCGCTCAGTACTTCATAAATTACTTCATAAATACTCAGTGATTCATAAATCGCTTTTAAATGTAAGCTAGGAAGATTCCTTCCCAAATCAAATGTATACTAGTAATCATATAAAAACCACATTAAAATAAAACAACCAGAAGGTTGATATAACAATGTGAAGAATAAATTATATCTTAAAATCACAAAATAGTAAAATTTTAGAGAAGTCCTTAGTAATCACCTAGCCCAACCCTCTCACATACACAGAAAGAAAATAAGGCTGAAAAAGAAAAAAATGTACAGATTTAACAAATGAAACAAAATGCTGAAAGTTTTAATAAGAAGTCTGTGAATTGGTAGGAAGGGCAAAAAGAAGGTGAAAGGAGAAAATCACCTTCCTTCATTTTCCCATTGGTACCATGATATTTTAAAAAGATTATTATTGTATTAGCAAACTCTTAGGCTAGTATGTGGCAAGCGAGGTAATGCAATACAGTGGATAGAGAGATGGTCTCAAAGTCAGGAAAACCAGTGTTCAAATTCTGCCTCTGACAGAAGCTGGCTATATGATCCTAGGAAGGTCATTTAATCTCTCAATGCTCAAGACAACTATTTAATGCCATAAGCTACAAAGAAGGTGCCAACTTGCATAGCTGAGATCTATTTATTGGTGTTAATAGTAGAAAATGGCACCATCCATTGTCAAAGTTTAACCTTGGCATTCAAGTAGGTTTCTGTGACCACAGGCCAGTTTCCCTTTTAGTACACCAAGGTGCATCAAAGAATCATTTATTTTATTACGCATAGAATGGATTAATATTAAGAGTTAATGCAGTCACATAGACAGGCCATGGACAAGGAATCAGAAGCCAGGTTTAACAACTGGGTAACAGTCAGGTCTATCCAAATGATCTACCGATGAATCCACATCATCATAGCTTACATTGGCCATTCTCCACATCTCATGGGCAGGTCAAAGACAAAAGACCACTGTAGACTGGACAACTACCTCAAACTTGTCCAAGAAGGTGTGGCCACCTCCTCTAGGTTGGTTCCAAAGCAAGCCTGAGGTAGAAGCCAGGGCCCTCCTGGCTAGGTCCTACTGCAAAATCATCCTATAAATACTTATCTCCTCCAAATATCTTACTTAGTGCTAATTCGCATTTTCCCCCTTGGGGGAGAAAAATAGGCAAAAAAGACCAATGAAAATAATCATAAACCAGTCTGTAAAACCAAGTGCCAGGGCACTAGCTTACTGCAACAACAAAGACCATAAAAATTTTATGAAAAGTTAAAACTGCTTAGTGAAGAAGGAATGTAACTTTTTAATATGTTTTCCTGAACAAAACCACAGATTTGGCATTTTATTTCAATAACATGAACATTTTAAATGCAGTATTTTTTACTGATCTTCCTCAGTGTATCTTTGCAGATAATATTCACAAAATGAAGTCATTCAATCATGGCAAAATGTTCCATGTAGAAATGTTAAATGACACTTGCAGAATTAGATTCTTCCCATTAACCCTTCGAAGCCTGGATAATATCATGTGTTGTTTTTTTTTTTTAAATAAGTCACTAACTATGACTGGTCACATAGAACCTAAAAACTATTTTCTGACATTGAAATTGAGCTCACACCTTGCTTATCTTTCCAATTTGAGAAATCACTTCTCTACTCTTTCCTCACATTCAGCAATCACCTTCCCTCATTCTCCCATCAAACACTATATTGACAAGTAAATGAAAGCCCGACCTTTCTAGAGAATAGTCATTAAAATATGTGCAGATTCATATGCTTTATTTTCAGGGTTAGGCAGATCTATCCTGTATGCCGTATGATGTATATAGTACTGGAGAGGAAGTGTGGTCCAGGGGAAAAAGTGCTGCCTTCGGAATCAGAGAACCTAACTCTTAAATACCTGGTACTTCCACTGACTAGTTATATGGCCTTAAGCAGTCACATGCCTCACCTGCAAAAAGAGGGGGTTAGACTAGAACACCTCTAAAGCCTCTTTCATTATGAAATGTTGAACTTGAACTCAGATGAACCAACTTTGTATCCTAATTCTGACACTTAATAAGAAGTCACTTAACCTCTTAGAGCCTTGGTTTCCCCATCTATAAAATGGGCAAAATTGTACTTTTCCTTCCTATGTCCCAAGGATGTTGTAAGGATTGCACATTAGAAAACAGCAGATAGATGGTGACAGTGATAGGATCATGGTAGCAGCAGGAGGACTGGGAGTAGTGAGCAGGGTTCTTTATTTAATTCAAAACTACTACTACTAATATTTAACAAAATACTTATTTAATAATAAATACATATTTATTTAATGTTTACTAAATATTTATTAAAACAGAGGAAGATAGAGTCATTTCATTCTCAGAGGAAAAGGCTTCAGGTTCCCATCAAGGGAAGAAAGGAGGTCCAGAATTATCACCTTAGTGTTGGTAGTTGAGGGAAGAGTTTAAAACAGTATAGTACCTGTTTTGGCTTTCCTCATCCCCCCAGTGGCCCATGCAGCCTCGCTTCTGGAGGCCCAGGCCTTTGTGGCAATAGTCCCTGACAATACTTAAACTTTCTCAACCATATAGTTTCTCATAGTTTCTTCTACTTCAGTCCCATACACATTCTAAATGTCTCATCAGAATTTGGATTCCTCTCTGAGTCTTTCTTCCTGGACTCCCTGAAGTGATATGACCATCTGGGGTCACGAATTAGCATCTTTCATACTATGCTATTGCTGCCTCTCTTGGAGAGTTAATTATTAATTCAAGGGACTTGTTTTTACTTCACAAAGGAATCTTCAATATTGTCTAACTTCATATAGCACTCTGCTCCTACTGTACTTATAAACAGTCTACTTGTTTACAGTCTACCTCTACTTGAAGGGTAGAACAGATTCTGCTCCTCAAAGGTAAGAGGAGTGGCTTGGACCTTCATAGACTTCTGGGATTTGAAGATTTTACTCATCTCATTGGCCAAACAAATACCACACACTATAAACAGAATGCCAGGTCTTGGATTTAACCTGTGAAAAGAAAAAAGAGGAAAGAAGGGAGATGGAGAGAGGGAAGGAAATTGCTTCGCTCTTGTGTCTGGGGCAGGGCAATTGGACTGAGTCAAGGGCAGTGCTACTGCCCTTCCCTGAGTGGTGACAGCAGTGGAGATGAAGATCAGAGCAGTCTTGTATTAAAAGGGGCAGTTGTTGAGGTGAGGTTTCTCCTCCTAGGCCTATAATGAAAACATAAAAACAATGGCGGGGTTACTAGAGAAGAATATAGATCTGATTAAACATGGCAATTTGCCTGTGTGGCTAAAGATCCAGTCTAATACGGTAAGTTGTCTCTATCTTCCTCTCTTCTCCTTTCACTTATATGTCATCAAGCAGTTATTTAAGGGTTCTTTTCTTATGATGTACCAAGCAATTTGCTTAATGCTAATTTTACTTTGTCTCTTTATAAAAGTATGGTCTGCCAAGACATAGCTTTGTATAAATTTGCATTTATGTTTCTAGACATGGCCCAAGAGCAAGCTAGGGATATATTCTAGTAGCTTTGCATTTTATAGACTATCTATAATAGGCCAGTTCTGGATTCGGATTTTAAAAGATCTACCTGGGGATTACTGAGCTACAATTTAGTTTTATGATATAACTCTCCCAAACAAATCTGAAACAGGAACATGGAACTTACTTGAGTTCCCTTAGAGAAATGAGCTACTTGGAGACAAGGTATTACTAAAGGTCTGTGCACTGATTTTAGAGGAATGTAGGTGGTCGTGAAGGGTCTGTGAGGGTCTCGACCCACAAAGAGGACAAAGATCCTTATTGTAACTACCTTAACAAAAAATACATAAGTGAGTGTCTTGCAACTTTTGCTAGACTGTGAATTCCATGGGAGCATCCTATATAAACTTTGCATCTTCCCTGGCACCCAACATGTCTCTGTATGCAGTAGGCAACTAATAAATATTTGTGGAATAGAGATGAATGGAATCTAACAAATCACCTAAAATACTAACTTTAGAACTTTGAGATTTTTTAACTTTTGTAAGTTGTTTTTAAAGAACAGATTTCTATGGGTCAGTTCGTTCTGATCATTTTAGTAAGTAGGGAATTTGGGAGGCAATAGTTATCCATTTTGTGAGCAATTCAATGACTTTTATTTCTACCAGCAACTCTTATGTGTTTTGAAAGATGCTTTAAGAACATTCGTGTCCTGTCACTAGGCCATCTCTATTACAGAATCTGGAGGATAATGCATTTTTTTTATTCTTGAGCTTTCAGTCATGCAATTTCTCTAGAGGGTTATTCTGGTTTTCATGGCTTTATGGGTCTCCTTTTCACTGTAATCATGGATATTGTACAATGTTTTCCATCTGCTGACCTTGGCTAAAGTAAGTGAGATGAGGCATGAGCTCTCTGGCATGTTTATTAAATGTGAATCGCTAATTGCTGACTAATTGGCAGCAAATCCCAAGACAGAGAAAATCATTCTTCTTTTTTTAATCACTTCACCTCCCTGATCATGGGAAGAAGCCTGAGTTTGGCAAAACTTTAGCTTGATGTTCAACAAACCTTTATAAAGTGTGTATTATGTGCAAGGCAATGCTCTAGGTACTGGGAATATGAAGATCTGAAATGGTACATTCACTGCTCTCAAGGAGTTGATAGCCATTAGGAGGATATAGGGTGTACAAAGAGAAGTTTAATACAGCATAAGGTGTCATGGGACCAAAAGAGACAGAAAAAATGCACCTGAAAAAACTGAGGGTGAAAACATTTTCCACTGGAGGAATGAAGGAAGGCTTTAAGGAGGAAATGGTACCTGATATGAACCTTGAGGAAACTCTGAAGAAAGAAGGAAATTCTAAATAGTGGTGATGATAAAGTCCTGCATGCCCTGGACTGAGGAATTCTGGCGAAAGCAGAACAAGATTAGGACTCAGAGTGAGTAATATAGTTTGATTATAACATAGAATGATTGGGGAAGATAATTTGAATTAAGGCTGAATAATAAGATGGCATCTGATTGTGAAAGGCCTTAAGGCTTGTGTTCCTATCAGCAAGAGGGACCCATTGAAGATTTATGAGCAAGGGAATGACACATTCAAGCCAGTGTTCTGGTCAAATACCAGTCAACCTTATAATATGGTCATGGCCACTAAAAGTCATGGGAGACCAGATATAATGTCTTGAGAAATAACTAATGGGTTATCATGACTGAGATGGATCATGCCCATCAGCGCTTGATTTGCGTTTCACTGCCCGATGATGCATGGTTATGAATCTGAGTCTGTGGATTGATTTGGAGTGAGTTTCTGTACATGTCTTAGTTTTGCTGTTAGAGAGAGGGGAAGATTGTGTCATAGAATTAGATTTCCCAAAATCCTCAGGACTGTAACAATCTTATCCCTTGGACCTCACATAGAAGATAGTTTCACATCTCTCTTACATTTATTATTTAACATTCACATCATAGTCACATATGTTCATGTATTATGCCCTTTTTGTTGTGGTTGTTGAGTCATTTCAGTTGTGTCTGACTCTTCATGTCCCCATTTGGGATTTTCTTGGCAAAGATACTGGAGTGGTTTGCCCATTTCCTTCTTCAGCTCATTTTACAGATAGAGAAACTGAGGAAAGCAGGATGGACTCACCCAGGGTCACACAGTTAGTGTCTGAGGCCAGATCTGAACTCATAAAGATGAAGCTTCCTAACTTCAGGCTTGGAACTCCATCCATTGTGCCACCTAGCTGCCCCAGTCTGTGGCACGTAGAGATACAAATAAAGGTAAAAATAGTCCTGCAGAGAGTAACCATGTTTTATATAAGGTCTCTATCTCTTCCAGCATCTAGCATTGTGCTCTACACAGAGTCGCCTCTTAATTAAATAGTCATTGAACAAATTAATGAAGTGAATAGATCTGATACGTATTGCCTAATCCAAGCTAGAAATGACTCCTTCCCCCTTAATTCTCTCAATCTTCTCTATTTGACCTTTCCTAAATAATTCATCATTTTTAACTTATTTGTGTAAGGTCAGAATCAAGTAGAAGATTCCATGATGTTATGAATTTACTAGATTGCAAACTCCTTCAGAACAGGGACTGTGACCATGTTGTTTTTCATCTCTGGATTATCTGTGCTAAGCATGGTAACTTGCATATAATAAACATACATATATATGTATATATATAGAGAGAGATTTGTATATACACATACACATATACATATATATGTTTACATGTGTTATAGTGAATTGAACTAAATCTATTTTATATTCTCATAGGTCTGCTCTCTACAATCTGATGAACTGATCAATGCTTAGGGAAAGTGAAATGAACTAGGAATTAGGAGACAAGTCAATTAACTGGACCTCTATTTTCTTCATTTTTCTAATAATACCAGCCCTACCCTATGTAAAAAAGTTTATTTTTGAGGATTAAATAATAATAATAGCTAATATTATATAGTGCTTGAAGGCATTATATAGTGCTTATAAAGCATTCACAACAAATAATTTTATTTGAGCTTCACAACAATCCTTTGAAGTAAGTGCTATTATTACCTCTATTTTGCAGATGAAGAAACTGAGACTTACAGAGGTGAAGTCATTTCTCCATGATCACACAGCCAGTTATGTGTCATTGGCTCAATTCAAGCCTATGTCCTTCTCATTCAGGACTCCTTCTACTAACTACACCATGCTGCCCCATAATTCTTTTTGTCTACATGCTGTATGTCTTGTAGATGCTGCATGATCTAACAGAAGGAGCACTAATCACTGTCCCAAAACATCTCTGTTAACAATCCTGCATCTGGCATTTACTCTGGGTGACCTTGGGAAAGTCACTTCACCTCTATTAATCTCAGCTTATTCACCTGTAAATTAAGAATGTTAATAAATGATCTGTCTCCAATAGAGCTATTGTGAAAATCAAGATAATGAATGTAAACTAGTTCTGTAACCATCACATCTATATAAATAGCAACTTTTATTACAAAAGTCTAACATATAGTAGGAGATTGATAAACATGTATTAAATTGAATTATCCTGCTTAAGGGCCAGTCATTGTCTCCTCTAGCCAGAGAATTTTAGAGAAGTGTCTTGGGCTGAGAAGCTACAGGTAGGACGGCAAGTGAAGTCATAGTGCCATTGATGGACACACCCGTTCCAGGAATGATAACGTTGACACTAAAATTTGGCCAAGGATCCACAGGATCCTTGATAGCTGGGGAGAGATATGGTGGGTATGGGGCAGATCTATTCTCACCTCCCATATCTAATCAGGTGCCAAGTCTTCTTAATTCTACCCCTATGAGATGTCTTGTATCCATCACTCTCTCTTCACTCACCCTGCCACCACCTTAGTTCAAGCCCTAGTCATCACCTGAAGCAGGGCTGGGGAACTAATATAATAGTCTCCTACTTGAGTTCTCTGCCTCCAGTCTTTCCCCACTGCATCCTATATTCCACATAGCTACCAGAGTATTTGAAAAGCACAGGTTTGATAATGTCACTTCCCCATTCAAGAAGATTCAGTGGCTCATTTACCTCTAGGATAAAACATCAGTTCCTATGCCTGCCATTTAATGTTCTCACAATCTGGCTCCAACCTATCTTTTTAGACTGATTACACGGTATGTAACACTCTTCTTTCCAGCCAAACTGGCCTATATATTCTGCTTCATACCCAGCATTCCATCTCCTGACTTGGCATAGGCCTTCCATTGTACCTAGTATGCTCTCCTTGAGCAATTAGGAGAATCCCTAGATTTCTTCCAAGCCCACCTCAGGTGATACCTCTAGAAGTCTTTTTTTTTTTTTTCATTTCCCCCACCCTGTGCTAAGCCAATTGCTACAGCCTGGAGAGAGGTGATTGTTAAATTTCCATTGTGTGCATTTACACATAGGAAAACTGGCAAAAGCTACAAATCAGGACTTGATTTCTTGTTTTGCTGATTGGCTAGGCTTAAGTAAGTGGCGGAGAAAGTGTTAATAATGTAAATTAAACTAAAAAGTATGTCACGTGCGCATTTTTGGAGAGCCAGGTATTAAACATTTACCAGCATAGTCCTGCCCAATCCTCCACAGTTGTTATTGCTATCCCTGCCAGGGATATTACTGTATACTAGGGAGGGAAAAGGAAAGGAATAAACATTTAAGTGCCTGCTATAAGCCAAGCTCTCTGCTATATACTTTACAAATAGTGTCTCATTTGACAATAATAAATAATATATTTAAATAACTCTATATATGCACCTCAAGAGAACATAGCTATAGTTTATATAGCATGGTAAGGTTTGCAAAGAAATGTACACATTATTTCACTTGATCCTGACAACAACTCTGAGAAAAATATATTATCATTATCATTCCTATTTTAGAGGTAGGGAAACTGAATCAGAGAGAGGTTAAATGACTTGCCCAGGGTCATGCTGCTAGTAAGTGTTTAAGGGTGGATTTGAACTCCTTTCTACCTGCAGGTTCAGTGCCCTATACACTGACCCATCTAGCTGCCTCCTAGGGGACAGAGTCATTTTAATTTTTTTTTCTTTGTATCCCTACCATTTAGCACAATTCCTGTCCCATAGTAAGCACTCACTAAATGTATTAAGTTAAATGTATTAAGGATCACAGATTAACAGCAGCAAGAGACCTTAGAAGTCAATGAGTCCAACCTTCTCATTATATAGGTGAGATAACTGAGGCCCAGAGAGGTTAAGGGACTTGTCTATGGTCTCATAGCTAGTAAGTGTTTGAGGAACTATTTGAACTCAGGTCTTCTGGATTATAAATACACTAAACTACCTCTCCTTCAACTGAACTGAATTGATATTAAGATGTTTTCACTGGAACGATGGCAGCAGCTACTCACAAAGAAATAGTGCTTTAGGGGTTACATAATGCTTTCTTCCTAAAGTAACAAACAAATAACAACAGCAAACCCATGAGGTAGTTTCTATTCCCACTTTACATCCAAGGAAAACAGAGTTTTTCATGCAGCCAAGATATTTTTCTCTATCTCTCCTAACTCAAGTGTGGAACCCTTTCAACTCTGCCCCCCTTACTAAAGGCATCCTATTTAATTAACTCACGCTTTATTATAAAGTAAACCTCCACAATAATTGCATTCCTTACCAATTTGAGTCCTTGTATTCTAAAGCACAAGATCTTCACTACAGGAAATAAACACTTCTTCATCCCCACCCCCTTCTATGAACACTAGCTTTTATATAATGAAAAATTAACTAACGGAGAGGTGGAGACCAATGGCCACATTAAATTGCAGAGTTCATCCATGCATCCATCCATAAGCAGAATTGTTTACTTTTTTAACCCTAATGGGTAGCTTGCCCAAATCCCCAAGTGCTTTGAGTAGCTACCAAGACTTTTATTTTGTGCTACATAAAGGATGAATTTGAAAAGAGAAATATTCATTCCTGGATACCATAGTCCAAAGAGGATTCTGTATTCTTTCTTTAAAAAGGGAATCCAGGTCATAGAGTTCTGTTTTGTGTTGTGTTGTACATGTTTCTCTCCCAGCTACTCTAGGCTGTTTTAGGAGGAGGGAAAAGAGGGCATCTAAGTAAGTGTTCTGTGCCACATGCTAATGGGCTCAGCCCTCCTTTGTAACCAGAAAGCTGCCACCTTGTTCATACGAAGGCAGCTCAGAAACTTGGAGGCAGTTTCTGTTGACATTGTGTGGACTTGGCACTACCTTCCTTGTTACGCATCCAAGAGTTGGAGTATAATTTTATGACTAACGTTTGGGTTCCATCAGTAAACACTGGTTATCTTTGGCACTATTTTCCTCAGCTGAAATAAAACTTGTTTCCCCCCTGTCAGTTTGGCATGGGCTGAGGCGACAGAAGAAGGGGAATAGGATGGTGAAGGAAACAATGATGACAAGATACGGAGATGGTATCAGTTCAACTTCCAGGTTTCTTGGTTAGGGGGAGAAGGGGATTACTTGACATGGTAAAGCAGGTCTTATCTAAGGCAATTTACACTCAAAATTCAAAGGCTGTTTTTGAACACCGTCTTTTCTTTAAACCCATGACACCTTTTTGAATAGACATGGAATGCAAGTTAGACATGATTTTATCCAGAAAACCAAGCTATCAAAAAAAAAATAGCAGTCAAGTCAGATGTAGTTGAAAGTACACTGGACTTAGTATCAAAAGACCTATATTCCAGGCCCAGCCCTTCCACTACCTAGCTATGTGGCCTTGGAAAAGTTACAATCTACCTGGATATGTTCCCTCATCTATAAGGGGAAGAAGTTGCACTAGATGATCCCTAAAGTCCCTACTACTTCTCAAATCTGTGTTTCGGCGAAAAGAGATGGTACAATGTTGAAAACTCTAACAGCATAGGCTAGCATTTTCAATTATTTTTCCAAATTTCTAACAACTGCATAATGCTATCTTTTCCTTATCAGCCTTTCCCAAAAAGGGAGAGTTTAGCAGAAGGAAGGAAAGAAAGAGAATGTGAGAAAGAGAGATGGGTAGGATGAAAAAGAAACATGAAGAAATAAAGAAGAAACTAAGACTTGTATCTCCCTATCTGAGCTTCTAACTGGAAAAATAGCTTCTGATAACTGTACAATACTATCCAATGGACCTGAGCTTCTCAATACCAGGAGACAGCAGGTGCTTTGCTTTTCTGCTGGGCTGATCATGCTGCCACTGAAGGCCCACACGTGGCTCTAAATATCATCCCACCTCCACCCCCAACCCCAACCCAGCCATTTTTCATTGCATTGGAGTCAAGGAAGCCCATAGAAATATTTCATGCATCAAACTCACTGTCCATGTAGTATAGTTGTGTTTCTGATCTACAACCTAAGCAGATATCTATAGATAAGAAAAATATCCAAGATGAAAATGAGAGGAAATCACAGATTGGCTGGGGTGGAGGAGAGAAAAGCACTGGCCTGAGTCATTTTATCTGGGCTCTCTTCAGAGCACTGCTTTGAACTTGCTGCATGGCCTTGTGGTCATAAAGGGTAGAATCACAACCAAATCTGGGCTTTACTTTCCCCATTGGCATCATATGGGAATCAGACAATTGGGGCTTAGAGAGATTAATAGTAAGATTTTGTGTTCCTTCAAAAAAAGCCAAATCTTATCATTCATTGGCTAGGTTGCATTGCTTTTTCTATCCCCTTTCTTGATCCTATGAGATTCTACTTCCAACTTATTGAGCCCAGTGGATCTGACCTATGAGATATTTCTAATGTTTCCTTGATTCCAATGCAACCAAAAATAGTGGAGGGGAGTGTTTGGGGGACCTGAAAGATTCTCCTGGTCCAGGGTCAATCCTAAGTCAATAGCTTTCCTCCCAGAAAGAATCCTTTTATTTTCTCTCCATTTCACATTAACACATTCCTGACAGTTCAGACTTATGGTTGAGAGAAAGAGGGAGACAAAGGCAATAGAGGAGCAAAAAAGGTAAAGATAGTGGTGGAAAAAGAATCCCACCCTCTTTGCATTGAGGACAGAAATGAACAATACCCAATGAAGAACTTATTTGCCATTCTTCCAACCTCAAGTATTAGACTGCAGCACAAGGCAGGAAGCAATTGCAATTGATGAGAACTGCAATAACTTTCAATAAAACAAACCTGTGAAAAGTTACCTTTGCAAAGAAAAGATGAATGATAACCTGCAACAGTTTTCTGGTCATCAGCTTCCTGAAATGTGCTTTTTATCACCCCATCAATGAGGAAGTATGGAGTAAAGTAAGCAAACAAGTTAGGGAGTTGTAGTAGAAAAAGGTCACTGGCTGGTAAAATAGGATGTCAAAGCCATAACTAGAGGTTTTTCCTAGGACATCAAAATTAAAAGGTGCTATTAGAGAGATGCAAATTAAAACAACTCTGAGGTACCACCTCATACCTGTTACATTGGCTAATATGACAAAAACGGAAAATGATAAATGTTGGAGGGTACGTGGGAAAACTGGGACACTAAAGCGCTGTTGGTGGAATTGTGACCTGATCCAACCATTCTGGAGAACAATTTGGAACTAAAATCAAAAGGATATAAAACTGTGCAAAACCTTCGATCCAGCAATAGCATCACTAGGTCTGTATCCCAAACAGATTAAAAAAAAAAAAAAAGAAAAGGACCCACATGTACAAAAATATTTATAGCAGCTATTTTTGTGGTGGCAAAGAATTAGAAACTTAGGAGATGCCCATCAATTGGAGAATGGCGGAACAAGTTGTGGTATATGATTATGATGGAATAGTAATGTACAATAAGAAATGACAAGAAAGATGCTCGCATTAAAAAAAAAAACCTGGAAAGACTTACATGGACTGATGCAAAGTGAAGTGAGCAGAATCATAACATTGTATACAGTAACAGCAATATTACATGATGATTAACTGTGAATGACTTGGCTATGCTTAGCAATATAATGATCTAAGACAATTCCAAAAGGACTTATGATGAAAAATGCTATCTACCTTCAGAGAAAAAAACTGATGGAGTCTGAATGCAGATTGGAGCATACTTGTATTTAACTTTCTTTCTTTTCCTTTTTTTTTTTTGGTCTGTGTTTTCTTTCACAACGTGACTAATATGGAAATATGTTTTGCATGACTGCTCCTCTATAACCTATATCACATTTCTTGTCTTCTCAATAAAGGGAGAGAAAAGGCAGAGAGAATTTGGAACTCAAAGTTTAAAAAAAGAATGTGAAAACTTTTTAGATGTCATTGGAAAACAAATTAAATATTTGAAATTAAAAGGTGCTGACAGCATTTCCAGGCCTTCATAAATATGAGGAGGAGGGGATGAGGTTAACACCTAGTTAACAAGAATAATACGTTAAAAATACAAAGCTACCAGATGGTGCTTCCTCTTTCCCCCATCTGCCCAACCTTATCTCCCTGTTTACTCAAGGAGAGGCAGTGCCTTCCAGGTCTTCTCCCTATACAACTGAATTTGTCTTCAAAGTTAATCTGAGAGCATATTTTATGCCTCTAGGCCCAGATGCATTTAAATTGCTTGCTCCAGGTGCAAAAATTGCTTCTTGTAGCTCTGCAGGAGATCTAGGTTTAAGTTCTACTTTTGCTACTTAATAACTCTGAGGAACTCATATTGGATGATCTCTAAGGTTTCTTCTCTATGTAAATCTGAGTCCATATTAAAGTGCAGTTAGGTTCAAAAAGAGCATTTACAAAGTTAACACAGATTGATTCTGCTCTCAAAACAAGATAAATATTTAGTAAACAATATAAAGCACAGTGCTAACTGCCTGGAACTAACCGGAAATGAAAGTTCTAAATTACTGAGAACCATAAGAACACTGTAAA
Organism: Phascolarctos cinereus; assembly: GCF_003287225.1. NCBI lineage: Eukaryota > Metazoa > Chordata > Mammalia > Diprotodontia > Phascolarctidae > Phascolarctos > Phascolarctos cinereus. Next base: position 101,184,360 of record NW_027555847.1, read on the forward strand.
CAGTAAAAGCAACACTATGATGACCAACTTTGATAGACTTAGCTCTTCTCAGCAATGCAAGGATCTAAGACAATTCCAAATGATTCATGATGGAGAATGCCGTGGAACTGTGGAGTATGAATGTGGATCAAGGCATACTATTTTCTCTCTCTCTTTTTTTCTTTCTCATGTTTTTCCCTTTTGTTCTGATTCTTCCTTCACAATATGACTAATGTGGAAATATGTCTAATAGGACTGTATGTGTATAGCCTGTATCAGATTGCATGCTGTCTTGAGGAGGTTTGAGAGGAGGGAGGGAGAAAAAAAAATTGGAACTCAAAATCTTATAAAAGTGAAAGTTGGAAACCAAAAAAAAAAATGGAGAGAGAAAGAAAGAAAGAAAGAAAGAAAGAAAGAAAGAAAGAAAGAAAGAAAGAAGAAGGAAGGAAGAAGGAAGAAGGAAGGGAAGGAGAAGGAAGGAAGGAAGGAAGGAAGGAAGGAAGGAAGGAAGGAAGGAAATAAAGAAAGGAAGAAAGAAAGAAAGAAAGAAAGAAAGAAAGAAAGAAAGAAAGAAAGAAAGAAAGAAAGGAAGGAAAGAAAATTCTCAACCAAGCAGCTACTCATCTGATCGCAAAATTTTATAACTGGTAAAGGAGCTTAGCAACTATCTAGTCAAATCTGTACCTGAAAGAAATACCTCTAGACCATACCTAGTAAATAGTCATTCAGCCTCTTCTGGAAGACCTTTAATGAGAAGATCCCACTTCTGACCCATTCTACTCTCAGATCATTCTAGTTGTTGGGAAGTTTTTCCTGACCTCAAGTGTAAATTTGCCTATTGTCTACTTCTACCTATTGCTCCTGGTTCTGTTTACTGAGGCCAACAAAACAAGCTGAATTCCTCTTCCAGCCCCTTCAAATATTTTACAATTATCACATTCTCCTTGGGTCCCTTTTCTCCATGATGAACATCCCCAGTCACTTCAACCAAGCCTGAGATGGCAGGTAGGTAGAACAGTGGATGGAGTGCTGGATTTTAGAATCAGAAACTGAATTCCAAAGGGCCCTTACTAGCTATGTGACCCTGAACAAGTCAATTAGCCTCTCTCAGCTTCAGTTTCCTCAACTATAAAATGGGGGTAATAATAGTATCTACTTCACAAGGTTGTTGTGAGAGTCAAATGAGATAACATCTGTAAAGGGCTTTGCAAACTTTAAAGTTCTATATAAATGCTAGATGTCATTGTTTGTTGTTATTAACTCAAGAACTTTTACCATCCTGGCTGTCTCTTCTAGACATTCTCTGGCTTGTGAATGCCTTTCCTAAAATGCAGCACCTAGGAGAAAACAGGATAGTTCCAAGGCAGTCCTCCTTCCACCCAAGAATGGCATTGGTTGGAACACACACCAAATAAATACATACATGTAGTAAATCCTATGGCTTTTTGTAGGAAAGAAAAAACAAAACAAAACAGGCTCTACCTTTGTAACTTTTCTACTTTCTTATGTTATCTTCTGTGCCTTTACTGCCTCCCTATAGTGAAGCTAGAATGCTCTGAAATTTATAGCTGAGCTTCTGTCACAGGAAAATATATTTCCAGTTCCTCAGTTGATTTACATGGCCTCTATAAAAATCAACAGTAGGAGTGAGGAGAAGGGAAGGAGGCTTCATGCCCTTTTGAAAAAAACAGTCACTTGATGGAAATCACTCGATGAACTATTCATAATTAGATGCCATTTTATATTTTGTAAGATTTTTTTAGCAAGTTATTAAGATAAAGTGGGATTACTAATGCTTTTTCACCCCCTTGCCTTGAAAGTTATCATTTTTCTCAAAAGTAAATAAATTGCTAAGCTGGAGAGGTTTTTATTTTATTTTTAAAAGTAGTAAGCAACAATATTAATAATAATTAGCAAGAATAATAATGGATCACAACTAGGGATCCATTGGCCCCAATTTTCTCCATAAGCAAGTGAATGATATAATATTCCCTGGGTTATATAAGCAGAGAATCTGGCCCATGACTCTAAGATCTGCCTTTGTACATCTCTGAAAGCTTTCCTTTGCCAAATATCCCAAGACGTTTTCTCTGCTCCCTTAAATTATTCCCTGGACATATATTTGGTATGTAGTCTATATGCTCTTTCATTGACCCCCACATACATCACAAAACATTTTTGTTTTATTTGGAATCCACTTTATTTTTTCAAGATATATGGAAAATTGATCAGACCAAATATGAAACAAACCAGGCCCTCTCTAATTCATCCAGGCCACTCATTAACATCTTCCCATTTACACTCCTCTTGGGTCCTTTTCAGTTGCTTTCAATGGTGAATAATAGCCTAGGTTTTCAAAACACAAATGTCAACATAACACATCTCTGATATTGACATACACTTTGTTAACTTATTCTCCCACACTCTGGTTTAATTAGTATTTGAGAATAGCATTTCTCTCTGAAAATCACCATCTACAGCAAAGGGTTTTAACCTTTTTTTGTATCATGGACTACTTGGCAGTCTGGTGAAGCATATAGAACCCTTCTCAGACTGATGTTTTTAAGTGCATAAAATAAAATGTTTAGGATTGCAAAGGAAACCAATTATCCTCAAATACAATTTTCAAAATATTTTTTTTTCAAACGGGCCCATGGACCACAGATTGAGAACCCCTGACTAGATAAAAACTTTTATTTTACTTTGCTCTGAGCAGTTGGCTCAGCTGTGGCAAATAGTATTGTGCTTATTGACCTCTGTTGCAATTAAAGTTTGGGAGTTAAAAAAAATCTGATTCCTTCCCCTCTCACATACCTAATTTTTAGTGCTCTGTAGCTCTTAAATTTACTTTGTATTTACTTATTTGTTAATTTGCTGTATCATGCATTCAGTGGAATGTAAGCTTCTTAGGGCAGGGCAGCTCTCTTTTTGTTTTCTGTCTTTGTGCTCCCAGTGTCAAGCACAGTACCTTGCAATGAATAAATGTTGGGTTGAATTGGATTGGATATAGTTGAAATGAACTGAATTGCAATTGCAATTATGCACAGGCAAATCTGTCTTGGGACTTACTCTACTCAAAACTAACTGGAACTATTTGGGAGAAAAGATTACCAAATCCCCACAACTAGAGCTATTGGTTTGCAATGAAATTTAACAGGTAGAATGGGGCTCAATGCTCCAATCTTGACCAGTTCCTTTGTGTTAGGAAGGTCTAATGAGAACAACGATATCACATTTATAAAGCATTTCACAGTTCTCCTATACGACTGCCCTATAAGATATATAGTTCAAATAGCATTATCCCCATTTTACAGAAGAGGAAACTGAGTTTCAGAAAGGTTAAGTGACTTTCTCCGAACCAGAAAGGAACCTGGATTCAAATTCTGCCCAGTGTTTTACCCACAACACAATGATGTTCTTGGTTAGTGGTTAGTGACTCCACATTAAAAATATCTCCATTTATCTCAGTACTTCAAGGGCTTTAACAAGCACTCAAACAAAATTATTTAACCAAAATTAGTGACAACTTAAAAAATACTACATATCACATGGCACTCCCACCCTGCCCCCAAACTCCACAAACACCCAATAAAATAAAGACCAGTGTTAACATCTAGAAAAGGACATTAGAGAACTACATTATTCTCTAGGTCCTTCCCTACCCCCAAGCACTGAACCCAATGGGGTTAAATGAAATAGTCACCATTTAATAAAATGAATAGAGTGAATCTATGACTTTTTGAAGAAATAGGGATTCTAGGCTCATAGCTTTCCCTATTCTCCTCTAGTTTCTATGCTTAACTCTTCTGTTATTTCACTTCATCCTACATTTCTGTTCTCAGCACCCGGATGGAGAAAAATGTCTTTTTAGAGAATTCACTGATAAAATGTGAACCTGATATATCTCCTACTTATTTGCAATATCCATTTATGTGTCTTTTAATCATAGTCATTGGAATAATTTCTCAGAACTAAGGAAGTGTCATTTAAAAAAAAAAACTCTTTCTTTCTTTAAAAGCATATTTGGCTTTGCCTACAATACTAGTCCTACAATACTAGCAGATCCCACTCCTGCTTTCAAGATGTGAAAACTAGACATGGCCTGAGTTTAGAGAGCAAAAGAAGCATATCCAAACAATCACCCAACCTCTACCCCCAAACAAAATCTCATTTATCCAGCACTATCAGGAACAAGATTTTTTCCTTTTAAGCAAACTGTCTGGACAATTGAAGCTAACCTTTTAAGGTTTTATTTTTAACCATTCTGAGAGGACTTTTTTTAAAGGGATCACATAGTTCTATGTCTGGCTTCTTAAAGAGAATATCTGGAACAAAATATAAGTTCTTTTTTGCCAGTAATTAAGAGTCATCATTATGATTATTCATTACCATCCTGTATTGTGATATACCAATGCCCTTGGGTGTCATGAGATGTTTGCTTCTGAACTAATTGGCCTTAAACTGCTGTGTGCTGTTATACTTCTGTCTACTTCAAGGGATTTTTCTGTCTTTTCCTTTATTATCAGTACCTCTAAAAGCCATCTACCCCTTACTCCTTGTCTTTCATAAGACCCCTTCCACATGTAATCTTCTGTTTCTACTTCACCTATTCTGAGTCTGATTTCTATTGAGGATACTTGTAAGCAAACTTATTAAGGACCCTTATTAGCAAGCTTATTGAAGAAATAAATTTGATTTATGAATGATTTTAAATTAATAGAGTTCTAAGACAGCAACTAGAAGAGTTTCCTGCCTATGCTTTACAATTAGTGCATATGCTTTGTAATACTTTATTTCTCACCTTTTCATTGTTCATGACTAGGTGACTGAGATTCCTGGAAGCTGCTGTTGCTGTTTACTGTCTGGTCATTCCAGTAGTGTAGGATTCTTCTTGACCCCATTTGGGGTTTTCCTGGCAAGATACTGGAGTGCTTTCCTATTTCCTTCTCCAGCTCATTTTACAGATGAAGAACTGAGGCAAACAGGATTAAACTATGGCAAACTGACTGGCCCAGGATCACACAGCTAGTAAATGTCTGAGGCCAGATTTGAACTCACAAAGATGAGTCTCCCTGACTTCAGGCTCAGTACTCTATCTGCTATGTCAGCTAGCTGCCCCTGCACCACCTGGCTGTTCCTAGAAGGCTGAACTTCGAATAAAAATAATAAATTATGAGAGACAGAGAGAGAGGGAGAGAGAGAGAAAAAGAGAGAGAGAGAGAAAGAGAGAGAGAGAGAGAGAGAGAGAGAGAGAGAGAAGAGAGAGAGAGAGAGAGAGAGAGAGAGAGAGACACAAATACAGTGAGACAGTGACAGAGTGCAAGACAGGGAACATTCTAAAACACAGATGTATAAAAGTATCTGATTAATCACTTAGTTTGACAAACTTTGGTGCTAATAGATCCAGAGTTAGAACTTGTACCTCAATTTGGTCCTCACTTTTATCTTCCTCAGCTCCTTCCAGTCACATTACAAATGTATGACATGGGACAGAAGATAATTGGGCAGGGTAATGCATTTTTTGATTGAACCCTATGTGTTTATCTATCCATGGTGTCAAACTAGAAACACAATTTAACGTGAGACTGCTGATGTTTCAGGAATTCATGTCAATATACAAAGCAACAACATTTTTCAAGTACAAAGCTATACTTGTTTAAAACTCAGTGTTAACCAGGTCATTGCTAAGGACTGAAATGAATCATCAATAATAACATATTTACTAGTGATTTCAATAAGCAGATTAAGGTACTCAAGGACTTTCCCGGATGTTCGCTTTAGAAGGAAATAACGATAATAACTATTATTGTCATATTGTTATTTTAAATCTGGGAGGTGAGGACACTTGGGGATTCAGACAGGCTGTTAAAAAGGAGGCCTGCAATTAGGCTCTAAACAAACATGTGGGGGGATGTGTCATATGCTAAAAGGTGAGGCTAGGTGATTCAAAGAGCATTAAGACATCTACTATCCAGCTCAGTGAGACTTAGAAACACCCAGAATAAAGGTGGTGATTTATCACTTGGGCCTTGGTGACAGGGAGAATCTGTTTCTTTCTGGGTAAGCTCCCTCATCCAAAATACTTGGCTTCCATCATTTTAGTATTCCAGGCAATAATTTATTCCACTTGTTGTGGCTACCTCTGAATGGAAGGGATTCTACATGAAAACCACTTTCCACATTGCTCACCTTGGCTCTTGCATATTCTTCTTCCACAATACCTCTGGAATCCATTCTCTTTTCCCTGCTTACACAGCTACAATCCTAGTTCAGACCCTCATCACCTGTTGCCTGTACTAACTGGTCTTCTTCCTCCTGTCTATCCTCTTTCCAGCCCATCATCTATATTACCACCAAATAGATCTTCTTAAAGAATAGGTATGACTGGGGCAGCTAGGTGGTGCAGTGGATAGAGCACTGGCCCTTAAGTCAGGAGGACCTGAGTTCAAATCCAGCCTCAGACCAAACACTTGACACTTACTAGCTGTGTGACCCTGGGCAAGTCACTTAACCCCAATTGCCTAAAAAAATAAAAAAAGGTTTAAAAAAATTAAGAAAAAAAGAATAGGTATGACTGTGTCACTCCTCCCCTCAAGTAGCTCCAAAAGCTCCTTAGTGCCTCCAGGATAAAATTTTTACAATTCCTCTTGAAATTAAAGTCCTTTGAAATCTGATTCTAGACCATCTTTCAAGGTTCATTATACATTACTCCCCTTTGCACACTTGATATTCCAGTCAAATATTCCTCCCCCTACATGATATTCCCTCTACCTTTGCATATGCTGGTCTTTGTAGCTACTCCAAACATCCTCCTTATATTCCACCTTCTATACAAGGCTTTCACCAATTTCACCAGCTTCCAGGGCTCCCTCCATCCCATCAAACTGTTTAGTATTTACTTTGTATATATTTTGGGCAGGTTGTTTTCCCTGAGGGCCACAACTTTTTTTTGTTTGTTTTGTCCTCTGTTGTACAGCCTAATACAGAGCAGATTTTTAGAGATGCTTATGTAATGAATGAATGAAAGAATGAAGGAATGAAGAAACAAGTAAAGACTAACTGTGCTAAGTGACAACTTCTGGATCCTGAATTTGTATGTTGTCAGCTGTGACTTTACAAACACCTTTCCACTCTCTCCTGATACGTGTTGACAAAAGCTCTTAAGAGTATGAAAACAACACCAATGCCCCTTCCCTTAGCCCTTCTCAGATCTCCCTCCTTATAGCCACTGAAGAAAACAAAAAATACTCAAGAAATCTGAAACCCTGGGAGAATCTGCATCCCTGTTTTGAAACTGTCCCTGTTCAAAGAAGAAACCTCTGAATAAAAAGGGACAGCTAGGTGGCGGAGAGTGCCAGGCCTGAAGTCAGGAAGAGTTCAAATCTAGCCTCAGACACTTACTAGTTGTGTGACCCTGGGAAAATCACTTAACCCTCTTTGCCTCAGTTTCATCATCTCTAAAATGAGCTAGAGAAAGAAATTGCAAACCATTTTAGTATCTTTGCCAAGAAAACCCCAAAAAAGGGGTCATGAAGAGTCAGACACAACTGAAGTGACTGAAAAACTGAATGAAATGTCAACGTCATCAGGTGAAGGATTAACATCAAAGGTGTGACTCGAAAGAACATTGACTCTGAAAAACTAACCTAGAAATGTCAAGGAGACAATTGTCTAGTTCACAAAGTGGTTGTGAATGTTCCCTTCAGGAATCTCACCCACACTGGGGGGTGGGGGTTTAATATCTTGACATTCACAACACAGCATAATTAGTGTCACCTAACATAATCAATATAAAACATATAATTTGTGGTCTTTTTTGGTTCAGCACCTCCTTGACAAAGTACATGTAGATCTTGCTCTTAAGTAGTATATTAATGACAATTGCAACACCAGAGAGGAAACATCCAAATAATGTAATTCAGAAATTGGGAGCAGGGCCACCTAACTCATGCATACCTGAGTGGCTTGCTGACGTCCCCATTGGATTTATCAGAAGAACCCACATTCAATTTAGAAAGGAATGGCCTCAAGAATGAAAGGATGGATTCCTTGGCTCTCTCCAGACATTCTGTGGCCCCACAAAAGGGTATTCAGGTTGCTTCCATCCCCAATCCTGCAGGGCCCATGAGATAGCTTAGTAAGATCCATGGACTTGCGGTCAGGAGTTCCAGGTTTTGAATCCAAGCTCCATCACTGACTAGGTGTGTGACTTTGGAGGGGCCCCCTCATCTCTTTGGGGTTCAGTTTACCCTTCTGTAAAATAAGACAAGGGAAGATGGATTACATAATCTATCATATCCTTTCCAGTTCTGACATACTGTGAATCAAGGAGCATAAATGTAATGCCAGTGGTGCAGGAGTCTTGACCACCTCCCCACTGGACTGAAAGAAGAACAAAAGTCCTCTGGAAAAGATAGAGAAAGATATATGGAGTAAAGGACCACTGAGTCCTTTTAGGCATTTACCTATCCTTAGCCCCTTTCTGCCCCCTCACCTTTCTATCAATTTCAGTACCAGTAGATATATCTGGGATTGCATAGACACACCCTTGGGTCCTTGAGAGCTGGTGGGAAGACATCATCAGTACTAGGAGTCTTTCAAAGAGCAAGCCCATAAGGCTGCCTAAGGTACATATCATCACATATATCCATACACACAGACGGGGAGACATACAAAGACATAAAGATATTAGCACAAATAAATACTCTGTTAAGTCAAAATTGCATGCTAATATGGCCTCTTGGAACTTAGCAGGGACCTTAGAGATTAATGTACACAGCTTCATTTTACAGATGAGGAAACTGAGTCCTAGAGAGAGGAAGTAATTTGTCCAAGAATGGGAATTTGAACCCTGGGGAAGTTTCAAAACTGCATTTTAATAAAAGGACCAGAAATCTAGAGAATTTGGAATCTAATAATGGTTTGCCATAGCTCTTTGCCTGACATGGAACACTTTACTTCACCTATCAGGCTTCAATGACCTTACCTGTAAGATGAGAGCATGGGACTCCATATTCTTTAAGATTCCTACTAATAATCTATTTATGGCTCCCTATTTCCTCCAGAATCTTAGAATAGCCTCTTTGTCATTCAAAGCTCTTGGTAACCCAACTCCTTCCTACTCTGGCAGTTACATTTTACTCCCTAAAGAATACTCCAAAATCCATTGATATTGTCCTTCTTACTGTACCTCAGACGGCATTTCATGCTCTTGTCGAATCTTCTTATTGTCATCTTTACTACATTTCATATCTATGTCACCACCCTGGTGCAGGCTCTCATCAGTTGACACCAAGACTATTGTAATGGCCTGCTGGTTAGTTTCCTTGCCTCAGATCTCTCCCCACTTCATTCCACTCTCACCTCAACTGCTGAAGTGATTTTGCTAAATCAGAATTCTCTCCATGTCACACACACCATCCCCTTCCCCCCACTCACTAAACTCCAGGGGCTTGCTATTACTTCCAGGTTCAAACATCAAGGCATTTAAAACTTTTCCCTTAAAACTCAAAGCTCTATTTTAATTAAGAAGGATGCTTAAATCAGCCCTGTCTTCATTGCTTTCCAGGCTGTGCTCCTAACTCCAAATGTTTTCTACCATGCATGCTACAGAAACTATTCATGATGGAAGATCACTAAATCCCTGCATGTCTCACATTGGAAATATCCTCCATCCTGCTGGATTTTCCCTCTTCGTAGGTTGGTTCCTCCCAGAATCCCCATCTTAAGAGTTCCCAGGCCAGTCATTCCCTAATTCTTTTCCAGTCTGCAATCTTGACTTACTTTCCCTACCATTCTTTCATGGGGGATAACTTCAACTACTCCTCCCCTTTTTAGTTTCCTTTTATGTGCTGTCTTTCTTCATTAAAATGGAAGCTCAAAGCAGCTAGGTGGTACAGTGGATAAAGCATCAACCCTGGAGTCAGGAGGACCTGAGTTCAAATCCAGCCTCAGACACATAACACTCACTAGCTGTGTTACTTGGGGCAAGCCACTAAACCCCAATTACTTCACACAGAAAAAGTGGAAGTTCCTTGTGGGCGGAGGCTGTTTTTGTTTCTGCATATATTTATATCCTCCATGCTTAGCCCAGGGCCTTGTAGTAAGCACTTCATAAATGTTTGTCTCTGTTGTTGTTGTTTTCTCAAACCTGGCCACTACCTGCTTTTCCAGTCTACTTATACTTCCCTCCACAAACTGGTATCCAGGGGCAATGGACTGTTCCTCACGCCTGACCCATATCTCCAGTCTCCTTGGCCCTTCCCTGGCTGCACCTCTTGCCTGAAATTGTCCATCTCTTCACTTCTGCCTCCTGACTTCCCTGGCTTCCTCTAAGACTCAGCTCAAGTACCAAGCCCACCTTTGGCAGGAGTCATCTCCTCCCACATTCCCTCTGAGGCTGCTTTCTATTTACACTGTACAAGATTTGTATGCAGGTAGTTATTTGTATGTTCTCTCCCCTTACCCCGCCATTATAAGGGCAGGGAACACTTCTTATCCTATAGTCAGCGAACTTGAATTATTTTGTTTTAATATTTCAGCAACTAGCTCAATATAATTGGTTTCATTTGTGACCCTCTATATTTTATATTATACATTTAAAAACTTTTTTTTTCTTGAGGAGTTCATAAGCTTCACGAGACTGACAAATAATACACAAAAAACTTAAAACCCCTGTCTTAACACATAATGATTACTTAACAATTACTTGGTGGCTGACTATGTGACTTTTTGGACCCCAGAGGGATCTGTTGACATTACCTCTGTGGGACAGGTGTCTCACTTTTACAGTGGGAAACCACTAATAATGATGAAACTGTTCTGTATATGGCTCACTCTTGCCTCCATTTTGAGATGCTCATGTGAAAGAACTTGCATGTATTCAAACTCTGCTTAAAAACAAAGAGTCTGGAAGAAAAGGAAGGAAAGGATAAATTAAATCCTCTGATGATGGCCTCATTCAGGTTTTTCTAGATTACATGGTACCTAGGCTTTCACTGAACTATCCTTAGCAAAGTAAAGGCCTCTATTTTTCCCAACATAAAATTCACAGTGTACCTATTGTCCGTTGATTTCCTGTAATGTATATTTCAACACAATGCAATGGCTTAACATAAAAGCATTTTGCTTAGCTAGCTTGGAGAGTATTAGATCAAATTATTTTAAAAGCACCTCCTAATAAAATCCACCAAAACATTTTATACTTTCAACTTTACTTCCTTTACCTTTCCAAAGAAAAAGTAATTTGTAAACATAAATATCATTCTACATGTGAAATAAGCAAGAATTCTCCATTCCCCCCACTTTCCCAAATATCAGCATGAAGAGTTATAATTTTATGACTAATTCAACAATTATACTTTAAATCACAAATCATGATTTCCACTTTAATAAATTATATCCATAAATAATTATATAATAACTGCATGACTAATACGTTATGTAATTTAAATTAATGTTCACCTGAGGATTTTCCAAGAAATTATTATTTAAAGTAAATATTTATTTGAATACAATTGATTTGCACAATTGTCAATCATTTCTGGCTAAGATGATTTTAAATAGGGAGCATAAGTATGGAATAAGAACTCAGCTTGCAACCCTTGCAACTATTAGAAAATATAAACTAAATACTTCACAAAAGTACAATGCAAGTAAAAACAATTTCCCAACATTCTAAAAATGTCTAGTAGAGATTTACTCTGAGTAGTAAAGGCTTCTAACTCAACTAATTATCCAACTAATTATTTACTGAAAAGCCTGATTTTTTCCATTTTCACTTCACAGCATTACCTAGAGTGAAGGCTCATTTACAAAAGAAGCATCAGTGCTATGAATTAAAACATTGAGTAATCATTTTTTAAAATATGACTCAGATTTGCTTTTTTTAAACAAATAAAAGGTCCAAAAACAGGAAAAAAGCAAATCCAAAATAATATAAACACAGGAAACCTTACTTAATTTCAACATGGGAAAAATACTTTCCAAACTCGGATGTTTCAAAAATGTGATACTTCTTTATATAGTTATATGTTATCTATGTGCAATTTTAAGATAAACGGTCCCTTAGAATTTTGCCATTTTCTTACTATATATGCTGCACTAATAATTCTGTACTTGGTCTCCCCACACATAATGAATAAATGAATGAATGAATGAATGAACATCAATGATAAAAAGAAACATGAAGATTCTAAATGTTTTGCTTCAGTACCACAAAATAGCAAATGGCAAATGGAGAATATCTTAAACACTGGGGGAAAAACAAAACAAAACATGAATACCTTTCTTTCTATCTTATTCTTCCTCTCTCTTTTTTCTACCCCCAATACTTTTTCTCTACTTTTTTAAAAACAGATGATCTTTTTACTAAAAACAGATGATCTTTAGTTGACCTCACCCCCAAACTTAGAGTGCACCAGGTCACTTTTGAACAAAGTGTACTGAAAGAGGATATTCTTTAGTGGTAGGACTCTGTTCCAGAGTCAGAGCAATTCTAGAAGTAACCAATGTAAACCAAGGAACTGGGGAAATTTGAACCCATGCTTAACTTGAAACTGTTGGGTTATTTTATTTGTTTGTTTGTTTGTTTTATTTTTGTTTTGTTTTGTTTTTAATCCTTGGAGATATAATGGAATAAACCCGGACTCAACAATCAGAAGGTCCTGGTTTAAATCCTGGCTCTCATACTTCCTAATTATATGATACTATTTCGGTTGTGTAATACTGGAGAAATCATTTAGCCTCTCTGAGGGCTCATTTTCTTCATCTGTGAAATGGGTATAATAATACTTTCACTTTGTGCAAACCTCTTTAAAACCTAAATTTTGATCACATTCTTATCCATTTTCTGAGGTTCTTTCTCTAGGTTAAAAACTCTCTAGTTTGTTTCTCTTTCTCTAGGTTAAAACATAACAGTAACAACAACCACAACAACACAAACATTCTTGGCTACCACTGCACTTGGGGTATCCATCTATCGCTCCCTGCTCTTACTACATGAAAGGCCCATCTTCTTTTCTGATCAGACATTTCCTTACACCATTTCTTGCACCTATATCATCACTGGACACATGCTGTAGCCTATTCGTGTCCGCCGTCCCCATTTAGGTAAGGCCCAGCTTTGTGTCTTTGTAGATTGTAGTATCAAGGTTTTCAACCGTATAGCATTACCATGAGAACTTTAGCCTTAAAAAGATAGTTTTCTTCTTTTTGGTTTTAGAGAAGTCCAGCATTAAGAGCCTTATGCAATTTCCAAATGCTATCTAGCCCACTTTTTCCCTCCTGTTCACTTCTGGACCAAATCCATCATCCATCTGAATGTCTATACTACGGGTATGGGCTAATCTACTAAGTATGTGAAGTGGATATTAAATCATATGTCGTAATCTTGACAACAGGAACTTTTTCTTCTTTTGTTCTACATGGATGACTTTCCTATATGCATTGCTTAACTATTATGAATAAAGAGGGATCTCACTAAGAAGTCCCTCCCTACAATATTCTGAGGCTTGATGCAATTAGCCCAATGCCTTCTGAAAACAAAAGCACCTGGAAAATGTCAACAATAGGGAATTTCTCTTTCTTCAGACTTTGCAAAGGGTCATCTCTATGATAGTGATCACTTTTGGCAAACATCCACTGCCTAGTGTCATGTCTACCTTGACATTGATAATCAGAGAGCTCTCAAATTGAGGTAAATCTGTGGTGGTGTCTATCAAAGAATATTGTATGATCTTACCACATACGTAAAAGACTGCCACTAAAAGGAGAATATTTAAGGCTATTTTGCTATACAGACTCAAATGGTCATTTATTTCTTGTAACTGACAAGCAATATACATAGTCATATTTTGCATTATCTTTATGTAAAGAAGGAATAGGCTATAGAAAATCTCTCGTTAAAGTTTTTCTGTTCCTTTCTCATATTTTCATCAAGGATGCATTTAATACATGTGTATGCTATGCATATTTTTAAGAAGATAAACACATAGGCATGTGAGTCAGTAGTTATTGATATGCTCTTAACTGACTTACTAGGTAAAATAATGTTATCCATATTTTTATTCCATTATGTTATTTCTTTCCCTTCAGGAGAAAGCTGATAAAATTATCCCTCAAGGCTTTTGAGATAGTCACTTCAAGCACAGATTTGTACAATCAATGTACAATCCATTGTATATAATGTGTTCCTATTCTGACCCAGTTGTTTTTCCAATCTCTTCTTGTCATTTCTACATCCTCAAATAGCATATGAGGGACTGAGATACTATAAGTTTTGTTTTAATAATTCCACTGTCACTGATGGTGAAAACACATCATCAGCAAAATGCAGACAAATCTGTTCCATTTTCTATTTATTCTTTGAATGTCGTTGGATTGATAGAGCTCATTAGGTGCTATTACAAGGTTTCTTGGGGCAGTATTATCTGGGCTTTCAGAGGTCAATAAGAGGGTGAGAGTGACTTACTTCTTACTCTGCCATCTTGGCTCTTGGAAACAAGCTACGACAAGGTTTCTGCATACTTATTTTTACCTTCACTACTCTTCACTGTTTTATGGAATGATAGTGCTCATAATTTTCTATAACATTTTATAAATAAGGATATATACTAAACTGGTGCTCCCCTTGGATGTCATGCATCTCTGCTTGGCAGAGAGATTGTGTTTGATAGTGAATTGAGTTTCCTAGCTCTTTTGGCCTCCTTGTTATGGTTATTGATTTGCATTGGTAAAAATCCTTCAGCAAATGGGGATAATCAAAGTCAATATTGTCTTTTCTTATCTTTTGGCAACACTTACTTGTCTGAATATACATTTAAGCTGACAAAATCATAGTCAGTAACTGACGTCTTGTCATTTTTATCCTTTCTTCTAATTTAATGCTGATATTTTACTTTTGACCTCACCAATCAATAATCTGATTGTACACTAACAGCTGATTTTGGTAAGACTTCTGCATGAGTAACTAGTACTTTCCTTTCTGTTAAGATATTGTTTCATTTTTTTATGACGGTATTCACTTTCCCACCTGAACCACCTTTTTCCAACCTAATTTTCCCCATTCTCCTTTGTTCTCACTTTCAGTATGAACTCTCCAAAGTTCATGATGACTTGGTTTGAAGGAAGAAGCTCTTTAAATTATTTTTCTACACCTTCATTCTCTGCAAGAGATGTGGACACAAAAGCTGCAATTATGATTTTCATGATGATCTTTTTTCTCGTGTTTATCATAAGCACTGCAAAATGAAATTACCAAGTGTCTCATTCTATCAGGGTTTCATCATGCCCCAAGGGAATATAAATCAATTCCCTCATTTGCCTCTCCAAGGCGAAATTGTGAGTCATATAGTCACAACTTCCTTTTGCCTTCTGATTTCACTGGATGTGAGACTGTTAACATCAATGGGGTCTAGGCCTCCTAATGACATTGTGATTTTGTCAGTCCACTTCCAAAAACTGGAGCAGATGTAATATTCCAGCACACCCTTAAGAAGGAGCCACGATGGGGAGAGGAGGAACAGAAGCCTCAGCTTCAGCCAGGTATCCTTTTGCCCTTATGCTGTGCTAGAGCAAGAACTCTCAGGCTTTGAAGGGTCTACAGGATGTTTTATTTCATATTTTACTTTGCTTTTGTTTTATTTAACCATTGTTGACCTTGTCACATCCATGTATTAACTGACAGCAATATCTGAATCTCTCCCCATTTTATGGTTCTTTCTCTACAGCCTACAAATATACCCATGTCTCCCCCATCCTTAAAAAAAAAATCCTCACTCCATCTTATACTCTTCTTAGCTAAACTCCTTGAGAAAACCACCTACACTAAGTACTTCCATTTCCTTTCCTCTGATTCACTTCTAAACGTTCTGCAACCTGGCTTCTGACTTCATCATTCAACTGAAACGGGCCTTTTCAAAGTTACCAGTGATCTCTTAATTATTAGACATAATGGTCTTCTCTGAATTCTCACTCGTGTTTACTTATATGTAACATTTAACATGGTTGATCACCTTCTCCTTCTGGACACTCTCTACTCTCTGGGTTTTTAAGACGTTGTTCTTTCCTGTTTTTTTTCCTACCTGCCTGACCATTCTTTTTCAGTCTGTTTTATTGGATCTTCATCCAAGGAATGTCCACTAAACATGGTGACCCCAAAGGTCTATCCTGTCCTCTCTTTTCTTCCTTCTATTAAACTTCCTTGGTGAACTCAGATCCCATTGGTTAAATTAGAGTGCTGGGCCTGTAATCAGAAATCCTGAAGTTCAAATCTGGCTTTGGAAATTTACTAGTTGTGTCATGCTGGTCAAATGACTTTAATGCTGTTTGCCCCACTGTCCTCATCTATAAAACAGAGCAAATAATAATATCTACCTTCCATGGCTGTTGTTAGTATAAAAGAGATAATATTTGTAGAACTCTTTGCAAATCGTTAACACACTACAGTGTTTTATATTTACATATATTATATATATGGTATATATATATATATATGTATATATATATATACCATATATATAATATACACAGTGTTATGATATAACAGTCATTCCTCAAACAGATAAGTGGTCAAAGGTTATGAACAAACAATTCTCCAAAGAAGAAATGCAAAGTATTCATAACCACATGAATGTTCCAAATCACTGACAATAACAGAATAATAATAATTAATAATAAGAGAAACAACGAAACAGCTTTCAGGCTTTACCTCACACGCTGCAAATTGGCAAAGAGGACCCTCAAAATGGAAATACTCAATGTTAGGAGACTGTACAATAATAGGCATATTGAGACTTTGTTGGTGGAACTATGAAATGAAACAATCATTTTGGAAAGCAATTTGAAATTATGCAAATAAAGTGACTAAAATGTCCATATCCTTTGAGCCAGAGACTCCATTACTGGTCTCATACCCCAATGAGTGCATTATTAAGAAGGAAAAAAAAAATACCCTATTTTTTTTTAAAAGTATATACCCAGCTAATTATAGTAGCACTTTTTGTGAGAGCAAAGAATTGGAAACGAAATAAATGGCCATCAATTGGGGAATTGCTCAATGAAATTCTGAGCATTGTTTTTGGTAGAGTAAAATAAGGGAAAAGGTTGCAAAACAACTTTCAACCAACAATTATTGGGTTCTGATTATGGGCAAACCCAGTGAAGAATACAAGATGAACTCTGCATTAGATGCTTAGAATTCAATACAGGAGATAAAATGCAAATACAGTAACTACAGGGTAAGAGAGAATATGAAAAGTGTCATGAGGGAGGTACAAACTATGTACTGAAGAGGCAAGGATTACTTCCAGCTGGGGGTAATCAGAGAAGGTTTCACTAAGGTATTATAAGGGTATGCCATTTAAATTAAGCTACAGCAAACTTGGGAACTTAAAGAAAGTTGTGCTTTGTCATTTTGCTTTCATTGTAAAGATACAGACAGAATTTTTTAAAAGGCTTTGACAGGAAAGATCAACTGGCTACCAGCCTCACACAAAGTGGGGGGTTTTCCCTTCCTGTGGTAGATGCTGAGGGCACCACAGAGGATTTCTGGATGGCCTGCTTCTTCTCCTCCTAATGAATAGATCTTTGCATGGGAGGGATGCACAGAGAAGAGGGGCCCGGGCAGCTGCAGGGACAGCCAATCAGCTCACAGCTACAGTTGCCTAAGCTGGATACTTCATCTTGCTGTTGTCAAACCTTGGCTTAAACTAATCACATACTCCAGGCCCAGGATGTTTGGCTCCACACCAAGTGGCTCCTGCTTTTTTGGCCACAGCACAACTTTCGCTCTGTATACCAGTAAGGAAGGAGAGGGTGTAATTCATTCTCTCCGGATGAGGCTAGGCTGAGGCTGAAAAGAAGCCTGTTGTCCTCCTTTTCTGATTAACGTTAAGGTACAGTAGACAATAGTGAAGGGTGAGCTAGTTATGGGGCTATACACTCCAGTCCTGACCTTGTATCCTTCAGGAAGGTGATTTACCTCTCTGTGGTTTAATTCTCCTACCTTGCGCTGTAAAATAAAATAACAGTAAGAGATTGGGAAAAATCACTGGCAAAAACTACTGGAAAATACTCTCTAAAATAAGACCATTGTATCCAAGTTAATTATACAGATACAGGTCTGTTACAAGAAAATGTCATTATAACAAAGAAATTCATGCAGGAAAACAAAGAAATGTGTGGATTCAGGACAAGAAATATTTTCCGAGTCTTTGCTCTAGGGGCAATCACCCTCTGCCTGGGTGTTATCAGAGTTCTTCTCAGTTTCTAATTCCTTATGTAAGTCAAACTTGAAAGGAGAGTTGTACCTTAGCTGAATCCTCACAAGTCTTGTTTTTCCAGAAAGAAACAATTGCATCTCTACCCTAACTTTGATATTTATCAACTTTGTGATTTTCAGCTTTGCTCTCTAAAATTCAGTTTCTCCATCCTATATCTCACTTGCCTTCCACATTTAAACAGCAGAGATAGCAGCTAGATGGTACAGAGGATACAGCTTGTACCTGAAGTCAGGGGGACCTGAGTTCAAAACCCACCTCTGACACATACTAGCTGTGTGACCTTGGGCAAGTTGCTAAATCTGTTTGCCTCAGTTTGCTCACCTGTAAACTGGGGATAAATAATTGCACCTCTATCCCAGGATTGGTGTGAGGATCAAATGAGATCATATTTTAAAGTACCTAGCATAATGTCTGGCACATAGTAGATGCTATGTATTTCCTTCCTTCCTTCTTTCCCAAACTCCTTGAAAAAGGTGTTTCTAGATTCAATGCCTCTACTTCCTCTCAATTCAGTGTCTTCTAAACCCCCTTAACATTTGTTTGCCTGTTGGTTGTTTTTTGGTGAGGCAATCAGGGTTAAGTGGCTTGCCTAGGGTCACAGAGCCAGTAAGGGTCCGAGGCTGGATTTGAATTCAGGAGGTCCTCCTGACTCCACGGCGGGTGCTCTATCCCCCACACTACCTAGCTACCCCTTTAACATTTTTTTTTAACAAAAACAATACAATGCAATACAAACCATAACCTGTGAGTACTCCAAGCTGCCTGAATGGGACCCAGCTGGCCAATTCCAGGTGGAAAACAGAGCTTGCCCTCCCCTCTCCTCCGCTTGACTCCCCTCCTCTCCCCTTACCTGAGGGTGTTTTGCCCACAGGAAGGTAAATTTTGATGGCCAAAAGCTACCTAGTTAACTTGGGGTTTACTGTCCAGATTTCTTTCTCAAAGACCAAGCCCAATTCACTCTTTATCTCCAGGTTTGGACAACAATAGGTCCCCCCCAAGCATCACTAAATGGTTATTTTTTGGGCCCTCCAGGTTTAGAGTGAATGTAAATAATGTTTCACTTTTGGCCAGCAACTCTCAGGGTTTTCCCCTCCCAATTAGATTTTTTTTTTTTATTAAAGGAACTTGACTCACTTCTTAAAGAGGCCTATGAAAAGACCTTAGCTTAAAGGGCCAAGGTCTCCCACTGCCACCTGGGCCATCTCCAGTCATCCTGACCAATATCTGGCCATTGGACCCAGACAGCTCTGGAGAGAAAGTGAGGCTGATGAGGTCACACAGCCCTACCTCACTCAAATCAAAGTCAATTGCAAGTCACGTCATCATGTCCATGCCTAGTCTGTGTTCTGAGCTTGAGTCTTCATCAAAAAATTGTTTGTTGGAAATTCCAAACTTGGTATCCTATGAACATCTCAAATTCAGTATGTTCAAAACAGAATCACTTCTTCTGAACTTCCCTTGTTACTGCTGAAGGCACCCATCTTCACAGGCACCCAAGTTCACAACCTCAGTATCATTCTTGACTCTCACTTACCACCCCCCCACCACTCCACATCAGGCCAGTTTCCAAATCTTGTCATTTCTGTCCTCCCAACATTTCTTACATAAACTTCCTTCTCTCTGCTCATATATCTATTACCCTAGATTAAGTTCTCTTCACTTATCTCCTGAACTATTACATTAGTCTTCTAATTAGTTTCCCTGATTCAAACCTCTTCTCATTTTAATCTATCCTTATAATAATTTTATAACATAATAACTTTTTCACAAGTATTTAACAGTAAGAAAAACCCTCTAGAATCATACTGATTTACTTGGCAAATTTTAATTTTCTGAAAGATACAAAGTTTTATTTCTTCTCCTTTTTTCTTTTTCTTTTTTTCTTTTTTTGCCTTGGCATCACCATTTTTCCTTATCTTTCTACTTGTCATTTTCCCCTTTTTTGCTCTCCTCTTTATCCTGCCCATTTCTTCTCTACATAATTGTCTAAGTGACTATTTAAAAATGTAGATATGACCATATATATCCCCCCCCCCAATTCAATGAATCCCAGTAGCTACTATTCCAGTATCAAATACAAAACCCTTTGTCTGGCCTTTAAAGCTCTTCCAAACCTGGCCACTTCCTGTCTTTCTGCTCTTCTCACATTTCACTCCATGTGTTCTTTAGTCCACATGTACTGGTTTCAATGTCCCCTGTACTCCATGTCTGTGCACAGTCTCTGCTTCTGTGCTGGCTCCTCCCCATACATGGGGTGCTCTCCCTTTACTCCTCTTAGAATCTTTGGCTTCCTTCAAAATTCAGGTCACACATCAGCTTCTGCAGGAGGCTTGTCCTAGTCCCCTGACTCCTGGAATCTTTCCCTCTAAGGTGGTTACCTCCAATTACTCTGTATATGATCTATATATACTATTAATATCTTATCTCTCCCATTACAACGTAAGTTCCTTGAGGAAAAAGACTGCTTTTATTTTTCATTGTACTCCCGGTACTTGGTATAGTATCTGTCATATAGGAAATGCTTAATGAATGATTGTTGATTTATAACACTTTACAATTTGTAATAAAGTATTATTCCAACATTTGTACAACTGTAACCTACATATCAACTGAACTTCAGCCTCTGATGCAATGGACTGGGTTTATCTTGAAGAGTTTTCTTAATAACAATCTTTTTTTTTCCTATTAAGTTTTGTTTTTTAATGGAAATTTATTTCTTCTCCCTTTTATCCTCCACTCTATTGGGAAAAAG
Source organism: Phascolarctos cinereus (assembly GCF_003287225.1). Classification (NCBI taxonomy): domain Eukaryota; kingdom Metazoa; phylum Chordata; class Mammalia; order Diprotodontia; family Phascolarctidae; genus Phascolarctos; species Phascolarctos cinereus. The sequence goes on from NW_027555847.1 coordinate 101,205,372, forward strand.
AGAAAAAGAAAAACAAATTCCTTTTTTTTTTAACAAATAAGCATAGCCAAGCCAAAAAAAAAAAAGCAGTTAGGTGCTATAAGGGATAGAACACTGGGCCTGAAGTCAGGAAGATCTGAATTCAAATCCAGCCTCAGATACTTACTAGCTATGTGACATTGGGCAAGACATTTAACCCTGCCTACCTCAGTTTCCTCATCTATAAAATGAGCTGGAGAAGTAAATGGCAAACCACTCCAGTATCTTTGCCAAGAAAACCCCAAATGAGGTCATGAAAAATCTGACATGACTGAAGCAACTAAATAACAAAGCAAAAAAGAAAAAAAATATTAATTGGCTATAATTTTTAAAAACCATGTCTCATTCTGCACCTTGAATCCATCACCTCTCCATCAGGAGATATAGTATGCTCCATCATTGGTCCTCTGAAATCATGGCTGGTCATTGCATTGATCATAGTTCTTACAGCTTTCAAAGTTTTTTGTTTTTATAGGACTGTTTTTGTTATATAAATTATTCTCCTGATTCTCATTTCATTCATTGTCAGTTAATAAAAATCTCTGAAACCGCTCATTTTGTAATATCAATGTTTTATTTAAACCAACAGAAAACTTATAACAGATTGTCATGCATGAATCTCTCACAAATAACCGATATACTCCTCATCTTTTTATCTAAAAGGAGGCAAACAACCCTCCCTTCTGTTAGGTCCTAACTTTCCTCTAGTCTAAATTGTCTGCATGATTCATGCTAAAAGGAGGTCCAAGTTGTTTGCTAACGTATCTGACCTCCTGCTGGCAGCACAGCTGAAGTGGCCTTACAGTCTCTCTACTTAAGGTGTCATCGCTCACTTCCTCTCATTAAGGTTCTGATTTACCCTTGTATCTTCTGTTTAGAAGCTCCTCTTCTGTGTGTTCATCTGCTGACACCCCTCAATGACATTTGTCCCCTTTTTATATTCTCCGGGTCTTGCATGTTACCTGGCACACAGTAAGTGTTAAATCAATGCATGTTAACATTACATTGAATTGAAACCACAGTGCTCTGTGAAGTCCAAGAGGAAAGATTATATCTGAGTTAGGCTTTAAAGGGGGGCAGGAATTCAGTAGGCAAAGGGGAAAGGAATGAGTATGACTTATTACTTTCCCCCTCTGGGTCTATAAAATGAAGAACTGGATGAGATGATAATTTCTCTCTGAAGTGCAATGATTCCTAAGATATTTTTGGAATATACCATTACTAATTTCTCAAGGTTGATAACCCCAGACATGTATGTATTAGGGGACGGGGGGAACAAGGGAGTATTGAGGAAATAAAGGGGAATGAGAACTCCTGACAACTTGGAAGCAACTAACTTCCAAAGTTCCTAATACTCCTAGGGTAAACCAAAACATAAAGACATGAAGTGTCAGAGGGGGGACTTTGATGAGTTCAAATCCCATTTCAGACATAACTAGCTTGTGTGACTCTGAGCAAGTCACTTGACCTTCTATACCTCAGTTTTCTCATCTGTAAAATAATAGGGTTGGTCTGATAACCTCTATAGCCCCTTCTGGCCATAAAGCTATGATTTAGGACTATATGACTTCTAAGGCTACTTCCCCTGCTAACATTCGATGAGTCTAATCGGTGAAAAAAACGGACAAAATCAACTGAGCTACAAATCCCCAAAAGGAGAACTTGGGAGTGTCACCTGTGCAGAGAGGAAGAAACAGGCAAAGACACAAGAATTAATGGCAATATGGTATGCCAAAAAATCCAAAGCCATCTGATGAAAAGCCTTGAAGTTGGGTTAGATGACAGGTCTCACTTCTAACCAGCATTTTGATGATAGTAATTCAAGCTGAAAACATATGTATTAAATTTACCTTGAAAATTAAGGGATAAATCCTTATGGCCAAATACATTTGGGGTTTCAGCAAACCCAGAGCATTTGGAAGAAAAAAAAGTTCTGAGACACTGAATGTACAGTGTGGTGAGATTTGGCTGGCTGTGGTTGCCTAGTAAGCTAAAAATAGTCATTGAGAAACTCATGTTCATAGTAAAGACAGTGTTCTTTCAGTTTTCATGGGGGATGGATTCTTGCCTTAGTATTTAAGCTGAAGTTTTGATAGCAAAACTTGTGAATTGGTAGGTGAGGGAAAGACTTGTTTCACTTTCTTGCAACATTAAATTTTTTTTATTTCTTGTTCAGAATTATTATAACAGCAGCCCAACTACTGCGGCAAGAGGTTTCTTATAAAGATTTCCAGATATGTACACATATAAGTTCATGGTGGCCAGAGGCAGCACTCTGAGGAGAAAGAACACTAGCCTTGGAATCGGAAAGACAGAGATCTGTTTCTTTCTTCTGGAAGTGGCTAGTTCTGCAAGCGGGAGCCAGCAGCAATCTCTCTGAGCTTCAGTTAGCTCATCTCTTTCATGTATTTTTTGTTTACATATTTATGTTATTTTCCCCAAACAGAATGTAAGCTTCTTGTCTTCTTAACCCCTTCCATGTACTTAATCTATGATCAAGTGATATTGGGCCTCCTGATGTTCCTTTTATGAGGTACTCCCCACTGCACTTTTTCAATGGCTGTCCTCCATTCCCGTAATTCACTCCTTCCTCATTGCTACCTCCTGATTTCATTCTCATCTCAGCCACAATCCCACTTTCCACAAAAAGTCTTTCTCAGTCCCCCTTATTACTGATGGTGCCTTTCTTCAGATTATTTCCAATTTATCCTGTGTCAATCTTGTCTATTCATGGTGGTTTACAGTTGCTTCCACCATTTGTGAGTTTCTTGAGTGTAGGGACTCTTTTTGCTTATGCCAGAGCTAATATGGCCTGGCACACAGTAGGTACTTCATAAATGTTTGTTGTTTACCTGTTCCTTCAGAAGAGGGTTAGTTTCATTTTTTCTGTTATTATCCTCACCTCCTAACATGGTACCTAGCACATAATAATTTCTTAATGATTGCTTGTTGATTGATAGACTGATGATCCATAACATGGAGACGAAAATATTTTCCTTTTTTTCATTCATCTTAGGTATTTGTTTAGTTTTGTTTTGATCCAAGACACACGAATGAAACATAGCAGTATACTACCTAGGTTAGAATTCAGACCAGAGTATTTGGCTTTCCTGGATTTTATCTGGTACCTCCAGGCAGACCAGAAAAAGAGAAAAGTTAATGCCCTAAGTAAGGCTATTGGAAGCAATTACAGCCTTCCTGTCCCACAGATCAACTTCTCTGCCTTTGCTGATTGTAGGGAGAAAGGTGATAACTGGAAGAAAAATAAGTTTTAGTAAAACAGATGAATGTCCACAACCAGAGTTGTCCACAAGCAGAGAATTTTAAGAATATTTCCTTAAAAATGTATCACCCTTCCTACACAAGGTAGTGATTTGGCACAGTTTGAATGAAAGTCATTTAGCATGATTCACAGGGAAATTTAATAATGGAAATCCAGGGGGAAGAATATTTTTTTGGTCAAGTGATCAATCTCCAAATTTATAAGGTAGCTTCCTTCTTCATTATTGAGTAGGGACATGCTGCATAATTTTATGAGGTAGAACAACCAGGTTGTTCCAAGACCTATGAGAGACTTCCCTATATCATTCAGGTATGACCTGATTCAATGTATATTTTAAAAAGGATATTTGTAAGAAACTTCAGGTTTTCAATATGTGTTATTTTCAAAGACTTGGTGACTCTGATCAACACAATGACCAACCACAATGCCATAAACCCAATGATGAAGCATGCTACTCACCTTTTATCAGACAACTGATGGACTCTGGGTAAAGAATGACACACTGCTTAACTATGTATATTGCTATAAGGTGTTTCCTCTCCTCTCCAACCCCCTCAGACACCTCCAGTGGCAGTGGTGAGAGAGAGATAAAAAGGATTTTTGTTTATTGAAGAAATAATAATTTAAAAAGAGAATGACGATATGTGCTCATCAGTGACCTGGAAGCAATAACATGTATTCCTCAAATTCTTAACTTATCTCAGCAATGCTTCATTTACCTGACAGTCACTTAATTAAACTATTGGGGTCCAAATGGGAACAAGGAAGGGCAAGTATAAAAGAGCACTGGATGAATAAAAGACATTGCAAAAAGAGCATGAATTAACACTCCTGTACTTTATGCCCAAGAGAGTCCTTAGGTCTCTCTTATTTGAATATGTACTGTAGGCACAGGATCCCTTTTGTTTTTAAAAGGCCTTGGTGACAGAGACTACAAACGTAAAATGATGCAAAGTGCAAAAAAAGAACAACATGATAGATGTATCTCCTAACTCCACACACTTTTCCATCTTCTCTTATAATGCAATATTAGATTGGAGTTTCTGGGTCTTCTGACAGACTTCTCATACCACCCTGTCTGTTTCACAAGCTTCTTAGTGATTATAATCAGAGAAATACAATTTAGAAATAGAAAGGCATATCACCTAGTCTAACTTCTTCATGTTACAGATGAGGAAACTGAGGACCAAGGAATGACATAGGTAGTTAAAATTATAGCAAGGATAATCAAAACAGAAATTAAAAGACTAATGGACCTATAAGACAAATCAGGGCATCTACCCATGAGTATCCATCATTCGGGGACTAATGTAAAGCAATTGTATGGATTTGGCACACAACTTCTCTTAACCTTGGATATTAAAGTGAAGACCTCTGTCCTACTTTGTAGTCATTGATATCATAGTAACAATTTTTTTTTCCTCATAGGAGATACCTTCACCAAAGTTCTGTACCATGTTTTTATGAAGACATGTGAAGAACAAGTGAAGAGAATTCTTGATTCATAACTGTGAATGTGCTGCCCAGCTATAAGTACTAAAAATGTCTATCTTGAAGTAAGTTTCATGTTTAGAGTCTTATTTTGCATATCCTTGATACTGATTTCACAAAGTAGGTCCAGTGCTTCTTAGAGTTAACCAGCTTTTTCTGAACAGGGAGGCAGGAAGGGGAGGGAAGAGAGAAGAGAAAATAGAGTGCTGTGCCAGCATTTTGGAAAGCTTCATACAATACAGTCAGTGTTTGCCCCACCCTAGCTCATGAGTTTCCCTGGATCAGAATCCCCTAACAAAAATGGTGCTGTGGGGTGGGGTAAAAGGGTCCTTCCACACACTCTCCTTTTATTGATTCCTTCAAGCCTTTTGCCAAGATTATGATCTGCCTAGACTTTGGTTTTTCAGGCCTTTCTAGAGTGAGGCAGGAAAAGCAGTCACAATAATCCTCTTGCTACATTCACTATTTATTACTTTCACAGCAGCATCTAGCAAATGTGGCAGAAGAGGGAAGTGAGGGCTGACCTCTGACCTCCCAGGAATTTGAGAAGGTAGCATTCCATCATTTGGATTCTATAGCGATGCCTAAAATGCAAATCCAAAGATAACTCCACAGTTAAAGTTCCAATAGCATAGGATATGAGCTGTCACTGCCTTAATGAGACTAGACTGAACAGCACAGAAATTGAAGGGCTTTCATTCAACTGTTTGGGATTACCATCGATGAATCCTTACTTAGCCCACTGGCCTAACAGCAGGTGGACAGCATTCATTATTCTTGCTTTGAAAGGAGAAATCCTGCTTGGAGTTGAATGTCTTACTTCATTCTAGTTCTCCGCTTCCCTAATTTAATGTTTTCCTTTTCCATTCTGAAGTTTGATCTTTATAGATTTGCAACCTAATACATCCTTAGCCCCAATAGAAAGGGAAGGATCTGTCATAACCACAAAGGTATTTATCAGGTAGGGTATTCAGTTCCAACTACATAAAAAACTGAACAACAGAAGTTGCTGCACACTTAAGCCCTGCATGGTGCAATGTGTAATTTGTGCAAATAATACCTAACACCTGATTTATCTTGTACTAAAGCTGGCCTTTCTCTCCCTCTGTTTTCTAAACCTTTTTATACTCTCTTCATACAGGATATTTTTATGACTGTTTTCATCAATAATAATCCTTTTGTTACTACTCTTTTGTATTTACCACTACTCAGAGGGGCTTAATTTAAGTGTTTTTTTTTCTTATTTCTATTTCATGTAATATTATTTTATTTTTTCACATAAAGACAATTTTTAGGAATCATTTTTGAAAATTTTTGAGTCCCAATTTTTTTTTCCTCTGTCTCCCCCGGTCCCCAAAATAGTAAGCAATTTGAGATAGATTATATATGTGCAATCATGTAAAATATATTTCCATAACAGTTGTGTTATGAAAGAAGACACAGATCCAGAAAACACACACACACACACACACACACACACACAAAAAGAAAATGAAAACAGTATGAGTCAGTGTACATTCAGACTCCATCGGTTCTTTCTCTGGATGTAGGTAGCATTTTCCATCATGAATCCTTTGGAATTATCTTGAATCACTGTATTGCTGAGAAGAGCTAAGTCATTCACAGTTGTTCACTGCACAATGCTGCTATTACGTTCTGCTCACTTCATGCAGCATCAGTTCGTATAAATCTTTCCAGGTTTTTCTAAAATCTGGCTGCTTATCATTTCTTATAGCACGGTAGTATTCCATTACATTCATATACCACAACTTGTTCAGCCATTCCCAAGTTGATGAGCATTCCCTCAATTTCCAATTCTTTACCACAACAAAAAGAGATGCTATAAATATTTTTGTACATACAGGTTATTTTCCCTCTCTTATAATCTCTTTGGGATACATACCCAGTAACCGTTTTGCTGGGTCAAAGGGTACACACAGTTTATTTGCCCTTTGGGCATAGTTTCAAATTGCTCTCTGGAAAGGCTGGATCAGTTCACAACTCCACTTACTGGTGTCCCAAGGGCTTAATTTATTGTGTGTTCTCTTTCACTAGAGAAGGATATTCACAAGTATTTTACATTACTCCAAAATCCTAGCATCATAAAAGGCGTAAGGGGCCACCAAGTACAAAACATACCTGATAAGAATGTCTTTCACAACAGACGTGAGAAGTAAACATCTAGCTTCTGCTTGAAGACCTCTCGTCAGAGCTTTAACTAGCAATACTTGTGCTTGGGGTAAGTGGTGTTTGTGGGAGGTAGCACCTGGAGGTAGCCACTGAAAGAAGGAAGTATGCTCTACTAGAAAGTGTCTATGTTGCTTTAGGATACAAAGGCCAAGAGTATAGATGCTAGGAGGGGAGAGAGGAATAAATAGAAGTGAAGGGGGCAAGGGAAAAAGCATCTATCTGTATAGTCCCTACTCTGTATCAGGTACTGTGCTGAGTGCTTTACAAATATCTCATTTGATCCTCACAAAAACTCCGCCAAGTAAGTGCTGTTATTATCATCATTTTACTGCTGAGGCAAACAGATGTTAAGTGACTTGCCCAGAGTCACATAGCTAATTAGGTGTCTGAGGCTAGACTTGAACTCAGGTCTTTCTGACTTCGGGTCCAGTGTTCTGTACCATACTGTATCATCCTGCTGCCTCATAGGTAAGTATGCTCCAGATATGATGGGAGGAGAAACTGGAGATGGGGCTGGGGTGAGGACAATTGGGGGAGAAATAAAGTCTTGGGCCATGGTGAAGTTTTTGTGCTGCCGAAGGACTGGCTACAGCTGGATTGGCCAGGGGTAGGTTAGTCAAGGGTATGCAGCCAACCTTCCACTACACCTGCTTGTCAAGAGTGTTATTGGTACAGAAAAAATCAGAACAGTGCATCTTGGGTCCGCTAAACTTCCCAGCTGCAAAGAAGAAGTGGATCTTTTATTGAGGCTACTTCCAAAGCTACTGCTGCTACTATAGGAGAATCATGCCCTATTGGTGTCCTCTGAAAAGTCCAATCTGAAATAAAGCCTGGGTCGCTATATCCGAAATTATGGCTCCAAAGTCCTCTTCACCTTTGGATACTTCTGATTACTGGGAAGTTTTGCCTTGCATAAAGAATAAATATGCTTCTCTTTTATTTCTCTTATTTCTACGCTTTGGGTCAACAACTAGAAGAAATTATATCTACTGGGAGAGATTAATTTGTTTTAGCATGAATATCACCAGGGGCATTCTTTTATTTTCTGTCTTTTTTTCCATTCCAGTTATGACCAGAGTTTTAAAAGGACAGATCTTTTTCTTATCACTTTCCAGTTTTTTATTTTTATTTTTAATTCTTTTGTTAGCACATTTATAACTGACACACAGTCATGGATCTGTGACTACAAGCATGGGAGACAGAAAGAGAAAATGCCCAGAGCCCAGAGATGAAGGGTCCTGTTTGTGAAAGAGCCACAAGGCCCACTGGATTGAAGAGTATAAAAGTTACTAAAATAATCATACCCTTCCTTTGATTCAGTACTTAAATTGATAGGGATAAATATTTATCAAAACCAACAAGAAAAGAAACCATATTTTAAAATTTCTATAATATATTATTTATAATTGCAAAAAGCTGGAAGCAAACAGTACAATAATCAGGCAGTGCTATAACAAGTACAATAATAGCTAACATTTACATAAAACTTTGATATTTGCAAAGCATATTATAAATATTCTCTCATTTAGCCCTCAAAACAGCCCTATGAAAGTAGGTGCTATTATCTTCCCCATCTTATAGATGAGAAGACTTAGGCTAAGAAAGATTAAGTGACTTGCCCAGGGTCACACAGCTAGTAAAGTATCTGACACTGGTTTTGAACTCAAGTCTTCCTGCCTCCAAGGCTATCACTCTTTCCATTGAACTATTCTACTTAGCTGCCTATATTGTATAAAAAGAGGTACATTATTGTAGTGAAGTATTATAATTAAGATAGGTAAGTATGAGAAATACAGAAATATGAGAAGATCTTCCTTTTGCAAATAGAGCAAAGAAAAAATTGTAGAAGTAGCATCTTCATTTTTACCATGTAAGAGACAAAATGAGAATGAATGGATGTAGAATTCTGATGGAGACGGACAGAAAAACAAATAAAACAATGATAATTTTTGCATTGAAATTCACTTTTAAAAAATGTAAGTTGTACAAATGAAAACTAAACGTATTGATTTTATATTAAATATCTTCAAAGGAAATAACTTTCATTCTGCATTTTGAGCACAAACTGGTCAGAAAATTGTGTTAAATATCAATTAATCCAAGCTTTTTAAATTCAAAGCAAAGTTCAAACTGGCAAAGTCCCTTCATTCCTTTGGAAATCTCTCTGATAGGAGCCATTTTAGAGTTATGATTGATAGCATTCCCACAAAATAGCCAAAATTCCATATTCAACATTGAACAAAGACTCAGAGATTAGGTAACAAAATAGTCCTTTATATTTCTGCACACTCTTGGATCATCATTTTCCTAAAACTGATAATCCCTCTTCAACCACTCTCTTCAAGCATTCTTCTTACCAGTTGGTCAAGAATACTTCTATTAACTTAAGTAATTAAAGACTTTTTCCTTCTCTTAGTCTGATCACTACTCTAATTTGGTCAAGGTCTAGGGCAAAAGAGCTCTGTTCTTCTTTTTTTTTAAATTATTTATTTTTAGTTTTCAACATTTACTTCCACAAGATTTTTAGTTCTAAACTTTCATCCCATCTCGCCCCTCCCCCACTCCAAAATGGCATGCATTCTGAATATCCCTTCCCCTAGTCTGCCCTCCCTTCTATCTCTCCCCCCCTTTTCTTATCCCCTTCCCCTTCTATTTTCCTTTAGGGCAAGATAGATTTCTGTACCCCATTTCCTGTATTATTATTTACCAGTTGCATGTGATAACATTTTTTTTAAACATGTGTTTTTAAAACTTTGGGTTCCAAATTTTCTCCCCTCCTCCCCTCCCTGCCCACCCTCATTGAAAAGGCAAGCAACTCAATATAGGTTGTACATGTGCAGTTATGCAAAACACTTCCACAGTAGTCATGTGGTGAAAAACTAACTCTATTTCCCTTAATCCTATCCTGCCCCCTATTTATTTTATTCTTTTTTTTCCCTTTCTTGTCCCTCCTGAGAAGCGTTTGCTTCTGATTACCTCCTTTCCCAATCTGCCCTCCTCTCTATCATCCCCCTGCTCTCTTATCCCCTTTTCCCCCTGTTTTCCTGTAGGGTAAGACAGATTTCCATACCCAATTGAGTGTGTATGTTATTCCCTTGTTAAGCCAAATCCCATGAGAATAAGATTCACTCATTACCTCTCACCTTCCCCTGTCTCCCCTCCACTGTAAAAGCCTTTTCTTTTCTGGTTTTTTGTTTGTTTGTTTGTTTTTTGTGAGATAATTTACCCCATTCTACATCTCCCTTTCTCCTTCTCCCAGTATAATCCTCAAAAGAGCACTGTTCTTAAATGTAGCCGTCAATGGTCCTTGGTCCTAGTCTCATCACTATAATTCTACCAGAGGGAACAGAGTTTCTCCCTGAACTGTTTATCTGTTTAACAGCTAATAATCACAGCTAATATTAATACAGTGCTTTAAAGTTTGCAAAGAGCTGTATACCTCATGCCATTTGATCTTCACAACAACCCTTTCAGATTAGTTCTGGTGTACTCCCCACTTTACAAATAAGGAAACTGAATCTGAGAGAAGTTAAGTAATTTGCCCACTTTTCTCAAAGAAAGTGGTTAGGCCTCTAGTAAGTGGCAAAAATAGATTTAATGTAGGACACTTGTTCATAATTGGTTACAAAATCTGGTTACAACAAATCTGGTTACAAAACCAGATACTGATAAGGTTTCTTACTTAGTTTATTTGGCTAGTCTAAAGCTTCTGACTGGGATACTAAAAAAATGCTTTTGTAATATTTCTAAAGGAAGAAACAGAAATTAGTGGGCCTACACCATGTACAATAAATCATTTAACTTTTTTTTAAAGATTGAATTCTAGACAGCTAGAATACTAGAAATTATATAGTCAGGATCTGAGCAGTTTCAGACCCAGTACTATTAGTGTGTTAATCATTTAACAGAATACAAATAATTAGAAAATAATAAATCAAGTTCCTAATGTAAATCATTTTACTTTTCACTGAGCAGAGGGTTTTATCTCTTCCCTCAAGGGATTTATGTGGTATAGAAAGGCACAAGGGGAGGGGCACTCAGAGATTAAACATATAGCTACTCAGGGTTCTCTAAGATAATTTTTTTTCATTATTAACCATTTTACTAGCAAAATGAACAACTGAAATTCACAGATTTATAAACTGAAATTATTTTACCTGGAACAAAAACATGTGAGTGAGAGGTGGCTATTAAGACACAGAGGGCAGTATGTTAGGAGAAGCATTAAGGAATAGCAAAAAATTCAATTACTAGGTGCATCTCTCAAGGAACTTATATTCTAATTGGGAATATATATACATATATATGTGTGTGTGTGTGTGTGTGTGTGTGTAAGTGTGTGTATGTATGTATGTGTGTGTATATGTACACACACATATACATATACATATATAATTTGTGTATGTGTATGTAGAGTATATAACATATGTGAGATACACTGACAAATATATATAGGAGATAGATTTATATATATATATACATATATATGAGATAGATTTATAAAATGTGTATCTACATATCTATACATGTATGACACATGCCAACACACATTACATGTACTGATATATAGATATAGATATATCATATAGATATAAATTAGTTGGAAGGTAAACTGGGCAGGGATGGCATATTAGCAGCTGGGGAGATAGGAAAAGAGCTCTGGAGAAAGGTGATACTTGAGTTGAATATTATGGAAGAGACAGATTTTAGGAGTCAAAAGTTAAGGAGAAAATTTTAGGCAAAGGGGATTAGTCACAGAGATTGGATATGGGAGTAGGAGTGTCTAGTGCAAGGAACAGCAAATACTCCAGTATAACTAAATTGTAGCATGCACAGAGGGGACAAGAATATAAGAAGAGTGAAAAGGTAGGAAAGGACCAGGTTTCAAAAAATTTTACACGCCAAACAAAGAACTTTATATTTGATCCTGGAAGTAAAAGGAATTAATTAAGTGGGGAATGGGTTTGAAACAGCCAAACATATGCTTAAGTAGCTATCTGGATGATGGACTGAAGTGGGGAAGAGACTTCAGAAGGTAGGAAGACAAATTACAAAACTATCTCAAAAATCTATATGAGAAGTGATAAGGGTCTGAACTACTATGGAGGCTGTGTACATGGAAAGAAGGGAATGTATGGGAAAGATGCTATGGAGGAAAACAAATGGCAAAGTTTGGCAACTAACTGAATATATGTGGTGATCCAGAGGAACATCAGAGATGACACAGAGGTTGTGAACATAGATGACTAGAAAGATGGTGATGCTTTCAACAGTAATAAGAAAGCATGAGGTGTTCAGGGAAGACTGGTACCTCTGGTGTGGGGGCTGTTAAGCCTTTTTTTCAGGGCTATTTTCCACCTTTAGTGTCCACCTGCCACACAACTCTCACCTACTGCTCCAAGAAGATGTGGCAGGTACAGAAGTCACACCCTAGTAAAACTGTCTCAGCAGACCAGATAAACCAGGTTGAGGGTAACCAACAGGTCTCAAACCAGTTGGTGAGTGAGAAGGGTGTTTACTCTAAGCATGTAAAGACCTCTCCCAGTAAATGGGCAGATGAGAGCAATTTGTTCCAACAGCTATGAAAATAGCTGAAATAGGTGCTTCAGAACACTTAGAGCTTGGTTAGACATCAAAGACACCAAGGTCATCCACTGCATCCTGAGCCATCACCAGTCATCCTGACTTTTGTCTTGTTACTGGCCTTCGATGACTCTGGAAGAGAGTGTGAGGCTGATGACTTTGTGTACCTCTGCCTCACTTAAATCCAATTTATGGGTGAGTCAAAATAAATCTCCCATACCATTTTACCATTTTACATTTTATTATTTTACTATTTCATTGTCTTATTATTTTACTCCTACCTCAACATCCTTTGGCAATAGGCAAATGACAAAAGTAGAAAGTGTGGGTATGCTGGGAGCTGTAGTCACAGTCCTACACACACACAGAGGGCCCAGAGAATAGAGTTGTCTTCTCACTGGACCAAGCAACAGTGGGAATAGGCAGCAAACTGGGTGTCTGAGAAGCTTTTCTGAAGGCGTGTACTGCTCAACTCCTGGCATAAGGAAGGGGATAAGGAAGGTGTGCTAAAAGTTGTCTGCTTCACCAAATGTAATCTTGACCTGCTTATTGTGGTAGGCAGGGATCCTACCCTGTGGTCCAAACAAAAAAAAAATGTTGTGAAGATGATTCTACTCACTATTGGCATATGGAATGTGCACATACTTGTAGACAACACAAAATCCAGTAGGTCTGAAAGATGAACAGCTCTTGTGAAAGAACTCAACAGGTACACCCTGAGTGAAACAAGGCTGGCAAACGAATGCCACTTACTGAAGTCGAAGCTGCATACACACTTTTCTGGAGTGCCAGCAGAGAGGAGGAGTGCCTTGCAGCTGGCATAGGTTTTGCAATCAAATCTAATATGGTCAACAAGCTTGTAAGCCTCCCAAAAGGAATGAGCAACAGGTTTAAGACAATGTGATTGCCACTTTCAGGAAAGTGCCATGCCACCATCATCAGTGCATATGTTCCCACCATGATGAACCCTGATGAGGTCAAAGAAAAATTTTACGAAGACCTGGAGACCTTCATCATCAATATGCCAAAAGAGGACAAACTTGTAATTCTGGGAGACTTTAGTGCCAGAGCAGCCACAGACTATCAGACGTGGCAGGGAGTCCTTTGGAGGAATGGAGTCAGAAACAGCAATAGCAATGGTCCCTTACTACTGAAGACTTGTGCATCTATGGCCTTCTCATCACTAACACTGTATTCTGTTTGCCTAAACTCAATAAAACTTTGTGGATGCATCCTCATAGCAAACATTAGCATTTGATAAACTGTCATTAGAAGGAGAAGTGACAGACAGGATGTGAGAGTTATAAAGGTGATGTGTGGTGGAACAGAGTGCTAGATCATTCACAGGCTTATCCTCTCCAAGCTAAACATTTGCATTTAACAATAGTGGCAGTTTCAAGGCAAGACAATTATCAGAAGACTTAATGTCAACAGATTAAAATGCTTCTCCCATGCCCCAACAGTTTCTTGTTGACTTGGAGGGAAAGCTAAGCCAACACACAGTTGGCAACGGTGGAGCAGAAAAGGAATGAGTAGCTTTCAGAGACTTTGTATATAGCACCTCATTTGCTCGTCTGGGCCAGAACATTTGCAAACAGCAGGATTGGTTTGATGAAAATGGTGGGGAGATTCAGAAGCTACTAAATAAAAAACCACAGATTTTACCAGCAGGATAGTTCATCCATCTATAAGAAGGCAGCCATCAACGAAGACAAAAATAGCATCAAGGTTAGCTACTGCATCAGTGGTAAATTATTTATCTTGAAAAGGCTACTAGCCAAGACTAAAGCAGAGGGAGACATGATGAGCAACTTTTTGTTCACCAATATGCACTCAATGCAGCCTCTGAGGCTGAGATGCAACAGAATATAAATTGATTCTCTGTGGTTTGTGCTAATTTGGGCCTGACAATTAACACTAAGAAAACAGAAGTTCTCCACAAGCCAGTACCACACCATCCACGTGTGGAACCATGGTATACTGCAAATGAGAAATGTTGAATACTGTGGATAAGTAAGTTCACTTACCTCGGCAGTATATTTTCCAGGGATGTACACACAGATAATGAGGTTGACACACACATTGCCAGAGCTAGCTCAGTGTTGGGAGGCTCTAAAAGAATATCTGAGAAAGAAGAGGGATTAGACTGCCTACCAAACAGAACGTCTACAGAGCCACTGTGCTGACATCATTGTATGCCTGTGAAACCAGGACAGTATACCAACGCCATGCCAAAAAATTGAATTGCTTCCATTTGAATTGTCTCAGGAAGATTCTGAAGATTACCTGGCAGGATAAGGTACCAGACACTAAGGTTCTTTTTCAAGCTGAATTATGGAGCATTCAAACTCTACTGAAGAGAGTGCACCTAAGATGGGCTGGCCACATTGTTCAAATGCCAAATGTATGTTTGCCTAAAAGACTATTTTATGGAGAACTCACAGGAAGCAAGCACTCATATGGAGGTCAAAAAATGAAGATCATAAAGACAGTAGAAACAATGGCAGGGGTAATCTTCTGGATACAAACATAAGAACATGGGATCAAGGGTTCATGTAAAGGAGAAGAAGTGCCATCTCTTCCTCTTCAGCCTGGAGAAAAGGAGAAGATAGTGAGGGGGGAGTGATTTCAGAGAGCTATGAGATAAGAAGGAGGGGAGGGAGCTCTCAGCGAATGGCTTCACTTTCTCTGATTAAATATGAGGTGAGGGTCTCAGCAAGGAGAGTAGGGGAAAGGCATAGTTTAGAAAGACTGAGAAGAAAAGAAAAAATTTGAAGAGTCCTTATGGTGAATTAGATAGGGAAGCAATTAGGATTGCCTTACTGGAGTAAGTTTAGATTAGATAACATAAATTTTTAGTGGACTTTACTAGCACAGTTTCATGATTTCCTCTAGCTACATTTAGTAGATACAAGAAGGAAGGAAGCATATGGTGGGAATATTAAAAGGCTAGGGTTTGGCAAGTCCTGATCTGTGAAAGAATAAGGGAATAAGAGTAGAAGATAATGTAGGGTTGAGATACTCACCACGAAGTCAAAAGAGAGAAAGAAGAACCAGACCATGGGTTGGTAACCTGGGATAATACTGAGAGATGGAGATTGAAGGTCACCATGAAGATAAAGAATGGAGGAATAAAGTATAGGAAGACATGGAGGGGGAGGGGAATTATGATAAAGAAATCCAGAGTTCCTTGTAGCTCAGTTAATATTTCTTTATGAATGTAGATGCTATGATTTTTTTTCCCCACCTACCTTAAAATCTCTTCCTTGGAAACATGCTTTCCCACTCTTCTGGATGTCAGTTGCCCATGCAACTCTGATTCCCATTCCCCTGCAACAGGATGAGGGATTTCTGTAAGTATCAAATCTCTGCAGATAATATTCACTGTAGGGTCTCCATCTCCTTTTATATCTCTTCTCCCATAAGAACATTCATCAATGATACTCCCTTCCACCACTGAAAGATTTCTTTCTTCCTTCCCTCCCCCGTTTTAGTCCATCCTTTTGCCTCTTCACTCATTCTCTTATGTGTTCTCTTCTTGAAAGAGTGCAGGAATTATTCTCCCTTCATTGTTTTTAGCCTTTGACTTTATTAGGGTACATCACATATTCTCCTTCTTCCCCCTTTTATGTTTCTTCCCAGTAATTTAGTCATACACACACACACACACACACACACACACACACACACACACACACACACACACACACTTACTGGATTCATTTATACACAAGGTGAATTAATAAAAAACCAGGAATATTTGGATAGGGCTAAAGCATCAGAGCCCCTAATTCTAAGATTTCTAGATTCATTTCTTGACACCCCTTTCATCTCTGGCCTGTCAACAATGCAAGGTTTATAGTAGTTCCAGCCTTGGCTGCCAACATGAGGGGAATACAGGTAGAATGGGAGGAGGGAGAGACTATTGCCACTTAAAATCCAATAGTCTTGAGAATTAATAATGCTTAAACAAGGGAACATTCTCAAAGGAGCATTTAATTATTTCTTCCCACTTTAGCTCAGAGCACTAAGTGGTGGCCTCTTCATTCAGTGCTTGGAATATTTGAGTAACCTCAAAATTCTCTGGTCCCATCTTCTCTATTAACAGAACTTATAGCCTAAGCTGTCATCTCAAATAAGAAACTAGGACTCTACTAACAATGGGCTTCAAAAAACTTGAGGTTTGCTGCCGTCAGAGTAAGTGAGAGTCATTCTAAATGTACCTAAGGCTCATCCAATTTCCATCCAATTTCACTTTAACCTCTCTGGCCCCCAAATAAGGCCAGGCATTTCCCCAAAAGAGAAACAGAGCAGGCTTTCTATACAATTTCCACAGATTCATGCTTTAAGTCACACTGGAAATACCACAACAGCAATCTTTTTCATGGAATCTTAGAACAGTCTCTTTTTTGCCAAAACCAGAGAGTTCAGAAGAGGTACAAGCATAATTAAAACAACAAAATCTGAAGTGTGTTCTGAAAACCACAAAAGAAGTCTGGGTTGGATTTCGTTAGAGGTTTAATCAACTGGTATATTTTCCAAACTCCATTAACTGCTTTTAACTCCAGTAGCCTTTCAACTCCCTTACTTTAAAATACATTGTCCAGAGAGTGGGGGATAAGTAGGTGACAAAGTGAACAGAGCACCAGGCCTGGGTCAGGAAGACTCATCTTCTTTAATTCAAAACTGGCCTCTGACACTTACTAGCTATGTGACCTTGGACAAGTTGTTTAACTTTGTTTGCCTCCAGTTTCCTCATCTGTAGAAAGAGAGGGAAATGGCAAACCACTCCAGTATCTTTACCAAGAAAATCCCAGATGGAGTCACCAAGTGTCAGACACAACTGAAAACGATGAAACAGCAGCAACAAGTCCGCAGAGTATTGTCTGGCATGGATATTCATACCCCCACAATATCTGGAAAGCTCTCTGGAATGAGAGATGAATGAAAAATAATTTCAGTTGTCTTTCCTCAAGTAGTTTTCTAAGTAATTTCAGCTTTCTCCAAGGTTCTTCTTTATTTTTTCAAAGCATAGTCAAGTCCTTTTTTTTTTTTTTTTTGCACTGTAACAATAGCCCGAACAGGTGGAAATAAAATCTAAAGCACAGAGAGATAAAGGGATTTACCTGAGGCTGAGGACCCACAGCTAACAGTGGGATAGTATGGATAAGAGTCCAGGCTTCCTGATTACAGTTCTCTTCCCCTTTTCCACACTGTTTCCCCTTTTGCTACTTAGCTTTTCATATTTCCTTTTCATCTTTACTTTTTATATATGTTGGATTTTTTTAAATTTATGTATTCATTTAATTATCCAATGCTTGATAGAGTTGATGAGTAGAAACCCAAGAAATTCAAATAGCAGATGCTGGCTTATAAATTCTGTAAGTAAAGGTAAGTGGTAAATGTTTCTTTCCAGAAATGTTTCATTCTGTGATTGATATATTCTTCCCTGAAGGAAAAACCCTTGAGAAATCTACCCAATATCTCACACCAAGGCTTATTTAGCTCTTAGGAGCAAAGGCAAGGAATGCAGAAGTATCTAAAATAAGATAGCACATGTAAAGTTCTTTGCAGACTTTTGTGCCTATGTCAATATTATTATTTAACAAACAGCTAGGTGGTACAGTGAATATAGCACCAGGTCAGGAAGACTTGAGTTCAAATGTGGCCTCAGACACTTACTAGCTAAGTGATCCTAGGCAAGTCACTTAACCCTGTTTGTTTCAGTTCTTCATCTCTACAATGAGCTGGAGAAGGAAATGGCAAAACACTCCGGTATCTTTGCCAAGAAAACCCCAAATGGGATCACAAAGAGTTGAACATGATCAAAACAACAACATTGTATGCAAAATACTAATGCAATGAGCACAAGATCAAAAGACAAAAAATATATATTTCCCGTTCTCAAGTATATTTTCTATTGGGGGAGGGGGAAGGAAGGAATGCATTATTCCCAGGCAGATGAAGAAATAAATGTCAGGTGGTTGAGGGGGGAGAAGAACCCAACAAATCAAAGTATCAGGAAAGATTTTGTTAATGAAATCTTATTAACTGGCTCTACTTACAGCTCTCATACTCACCAGCTAGAAACCCTTCCACACCTCTCACTGAGGTGGGAGAGCAGAAGTGGGGATCATTCTTCAATTCAGTTTTATTCAGGTGGAGCTTTGTAGGGGGGTCACTACTGATTCAGATAAGGACCTCTAGCCCACTGAATAACTTAACAGCTGGTATACTAAGTTGGCAATATTTAGCAGACTTTCAAAAACTGCAGGCAGGCCTCAAGACTACAGATGAGTCTAAAAATGTAACTCCTTTTAATCCCTGTTTAGGTTGGAAGGAGCCAGATTCATCTTCCCTTCCATGACCTCTCTGGCTTTAGAGGGAGGAGGTGGCTGTTCACTTGGAAGGCATTCAGGCTCTTCTGCTGGTCACCGCTTGTAGAGATGCAGCCCCTTAAGTGAACCTTCTGAGCAACTGAAAGCAAAGTCAGGCCAGTGCCCCTGTCCCTTTGGAAAGGCTGGGGTTTGTAGGAAAGCCAAATCAATGTGTTTTTAAAAATCAAATGCAATATTCACGAGCAGCCTTGGACTTACTTCAGAGGAAGTAAATTCTCTACCACATCCAAGCTGAATAACTCTGGCCTTCAGGGCCATCCATGTAACTCTTTGCTACTGTGAATTCCTTAAATCACAGAGCAAAGGACCAGTAATTTATGTGCCTTGCCACCACTTATTACTGGCAATCATAGTGTTTTCCCTACTTCTTGATGTATATGGTACTGGTCCAAACAGGAATCAGGTACAACCAACCTTTCAGGCCTATGTGTTCTGTGAAAGAGGTCTTATTAAGGGTTTCTATGCTCCCACTCCTTACAGAATCCAAGAGTTACTTTTCTGCAACTGAATTATAAACTCTTTTTGTTTAAGGTCAATACATCAAAGTCTTAGTAGGAAGTGCCTGCTCACCTACAGCCTGTATTTCCTAAACATCAGCAAAAAAAACTAAGCTCTGCAGAGCTCTCAGGCTGAACAAGGAAGCAATTTGTACATTGCTCTTTAAGGGGAACTGAACGTATGCCAATGACAAGGAGCCAGTATTTATCTGGCATATTTCTCTAAAAATTTATGGCTCTGCATATCCCAGGAAAAAGAGAAAAGATGAGTGATGGGGACCACATGGCCCTCAGCGTGCAACTAACCTCGTACTGCCTGTATAGAATTTCTTCCCATTCCTTCTTTTCTTTTATAAATCCTGTTGTTTCCTGTAATGGTCTGTTTTTCTGAGAAAGTTATTGTGACTTTATAAATAGGAACAGGGTCTAGACCTGAGATTTCATTGGTATGAGGAACTCCCAGGTGAAAAAGCTTCTTCTACCAATGTAGACTGGTACCTTCTCTGCAGCTTACAATGTTAGAAAGTTACCTAAAGCATGGAGAGTTGTCTGGGTTCACCCAGCTAGCATGTTTCAGAGGAAGGACTTGAACCAATGTCTTCCTGTCTTTGAGGCCAACTCTCTTATCCACTATGCAATCCTGCCGCAAACATATGTGAAGGAGACCTAACTTGCCAGGTTGGCTCTGATAGGCTCTACACATTCTCAGTAACACACAGCAGTGAGGGGCACAGGGGAGCTATATTCTACATGAAGCACTATTATCTAACTGTGTTATAGCAGCAGCAGCAGTAACATGGATCTCATTTTTGTTGCAAAAAGACTAAAGACTATCTAATTTAACCCCATTGCACATATGAAAACCAAGGTCCGGTGAGGAAAAGGGACTTGGCCAAGGCCACAAGATTAATTAGTTACAGAGCTAGGATAATAACCTGTTTCCTGACTTCTAGTCCAACATCTTTTTTTGCTACACCATAGATGAGTGAGCTCCAAGTGAATGAAAAATGGCTTTGGAATCACAGAATTTGAAAGTTTGAAGGGAACTTAGTAGTCATCTAATTTAATATCTTGACAAAGAGAAGTACACACAGGAAGTATTGATTAAATGTTTATCCATTGATTTGTTCATTCATTCATTCGTATCCCGTTCTCTCCACTCACTGAGCCATCATCCTAGTTCAGAGTCTCATCACCTCTCACCTAGACTACTATAACGGATTTCTGACTGGCCTCCCTTTCTCAAGCCTCTGCTCCCTTCAGTCTATACTTACTGCCAAGGTGATTTGTCTAAAGCACTAGTCTTAGCAATTATACCCCCCCCACAACACACACACCCCAGTGGTCTCTTACCTCTAGAATCAAATGCAAAGACCTTTGTTTGGCATTAAAAGCGCTTTATACCATGGCTTCCTTCTGCCTTTTCAGTATTCTTACACTTCACTTACACTTCTGCACATGACACGCCATCTCCCATTTCTGTTTTTTTGCACTAGCTGTCTTGCATGCTTGGAATACTCTCTATCCTTACCTCTGCCTCTTCACTTCTGGGACAGATAGGTAGGCAGGGAGGCAGATATACAGACAGACAGATTTTCTATGTACTGTACATATTTATATGATGATTCCTTTACCTTATTTTAGAATATGAATTCCTTAAGAACCGGGGGCTATTTTTGCCCTTTTTCATCTCTCCAGTGCTTAGCATAGTACTTGGTATATAGTGCTATTTAATAAATGCCTGCTGACTCACCAACAGATGCATATAAACATTTCTAAATGAGGTAGCAAGGTGGTAAAATGAATAGGGTACCACCTGGTGTCAGGAAGATGAGTTCAAATCCAACCTCAGACATTTACTAGCTATATGACCCTGGCCAAGTCACGTAATCTCTGTCAGACTCAGTTTCTTCATCTGTAAAATGGGGATAATAATAGCCCTACCTCTCGGAGTTGTGAGGATCAAATAAGATGCTTATTAAGCATTAAAGTACTATTTAAATGATAGCTGTCATCCTAATCATTACTGTTCTAAACAGCAACACACTTCCAGAAGAGTCAAATGAATATGAATCATGAAATGCCACAATCTCCACAAAGTTGCTCCAGATAACAAAAACAGTTCAATATATACATAAATGTTAATAGCAATACTTTTTTATGGTAGCAGGAACTGTAAGAGTCACCATCCGTTGACTGGAGAATGGCTGAACAAAGTGTGGTATAGAAATGTAACGAAATTATATTGTGCTAGAAGAAATTATGAGTATAATCTATATCTATATCTTGGACATATGTAAAGATATGTATGAGCCACAGCAAAGTAAAACAAATAGAATTAAGGCAATTGATACCAACAATAAAATAGATTTTTGAAAATGCTAGAAAGATGCTCAAATTTATAATAAAAAAAAGAACCACCAAACAATATTGTTCCCATAAAACATAATGAAACACACTTCCTATTTCAGAAAAGAAACAAAGTATTACAAGGGCATAATGTTACGTATATTGTTAAATTCATCACTGTTTTGATTGTTTTTCATGAATTATTTTTCCTTGTTAAAAGAGATGATTCAACTCTAGGGTAAGGGATGGACGTTTACGGAACAAAGTATAATGTTTTAAAAATAATACAAAGCAATCAACATTATTGGTTACCAGGGAACAATGGTGAAATGCATAGCAGACGTACATTGATTGTAGGATATTTCCAACAGTGACTCATGCATAAGAAATCCTATGATAAAAATCATTCAAAACTGCATGATGCAAAAAGGTTAGCTGTTCATGTAACAAGAGCATGAAATAATACATAGACAACCTGGATGCTGTACCAGTACCCACTGAAGGTTAAAAGACTTTGATTATAGGATCACAGACCCTGGGGTGCAAGGAACCTCAGAGGACATATAGTCCTACCTCACTTTACAAATGAGGAAAATGAGGCTCAGGAAATTCAATAACTTGCCTAATATCTCACAGGTAATGTGTCAAAGAATAGACTTAAACCTAGATCCTCTGACTTCAGAGCCACTGTTACCCAAGCAGTAGCCTTGGCCCCAGGACTCAGCATTCTTGTCTCTTCCCCATGGTACGCTGTTGTCTCCCTTTAGCAGCTGATGATAGGCTTTGTGTTACATGCCTGGCATGACTGGTATTACTTGCCCCAGAGATAAAACTCTAGTTAAAATCCTGGAGCTAATTAACTCTCAAGAACACTGCAAAAAAAAAAATTGTTTTGTGAAGTTTAAAGTACTAAAGGCATCCAAATTATTAGTACTCAATTTAATTCACAAAAATTTGTGATTCAGTCCTTATATTCAAGGAACTGTCCTGGCCACTGAGAATTGGACTCAAAGATTCATTTTCCCTGTTGTTGACATTAGCCAGTAGTTATTCATTAAGCCAGTACAAATATATCTCTTAAGGATGTAACTATCCTTAAGCACTACTCCTAGATGTGGTTTATTATAATTTTTAAATTATTCATTTATTCATTATAGGGGTAACTGGTATATATATTTTTAAATGTAGAGTCACATATACAAAAACTTCAATGTTTCATTCATAACTTGTAGAGTGCAATTAGTTCATCTTTTCATTGCTTTGTCAACATTCAGCTGCCAAGCTTTCGTTTTATGATCCAAGAAAAAAAATAGGCTTATGTGTCAGTCAGAATCTATTAGTGACTGATTAAAGTATGAGTTCTATTTTGGTCCCAACTTTTGTGGCTTTACACACACACACACACACACACACACACACACACACACACACACACACACACACAGAGGCATCTGTGCCTGTGGTTATTTTTGCACAGTGCTACCCTATTATTGCAAAGGGTACACTTTAGATAAATTATGATGATGTATCCTAACAGGACTCATTTGCTAAAAACATCAAACAAGAAAATTCTGAAAGGCTTCTGAACACAAAGCCTAAGAAGCTTCCTTCTCAGTTTTTTAGCTAACCTCAGCTCAAATATTCAAATAAGCCAATGAAACTCTGACCTTATCAATGAGTTTATTCCTTCCAAATATGCGATTCATAACCCATCCATTATTGTCCATCTTGTGCTATTCTTGTCCACATTTCCCTATAAGTTTTCCTGAGGTCTACCCAAAGCTCTAGGGGCCCTCCATAAGTTTTTCTGTGGTTCCAAGGATAACAATTTAGTCCAAAAGTTTTTTCTCACTCTCTTCATATGACAAGTCCATCTTTTTTACGTATACGTTCCTCTAATGACATACTTTAAACTGTTTCTCCTTCATAATGCCTTGTTTGTAATGGATTACTGCCTACTGACATCCATTCCTTAACTCTCCATTGACCTGTGGGTGACATCGATTTCAATTCTTTGGACACTATATTTCAATTAGATGCAGTCAGATGACACCACCAGAGAAATTACTGTATCAATAAGATGGGCTATTCTTTCAAGGAAAAGCTTAGAAAATGGCCCGTTGTACAAATTTATCAACACTCACTTTAAATAATAATAGTTCCCAAGATCGGTTAATATTTTTAGTTAATGAATTCTTGAAACATACTTTCCTGCTGAACAGCTATTAAAAAGTAATCTCTTTAAGGATCATAATTAAGAGCTGTAAGGGACTGAGAGATCATCTAACTGGCACTTTCATGTTATATGGGAAGAAATAGAGGCCACGCAGTCTCACCTTTACTAGTTACTAGCTATGTGCCGTCAAGAAGGTCACTTAACCTCTCTGAGACTCAGTCTCCAAAGCCCAGTGCTTTTGCTACTATACTGTACTCTTCTTTGACAAAGCACTTTAAAAGATTATTTCCAACTAATTAGAACCACAAATTGACAGCTTTAAAATTATTACTATCACCATGTTTATGTGAAGCAAAGCTTCGGTCTTTTGTTGTTTGTCTTCTTCAATATTAGTCTGATCATAGGAAAGAAAATGTGGGATAGTGGATAGAATCAGATCATTTACTGATTTAAGATTCAGGAAGTCCTGGGATTAAATCTAGATCTGACACTTAATGATTACATTATTGTGGGCAAATTACGTAATCTCTGTGTGCCTCAAGCAACTTTTTAGGATTTACCTATTATTTTCCTGTATTTGGTTATTGTTAATAAAGGCAGTTTACAAATTAAGTGTTCTGTATGGTAAAACTACAGATGATTGATTGACCCCAAATCATTTTTTCTTGCTCTCTGCATCTGTAGGAAGAGGAGAAGATCTGAAAGGCTATTATGTGGCCTATTATTGACAGTTAATTTGGAATGTTTTATGAATAATTCTTCTTAGTGGCAAAGAACACATGGCTGTGAAATTGAAGATTTTTGAACCATTTTAAGGGATTTCCACATTAAGAGACCATTAACACCCACATTCATATTAACACCCCCACCCATTCACCACCTCAGCTTACTTGTTCAGAGCAATAACCTGCCATAAAAACTGAAATGCTAAAATAAAGGAATTCTTTGTTTATTCATCGTCTGAAATATTTTTCTTCCTCTCTCTAGAAGATCTAACACAACTACCTGGTAAAGGAAGGCAATGCATGCAGAATTTAAGATGAATTCGTGGATGAATTCCTTGAGGAAAGCACTGTATGTGGTAGAAAGAGTACAGGCCTCAGAATCAAAAGAAACCCAAGTTCATCTCATAGCTCTAACTCTTCCAAGCTGTTTGGCCCTCAGTGAATCACCTTACCTTATTAAACCCCATTATCCCCATTTGTAAACACGGGGCTTACTTGCAATACCTACCTCATAGGACTGATGTGAGAAGCCTCTAAGCATGATTTAAAATGGGAGCCATTATTTGACACTTTGACAGATCTCCATTACATGGGTATTCTCTCCCACAATGCAGGCAGCAGTACATTCATGAGCTCCTATCTACTATGACTTTTTCATTCTAAATTTGCTATTGGAGGTCCACTCAGTTTTCTAAAGGTTTGGGTCTATTTGTCTTGACATTGACTTGTGACAGTCCATAATTATCTGCATGTATTTGGAAGGTTTCCATATGGAAAGGGAATTAGATTTGTTCAGCTTAGTCAAAGAGGATAAGATATTGCTAGAAGCTACAAAAGGCAAATTTTGACTTATGAAAAACTTCCAAAAAACTATGCCTCAGAAGTAAATGGGGTAGTCTTAGAATGTACCGGGTTTTCTGTCATTTAAGTGATGACTGGAATCCACTTGTTAAGAGTATTAAAGAGCAGATTTCCTGTCCAGGTATAAACTGGACTAATAAATGACCTTTCAACTCTGAAATTACATGATTCTGTGAACTGAATTTTATTGAGTAGAATGAGTTTGGGAACACAGGGAAGGGAAATGGTGAGAAGCATTCTATTGCTGCCTGTATGTAATGCAGCCCTGAGCACTATGCCTTTCTAATACTACGTGACCTTCTTTAATGGCATGACCAATGGTAAGGAATACAACAATTCATAGCTATCATAATTCTACTATAATACTCTCTACATGAGTTTTTTATGCAAAGTCAGTTCTTCTTTGTCCCCAAAATTAGAGAATTCATAGTCTCTAAGAGAATTACTAGTTAAAATGTAAAAGATGTGATTGCCAGCATTCTATTCTCGGAATAACATTATTTAGGTTCTCTTTAAACGTGCTCTTTCATGGAAACTTCACTTGGATGTTGGCGGTTCATTTTCTGCAAGACACATGTTCTTGTGGTTCCAGAGATGAAGCTACTGAGCAGAAGAAAAAAGTCTGGTTGGCATATTTACCAGAAATGTGTATTTTAACCAATGAAATTGGCATTATTGTGTCTTTTGCCTACTAAAGCAAAAAAAAACTTTGACCAGAGCTTCATAAAATAGGGGTTGATCTAAATTTAGAATGTAAAGAGTGCAAGGACGACTTTTACAAAGAGCTTTGGGGACAAAATAGGTACTTATATAATTCTGAACTTAGCTCACTTGTGCCTACCTCTTTAAGAGAATTATAAAAAATTCTGATTTCTGTTTAATGATGACTAAATTATTATGTGTTCTTTTCTTACAGTCCATGAATTTTACATGGTTCAGGCTTAATTAGAACATGTCTTCTTATCTTTAATGGTCTTTCTACACTTTACTATCTTCCACATACTCTATGATCCAGTAACACTGACCTCCTCACAGTTCCTCAAACTACACACTCCATCTATTGACTCCTTACATTTTTACTGGCTGTTCTTCATGCCTGATATGCTCTGCCTCTTTGTCTTTGCCTACAAAGTTTTCCTGGTTTCCTTCAAATCTCAAATTCTACCTTCTTCAAGAAACTTATCCTAGACTCTTTATTGCTAATACCTTCCATCAGGGATTAATTGCAAGTTATCCTTTATATAACGTTATATATAGTTGTTTGTATATTGTCTCTCCCATTAGATTTGTGAGTTCCTTGAGGGTAGGGATTCCTTTTACATTCTCTACTGTCTAATGAATATTGATGCAAAATTTTAAAATAAAATACTACCGAGGGTATTACCATAGCAATATACCAAAAAGCAATAAATAAATAGCAATATACCGTAAAGACCATATACTATGAGAAGGTGGAATTTATAAAGGGATGGTTGAATATTAGGAATACTATCAGCATAGCTGACCAACAGAAATTATGATTATAAGTGCAGATTTTGATATAATGCAATAACCATTTCTATTAAAAGCAATAGAAAAATAGGAATAAATGGAGCTTTCCTTAAAATTATAATATCTATCTAAAACCCTCAGCAAGCACTACGTATAATGGAGTTAAGCAAGAAGCCTTCCCACTAAGATCAGGGGTGAAGCAGAGATGCTCATTATCACCACTATTATTCAGTATTGTATTAGAAATGTTAATTTAGCAATATGACAAGAAAAAGAAATTGAAGGAATTAGAATATGCAATGAGAAAATAAAACTATCACTCTTTGCAGATGATATGAGTATATGCTTACAGAATTCCAGAAGATCAAATAAAAACTAGTTGAAATAATTAACTTCAGCAAAGTTGCATAATATAAAATAAACCCACATAAATCATCTATATATTACCAACAAAGCCCAGCATTGAGATAGAAAGATTCTATATCCCAAAGAGATCATAAAAATGGGAAAAGGACCCACATGTACAAAATATTTATAGCAGCTCTTTTTGTGGTGGCAAAGAATTGGGAATTCAGGGGATGCTTCTCAATTGGGGAATGGCTGAGCAAATGGTATATGAATGTAATGGAATACTATTGTGCTATAAGAAATGATGAGCAGGCTGACTTAAAAAAACTGGAAAGACTTATATGAACTGATACATAGTGAACTAAGTAGAACCAGGAGAACTTTGTACACAGTAACAGCCATATTGTGGAATGACTGACTTTGATAGACTTGGCTCTTCACAGCAATGAAAGAATGTAAGACAACTCTAAAAGATTCACGATGGAAATTGTTATCTACATCAAGAGAAAGAACTTTGGAGTCTAAATGCAGATGGAAGCATACTATTTGCTCTCCTTTTCCTTTGTTGTTTGGTTTTATTGCTTCATTCTCATGGTTCCTCCCATTAGTTCTTATTATTCTTTACAACATGAATAATGGGAAAATATGCTTAATATGAATGTATAGGTAGAACTTATATCAGATTGTATGCTGTCTTGGGAGGGAGTAGTAGGAGGGGGAAGTTTTAAAACTCTAAATCTTATGGAAGTGAATGGTGAAAACTAAAAATAAATTAATTGTCAAGGGAAAAAAGAAATACAAAGAGAAAATCCATTTAAAATAACTATAGACAATATAAGATACTTGGACATCTACCTGCCAAGACAACTCAGGAATTATATGAAAACAATTATAAAATACTTCTCACACAAATAAAATCAGATCTAAATAACTAAAAAAAAATCAATTTCTCGTGGCTAAGCTGAGCCAATATAGTAAAAATGACAATTCTGCCTAAATTGATTTGCTTATTTAGTGTCATACCAATCAAATTTTCTAAAAATTATTTTATACAGCTAAAAAAATAATAAAATTGATCTGGAAGAACAAAAGATTAAAAATGTCAAGGAAATTTATGAAAAATAAAAGTGCAATAAGATAGCCTAGCTGTACCTGATCTCAAACTGTATCATGAAGCAGTAATCATCAGAATAATCTGGCATTAGATAAGAATAGAGTGGTGGATCACTGGAATAGATTAGGTACATAATATATAGTAGAAAATGTCCATAATAACCTAGTGTTTGATAAACCCAAAGGTCCTAGCTTTTGGAAAAAGAATTCAGTATTTGACAAAAGCTATTTGAAAAACAGGAAAACAATTTGATAGAAAGTAGGAATAGACCAACATCTCATACCATATACCAGGATAAGGTCAAAACGGGCACATGATCTAAACATAAAGGGTGATACCATAACCAAAATAGAGTGGCATAGAATAGTTTACCTGTCAGATCTATGGATAAGGGAAAATTTTATAACCAAACAGGAGGCAGAAATCATTAGGGATTGTAAAATGGATAATTTGATAAATTAAAAAGATTTTTCACAAACAAAATCAATGCAATCAAGATTTGAAGAAAAGCAAAAAGCTGAGGGGGGGTATACAGCAAGTGTCTCTGATAAAGTCCTCATTTCTCAAATATAGACATAAATGAGTCAAATTTATAAGAAGGCAAATTATTCCCCAATTTATAAATGGTCAAGGGATATGAACAGGTAGTTTTCAGGCAAAGAAATCAAAACTATCTGTAGTCATATGAAATAATGCTATAAATCACTATTGATTAGAGAAGAGAAAATTAAAACTCTGAAGTAGCACCTCACATCTATCAGCTTGGCTAATATGACAGAAAAGGAAATTGATAAATGTTGGAGGGGATGTGTGAAAACCAGAACACTAATGCACTGTTGGTGGAGTGTGAACTAATCCAATAATTTTGGAGAGCAATTTGGAACTACACTCAAAGAATTCTCCTATGCCCAAAGGTTATGTACGTAAACTTTGATCCAGTAATACCACTCCTAAGTCTGTATCCCAAAGAGATTAAAAAAAAGGAAAAGGGCCTATTTGTACAATAATAATAATATCAACTCTTTTGTGGTGGCAAAAATTGGAAATTGAGGGGATATCCATCAATTAGAGAATGGATAAACATGTTGTGGTATATTACTGGAATGTAATACTATTGTGCTATAACAAGTAAGTTTTCAGAAAAAAACCTGGGAAGATTTAGAAGAACTGATGCAAAGTGAAGTGAGCACAACCAGGAGAACATTGTACACAGTAACAGCAATACTGTATTATGATCAACTGTGAATAATTTAGCTATTCTCAGCAATACAGTGATCCAAGATAATTCCAAAGGACTCATGATGAAAAATACTATTCACCTCCAAAGAAAGAACTGATGGAGTCTAAATGCAGATCAAAGCATACTATTTTTCATTTTCTTTACTTTTTTTGTTTATTTTTTTTCATCTGTGTTTAGTTTCACAACATAACTAATATGGAAATGTTTTGCATGATGGCACATGTACAACCTGTATAAAATTTCCTGCCATCTCAAGGAGAAGGTAAATAAAGAGAAGATAAACATATATAATTGAAAAAAAACCCGAAATATTAATTAAAAAATAAAAATAAAAAAGCATGAAAAAAAGGATTAGGGAAATTGCACTTAAGATTATGAATGACTATATCCTGTGCCCCTTCTTTGTTCCTGTTGCAGTACTAAGTTATACTAGTAGCTCAGATTCAGTTGGGAAGAACCCTCAGGCCATCCCATAATCTAAAGACAGAGGCAAAAGACAAGGCATCCAGCTGATAGTAAGACAGAAGGAAATCAGCAAATTGAGGAGTAGAAATACGACCACTTGAAAGTGAAACCATAGTCTGGTAACACCCTGCTTGTCAACACTTGCTGCTTTTCAGAGAGATCTCCAGAGTAATGCAAGTCCCTATACTGCAGCCACATAAAAGTTGTCCATTTTAGCAGTTTGGGAATAAAAATCTTAAGCCCTTAGGTGTTCCTGGTGAGACGCAAAAGGGAACTCAACTTCTGGACTTCTGCCTTGCCTGCTATTTGAGGGGCAAACATGGAGGCTAGAAGGAGAACAGATTTGGAATATTGATGTGGAATGCCTTGAAAGTAAACTGTAGGATTAATTTCTATTGCTCTCATAGCCTTTTCCCACTTTGAAGAAGTCAAGAATTTCATTATTGAAATGAATTGTCTTGGTCAGAACTACTTGTATTCTTATAAGTCTTTGGAAATTACCTTAAATGAAAAATACACACAGGTAAGAGATGAATGGAAGTGGCCACTGGTAGAGTGGGAGGGAGTTAAACCATAAGATTAGATTCTAGAGAAATCACAGAATAACCTTTGCTTCAGATAAACTGAGACCAGGGAAAGAATTTAGCTTTAAAAGGCCAAGATGTCCCACTGTATCTGGGGCCATGTCCAGTTGTCCTGATCTGTATCTTGCCATTGGACTTGGATGGCTCTGGAGAAGAGGGTGAGGCTGGTGACTTTGCACAGACCTGCCTCACCTAAATCCACTCACTTACAAGTCAAGACATCATCTATCTGATGTCATCAGTCCTCTATGAAATAGTACAAACCCACACGGGAAGGGGTAGAGCCAAAATGTGAATGGCAGCCAAATGTTCTCAGAACCTAAGACACAGGGAACATGGCAGATATTTTGAAGCACTCTTTACCATTGCTAAAAATAGCAAAAAGCTCTTGGAGTCTGGTATTATGAATAAAAGAGATGATGAATATGGGAAATGTTGCCTTTGTTCAAACACACAAACTAAGTGTGACACTATGTTTTTGTGTGTAATTCACAAACTTCTATCTCTGAAGATATTTCCAAAGAGGAACTCTAGAAAAACGTTTGAGTAATTATGCCATCATAGAGATATATTAGCTTTTAAATCAACTACTTTAAAGGACAATGTTCATTTGGATACATAAGTTATGATATATTTGTTTCAAATAGTCTCATTAATTTCCAATCATATTTTGAATGATACCCCATCATGTGACCCTCCATGGATTTTTATTTTGTCCATCTATTCTAATTGGGTAATCAATTGTGAAACATCTCATTTGTTCTGCCACATTAATAATTAATGTATTGATTGTTCATGGATCTGAACAGTTACTCTAAATAATCCCAACATCACGTCTTGGTGTACTATGTTGTTCTAACCTACATTACTAGCCAATCTCAAAATGAATTGTATCATCTTGCCATTTCACTCTAACAACAACAACAAAAATTCATAGTTATATAATGGACATTGGGGCAGTGAGGTGGCGCAGTGGATAGAGTGTCGGGCCTGGAGTCAGGAAGACTCCTCTTCGTAAGTTCAAATCCAGCCTCAGATACTTACTAGCTCTATGTAACCCTGTCTGCCCCTATTTTCTCATCTGTAAAATGACCTGGAGAAGGAAATGGCAAACCAATCTGTATCCTTACCAAGAAAACCCCAAATGGAGTCAGCAGAGAGTCAGATAAAATTGAAATGATTAAACAAACAAAAAAAAATGGATATTAGACTATTGGTTGGAGAAAAAGAAGTGGTTCTTATCAGGTCATGAATTTTAATTTGTAAAAATTATTATTAAGCCAGTAAGTTGTCCCTCATCTTTAGTCTCCCCAAAAGACAAAGGTCCTTGCTCATCTCCTTGTCTTAATAAATTAATATTTTCTCACTGAATTATGAAAATGTTCAATCATGCCTTTAGATAAGCAGAGCAAAAAGTCTGTATTTTTGTTTACTTTCTATAATCCATTGTAACAGCTATTTCCTAAGAATCCAAAATCCAGAAAGAGCAAAACTGAATTCTGTTATCCCACTTTCTCCTTAAATCAATATAATCAGCTTTAAATTGATATTATTTATCATATGATTTCTGCTCACATGAGGCTATTCAAAGAACTTTGACCCTATTAAATCTTGGGTTAGTAATACGTTTTTACAAAGTGCTTCACATTTAAAGCATTGTAAAAGGTAAAACTGTCTTTTCCATCTAACTCAGTTAAACAAGAGCAACACCATCTATCAGCTTCCACATATATTTATTTTGGACTGTGCAACAAAGAGAAGCCATAGTTTTCTAAGAAATTTCTTTCTAGAAAATTGTATTTCCTAAATCCTCAGAAATTTTAAGTTTAAAAAGATTTTAAGTAAATTTAAAGTTCTCTTTCTGTATTTCCTCCCATTCACCTAAAGTTGGCACTGGCAAAAGAAGTTCACTGTGACAATGACTATATTTACATACTGTTTTATGTGTGAAGTAGGGGATTTCCAAATACCCTTCCCCCTTTCCCTTTTGAACTAATGTAGTAATCACTATGAAAAACTCTTCTTTTACATAAACTTATAAAGTACTTTACCTGTGATACCTCATTTCATGCATCTCAACAATCCACTGAGGGAGTGCCTGTAAGCATCATTATCAACTCCATTTTACAAATGAGGAATCTGGGTATGAAATGGGTAAATAGACTTAAATGAAATCACATAGCTAGACTTGCTTGTGAGGACAGACTTACGCTCAAACCTCACCCTTGATACTTATTTGTAGTGTGACCTTGAGTAAGTCACAATTTCTTTGAGATTCAGTTTCCTCATCTACAAAATATGCATAAAATGTATTTATGCCAGAGTCATAAGAAAAGCACTTTACAGATTTAAAATACTATGAAAATATGTATTATTATTTCTTTATTCTTCAGCCAAATCCTATTATTCATCCTCAATGAAACTCTTTCCTTTTATGTCTTTAGAATTTCATTCTTGAGGATCTCCTCCTCCTTCTGGGCTGACTTCCCTGCAAGCATTTTACTCCATGGGATCTTACATAACTTTCCTCTAAACTCTTTGAAATATATTTCCCCCAAACCAAGGGGGCATGATACTTTCCTTTTCTATCACAAATTCTAGGATGTTCTTTTCTGTTACTGAAAATCACTGTCACTTTACTGATTACTCCACATTTTGAAAGATGAAATTATCACTATGACAAGTCAAAAAGCTATTAGATGCTCTGATTTGGGCAGAAAGAGAGAGAGGGCTCCAGTAGATATCTGAATAATTGAAGTCTTCCATCACTGTCTCTGTGCCAGGCTTGTGATGTTTCACAAAATACTTTCTTATCAGACTTTGTTAAGTATACTCTATGTATACCTGACAGGCATCTGTCAACTTTGTATTGTGAGCCATGATCCAGAAATCCAAATCTCATTCTCAGACTACTTCTTAGCCAACTGTTCACTCACCAAATTAAGTTTTTCTTTTCTGTATCCCTTACCTTCAGTGGGCAAATGGTAGGAAAACACAACCTACATGCTTTTGGTCTTCAATTTCTTGCCTAAGATTTCATTGTTGTCCATACTTCTGAGGCTCCTCTTTGACATGCCACTTCTGCCCTAGTGGGTAATTATCTGTTTTGATCAGTCTTGGGTGATTCACAGTTAAGTCTTGGATACATGCTCTTTCTCATAAGATGACCGAACTCTCTGTTGTCTTTAGGCTGACAACAGTTACCTAGTCACCCCAGAGCACGAAATCATTACCGCTGATCTTTCTCATAATGACTGATCTCTCACCAGATAGTTTCTGTACTTCCGGTATATAATTCTTGAAAGGGAAGGAAGTTTTTTTTTTCCTCCTCAGACCATTTAGTTCTCTCCTCTAGAAAGAATCTCAAAGCCATTATTTAAGCTCTTTTGGGAATAGGATTAGATGGTATGCTCATCAGATTTTCAGAGGACACAAAGCTGGGTAGGGTAACTAACAGAGTGGATGACAGACTAAAACCAAAAGGATATTGACAAGTACTAAACTATCAATTAAAATTTCACAAGATGAAGCAAAGTGGAAGTAAGCATGAGGTCTTGCACTTCGGTACAAAAAAAAATCAACTTCATAAAGATAGGAGTCAGGAGGGGAACAAATAGATAGCAGTTGTACAGAAAAAGATCTGGGGGATTTTATGGACTTAAAATTCAACATGAATCAGCAGTGGGAGATGGTAACTTAAAAAAGCTCGTGTGATCTTAGGCTTCATAGAGAAACACAGCTTCTAGGAATAGAGAGATGATTGGCTCATTGTACTTTGCCCTTTTCAGACCTCATCTGAAATTTCATGTTCAGTTCTAAGTGCCATGGTTTTAAAAGAATACTGATTAACTGTAGAGTGTGTAAGGGAGGGCAACATGATTGGTAACTACTCTTGATAGGAGTCAGTCAAAAGAACTGAGCATGGTTAACCTGGAGAAGAGAAGATTCAGAAGGAACATTCTCGTTGTTTTCAAGTATTTGAAGGGCTGTCAAGTGGAAGAAGGATGAGAAATGTTCCAGTTGGCTCCAGAGAGCAGAACAGGAGCAATGGGTGCAAGGTGCAAAAAGAGCAAATTGAAGCTCAATGTCAGGAAAAACTTCCAAACAATTAGAGCTGTCCACAAGTGGAATTGACTGCCTCAAGAGAGGTGGTGGTTTCCCCCTCTGTGGAAATTTCCAGCAGAGGCTGCACAACCCACTTATGGGTATCATATAGTGGAGATTTCTTTCATGTTTGTTTTGGATTAGATGGCAACTGGGGGCTCTTCCAACTCTCAAATTCTATAATCACATGGAAGAGCTGGGATTTGTCCTCTAACACCAAATCAAGGCCTCTTTTTTCTTACATAACACTATCTCCCCTATATTTTAACAGCCACCTCACTGTGCTATTCATTTTGTGAAATTAATAATAAAAAGTTCAAATTTTGCAATAACTATGGCATCATGTGTTCTTTTCTGCATAAAGCCTACGCATTCCACGTAAGCAGGGAAGGGAAGCAAAGGAATTGAATGGGATTGATTAATCAGTGCTTCTACCATACCAAATCTGAGCCATCTTGGGGTGAAGAGGTTCCAGGAATACAAGCCTAAAGAGACTTCGGACCAAACAGGCAATACTATTTTTTCCACATGTCAAATTAAAAGAAAATGAACCATAGAGACATTAAACCTTAAGCAAAGGAAGAAGTGAAACATTCATTAGCAGGGACAGGACTGAGAGCTGAAATAAGGACAGAACATCCCTTCCTCCCTAGGGGGCAAGTTTCCTCCTAACACAGACATGTTTGCTCACCAGTGCTATTATTTCACCCTTACTTTGTTTTGTGGTATTGTTACAGAGTGTAACCAAGCCCTCATACCTTGGCTTGCCACCCCCTAGGTCCCATCATCAAAGTATTCCTCTCGTGAGCCCTGCTTTCACCCATCCCAATCCCTGGGGGGAAGATTCAGATCACTCCCTTTCCAATGTACAAGTATAACCTCAATTGGATCATCTTCTTGTGCCACCAGTTCATTGTTTCTATCCTCCACCCAAGAAATAATGGGAATAAGGACAGGGTCTGGATCTGTGATTTCACTGATATAGGGAAACCCCTGGATAAAGAAATTCTCCGTAGCAATGACTGGCAACTTCTAGAGAGCTTAGCAGTCTTAGATTTAGCAATGCCTAGAGAGGTCAAGCAACTTGCCCAGGGTCACACATGTAAGAGTCAGGACTGGAACCCAAGTCTTCCTGGCTCCAAGGCCAGCTCTCTATCCACTGATGCCATGATATCTATAGCTAATGATAATAGAGAATATTTGTAAAGGGTTTTAATGATTGCAAAACATTTTACATGACATTTACACTCACTCTGGGAGGTAGATGTTATTATCCCCATTTTAGAGCTGAAGAAACTGAGGAGGAGAGAGGTTAAAGGACTTTTCACTATTAAATGACTGAGGCATCATTTAAACTCACATGTTCCTGATTCCACTTCCATTAAGCTACCTACACACACACACACACACACACACACACACACACACACACACACCCTTCTCTCCCACTCTTCAAACTGCAGCTGATTACAACTCAGAGATGCATGGCCAAAAAAAAAAGAAAAAGAAAAAAAAAAGATCTAAAAACACCAGTAGGAAAGCATAAGTGAATAACACACCAATTCTATGCAATGAACTATATTTTATAAGACAATTATCTGCAAAGACACTTGCAGGGAGAATGTTTAAAGAATTCTTTGGTTGTTTTGATGAAAAGATGGCTGATGGGACAAAATAGCTGTAACACTCACATAATATTGGTTAGGACATCAGCTTCCATAAAGATCATAATTCGTCAGCTCACACAAGGCAAGGGGTTAGAACTTAGACATCAATCTTTTTCTGAATAATGAGAACAAATTATATATCTCCAATTTTTTCCCGTTTGGAATAACTTCTTTTCCAGCCACCTTTGACCAATGAGAAGCACATTAAACATACACATACACATTCCTTAGAAATCCCACAAGGTTCTTTTCTTTCCTTGCACATTTGTAACTGCAGCTTTTATGTCGTGTGGTTGGAATCAGCCACAGGCAGAAAACGGGGCCTATTCTGGCACAGTATTGACATTTTATGGGCATCCGGAAAGAACTGAACACCATACCAAAGAAATGAAACAAAACAACAAGTTATATGGCCTGCGTTTATCTGCACATGAAATAGGGTTGTATATGAGATTTCAGACAAAAACTTGGCTTCGATGAGTTCACTTAAGCCCTATTCTACAACAAATTTGATATGTGTAGCTAGAAATTAGGAACAGTAAACAGGCAGACAGAGACACAAGGCAGCGAAACTAATAAAGAGACACTAGGGACCAAATAGATCTTCAAAAATACTACATCAGTTAAGATATCGGCCTACACAATTCAGTATCTGAAAAAGTATTTCCCAAATTAAACTCAAAGACTCACTGGAATACTATTACAGCTAACATGGGAGTCTTTTGCATTGGATGATAGCTCTAAGAAAGAGGTAAACGTTATGAGCTAGGATATATATTAAGAATGAGGACCATGACTTGCAGTGATACTGACAGGTCAAAGGATATAAGAAGCCCTGGATTTGGAGTGAGGATCCTGTTTTCAAGTGCTGCCTCTACCATTAACTACCTTTATAAATGTATAGATCCTGGTCGAACTTTAAATTTTACAAAGACTGCTAAATATATTGTTTCACTTTATAACAGTAACTTAGGTCCATACACACTTTTCATTTTGCATTGTACTTTCGTCACAAGTCGGTAGGATAGGTATTGCAAATATTATTATCTCTATTTTACAGGTGAGGTTAATCTACAGAACTCCTCTAGAAGAATCCCTTCTAGAAAATACCCGCAATTAGTTGTCCAGTCTTTGCCTAAAAGCCTCCAACAAGGGGGAATCCCCAATTTTAAATAACACTAATTGCTAGGAACTTTTTTCTGACATCAAGCTTAAGTTTGCCCCTTGCATCTTTGCCACTTCCACTCAATGCTACTAGCTATTACCCTCTGTGGCCACACACAGGAAGTGAATTTGATTTTCCACATTTCAGCTCATCAATTATTCAGTCAGCTATCATGTCTCCTCCAGATCTTCTACAAGCTAAATCTCCCTTGTTCCTACAGTTAATCCTCACAAGGCATATAGGTGAGGTCCTTCACCATCCTAGTTGCTGTCTTGGGATACAATCCAGTCCTTCTCCCTTGAAGATCCCCAGATAGAATTTACTCCATGATTAAGTTAGGTCTTGGCAATGATGAGGATGAGGTGACAGCAGAAGAACTCTGTGCTGCTGTTCCTGATAAGATCCCCTCACTTGAAGGAGATGAAGATGCATCCCACATGGAAGAGGTGCATCAGACAAACTCTGTATTTTTCCCACAATAGCAGTACAAGCCCTGTCCTGCCTGGCTCCATCTGCCAATGTCTAGTGGTGGTGGTGGTTGTTTTTATTTCTCCTTCTGTTTTCCAGTGTATTAGGGCAAGATGTACAGGGTCCCTCTTCTCCTAATGTGGAGAATAGAATGTTGGGTATTGTGGGCTGTTTATTTTGTTCTGAATTAATGTGTGCAGGATAAAAAAAATAAAATGTGGTGGTGAGACAGGGAAAGGAAATGGGCTATATGGTCTAATGTAGATCAACAATCCTTCAACTTGTAGTCTTAGAGAATTGACTATGACATTGAGAGGTTCAGGCATTTGTCTAGGTGTATCAGAGGCCAACCCTGAACACCTAGGTCTTCTCAATTCTGAAGAAGGCTGTCTTTCTGCCATGCTACCTCCCCTGGCACCCACAAGTGAATGTCATAGTCCAGATGTAGTCAGGACATAGGATTTGACCTATTATTATTGGAACTGGGATCCAAACTCAGGTCTTTCCTAACTCTCATACTCCTGCCACTGCGCCACACTACCTCTCCCTAAGAAATGTCAAGTGGAGATGGCTTCTGGGAGGGAAGCAAAGCACTACAGAAACGCGCGTTTTTCTTATAGTGTTTTAAAAACTAAAAGAATGATTGAAAAATGCAGCCAGTGCTAAAAATGTAACCTGAACATTTTATCAAATAGCAAATGATATAGTCTTCATTTAGTCTTATTTCAAAAAGGACTCTTGGCAGAAAAAAAAATTATATATATAAAATTTCAATGGTTGTTCTTAGTTGCCATGGAAGTTTGATTTGATGAGCCAAGGATAGAGAGACTGTCTGGGTCTAGGGATCAGTTTTAACAGGGAGTAAACACAGCCTAATCACAGGATCATAGATTTATGGCTGGAAGGGACATCAAAGCCTTTGTAGACCAACACTCTCATTTTACCAATGAAGAAACAGACTTTGAGAGATTAAGTGGCTTTCCCACAGTCACAGGATAGTAAGATAAGAGACAGGACTTGAACCCAAGTTTTCCTGACTCTATTTTAACCAATATATATAACACTTCCTGTTGGAATATGCCATGCGACAATTTCTTGCTCAGTTAAATCTCATTTGGCTAAAGGCATACTTTCTTACTAAAAGAAGAAAAACAGTCAGCACCCAAGAAAAACAATGCAATCCAGAGTGGTTTTCTGCTCTTTTCTCCCCGGGTGAGCCTTCCTGAGTTTCCTTTTACACGAGTGTTGACTTTCGAAGGGAAATTTGCATGGCAACTTGCCTTGGCTCTTGATAAAAGTTAGTGGAAAACACACTATGCCAACTACATTACAGTCAGACCAAAAGAGGGAAAAATATATTCATTCAAAGCAATTTGCATCTGCTTCTCAGAATATTTTATTATCCCAGCCCCCACCCAAATACTGCCACATAAGCCTTTACCTAAATTTTTATTTTTTAGGATTTGCTACTTAGAAATTAAAAATTTGAGGGTAGTAGGAAAAGAAAAAAACTATACATGAAAAGAATGAAATGATTCCTTCTTGATCTAAGTGCTCACAATTATCTTATTCTAATTCAGGTTGAGGATAGCTACAAATCTATTGTAGTCATCATGATATAATGAAAAGGGCATGATGTTTAGCATCTGAATATCCAGCTCCTTTACTTGTTCACCATGTCATGTAGGGGAGTTACTTCTCATCTGTAGGCCTCCGTTTTCTCATCTTCAAAATTATATTATTTGCCTGGATTACCTCTAAGGTCCTTACTAGCTCTATGAATCCTTTATGTGAATTCTCTTAAGACTGACTGAAATGATAGTTATATAAATGAGACCTGTTAGGACTGTCTATGATCCAATGTTTTGAGAAAAATGTGAGTGGTGTCGATCTGTCAGGCGTTATCAGGCACTATAGTATTATATATATGTAGAGCTGGAACCCCTCACCAAGAACCCCTCATTTTACAGATGAGATATAGTTTGTAAGTGTCTGACCTAGGATTTGAGCTGGGGTCTTCCTGACTCCATGGGCAGCATTCTATGCAATGTATCTAATGCAGCTGCCTCCATCATAGATTTAGGGCTGAAAAGGAGAACTTGAGAGCTGCTCCGGTCTGACTCTTATCACTTCACAGAGAAGGTAACAGAGGCCCAGAAACATTGAGTGACTTGCCTCAAAGTCATGTAAATAAAGTAAATACCAGAGCTAGCACTGGAACACAGATCCTATGATGCTGGATACAGTGTATTTTCCACTGTATTTGATCCAGAGAGGCTGTGACACAGTCATATATATCAACACAGCTCCCCAATGCCAGGAACATGTGGGACCTTCTGAAAAATATAGGACAATAGGGGCTGCTAGGTGGGGCAGTGAATAGAGCTCTGGCCTTGGAGTCAGGAGGATCTGAGTTCAAATCCAGCCTCAGGCACTTAACACTTACTAGCTCTGTGACCTTGGGCAAGTCACTTAGCCCTGATTGCTTCACCAAAAAGCAAAAAAATAAAATTTTTTATATATATATATATATATATATATATATATATATATATGTATATGTATATATATATATATATGACAATAACAAAAAAATCACAGAGAAGAACAGAAGATTAAAAGTATCAATGGAAAGCATGAAACCATAAAGTAATAATTTTCAATTCAATTCAATAAGCAGTTTTAAAGGTGCCTACTATGTGTAGGAGTCTGTCTTAGGTACAGTGATACAAAGAGGTAAAAAACAAAGACAAAAAAAGCCACCATTTGTTCTTACCAAAAATCTTTTATTAGAAGGTCACAACATTTAAATGGAATAGTTATTTACTGTTCGGTCATTCAGTAGTGTCTGACTCTTTGTGACCGCAGGGACCAAAGCTGTCTATGGGCCCTTCTTGGCAAAGGTACTGGAGTGGTTTACCATGACCTTCTGTAGTTGAACCTTTTGTCAGGCAATCAGAGATTAAATGATTCCCCCAAGGTCACATAACTAGGAAACGCTTGAGGCCGGATCTCAATTGACACCAGGCCCAGTCCACTGTGCCACCTAACTGTCCAAGTATTTATTAAGTGCCTACTATGTGCCAGTTACTGTGCTAAGTGCTTTACAAGAATTATCTCATTTGGTCCTCGCAAAAATTGCCTGTGATGTAGGTGCTGTTATTATCCCTCATTGTATATTTGAGACAAATGAAGCAAACAAAAGTTGTGACTTGCCCAAGGGTCACATAGCTAGTACATGTCTGAGTCTGGATTTGAACTCAGATCTTCCTGATTTTAGGCCTAGTGCTCTATCTACTACACCACCTAAATGCCTCAATATTTAGGTAAATATCAGGACTATTTGGTACTAAATAAAAATAATAGATGAGACATTAATGAATTAGAACAAGATGCCTTCATTATATTACTAATTAACTTAGAATCACAAACTACTGAGGAAAGTATTCATTTTTCAACAAAAAAAAGTTTTAAAAAAAGTATAGTAGCTTGGCAAAAATGGCTATCAAGCAACATCCCACCATCCCACCTTGTACATCTCGATAAATTCCAAATGGCTCAATGATCTAAAATTTTAAATTTTTAAAAGAAAAACACAACGAAAGGACAAGGGATTGTCATATGTTTCACAACTGTGGAGAGAGGTATTCTTTATAAGCTGCAGCTTAGAGAGGAAAAAATGAGTTGGATTATACAGAAATGAGAAGCCACTGCACAACAAAATGCAACATATACAGATCAAGAAGTAAGGAAGAGTTGTATGTACCACATATAACAAATGCCCATCATCCAAAATTTATTTTTAAAATTGATACAAATGTATAATCATAATAATCTCCAACAGATTAATGGTTGAAGGATATGGACAGTTGGACATTAGCCATGGGAAATAATGTTCAAAATATCAGAGAAGTGAAATTAAAACAGGCAGCTAATTGGTACAGTGGATAGAATGCTAGACTTGAAGTCAGAAAGATCCTGAGTTCCAATCCCAATTCAGATATTTATTTAGTAGATTGACCCTAGGCAAGTCATTTAACCTCTATCAAGTTCAGTTTTCTTATCTGTAAAATGGGGGTAATCATCTACTGCAAAGGACTGTTTTGAGGATCCAATGAGATAATATGCATAAAGTGCTTTGAAAACTCTAAAGTTCTATAAAATATTTATTATCATCATTTTTATTAAAAACAACCCATTAACAAATCCATAAAATTGGCAAAGATAAGAAAAGACAAAATTCAATCAGCAGCATGACTCATAGAACAGGTGCACTATTACAATGATGGCAGTATTGTAAACTGGTCTATCTTTTTAAGAAATTTGAAATTACATAACGAGGTATAAAAATATACATTCCCTTTGGTGCAGACCCACCACAGAGATTCTACCCACAGAGGTTACTGAGACAAAAAACAATTTTTTGAATTTGGTTCAGATCTGTAATTTCACTTGTGTAAGGGAATGCTCAGTAGGGAAATTCTGCCCTAGCCGAGGACATTTGCTT
Organism: Phascolarctos cinereus; assembly: GCF_003287225.1. Classification (NCBI taxonomy): domain Eukaryota; kingdom Metazoa; phylum Chordata; class Mammalia; order Diprotodontia; family Phascolarctidae; genus Phascolarctos; species Phascolarctos cinereus. The sequence continues at coordinate 101,248,096 of NW_027555847.1, forward strand.
ATCAATGAATTCCCTTAGAGTTGCTTAGGGCACTAAAAGTCTGTGTTGGAGGAGGTCATAGAATTCTGCGCAAAAATATTCCTAAGCATTAAGTACCGTTTGTAATACAAAACCAAGACAACAAACTGGAAATCAAAACTTGTCTGTCAACTGGGGAATGGCTGAATAAATTGTGGTGGGCGAATGTAAGAGAATGTTATCCTACCATTAGAAGTGACTAACACCTAAATTCAAAAAACTATAGGAACATATATACAAAGTGATTCGGAGTAAACAAAGTCAAACCAAATAAGAATATGCACATTGACTACAGCTATCTAGTTAATGACAATAAGAAACTTGACAAATCTACATCATACACAAGAAAAAGGGAAAAAGGGGGGTGAAAAAGATCACTAAACACAAGGATAATGTTCCTACCATGTTAAAGTCAATATGCATATGTCTGGGACTGAGATTAACAATTAGGAATAACACAATTTTACAGACATGTCCAATCATTTTCTAGTCTACATTTTGTTTGTTTCATCTGTGTGCATTATTTCTTATACTTTTTTATATATTTGAATACCTATAATTCTCAATGTAAATTTAAATTTAAACAGTAAAAAGATACTGTAAAAAATTGTGATGCATTTTCCATGCAACTCCACCATATCAGTAGTATGTAATATTCATTGCTCAATACTAAAATGGTTCTCTATTCTTTTTGTAAAGCTCTTGTCCATGGCTTTTAGTAAGTTCACTACAGGTGGTCCATCTAATACACAGGAAGACTTCCTTGATTTCTCTTGAAATTGTCACAGAATAGCCATGAAACTTCTGAAATAGTAATTAAAATTGTATGTCCCTGCTTTTATCACTGAGATGTTTGTTTTTAATTACATTTGAAACATAAAAGAACCAAAGCTGTGCTTTAAAAAGGGGGGGGGGTAGAGAAAATACCTTTGGATTCATTTTTTTTAATGTGGTTTGTTTTGTTTTGTCCAAAAACAATTACTTCTGGAATCAGTTTTGAACTAAGCTTTGGGGCTGGAGGGGAGGAGACTGTTCACTTTGTACATGTGACTAACTCAAACATTTCAAGGATGCTTGAGAGCAAAGGACAAGACTACCATAGACTGTTTCCTTGGATCCTCCAGAGCAGAGATAATACTTTAATGCTACAAGGATTTATATTTCCTTGATATGAATTCTCCCTCCACTGCCACAGGTCACAATTCTTGTTTGTTTCAGTAGAGCACATTTAAGTCTTTCACCCAAATGAATGAATCTGCCATCAACCTGGTGATAAGCCTCTCTGAATTTAGTTAGGCAAGTTCTCAGACTGTAGTAGACATACAATTGATCACTGAGCCCATACTTGAGCCTCTCCAGCTTGGAATGACCTGCCAGAGCTTATGTTTTCACTGGCACATCCTTCAGGAGCCCAGAGTCACTTCCATACCATGGTGCCAACTTTGTTCATTTTTATTTTGGAATAAATGTCTGCAAACTTCACAAAATGAGGTCTTTGTTTTAGTTGTTCCACTCAGCACTTCATTGTTGTCCATCTGTTTCTTTATTTCACAATTAACTCCCGGAGGGTTGACTAATTTGGTCAAACTTGGTATACTACCAAAGGGTGTCAGGATACACTTCAGTAATGACCTGTGTTTGAATGGGCCTTATTTGAAACAGTGGTGGCTGACAAAATTTCTGAACAAGCATAGCTTTTCTATTTTGTTATGTTTCGTGGAATAACTTGAGTACGACTATGACCATGACATGTCATGCATAAGTAAAGAAAAGATTGATGGGAGAAAGTTCTTTTATTTTTATTTTTTTGGTCTAATAAGACTTTATTCTTTCTCCCCTTGGTCTCACTTGGTAGTCTTGAAAGCCAGAGCCACTCTGTGAGGGTGAATATAAACTTGGAAGAACCTGGTGACACTCTTCCTGGGCAGCAGGGGCTTTTTTAATGATTGTCTCATTGTGGTCAACCCTGTGGTAAAAGCCAACAGGTTATTCCAACAGCAACTTTGGGAAATGTTCATTGGGCAACCACTCTCCCCAGGGATGAGCCTTGGCCCAACCTTCCTATCACAACCAGGGAACATCTCATGTTAGTGTGATTAAGAAGGAAAGAACATTCATTCCAATAATTATTAAATGTTGTCAATACCTAAAATTTACAGCTTCTATCTAGCAGTCAGGAGAATATGTACAAGGTGGCTTATATATTATCTTGGCTCCCTTACAGAGTGATATATAGAAACCCTTGGTGTTGCACACAATTGAGGACGGCCAAGCCAAACACAAAGAATATAATTTGTTACAGAAAAAGAATTTTTAGTTCAATGCCAAAATTCCTTTGAATTCCATTCCCACCTGGATTACTCTGCATCCTTCTTCAAGAGTAGAATGAATATCAGATAAAGCCTTTTCTGCAGCAGCTTGCCTAGAATCTATGCATTATGGTCCTGTCTGGGCTGATGGCCACACAACCAATGGAAATTTTACCTAGTTGCTCTATCCTTTTATTTCCTCTTCTGCCAAATAAGTGAAATACTATCACCTCTGTTCCCCTTTTCTCATTTTTAAGAAACTCAATTCAAATTATATTTCCTCCATAAAATCTTCCTTAATATCCATCCAGTGTAAATAACAACCGCACCTCTCAGATCTCACACGCTACTTTGTACCTTTCTAATACACCTACCATTCAATGATATGAGCCACAATTATCTATTTTTATCTTATCTAAAAGTAAATATTTATTAAACCTTTATTAATAGGGATACAAAAAAAAAGGAAAAATAGTGCATATTCTCAAGAAGCTCATATTCTATTGGACAAGAAACATGTATCCAACTAGACAGAAAGTTGTGAGAAGGCAGGGATCATATCTTGTATGAAAACTGTATCTTTCCAAATGTCTGGGATACACAGTAGGTGCTAATGATTACTCACAGAATCAGATTTAGGGTTGGAATGGACCTTCTAATCATTCATTTTGCAGAACAGAATAGAGGCCTTGGTAAGTGGCAGAGCCTGAATTTAAACCAAGTTCTTTTGACTCCAAATCTAGAGTTTTTTCTACTGCAACATGCGATCTAAACTCCATGCTTATGGAAATTACTGAATCCCTATTCTACTCAATCACTGTAGGATTATGCGTAATAATAGCCAAGTGGTTTAAGTAACTTGCTAAATTGATCCACAGAATACAATTTTTTGCACAATCCAGTAACCATTTATCCTACTTTAATGGGGTCTTGTGCATGCTCCGACTCCATCAGCTTGCTTGGGAGATGCACCCTCTCTATGAAGAAGACACTAGGGGGCTTGCTTCAGGGATGCCTTTGAAGTAAATATCCCTTTGTTAAAGCTAATAGGTGCTGAGTAGTTAGACCAAACTGAAGCGGTCAATCAAGGGCCCTAACAATGGGAAACACAGTCAGCGGGTACTTGAGCCATTAGCAGTAGAGAAAAAAAAGCTTTGCCAACTTTGCCTGAGGCATCCTGGAATCCTGAGGGGAGATGGAGACAGCCTGGCTCTGATGGAGGGAGCCAAACCATAATACACAATGATAGAAAAACAGATTCAAAGCTTCATGGCCTGTATGATGGGTACCTTGGTGGCTTTTAAGATACATTAACAGTGTCAAGGTTTTACATATTTTCCTTCTTCTATTTTATCTGGCCATTTAGAGTAACAACATTCATGAGCAAATTTTAACCCACTTTTTCTTTTATGCATCTGCAGTAATAGAGCCAGGGCACAACCTAAACAACTCTTAACCCACCTTCATACATGCATCCTTGAGCAACATTTCTTCAAAGTGAGAAGAGCAGTGAGAACACTTGTGGAAAAACAAGACTAGATGCTCCCCGGGTCCTGCAAAGTCCCTTACCGGGAACATTACAAAAATGAAGCAGGCCTTCTTAAAAGTTGCTACCTAACGCCAGTCCAGCCCTGTCCCTAGGGAAATAAGGACAGCAATCATTTCATGAGTTTCCTAGGTCACTTCCTTGAGCATCAGTAGAATGCAATGTAGCTTTGCATAAGCTCTTCCGAATCTTTCTGCTGATCTTCAATGCTTCTTCTCAGCTTTTATGTGAATGAGTGTGTGTGTGTGTGTGTGTGTGTGTGTGTGTGTGTTTGGCTTTTGTTCTTACATATCTAAGTCCATGTGTGTGTTTCTGTGTGTGCACATACATATGTGTGTATATAAATACAGAACCTGATCCCCAGATGATTCTGACGATGCCAGGGCCACATGTCTATCATCGAGGGATCTTTGTTGTGAAGTTTTTCAGTGCCTGCAATTTCAGAATTAAAGGGTACAGGCACCAGCATAACCACAAAGCCTGAAGTGAACTATTCTGAGCTTCCCCCAAGACCTTTAATTTAATATTATATTTAAAGAAAATGGATAACCTTATGAAGTTCAGAACTACAAATGCACATCTGCTCCACAGTCCCTGGAAGCAGCGCTTTGTCTTGAAACCTCTAACCTGGTAAGAATAGAAAATATTTAGTTGGCATTCACAGGCTCTTGGTTAAATAACAGATTTTGCTAGAAATTTTTGTTTGTCTATTTGTTTTCTCCACTACCACCCTTCCCCCTTCCTTGGCAGGCACACAAGATAAACTTTGCTGCCTTTTTGCCTGCTCTACTTCATTTTCCATGGTACCAAGGACACTGAATTTGTAGCCTTTTTTTGGGGATGGAGTTGGGATTTTTTTCCTTTCTTATTCAATGTTCAAGTTCCTTCCATGTGGACAAAAATGTTTAATTTAAAAAGTTTAAGTTACATGATTTTAATTACTCACGTCAATTAAGCTTGCCTCAAAAATCAACCATACCAGGCATGACAGAGTCAAAAATGAAGTCAGGAAAGTGGAGAAGAAAAGTAGCACATCCATCACAATTAAAGTGCCTATACATGTAAGAGTGATGGGGGAAGGAATTATAGAGAGACTGAGACAAGTAGTTTTCATGTTGTGGATTCCCTGGGGTGGAGAATGAGTAGAGGTAAACTTAATACAACAAATCTTCTGATCAGAAAAGCTCAGGGATGGAGTGTCTTGGTTAATTAAGCATTATGACTTATAGAAAATAATATGATCATATGATCAGGAGATAGAAGGGACTACCCAAAAGGTCATCTAGTCCAGTGGTGTTAAACTCAAATAGAAAAGCATCTCTGTGGGCTGCATGTTGAATTAGAAAACCACAAATTAACATCATCTATGTTGCATTGTATTTTTATTTGTTTTGTTAAATATTTCCTTATTACATTTCAATCTGTGCAGGCAACATTCCAAGTTTTGAGAATTTCTAATTTGATTCCTGTAGTCCAACAACCTCATTTTACCAATGAGGAACCTGAAGCTCCTTGAGGGGAAATGGTTTTTCAAAGGTCATACAGCTACTAAGTTACAGAGCCAGGACTATTAATCCAAATCTTATGATTCAAAATGTAGGATTCTTTCCATTTCATTAAATGAGAATTCCATCCTGGACCATAGGCCTTGTTGACCACAGTAAAAAAGTTCTGAGTCAAGGGCAAGGCCCCATGAGTCACTTCCAAGTATGAGTTGACACTACATATACTTCTCTCACTATACTCTGAACCTCATGCATCGCTAATCCTTGAGCTGAAGCCCTGACCTTCTTAATTCCTGAATCTATTTCACTTCCTGAGTTAAAGATCAGCCACTAAACCATGTCTGCCACCAGGCTCATACGTACTCAAAGCTTCAAAGGTTTCCCTAGTTATTAGTGTTCTATCACTGATCATTTTTGTGTGTGTGTGTGTGTTATACTTAATTGTCTACAGATTGTGTACCAACCAGTAGAATATCAGCTTCTTAATGTCAGGGCCTATTTCCTTTTTTTCACTGTCATAGCCCATGAGAGGAAGTCTGGCACAGCAGATAAAAAGCAGGTTCAGCAGAAGACCTGAGTTCAAATTTAGCCCCTGATACAAAACTGGATGTGTGATTCTGGGAAAGTCATTCAACCTCTCTGTGTCTCCATGCAGCTTTCAAAGAATAAGTTGAAGAGCAGTTGTGGATTTGCACTGGCGGAAGGAGCTTTTGGATTGGATAAAGTGGCTGACTACGGAGGTCTCATCAAACTCTCAAATTCCATGGGTCTGTTATTCCTCACCGCCGAAGCCCTACACCATGAATTCACATTCATAAACAAAACCAAACCCATAACCTCTATCAAAATGTGTGAAAGCAGAAGATTCCTGACAGCCTCAGTTGTATCTGAGTCTCAATCAATGACAAATCCAGGGGGATCTCTTAAGAGGTAAGAGGTGTTTCTTATGCATGCTAGACCTGGAGTCAGGAAGATATGAATTCAAAGCCAGCTTCAAACACTATCTGGCTGTGTAATCCTGAGAAAGTCATTTAACCTGTTTGTATCAGTTTCTTCAGCTGTAAAATGAGGGTAATAAAAGCACCTATCTCACAAGGTTGTGAACACCAAAAGGGGTAAAATATGTTTGCTTTACAAACCTTTCAAATTAGGGACATATCTAACTGGCTTCCCAGTCTTTTTATCCACATAGGGAGACTCTGGTAGTTGTTGTTGTTATTGTTGTTGTCTTTGTTGTTTTTAAGGCATCTGGGACTCTTCAACAACTGGATGACTTCCTTTTTATCTCTCCTTCTTGTGGGCTACCCATTGACAAATTAATTATTATTATACAGGTTCCTCGAGAGATACCTATCTCTCTACCATTACAGGTCCTTGGGAAATGGGGAGGAAACTACAAATGAATCTACTGGGTCCTTCCTTTTTAAGGATGATGTGCAACATGGAAAGTGACCATCAGGGACACCTCTGCAGCAGCTGCTGCTTCTATGTCCGGCCCATCCTTGGGCAGTGATGATGTATGAGGTTCCTGTTACACTGCAAGATTTTATTGAGTGGCTTAATATTTAACATTTTTTCTTACAGTCGCATCTTAAAATGTTTGGCTCACATGCTCCATGAGCTATTTTATAAGGGCAATAACACAGGCCAGGGTGTGCATTTGTCAGCCAGGAGAGCACGCAGGAGATTCTGCCAAAGCATTCCCAGTTATGGGGCCACCCATCTCTGGATGCAGTAACAGGGTTGTTGGCAAATAGCACCAAGCCCTGGAACTTTCTGTTCTTGGTGTTCGTGCCTCAAATTCCATGCTTCAGAACTGCTGGATTTTTATTAGTGTCATCTGCTATGTGTGCTCTCATTTGAACTGAGCAAAGCACATGTCACATCAGCAAACTGATCTCCAGTAGTTCCAGGCTGTTCCTGAGACCACTGGCTGTAACAGTCCCATCTTTCTTCTGCTAAATGCAGTGTCTGAGCAATTATCTCAGCTCTCCCCAAAAGGGCTCTTTTCTCTTTTCATCCCACTCTCTTTACATCAATGTCTGCAACCAGGCAGAGATGCCAAACATTGGTTTCTGAAACTGCCCTCTCTGAGGTCTATCTTAGGGAGAAGAGTCTCTCATTTCATATGTTACTTACTGCCAAGAACTGTGCCTGAGAGAATACACAGGCATTGCCTGAAGTTCTCTCAGCATTTCCTTTTATTGGAAGCTGCCGGTGAGAGGAAAGTGGCCACTGTTCAGAGCCTGCATAGAACCCCTAGGAAATACTTAAATCAATTAGCGAGAAGTCAATCTGAATAGCCCTCAATGGTGAATTTATCTACCTTCCCCTCGTTGGCTGGAAATACAGGTGGGTGCCTTGAGAATGACTTTTGGTGCTGAAGAAAAAAATGAATTTGTATTGATTTCCATTTCCTGGATCTTTTCACAAGCTGAGTATGTGAAATACACAGCAGGCATTGCTCTCAATGTCCCAGATATCCACAAGCAAGGCAAAGTTACCACTCGATGAAAATAGAAATGATCACGGCTGCTTTGAGAACTCTGACAAGATTACCAATAAGGAAAGCGCAACACTGTTTGCAGAGAATAGGCATTCTCCTAATCTTCAAGTGCATTCTAGTCAAATAAAATTAATCTTTCAGCATTATTTTAAAAAAAAAGAGGGAAAGAGAGAGATAATAGAAAGTAGAATGAGGGGATAAGGAAGGTTTTTCAGTTAAATATGGGAATAATCTTGGAGAGATCAAGAGATCTCAGAACTATGTATCAGATGGTTCATTCCCAACAGCCATTTCCCATACAAATCCTTTCCCAATCCTCCTACTGTTAGTTTTTTTCCTCATTCCACTCCAAAAATTATGTTGTATTTACTATGTGTATTTTTTATTTGCTTATTTATGTCCATATGAGTATCTACTTTCATGGAGCTTCTACTCTATTGATGGGAAATATTTCATTGTTGTCTTTAATTTTTTTTATGCCAGGATCTGGCATGTTTTCTTATACATAGCAGGTGTTTAATAAATGCTTGTTGAATTGATATTCTCAATAATAATTCCAACTGCATACATCCTATTAACAAGGTTTTTTTTTGTTTCTTTCCTCATTGCATATATTAAAGCATCTATTTATAGATTGATACATTTATTGGCCTTTTCTTCCTTATCTCTAGACTTGGAGGAAAGAAATGAATTAGTACAATTCAATGTCGAGATAGATTCCATGGTAGGTCCATATCAGTCAATCAATAAGCATTTATTAAATGCCTATGTGTCAGGCACTGTGTTAGGCTCTGGAGATACAAAGAAAGACAAAAGACAGTCCCTATTCTTAAGGAGCTCACAGTCCAGTTGGGGAAACAACCTGTAAACAATTATAAACAAAATATATACAGGATAACTTTAAGAATTCATGGCCACCTTACAATAGACAACATCATCATCATCAACAACAACAACATTAACATCAACACTGACTTTTGTATAGCAATTTCCCTTTATACATTATCTTATTTATCCAAGTTATAATAATCCTGTGGTGTAGAGATGAGAAATATTGCCATCCCCATTTTATAAGTAAGAAGACTGAGACTTAGAAGGTTAAAAGACTTTCTAAAGTGAGATAACTAATAAATACTATCAACTCCAGTAGACTTCCTCTTTCTTTCTCAATGAGCTCAGTGTCTGGCTCAGTCTTTCTTTCTCCTCCAACTCTTGCCTTCATGCTAGACAATTCTAACAAACATTCTTATGGTCCCTCAAATTACTCAATTTTCTAGTACCTCAATCTGGTCCATTTCCTCTTTTTCCACTCTACTTCTGCTAACCAGTCATTTTGTTGATCTTGCCATCCTTACAGTAGTGTTACACTCCCACATTCATGAACTCTGAATTTTTTATCTAATCACTATTCTATCATTCTACCTTTTCTAATGATTTATGGTTCTTAAACTGGTTCTTCCTCCTCACTCAGCATGATATCCCTTCCATCCACCAGGCTATCATCACTGCACTGACTACAGCCCTCTACCTTTCCTATCTTGACTCCTTAGTGAACCAAGTTCACCTCTGTACTATCTTCTGGTCCTGAATGACAATCCTTTTACTTGTCCCTAATCTATCTGCTCCACAATGACTATTTCAAATTTTCTCACACCTCCTTAACATTCTCATGGTATTCCTTCCCTAAACTTAGCTGAGGATCTCAACTCATACTTCATCAAAAAAATGAGGCACTTTGCCAAGAGTTTCCTCTTCTCTCTTCTTTATCTAATATCATTCAGACATCCTCCTACACCAACTCTTCCTGAATTCCTATTTTAGATGAAGAGATGGCCCTTCTCTTTGCCACCCCTCTTCATATACCCTCAATCCTATCCAATCCAATCATCTCTAGCAAACTGCCATAGATTCATCCCTACTTTCTCTAATCTTCAATGTCTTCTTATCTAATGGCTCCTTCCTTTCTGCCTTTACTCATGCTTATCTTCCCCAAACCGTAGGAGAAAAAAGGGACCATATCAAGTGATACAGACATCTCTACTTGTTATCGTCTTCTATCTCTCTTTCCTTCTCAACTAAACTGCTTGAGAAAGCTGTATACACTGGGTACCTCTGGTTTCAATAATTTCATTCACTTCTAAAACCTCAGCAATTTGGCTTTGGAATTTATCATTCAACTAAAATTTATCTCTCCAGCATTATTAGTGATCTCTTAACTGCTAAATCAAATGGCCTTTTATCAAGTCTCATAGTCCTTCTTGACATCTCTGCAACATTTGACATTGTTGACACCATCAAGAAGGCCCCCTATTCCTTTGTCTTCCCCTTACTACTTACTTTGTCCCCAGGTTACCCAAAATCCATCTGCCCTGTTTGGCAGCTCACAAAACTTGGATGAGATGAGAGTTACTAATTCTACTCATTCCAAGATGGAGGACGACCAGGCCTTGACACTTATGCTGCCTTCTATGACACTCCAAGCCTTAGTATATACCCTGCCTCCTTGTCCTATAGATTTCCCACACAGTCATTTGACCTACTGAGGTTACAATGTAAGGAAACCTAGGTCTTTCCACCTGTCTTGCAACTGAGCTTTCTTTTATGTATTGTCTCCTCTATGAAATATGAGCTCCTTGAGAATAGAGATTGTCTTCATATAGCTATAGCTATAGCTATAGATATAGCTATAGATATAGATATAGATATAGATATAGATATAGATATAGATATAGATATAGATATAGATATAGATATAGATATAGATATAGATATAGATATAGATAGATATAGATATACATATAGATATAGATATATATTCCAAGTGCTTAACATAATGTTTAGAGCATAGTAAGCATTTTCATTTATTCATTGATTCTCATCTCTCACTGGATGCTTTCTCCACTCTAAGTTTTGATTATACTACTTCCTCAAGTTTGATATATAAACTAAAACTATACAAATGATTATGCTTCCCTCCTCTTTCTGCTCCCCCTATTCCTACTGTCTGTTCTTCCTGCCCCTAAAAGAAAATGGTTGGGAGGAGAAAACTGCTGAGCCAAATACTATGACCAATCCTTTCTTTGTTATGGGATTCCAGGGACACCCCCCAGCGGCAGCCAAGAATTTGATTGTGGCCCTTTTCAGTCTGATGTCGAAAACTGAGATAAGCTGGATTGGGAGAGAGTAGAAGGAGTAGAGGAGAACAATCTAGGTCATGCACTATCTTCTCAGGAGACTCTGGGATGCCCCCTCTTCTATCTGTGTCCACAAATGATGATTCCCACGGCTAATTGCAACAGGGAAAGGCTGCCTGGTTCACCTACCTGTAGCCCAGATCACCTCTTTCTTATAAACATGAAAGATCAACACCAAGAGCGAGGTTCTTGGACAATAAAGGGATTATAGTGCACACCTGGGTCATGTCCTTGCCTCTATTTAGTCTTTCTAGCTTAAGGGATTAGTGCTGGCACCTTAGCAGTGTGGGATCTAGTCATTTGTATTTGATGATCAATAGACATAGGGAATTTCCAGCAATCTCTTCTCATTAAGAAATCATCATCTTTCCCTGAAATGCAGCAATAGGTGTATTACATGGTACAGCTGTAACCTGTTTGTTCAAGAGGTTATACAAGGTCTATTAACCTGTTGGATGCAGTTTCAATGTGTATTTTTTTAAATGAGTGCAGAGTTTAGAACATGTGGCTACACAAAATTAATCTTTTTCTTTGGAAAAATTTTTGGATCTATATTAGCATAATAGTATTAACAATATAACAGAGGCAATATGGTGCAGTGAATGAAGAAATAGCTTCAGAGAGTCAGAAGCTTTGGTGCCAGGACGATCTAGGTTTAAGTCCTGCACCTAACAAATCATAAGGTCACAGATCTAGTGCTGTAAGGGATAGTCTGTGGTCATCTAGTCCAGCCCCCCTTTCCTACAGACAAGGAAACTGAATAGGTGAAATGACTTGCCAATAGTCACATAAGTAATAAATTGCAGAACTGGAATTTGAATTCATATCCTCTGACTATACCACACTGAATGCCTGGCTGTGTGACCCTGGGCAAGTCATGTAAATTCTCAGTGCACCAGGGAACTGTAAGACTTCAAGTTGCAAAATAGCTGTAAATCTGTGTTGGTACAGGGTATTTCCTCACTAAAAATTTCCTTCACCAATGAAATCAAAGGTCCAGAACCTTCTCATTGCAGGTGAATACATTAATAGCTGGTGCTTATGTAACACAGATTTTCAGACTCCTCTATCTACATTGCCTCATGTGATCCTCATAACAATCCTAAGAAGTAGGTGCTATTGTCATCTTCATTTTACAGATGAGGAAACTGAGTTTATGACAGGTCAAATAGCTTGTCCATGGTTACGAAGTTATCAAGGGTCAGATGCAGGATTCAAAACCAGGTCTCTCCTAACTACAAGAACATATTCTTTCTGCTGCGCTGGCATCTTTGCTATGCAAGATACTGTACTTGCTTCTGAAGGAGAGAATAAACAGGAGAGTAAAACTCAAGGGAGGGGCAGCTAGGTGGTGCAGTGGATAGAGCACAGGCCCTGAAGTTAGGAGGACCTGAGTTCAAATCTGGACTCAGACCAAACACTTGGCACTTAATAGCTGTGTGACCCTGGGCAAGTCACTTAACCCCAACTGCCTAAAAAAAAAATTAAAAAAAATTAATTTTGGGGGCAGCTAAGTGGCACAGAGGATAGAGCACCAGCCCTGGAGTCAGGGGGACCTGAGTTCAAATCCGGCCTCAGACACTTAATACTTCCTAACTGTGTGACTCTGGGCAAGTCACTTAACCCCAATTGCCTCACTTAAAAAAAAAACAACAACTCAAGGGAGGCAGAAGACTTACTCATATACATGAAACAACAGAAGAACCCCAGACATTTAAATCTCAATACCAAAAAGAAATACAGGTATAGTTAAAATAATTATGTCATTTCATTTTCTCAGAAATAGCATGTCATTACTTTATTTGGGATTGTCAATCTGGATGGGATATAACAGATAGCTATAATGCTGGTATGTATAAACATTTCAACAGAAATTTGAGCTGTCTCTGTGGAGGCAATCTGCAGGTCTAGACATGCAGTTTCTGGAAAGTAGAAGTAGGTAGTCTAAGATAATAAATAGATCCTAGGACTTAAGAGCTGAAAGGGACTTGAAAGACAATGAAGTTCGACCATAGATGGGAAGATGGAGGCTTACAGAGGTGACATGACTTCCCCAAAGCCATAAAGTAACATGGCAGGGTACTGGAATTTGAGCTCAGGTCCTCTGACCCCCAGATTCAGCCTTCTTTTCACTGCACCTCTGCTGTCTCTATACAAGAGCCAAGAGCAAAAGCTCCCAGGATTTCAATTCATTAAAGGAAATGGACAGTAGACCCCATAGCTATACTATCTTTTGAATATAGCATTCTTTGCCTGTATTTTGTTTCATTTCTCCCACAGCTAGTCTGAAAAACCCACGAAGGTATGTAAGGAAGTACACGAGATAGCTCCTGCTTGCCATAGGTTAGTGCAGTATCAGAATGTTCTTTTATATTAGAATGAGTTGCTCCACTATGGAGAGCTTGTGGTAAGAAAGGCACACCAAATGTTCAAGGGTTATTTCTCAGGAATGAGCCCCAGGTTCTGATTAAGTCAAGACTCCCAAAGTCACTCAACTTCAGTTTCTGCTTTCCTTGGGCCCCCCTAGATAGAACGCTGACTGAGGGCCAGTCCTAGGTCTGACTTCATCTCCTGAAGTCCTGCAGACTTTGAAGGAAACCACAGGATAAGTAGCCCTTTCCCTGACTGTATTCTAGGTGACAATTAGGTGATGCAGTAGAGTGCCCAACTTGAAGTAGGAAGACCTAACACCAAAAGATCATTGGTTTTTTTGTTTGTTTATTTGTTTGTTTGTTTTTAATGATCTTATCTTGGTTCTAATGAAAGTACCCCAAAAGTGAAATTGTGAGTGCTACTATCCAAAGAAACTATGGCCCTCTCAGACTGACCAGAGGGTCTTCTTAAGATTCAGCTTCCTTCATGTCTCCTGCTGAATGTGCTTTTCGTTGTGCTGAGACTTAGGCCTGAGAAAGTTGGGTCCTGGTCAGATTTGTTGGGAATTCAATTCACTCATCCATCTATACGAAATCAGAGCTAGAAGGATCCTTCCTACAGACTGAGATCTGAGGGCTCATTACCATTTTCAGGCCCACTCCATACAGATCATGAAAGTAGAAGAAATTCCCATGAGTCAGTGCCACCAGCCTGCAGTCAAGAAGTTTCATGCCCCCCAATTCAAGTTTCTTTTGCCCTAGAGAGTCCTGCATTGCCAGCACAAACCATGTTTTGCTACCAAGAGGCCCAATATGTTCCTTTAAAGGCAGAGATTTGGCACATGTTTTATTTGATCTGTTTAAGCAAATTTCTCAATTGGAAACTTGGGGTGGGGGGTAGGCGGAAATCTTGCCTCAAACAGCTGCTGCCTGTGTAAACCATTCTGAGGCTCAGCATCCTCATCTGGAAAATGGGGATAATCATTGCACCTACCTCATAGAATTGTTGCGAGGATCAAATGAAATAATGTAGGTAAAGTGTCTTGCAAGCCTCAGAGTGCCATATAAATGCTAGCTATTATTCTTACTATACTACTATTATGTCACTGCTTAAGAGGTTCCCCATTGCCCCTAAGATCAAATGCAAACTGTTCTGTTTGACATTCAGACAGATTCCAGCCTATCTTTCTAGACTTATTATACATTGCCCTCTTTCACACAGTCCATGGTCCAGCCAAATGGGCCTAGTAGCTGTGCCTCACACAAGGAGCATTCTTATACTGCTCTCGATGACTTTGTACAAGCTGTCCTTTCTCTAGGAATGTATTCCCTCCTTACCTCAGTTCATCAAACCCCTGGCACCCCTCAAGCCTCGGTTCTCAAGTACCACCTCCTGAATGAGGCCTTTCCCAATCCTTCACACACACACACACACACACACACACACACACACACACACACACTCCCCACAACCACAACATTACCTTGTATTTACTTTGTGCACATATTACAGAATGTGAACTTCTTAAAGACAGTCATTGCTCTTTTTTTGTCATTATATCCATCCTCAGCACCTGGAAGAGTGCCAGCACATTATAGTCCTTTATGATTGATTAATTCTACCCTATGTCATCCAGAGGAACTACAGGGGCTCTGACCTCAAGGGCTGGGACAAGTCATGCCTTTAAACTTCACTGAGGATCTGTATATAATCTACAATAAGTTACAAATTCATTATGTTTAGGATTGGCTATCTTATTTCTAGTCTGATTCTCCCTTCCATTCTCAGCTGCAACTTTAAGTCTCATATTAATCTCAACCACATGAAACTGATTGAGAGCATCACCTTCTATCTAACTTGGTCCAGGCTCTGGTCATCAGGCCCATCACCCTGAGTAATCAGTTACTAGATTATTTAAAGATCACAGTGAACCAATAGGCTTTTCTCATTAATCCATATAATGATGAAAAATACCTGTGAGATTTTTTATATTATATATATATATACACAAATATTAGAAAGGCAGTCTATTTTAGTGGAAAGAACATTGCCCTTGGACTCAGGAGACCTCAGTTAAAATCCTGGCTCTGCTACTAGTTGTGGGATCATGAGCATTTGATTCACCCTCTACAGGCTTCATCTGTACAATGGGGATAATATTGACTATGCTACGTCACTAACTGTGTTGCTGTGAGGAAAGCAATTTATCCCTGACATGTACTGTATGGGACACTAGGACACATATGAGAACATTATCGTCATTCTTTAGTGAATCGAAAGTCTTTTGGGAGTAGTCATCCACAAACTACAGGAAGTGACTTGAAAAGTACAAAGCATGTTTTGTGTCTTAAATTATTTTTGGTTTTTGTCTGCATTGCACTGCCAGTTCAAACTAGTCCTATACATGTCATGAGAATGAGAATGAGAATAAGAAATGAATGAGAATGAGAAATCCACCAAGAGGAGAAGGGGTTGAAGTAGAAGGAGCACTGGAATTCAAGTCCAAGGCTGATTATGCTGACATTCTGGCTTTCCTATGACTACCTGCAGGGCCCTGAGGAAGTCATGGAGACATTCTTGGTCTCCATTTCCTCATCTGCAAAATAAAAAACGTTGAATTGCATGACATGGAAGGTCCCTTCCAGTTACAAATCTATGCTCTACGATGCCATGAAATAGGGTAAATGGGCCATTTCACATATCAGTATAGGGGAGAGTGTATTGAATGGTGAGAGAGTAAATATGTACACTGTGTTTCTGGAAAAAAAAACAATCAGTCAATTAAGTAATTTTTAAAAATTCTGTCCTGTGTGTGATCAAGGAGAGGTCAGAATCAATATTAGTAGTCATTGTGCCAAGTCATTGTTTTGTATGTAGATATTTTAATCCAGAAGTGCTGGGGATAAAAGGCTTATCAACTCCAGAATGGAAGAGGTACAGTACACAGGGTCATTTGTTTGTTGAAAATGGCACACATCTTCATTCACAGAGCTAATTCATTCTTTGCTGTCAACATAACATTTTGGGAAGCTGGATACACATTTTAGTGAAGCACAATGCAGTAGACATTTGATCACCTTATTTCTCATCACAAAGCATTCTTATTTTCTCAGGAAACAGCAATGTTCCTCATGTACCTCATAGAAGTAAAAGTTTAAGAAGTAAAAGTATACCCTGAGAGCTCAATTATAAAATGTATTGAGCCCTATAACATATCTACTATATACTAAGAGAGGACACATTTCTTTTTTTAATGCATCTTAGAATGCCTAGCTTCTTTCAAAGCTTGAGGGTGTCCTACATGGGACCTTTCTCTATCTCTCATCTGCTTGCCCCCAAAGTACTTTGTATTTACACTGTATGTTTTCAAATTTGCTTATATGTAATACATTTTAATCTCCTCTATTATCATGGATGTTCCTTGAGGGTAGGGGCTGATTAATTGTGATTAATTACACTAAATTGTGTAATTTAGATTAATTAACCTAAATCTCCTCCACTTAGAACAATATTGAGACCTTTAAAAAAATGCTTGAAAGCATTGAAAATTAGGGTCATTTTCCTGCAGAATTTACTTCAATAAGGCACAGCAGAGAGAGCCACTCAGGGTGATATTACATTCGTTTTTTAGGCTGGTTTAATTAGAGATTTTGGATATTTTTGCTCAGATGTTATAGTAAAAGTCAGAATTTTTATGACATAGCCTGGCTAACTATAAAATTTTCTCATGCTTAACTACTGTTTCTAACAAATAGGAACTACTGTGTAGTTTTTGGACTTGGGCAATGGTGTAAGATTGTTCTATATGGGCTCTATCTAAATTGGGCAATCTTTAGCCTGTAGCTGGGGTGTCTGTGACTGAAGACATGATATTGATTTTTTAGCAAACATGCCAGTATTGATATGTTCAAAAGAGTATTGTCCTTCAAAACAGTCACCTTAGGGGGCTATGCACTTATTCCAATGATAGTGGTGTAAATAAAACGATTTTTCTAAAACCTTTTGGAACTGTTTCATATCCAATGGTATACATGTGTGTCACACACACACACACATACACACACTTAGTCTCATTACTTTATAGTCACATTTCATTTTTCACCCCCCAAAAAATGTTGGTTACTCTCCAAAATTAGCCACAAATTACTTTTCATTCTTTACAAAAATCAAATCCATCCTTGGAAAAGGAATGTTTGTGCCACTAAGGATATTTTTTTAATTGGCTGCAGCAGAAGGCAATTTTTTAAAAAGGGCTTCAGTAATGTTTTTAGCAATGGCAGCATGACTGGCAGATGTAAATAGCCTCCCAAAGGACTACTTTGCAGGGACCAATATTCATTTGTATGAAAAATTTTGCATTACTGTCCAAATCTGGTACATTTCTTAAAACATACACATACCACTGCACAAGCATTCCCTTAAGTACTTTTTAGGTTTTCTTTTTCATATGTTCTTTTTTGTTGTTTTTTTAGTTTATAAAAAGTCAATGTTGCATATAGTGCCATGGCAGCTTCTGTGAGAATTTTCAGTAAGTAGGGGGATATGAAATGTGCATAGTCCATCTTCTAGAATTTTTCAAAACTTTTCAGGCATATGTATGCTTGTACAAAGCTAATACTATACGAATTTGACCTAGACCAAAATATTATTCCCAAGAGACAACATAATTTGTCTGACCATGACATTGCATGAGTTTGATTGATTTTCTTCCACTGAGAATAAATATTCATTTTTTCCCATTTGGTTGAATACTTTTACAAATCCAAGTTTCCATTTCATTCCATGTGTAGTAAAGACCGTAGATACTGTTTGGCTTTTAAAGCCCTTCACAACCTAGCCCCAACTTACCTTTCCAGCACTGTTAATATATTACTCCCCTTCCTGAAATCTGCAATCTAACCAAATGGACCTTGCTGTTCCTGACACACAGCACTTTGCCATGACTTTGGGCTGGCTGTCTTCCATTCCCTGGAATGTTTTAGCTCCTCATTCTAACTTAGAGAATCCTTAATTTCTCCTAAGACTCAACTCGAGCACTACCTTCCACTTGAGCCTTTTCCTAGTCCTTGAAACTACTAGTTCTGTCTTTCATCTAACTATTATGACTACTACTGATAATAATATTAATAATAATAATAATAATAGCTAACATTTTATAGCACCTACTATGTGCTAGGTACCATACTAAGCACATTACAACTGTTATTTCATTTGATCACCACAACAATCCAGGGAGGTAGGTGTTATAATTACCCCCATTTTACAGATGAAGAAAATGAGGTAAACAGAGACTAACTGACTTACCCAGGGTCACACAACTTGTAAGTATCTGAGGCTGGATTTGAATTGAGGTCTTCCTGACTCCAGGCCCAGCACACTATTCACTGAGCCACTACCCTATCCCATTACCTGCTAATTATTCTGCATATGTGCGTGGTGTTTCCCTCAATGGAACTTAACCTTCTGAGGAAGAAGTGTTGCATGGATAAAGACCCAGTAAAGAAGATTGAGCCAGACAAGTAGGAGGAGAACCAGGAAAGAACAGTTTCATGAAAATAAATCTTATATATAATATGTATGCATCCATACATATTACATATAATATATATACATATGTATTTTTTTACTATACTATACCATCCCCTTAAGCTATCATCCTATACATTTCTTCCTTTGATCACCCAAAATTCTAGAAACTGTTGTCTATACTGGCTATCTCCACTTCTACTCTTCTGATTTACTCCTCAAACCTTTATAATCTGACTCCCAACCTCTGAAACAGTTTTCTCCAAAGCTATCAATGATCTCCTAATTGTCGATTTTGACAGATCTCCTAATTGCGACAGTCTTTTCTCAATCCTCATACTTCTAGACCTATCTGCTGTTGACACTGTTGACTACTATGTTCTCCTGAATACTGTCTTTTCTTTGGGTTTTTCATGACACTGCTGTCTCCCAGTTCATCTACTATGTGTCTGACCATTCTTTCTCATGCTTCAATACTAGTTCATTATTCTTATCATTTCCCCTAACCTTCGGGGTGTTCCCCAAGGTTTTGTTCTATTCCCTTTTCTCTTCTTTCTCTATACTTGCTTTTCTGGTAACTTAACTAGCTCCCATGGGTTTAATTATCCTTTCTATGCAATTAACTCTGAAATCCATATGTGTAGTCCCAAACTTTCTCCTCTTCTTCAGTCCTGGATACCCAGAAACCCACTAGAAGTTTCAAAATGGATGTCCTACAGTTATCTTGAATTCAACATTTCCAAAAAACACACTCATTTTACTTCTCTTAAACCATCTCCTCTACCATATGCCCCCCATTTCTGCTGAAGGAACCACCACTCCTCCAGTCTCCCAAACTCATGACTTTGGCATTATCTTTGACTCTTCACTCTCCTTCAACTCACATATCCAATAACTTTCCAAATCTTGATGATTCTACTTTCATGATATCTCTTGTATCTGTCCCCTTCTCTCCAATCACAAAGCTGCCATCTTAGTTCAGTTCCAGAGCTCATCACCTCTTGCCTAGATTATTGTAATGGCCCCCTAACTGATTGTCTTTTTCAAGTCTCTCTTCACACAATTCCATTCTACATACTGCAGATCTGACTATGCCTCTTCCCAGTGTCATTCTATTGCTCCTAAGATAAATTATAAACACCTCTGTTTAGCTTTTAAAGCCCTAAATAACCTGGACCCAACCTATCCAGGCTCATTACACATTACTCCCCCTCTTGCATTTGCATCCAGCCAAACTTCTCTCTCTTCTTCATATGCAATGTCTCTGCATTGTCCCAAAAGACAGAAATGCATTTTCTCCTTACCTCTGCCACAAGGAGTCAATTTCTTCAAGAGATAACTCAAACAATGTCTTTTACATGAAGCCTTTCCAGATTCCCCCAACCTCTTGTACCTTCATTCCTGAACTACCATCTATCTAACTACTTTGCAAATCAATATTTAACTTTATATTTGTACTTACTATATTTCATATAAACTTTTTTCATCCCGCACTAGGATGTAAGCTCTTTGCAAATGAGGATTGTTTCATTTCTTATAGGTATATACCCAATGCCTTGTACTGTGCCTGGTACATAGTCAGCACTTAATAAATGTTTGTTGATTGATCTATTGAAAGGTATGCTAAAAATAGTTTATGAGGGTTGTAAAGGCCAAAAGAAGCATTTGTATTGTATTCTAGAGTTAACAGCAAACTGCTTGAGTTTATTGAACAGAGGAGTGATATAGTTAGACCTCTGCTTTAGGGATATTATTACATTAATAGCTGTTGAGAGAATGCATTGGAGTGGGGCAAGATAAGACAGGGAGACTAATTAAAAGTTCATTATAAAAGTCCAGGTAAAATGTGACAAAGACCTGGACTATTGTAGTTATCATCTGAATAAGAAAAAATAAGATGGATTCTATGTCATAAAAGCTTAAATCAAAACGTTTGGTAACTTTGCATATGTTGATTGAGGGAGAATGCAGGATCAAGGATTACTTTTATTTTTAGAAGCTTTAGAGCCATTTTCTGCTGAGTTTGTGTCTTGAACAACTACATAAGTATATACAGTCAAGGTATACACCTGTATACAATGTATGCAAGGTTGTCAAGATGTGACAGCAGAATAGATATGTGAGGTAACAGTATGGTGTTGAAGGTGACACATTGGGAGCCCCCACAAGCCTGGGTGCATAAGAGAATTGGAGGTGCACTTAACAAGAATGGAAAAATTTGGAAGTGGGAAAGAGTTGGGGGCAAATATGAGTTATATTTTTAGACTTGTTAAGTTTAAGATGCCTATGGAACATTAAGTTTTAGATTTGTAAAAAGCAGTTTGTTACACAAGAGAGGATAAGACTTGATGTATAAAATATTCTGCAGAGCTGCTGGTATCACTAAGCAAGATAATGTAGAGAAAGAAGAGGACGGATCCTTGGGACACAATTATGCTTAATGAATGTGCCCTGGATGGGGATCCAGAAAAAGACTGAGAAAGAACAACCAGACAGGTGGGGGAGAACTAGGTAGAGTAATGTCAAGAAAACATAGAGAGGAGAGAATAACTAGGAGACGAGGTTGATTGACACTATCAGAGGCTACAGAGAGACAAAAAAGAATGAGAATTGAGAAAAGGACATTAAATGTTGCAATTATGAGATCAGAGCAAGTGGAGGGAGAGCACCCAGCATAGGTAATAGGACAAAGGGACATAGCATTCAAGTGCAGATAATGATTCATCGAGAGGTCCAGATTAGAAAGGAAGGAGAACGCCGTTAGTACGAATACGATGGCCTACGAAAGCACTGAAAGATAGGAGTGCGGGTCACAGTGAGAATGAAGGACAGGGTTAGAGACTGTAAAGCAAAAAGAGAAATAGACAGAGAGAAAGGTTATGTCAGATAAAAGAATTTCAGGGCTCATGAACATGGAAGCAGGGCCCGTGTGGGTAATGGTAAGATCAGCAGTGTGACCACCTTTGTTTATAGCTGAGATAGACTGAAAGAGTAAGTCATGGAAACAGAGTAGACAGAGGAACTGGAAGGTGAAGATACTTAAAGCAGCATCATTATGCACTTCGAAGTTTCCTAGTGTGAGGACAGAGGTTATGGTAGGGAAAGGACTGTGAGTCAAAAACTGACTCCATGGAGGAAGGAAGGAGAATGGCCATGTGGATTTAGATTGGGCGACAAACTTACAAATCTGTCACTTGAGGTCCGTGGAAGAGAAGTCGCTGATTGATGGCTGACGTGGAAAAGTCTGAAAGTGGAAACAGGGAGCAAAAAGAATTCCAACTGCCCAACCATGACCAGCGAATATGAAGCTATGAATGAAAATACAGCATGTACTTGCTTGAAGGGGTAGCCAGGGAAGCTGCAGTATCAGAAGCTGGGCTCAGTGAAAGCCCAGAAATGGAAGGAGGGAAAAAGGAAAAGCTTTAAGAAGAAAGGAATTTCATTATTTCTGGATCAGACTTTCAAAAAAAACACAGTAGAAGGGGTGGGTAGAGCTAGAGTGGGGCATTGGGGAGGGGCATAGAATTGAGGGCCACGGGAGTAAGGAAGAAGGCAATTAGTGACAGGGAATAGAGGTCATATGTCAACAGCCAAGGGTTTAGAATCAATGGGCTTGAAAGAATATAAAGGATATAAGTATGCCAATCATTGAGGAATGATTCCAAGAAGAGTATCCAACTTTGGAGAGAGGTGTATAAAGGGAAGCAGGTGATTTCAATGTTTTAAGTCATCCTATGAAATCTTTCCCTCTAGTAATAGTGAGTTTGTGTCCAGTGAGGTCTACATCATGGAAGGGGGGACCAAAGAAAGTTAAGGACTGTGGAAATCATGTCAATAGGCAGCTACTGGAGAAAGCCATGGAATGAAGACTAGACCCTGTCCTAAAATAAGACTCACAAGGCTCTCTGTAGAAAGGCCCTAGAGGGAAGACAGAAGCTAAGAAGTAAGTGGCCAGATCACCACGTACAATTCCTCCTGACAATCTTCATTTCTTAATCTTGAATCACATTTTCCAACTCTTTTTTTACCCACCCTCCTTCTATATACACCTTTTTACTGACATAATTGATTATTAATATATGTGAATTTGAAGTTATTCACAGAATTTCTCTATTGCCTCATTCTCTAAAGTAGATATTAAAACAGAAACTACAATTATTTCCTTATTGATTGTTTTAGAAATGTTCATTATGATTCGCAATAAAAAGTGACAAATTATCCCTTAAAATGATGTTTCTTGTTGCCTTTAAACTCACAATAATCCCTTTATTGCCTTCTCAAAGGAGAACCTGTAAGCTATCCCTCCAGTTAGTGGCAATTTCCCTTTGTCATCTGGTTTCAGTTAGAACGAAAATGTCAATAATGATATGCTTCAGTTCCTCCAGTAGTATGTCAGTTTGCATATCAAGATCAATTCTGTGTAAATACTTGTTGTCCTATAAGCAAATACAAAGGAAAGACCTATAGAAATCCCAGTGTGTAAGTAAATTTAACAGAGCAAAACAATTTATCCCAACAAACCAGGAATCCATACGAGACATCCACATAAGTCAGATAATTCTGTGCAGATTCTCAAGTATTGTGCACCCAATTCTTGAATGTCAACTAGGTTTCATTTTTATCATTCAGTCTAGTTTTTTTTTTTTAAGGAATATTTATATTATTGGTGTAGGAATGAGAGATGGAATTGTATTAAGATTCACTGCTTTCTTCCTTCAAACATTTATATACAGATATATACATATATACATATGTATGTGTATATATATATATATGTATGTGTGTGTGTGTGTATATATATATATATATATATATATATATATATAAATGCAAACTATATGACAAAGCTTTACATATGCATGTGTGCTCACGTGTTTTCCGTGCAGGTGTTGTATCCCTCTAGTCCAAGAGTTCTTAACCTAGGGTCCACAGGTCCCCAAGTTGTCCTTGGATAAATTTCAATGAGTCCATTAACTTGGATGAGAAAAAATATTTTGACAAATGTATTTCAATTTAATGAATTTTCTGTATTTTCCTTTTATTTAAAAATATAACCCTAAGAAGAAGTCCATAGGCTTCATCAGGTTACCCTAGGAGTCTATGATACCAAAAAAGTTAAGAATCCCTGTCCTAGTAGGATCTAAGTTGGGTTTTTTTGTTTGTTTGTTTGTTTTAGGAAGGGGACTTTTTTGCATCCCCAATGACCGCACAGTGCTTACATGTGTTCGATGCTTAATAAATAAATGCTCATTGAATTTCTTCAAATAGCAGGGTATAGAGAGACTACATAGTAGAACAGGTTCTCCTCTAAGTGACTATTACAATTAAAGACATACACAGAACAAGGATCAGGTGTACTGCCACACATGTGGCCACAGTGCAAATTGCTTTTTAAGGTGACTGACCACTGACCACTGATAAATATACTAGGAAGCAAATAAATGACAACAACTCTATTCTTGGTGGAAACATTGGGAAAAAAACCTTGAAGTACAAAATGGTGAAGTGGCAGTTACTGGGTTTCTGAGTGAACTCTCAGTGGCTGACTTGTTAATACTCCTGTGAATGTTTTTTTTTTCATTTATGCAAATCATTTTCCCACACAAAAATCTGACACCCCTCACAGCTCTGGGAAAGATTTTATCATCTCTACTGCAAAATGATAAAGACATAAGTAAATATAAATACAAAATAAACCTGAACTTTTACAAAGGCTGCTAATCAGATTTGTAACCAGATTTGCAAAAGATAAATAGAAAGTATGACTATCAAAAGATTCCTAGTCACAAAGTGATTATTACTACTGCTTTCTGAAAGTTTGCTTAGCACTTGTCCATATTGTCCCTAGGCATTCCCATGAGACTTTCCTCATTTTATAAATATTGTATAGGAAGTAATCATTTTTTCCTCTGTTGGATCTTCTTTATTTTTAGCTTTCATTCATTTGGGAGGCAATTATTATTACTCTTTCTCTTCCATATAATTGCTTTACTAATTGAAGCTGCCAATTAGTTACTCTTATTTCTTAGTCAATGTCTACCAAACCTATATGTCAACCCCCGACATTTTACCAATGCCAAATTTATCATTATCTCTTTTGGTAGGATCACCTAGAAGTCCTGCCAGCAGCGCAAACAACATCCCAAATGAATGAAGAGTCAAAACTTTTAATTCTCTTCTTCTTCAAAGCACTTCTTCCTTCCAACTTTCCTATTTTTATAAATGGCTACCACATCATTAAAACCGTGAAGCCACAGAATATCCAAGTCAGAAGGCTCATTAGATGTTACTTAATCCTGCCCCCTCAGTTTACCTAACAAGGAATGGGAGCTGAGAAGTTAAAGGACTTGCCAAAACCACAACACTAATGAGTAGATGAGTAAGACTAGAACCCAGATCTTATGGACCAAGATGGTAGTCTTTTCCACTACACGTAATTGTTCCCTTCCATACTATTCTCATCATATTGGTTGTCAAATCCCACAGATTCTACCACTACACACACAGTCTCACATTTTGTTTTGTTCTTTTCTTTTCTTTCCATTCCCATGTTCGTCACCCAAGTTCAAGCCTTCATTATACCTTGTCTGGACTCAATAGCCTTCTAAACAGTTGCCCTACTAAAGAATGATACAGTGGAATTACAGATTTAGACTAAGAGGCTTTAAAGGTGATCCAAGCCCCTCATTTTATGGATGAGAAAACGAAGGTCTCAGAGATGGAATGAGTCCAAGTATACATTGGAAGCAAGTAACAGAGTCAAGATTCAGAACCAGGTCCTTTGACTCCAAATCAATCACTTTTTTTGGGGGGGGTCTTTTAGGCAATTGGGGTTAAGTGACTTGCCCAGGGTCACACAGCTAGTAAGTGTCAAGTGTTTAGTCTGAAGCCGGATTTGGACTCAGGTCCTCCTGACTTCAGGGCCGGTGCTCTATCCACTGCGCCACCTAGCTGCCCCTAAATCAATCACTTTTTAAAAAGGCATACCACCCTTACATTCATCTTAAACATAGCTCCCCAAATAATCTTACTAAAGTTCAGTTTTTATCACATGATCCTCTAGGTTAAAAACTTTATATACTGAGAAACATGGAAAGGCTTACATGAACTGATGCAAAGTGAAGTAAGCAAGGACTAGAAAAATTCACAATGATTATAACAATGTAAATGGAACATGCAGCAACCACAAAACAATAAAAAATGAATATTGCAAATTTTTTTTTAAATAAGCTTGGTCCCAAAGAAGAAATATGAGAAGAAACCACTCTTGATTTCTCCACAGAGGAAGAACATCCATGAGTGTGGAACATGGCATTTATTGTAAGACTTTTTCAATTTATTGATTGGTTTAGCTGAAATTTTTTAACTTCTTCCTCTTTCTCCTTTTACCTTCCTCCCCCTTTTAAAAATCTTATATTCAGTTTACACTTAAAGATAAAATGAGGGGAAAAAAGAACATTTCCACGTACACAGCAGAACATAAGGAGAGGATTCAATATAAAACCCTGAACTTCCATTTCAGACCGTATACTTGTTTTGAAAAGCTGTGTTACAATACATTGTTTTCCTTTTAAAAACTTTTCTTTTTAATTTAAGGAATAAAATAAGCATTTCCATAATGTAGTACAAAAAAAGACTGTACATGATATTTCAAGTCTAATATGAACAACTTGTTACTCCATTCAAATAAACAACAAAATTATCATGTATTATTTTCTTCCGTCCCCCCTCCATAGCTATGATTAGACCCAAATTACATAAATATTATATATATATTATATATATATATATTATATATATATATATATATGTATGTGTATGTGTGTATACATATATGTGTATATGTGTATGTAAAACTATTCTATATGTGTTTCTATTCATCAGCTCTTTCTCTGGATACAGATAGCATTTTTCTTTATATGTCCTTTATATTTAATTTCTATATTTATAATAGTCAAAATGACTTAATTGATCAAAGTCCTACTTAAAACAATACTGCTATTACTATACACAATGTTCTCTTGGTTCTGCTTATTTTGCTCTTTATTACTTTACCAAGTCTTTCCATATTTTTTTCTAAAATCACAGAGCTTATCATTTCTTGTAACATAGTAGCATCCCGTCACAATCATATACCACAACTTGTTCAGCCATTCACCAATTAATGGGCATCCCTGCAATTTCCAGACTTTGCAACCACCAAGAGAACTGCTATAAATATTTTAGAACATACAAGTTCTTTTCCTTTTTCCCAAGTTATCTTCATAAATATGCCAAGTAGTGATATTGTTGGGTCGAAAGGTATAGATGGTTTAATAACTCTTTGGACATAATTCCAGGTTGCTCTCCAAAATGGTTGGATTAGTTCACAATTCCACCAACAATGAATTGGTATCCCAATTTTTCCATATCCCCTTCAACATTTGTCGCTTTCCCCTTCTATCACTTTAGCCAATCTGGTAGGTGTAAAATGATATCTCAAAGTTCTTTTAGTTTGCATTTCTCTAATTAACAATGATTTAGTGCATTTTTTCATATGACTATAAATTGTTTTGATTTCTCCATTGGAAAGATTCCTCTTCATATCCTTTAACCATTTATCAATTGGGGAATGATTCATATTCTTATATATTTGACAACTTTCTTTATATATTTTAAAAGTCCCTCCCCAACCCTATCTCTCAGTTTTCTCACCTCTCTGGACATTCTAAGCCTCCAGATGTATATGCTGTTTCCTCTTCAACTGAAAGGAAAGTAAGGTTTCAGTATTACCAGCCCTCCACCCCTTCCTGCTTCCTCGGTATTCTTCCTTTCACTGTCCATTTTTATGAGATAGTTCTTCGTTTTAACCTTTTCCTATCCAATTTTGTTTTTTTTAGAACCACCTCATTATGCACAACCCAGCCCCAACCTTTCTTTTAAACTGCTTTAGTAATAATTTTAAAAATATTATCGCTAATAATAATTACCAATATTAATAACATTTTCATATATCATACGTAAATAGTTTGACCTTATGCAGTACCTTATAATTACTCTTCAATGATTTCCTTATATTTCTTCTGCATTTTTAATATCAAATTTTCCATTGAGTTCTGGTCTTTTTGTTACAAATATCTGAAAGTCAGTTCATCAAATGAACATTTTTTTTCATTCAGGATTATATTCAACTTTGCTGGATAAATTATTGTTGGATGCAACCCCTGCTCCTTTGTTCTTCAAAATATAATGTTCCAGGGGCAGCTAGGTGGTGCAGTGACTAGAGCTCTGGCCTTAGAGTCAGGAGGTCCTCAGCTCAAATCCGGCCTCAGACATATAACATTTACTAGCTGTGTGACCCTGGGCAAGTCACTTAACCCCATTGCCTAACAAAAACAAAACAAAACAAAAAAGTAAAGGTCCAAGACCTACGGTCTTCTAGTATAGAAGATACTAGGTCTCATGAAATGTTTCTGAAAAATTTAAATCGTTTTTTTTTTCTTGTTGCTTGCAATATTTTCTCTTTAACCTGGTAATTTTGAAACTTGGCTATGACATTCCTGTAACTTTTTTTTTTAATTTTCTCTATGATCTCTTTCAGGTGGTGATCAATGGATTCTTTCTATTTCTACTTTACACTCTTGTTCTAGAACTTCAGGGAAATTTTCCTTAATAATTTCTTGTAATATTGTATCCAGATTCTTTTTCGGTCATAACTTTCAGGCAGTCTGACAATTCTTATACTGTCTCTGCCTGATGTGTTCTCCAGATCATTTGTTTTTCTGATGAGATGTTACATATTCTCTTCTATTTTTCTACTTTTATTATTTCTTGGTTTCTTATAGCATAATTTTATTCTACTTGCCCAATTCTAATTTTCAAGGAGTTATTTTCTTCCTTAAGTTTTGTATCTCTTTTTCTAATTAGTTAATTTTCTCTTCATAATTTTCTTGAATTGCTTTTTAATTTTTTTTCTAATTGTTCATCATTCTCTCTTATTTGACTTTTTAATTCCTTTTTATTTTCTTCCTTAAGATTTTGTATTTTGGGGGTGGAGTCAAGATAGTGGAGTAAAAGCAGAGACTCATTTGAGCTTTTCCCCAAACCCTTTCAAATACCTTTAAAAAATGACTCTAAACAAATTCTAGAGGAGCCCACAGTCACAGCCAGGGATCATGTCTGGCATTGGTAGGCCTGACTTCCAGAAACTGCAAGAGATCCTTCAATTTTCCCTCATTCAATAGCCTTCTTTAGATGAAAGTTTGTGAAGTAAAAGTTCATGAGGTGAAAGTTCCTGGGGGCAGCTAAGTGGCACAGTGGATAAAGCACTGGCCCTGGATTCAGGAGGAACCGAGTTCAAGTTCAGAATCAGATATCTAACACTTACTAGCTGTATGACCTTCAGCAAGTCACTTAACCTTATTCCCTAGACAAAAAAAAATAGCTCCTGAGGCTATGAGATAAAAATTCCTGAGGTGAAATTTCTAGTCTGTTTCCTACAGGGTCCACTGTTTGTTGATTCAATGAAATTCGACCTGGAGGTATTCACATTTCTCTTGGAGGTTTTTTCAATATGTCCTAGGAGGATGACTTCTTTACCCCTTTATTTTTGATGCTTTATGTTCATTTCATGGCAATTTTCTGTCTATGGAGGAAATCTGGAGAGCCTGGAAATTGCTGACCTACTCCACTATCTTCCTAGAATATTTTTCTTTTTAATTCTTTCTCATAAAAGATGGCTTCATGGGAAAGGAAGAGATACAAAGAAAATTTAACTGATGGAAAAACAAAAGAAACCAATAAAATTTTATTTTAAAATCAAGAAAAGAATCAGTTTAAGGTTTTATTTGAGATAAGTTTGTAGGGTAGTATAGTCAATAAAAGCAACAAAGATATAATGTAAGTTCTATCCCCAATTCTATACTTGCTGTGAGACTGGGCAAATCACCTAACTCTTAGTGCTTCAGCCACCTCATTCATTGCCTGAATGAAAGCAGAAAACTGACCCCTATGATCTACTCATCAAATATCTCCTAACTTAAGACATCACAACGCAATGAAAATATGCAGAACTCGAGTCCAAAGATATGAGTTTCAGTTCCAAGCCTGCCACTTCCTAGTTGTGTGGCTTTGGTTGGACAAGGCATCTCAGTCTTCATCTGTGAAAAAGAAGAACTTGGATCAGATGGTCTCTATTGTCCCTCTTAGCTCTCACATTCATTGATTCTGGCTTGAAGTCAGGAGACTTTGGGTTGAATCTTGCCTCTAACACTTATCAGCTGTGTCACCATGGGTAAGTCACTGAACTGCTGTAAGTGCTCAATTTCCTTGCCCATAATACCCCTCCCATAAGACTAGTATAAAGATCAAATGAAATAAATATATGTAAATATATGTAAATCTGAAAGCACGGTATAAATATCAACAATGATTATTCTTCTTCCCAACTACTATTCTGAATGCCCTCTTTACTCAACTGCACTAACCTCTCCACTCCATACAATCAGTCTCCTTCATTGAAAAAAGTGATGCCATCTCAAAGGTGCCTCTCAACTCCCCTGATTCAATACTCTAAACTAGTCAATAGTATTGCTCAGTATTTTCTTTCCCTTATGGTTCCTGAAGAAGAAATCTCCTCACTAATGTTAATTCCTCTGCCTGTGCTCTTAATATCATTTCTTATTATCTTCCTCATACATCTTCAGTCTCTCATTCTCCATTGGATTTGCCTCCATTGCCTCCAAATAAACTATGGTCTCCCAATTCCTAAACAACAATACATTTTCCCTTATTCTTCAATCCAATGCAGTAATTTTCCAGTCTCTCTTTTCACTTTCACTCATTAACTCAAAAAGTGTCTTTACTTTTTGCTTCTACATTCTCAATCTACTTTCTTCTAATTTCCTTGTAATCTGATTTCCACCCCACAACTCTGCTGAAACCACTCACTAAAATGTTACTAATGTCCTTCAAATCACCAAATGCAATAGCCTTCTTCTATTCCTCATCCTCACTGCCTTTTCCACAGCCTCTGACACTGCTTCCCACTGGATACTCTCTTTTTGACTTCATAGCAACCACATGCTCCTGGATTTCCCTTCTACTTCTATAATATTGTTTTCTAGGGACAGGCATAATGCCAGTACCCTATTCAGGCTCTGTTCCTGGACCAAAGGAAGCACTCAGAAGTCAATGAACAATTAACAAATAGAAATGTACTTTGCCCTAATACAACAATGATATTCAAGAAGGATATAGTGGCACTTAGTTTCTGCACGTGGAAATTTACCTGGTCATCAAAGCAGGATATAGTGACTTACATGGTCTTCAGAAATCCACCAAGTTAGAGGGGCCTTATTTCCACTTCAGAGTGACTTTTTATGTCCTTAGATGACCAGCAATCTGTGTCAGTGGAAGCCTTTGGTTTCCTTTTAGGGGAAACCATTATCTGTTATGGGAAATAAGGGAACCTTGATCCTACCACATACTCCACTTTCCCTTTCAATGGCTCCTCTTTCTCTTTTGAGCAAGTGTATGTATTCTTTCTGAGTTTGATGGCATAACAGATCATTTACACCAAAGCAGAATCATTTTAAAAGCTGGTATATATTCTAACCATCACAAAGAAGCACAATCTCCTTTAACATCTCCCAGAGTGTAGAAACATTTCAAAACCTGCACATACCAATATTTCAATATTTGTTGTGGTTGCTGCCATGATAAGGACCTTAGGAGGACAGATGGAGCTATCTGAAAATACTTATAAGGATGGACATCTAAAGCCACAATGGCTGAAGTACCTGGAGAAAACTACTGAAAACCTGGGGAAAGACATGGGAAGATTACATTAATATCAATATCTACCTGGAACGTCTGATAGGAAATATGAACAACACATTATTTGGTTAAATACAAGGGGGGAGGGGGGCTATGCAAAATGGAACCCAGAAAAGAAAAAAAAAAGTGGATCATAAATTCTCAACACCATTAAGATAAAACTTAAAGCAAAAGGCAAATGATTAAGGTAATTCAAGAAGTCAAAGCAGCACAGAAAATAAAATAAACAATAAAAAACAATTTTTAAAAATTACATCAGGGAGGCTTTAGAAGAAAAGAAATGAAAAAAGAGGGAAGCGAGATGTGTAATATTTCTTATTATATATGTAGTTGAAAGAAATCCAACATGAGAATGCTGGTTGGATAAAATGAGGAAAAGAAAATGTGCTTATTGATAATAAGAGAAGAGACAAGGAAGACGACAAAATCTAACTTCTCTGCAAAACCAAAAATGTGATATGTCTGGACAATCTGTAATTATTGACTCAAATGTTTCAGAGGGACACGTAAATTGCTAACAAAGCACTTTTCTGCTTCCTTTCTGATATAAGCCTAATCCTATATTTCTTAACAGAAGGTATCACTTATTTATTACCTAAAAATGAGAATACCTATCATGCCTGTAAACACAGACTAATTTACATGCTTATGTAAAAGTATTCACAGATTGTGTGTAACTAAAAAAAAGAAAAGAAAATCTGTAAACACTTTCAAGTAAACAATATATAGACCAATGAATAAAAAGAGGAGATAAGCCATGAGAATATAAGGAGCAATCTGTTATTGATTTGATGATTATTGACCAAGCTGCCAGAAAGTGTCATAGCATTTATATTTATATATTTAGATATGTATATATGCATGTGTAAACATATGTATATATAAAATATATGTAAAAATGCATATGATCTAAATATGGTGAGGAAGAAAGAGCATTTAATGTCCATAATAAAAAATTGTTCTGCATTTAAAAGATGTCACCAAAATAATAATGTCAGGGATAACTGATGCAAAGCATAGCATACTTCAGGGAGACTAAATCCACCATAGTTCTGTCTAAGACTACAGTAACTCTATTATAATTACTACTTAAAAGAACTAAGTTTTACTTTCAAGTCAAAGAGGAAATTATGTCAAAGCATTGTATTAAATATTTGAAGAACATAAGTAAAGTCAAGTTATATTGAGACAACTAGGTGGTACAGTGGATAGAGCATGGGAATTGAACTCAGGAACTCAGGAAGATCAGAATTCAAACCCTGCTTCAAGTACTTACTAGATGTATGATCCTGGGCAAATCTCTTAACCTCTCTGTCTTAGTTTCCCCATCTGTAAAATGGGGATAATAACAGCATCTACCTCATAAGGTCATCGTGAGAATTAAATTAGTTAAAGTGTAATATAAAGCACTATGCAAACCATAAAACATTCTATTGGTGCTAGATATGTCTCAACAGAAAAGCACATGAAACAGCTATTTAATCTCATGGAAACTTTCTCCAATGATATTAAAATGTCATTTGACCTAGATAAGCATAAAATTCTTAATGTGAGCCAAGAAAGAATACAGGCTAAAAATGTTGAGTTTGAGTCGAAAGATCCAATTTAGCCAATGTTCAAAATATTACAATGGGTTTCTCCAGGCAATATACATCAAGAATATGGTTATCTAAGTGAAAGCTAAAGCATAGTACAAATGTTCAGAGCTGACTGTCATCCTGAAGTCAATTCAAAACTAACAAACACATTTAGATTAATCAACACATACAATTCTGGAATATTTTTGTAACAATAAAATGGACAGCACAATCTTCAAGAAACACTGACCTCATTAACCAAAAGCAACTATAGAAAGATTATCAATTTCTCACCAAAAAGGATTACCCAGATGAGGAGATGCTCTCTGAGATAATATAGGTTAATAGGCACACAAATAGGTTAAAAATTTAGAAAACGACTTTTACATAAAGAGACCTCATTTCACAATGCAATAGTAAAGATTGCCACAAGCAATATAATAGTAAAGACTGGCAAAAAGCATGTGCCACAGGTTTTCTCATAAATACAATTGAAAGTGTTTTCTCCTCAGAAAAAAACCTATAAAATGGCTGTGGTCCAATAGTGGAATTAAAAGGTACTCCACAGGAAACAATCTCATTAATTTATGCAACAATACCTTGACTAGGATGGCTCAGAGAAATGGCTAAATCATTCAGATTTGTTCATAGAAATAGAAGTTACTGCCACCAGAAATTACAAAAAGGTTAATTGCGTTTAAGAAGTCAAGGCTTATTGGTCATTACAGATTATGCTGTAAGGCGGTGGAGACTTTGCAATGTATAACTGCAGATTGAAAAAATTTTGCATCTACTAGATTCCTAGAAAAACACCATTAAGTTGTTAGTTATAAAACAGAAGTTTATTACCCTTTATTCAACAACAATTGACAAATCTTCATTTTGGTTGTTGTTCAGTCATTTAATTGTGTCCAACCCCATGGACTATCATATACCTGGCCCTTCTATCCTCCATTCTCTCCCAAAGTCTGTCCAAGTTCAAGTTCATTGCTTCCATTACACTATTTATCCATCTCATCCTCTGCCATTTCCTCTTCCTTTTGCCTTCAATATTTCCCAATATCAGAGTCTTTATTCCAATGAATGCAGTCTTCTCATTATGTGGCCAAAGTATTTAAGCCTCAACTTCAGTATTCGATATTCCAGTAAATTTGTTGTTGTTCAGTTGTTTTAGTCATGTCCATCTCTTCACGACTCTGGGGATTTCTTGGCAGATAATGGAATGGTTTGCCATTTCCTTCTCCAACTCATTTTACAGATGAGGAAATTGAAGCAAATAGGGTTAATTTGTTCACCCAGGGTCACATAGACAGTAAGTGTCTGAGGTGAGATTTGAATTTGGGTCTTCCTGACCCCAGGCCCAGTGCTCCACTGTGCCACCTAGCTGCTCCCTTCTAGTAAACAGTCTGAATTAATGTCTTGTAAGTATTGACTGATTTGATCTCCTTGCTTTCCAAGAGACTCTCAAAAGTCTTCACAGTACTACAATTTAAAATCATACATTCTGTGGTGCTCAATTTTCCTTATAATCCAATTCTCACAGACACATATTGTTACTTGATAAACCACACATTTGACTATACAGACCTTTGTCAGCAAGGTGATGTCTCTGTTTTTTTGTGTGCTATCCAGATTTGCCATAGCTTTATTTCCAAGGAGCAAGCATATTTTAATTTCATGGCTGAAGTTGCCATCTGCAGGAATCTTTCAGCCCAAGAATATACAATCTGACACTGCTTCCATTTCTTCTCCCTCTATTTGCCAGGAAATGATAGGACCTGTTGCCAAGATTTATCTTCGTGTTTTGTTGTTGTTTGTTTCTTTGGTTTTGTTTTTTGCTAAGCCTTAAACCAGCTTTTCCACTTTCCTCTTACACTCTCATCAAGAGACTTCTTAACTCTTCCTCACTTTCTGCCATTAGAGTGTTATCATCTGCACATTTGAGATTGTTGATATTTCTCCCAACAACTTTAATTCCAGCTTTTCATTCATCCAGCCTGACTTTTCACGTGATATACTCTGCATGTAAGTTAAATAAAGTGACAATATACAGCCTTGTTATGCTCTTTTTCCAATCTTAAGCCAATCAGTTGTTCCATGTTTGGTTCTAACTGTTGCTTCTTGGTCTGCACACAGATTCCTTAAGAGACAAGTAAAATGATCTGGTGGGATTCCTATCTCTTTGAGGACTTGCCACATTTTGCTGTGATCCACACCAGCAGAGGCTTTACTGTAGTCAATGAAGCAGAAGCAGATGTTTTTCTGGAAAGAATGTTGGCAACTTGGTCTTTATTGCCTCTGCTTCTTCAAAAACCAGGCAGCTCTTTGAGTAATTCGTGGTTCACATATTGCTGAAGCCTAGTTTGTACAATCTTCAGCATAACCTTGCTGGCATGTGAAATGAGCACAACTGTTCAGTATTTTGAAAATTCTTTGGCATTGACCTTCTTTAGGACTGGGATGTAAACTGATCTTTTCCAATCTATTGGCCACTGTTGAGTTTTCCAATTTTGTTGGCATATTGAGTGCAGAACATTTAGCCCAGTTCAAATTCTATCACCTCCACTAGCCTTATTGTTAGCAATGCTTTCTAAAGACCACTTAACTTCATTCTCCAGGATATCTGGCTCTAGATCAGTAATCACATCATCATGGTTTTTGGTGATGTTAAGATCTTTCTTGTATGTTTCTTCAATGTATTCTTGCCATCTCCTCTTAATTTCTTCTACTTCTATCAAGTCCCTACCATTTTTGTTTTTTCTCATGTCCATTTTTGCATGAAACATTCCCTTGATATCTCTAATATTCTTGAAGACATCTCTTGCCTTTCCCATAACATTGGGTTTTTTTTCTATTTCTTTGCATTGCTCATTAAAGAAAACTTTCTTATCTCTCCTTGCTGTTCTCTGGAATTCTACAATCAGGTTTATCTGTCCCTTTCTCCTTTACCTTTCACTTTCCTTCTTTCCTCATCTCTTTGTAAAGCCTCATCAGACACCCATTTTGCTTTCTTGATTTTCTTTTTCTTTGGAATTTTTTTTTGTTACTGCCTCTTGTACAATATTACAAACTTCTGTCCATAGTTCTTCAGGCACTCTGTCTACCAACTTCAATCCCTTAAATCTATTCATCATTTCCATTTCATTTTCATTAAGGATGTTATTTAGATCATACAAATGCAGTCTAATAGTTTTCCCTGTGTTCTTCATTTTAAGTCTGAATTTTGTAATAAGAATCTGAGCTAGAATCAGCTCCAGATGTTGTTTTAACTGACTGTACAGAGCTTCTCCACCTTTGGCTGCAAAGTGTCTTATCAATCTGATCTCTCTGTTGACCATTTGGTGGCATCCATGTGCAGACTCAATTTTTGGGTTGTCAGAAAAGTGTTTACTCTGACCGTTAAATTATTTGACAAAACAGTCACAAGAAAAAAAAATGCTCTAAATCATTATTGATTAAAGAAATGCAAATTAAAACAACCTTGAAATATTTTATACCTATTAGACTGACTAAAATGATTGAAAGGGAAAGCAACAAATATTGGAGGAGATGTAGAAAAATTGGGACACTAATTCACCATTGGTAGAACTGTGAACTGACCCAACCACTTTGGAGAGCAATTTGGAATTATGACCAAAGAGTTCTTAAACTGACTAGACCCTCTGACCCAACAATATCGCCACTAGGTCTATTTCCAAAGATGATTAGGGAAAAAGAAAAAGAACTTACATGTTCTAAAATATTTATAGAAGCTTTTTGTGATGGCAAAAACTGGAAATTGTGGGAATGCCCATCAGTTTGGGAATGGCTGAATAAATTGTGGCATATGGTTGTGATAGAGTACTAGTGTGTGGTGGAATGCACAGTAGTGCTATAAGAAATGATGAGCTTTTTGATTGTAGAAAAACATTGATAGACTTGCACAAAATAGTGAAGAGTGAAATGAACAGAATCAAGAGAACAATGTGGATAGTAACAGTAATATTTTTTTTTGTTTTTTTTTTGGCTAGGCAATGAGGTTAAGTGACTTGCCCGGGGTCACACAGCTAGTGTTATATGTCTGATTCCGGATTCGAACTCAGGTCCTTCTGCATTCAGGGCCAGTGCTCTATCCACTGTGCCACCTAGCTGCCCCTAGCAGTAATATTTTTTAAGAACAATGTTGAGCAACTGAATCATTTTGACTATTATAAATACCCAAATTAACTACAAAGAACCTATGAAGGAAGACATTATCTGCATCCAGAGAACAAACTGATAAATAGAAGTGTGTGTGTAACCCCCACAACACACACACACACACACACACACACACACACACACACACACACACACACACTACAGGGTGCAGGAGGAGGGAGGGAAGAAAAAAAGGAAAAAAAGAAAATTACATAATAACTTTATTATATATTTAAAATGAATAGCAAGTTGTACATAGATTTGCAGTTTCATGTGCAATCATCTTTTTTCTTCCCTATTATACTATATTATAGAAATGCTTGTTTTATGTCTTAAGTTAGAATAAAATAAATAAAATTTTTTAAAAACTCTATTAGTCTCTGCCCTGCTTCATTTTGTACTCCAGGGCTAAAATTGCCTGTTATTTCAATTAACTTTCGATTTCCTGCTTCAGCATTCTAATCCCTTATGATGAATGTTACTCTTTTTTGGGGGAGGAGGGGCAGAATTCATTTCTGGAATACATTTTAGGTCTTCATAGAACTGATCAACTTTGGCCTCTTCAGTATCAGTGTTTAGAGCATAGACTTGTATTACTGTAATGTTGAACAGGTTGCCTTGTATTTAAACAGATATTATTCTGTCATTTTTAAGATTGTACTCCAATACAGCTTTTCTCACATTTTTGTTGTCTCTGAGGACTACTTCATTTCTTGCGAGGGATTCTTGACCACACTGGTATATGTAGGGATCAAATAAATTAAATTCACTCATTCTCATCCATTTAAGTTCAGTAGCATCCATGACATTAACATTTAACCTTTCCACTTCCTCTTTGACTATATCCAGCTTGCCTTGGTTCACAGATCTTACATTCCAAGTTGCTATGCAATAAATTTTACTGGAACAAGAGCATCATTACAGGCAAAACTGCTACCCATAATTGCTTGGACATAACCCTGATCCATAAAATCTTTAAAAACATCTTTAATAGATATTGCCATATCAAATACTCATTTTCATCAAAATACATGGTATGTAAAGCTTTCAAAATATAGAGACTTGGTGCAAAAAAATAAAAACTTGTAGGAACAAGATGAGATCCATATCATCCCTATCATCTTTTCTACTCCTAGAGCTGTGACAAAGCTTAAATACCAACCTTCTTATTCAATTACAAAAAGTAGTTATTTTGTCCACCAATGCAATTGTATGAAGAACATTGAATATAAAAGAATAAAAACAGGTTACCAATTTGTCCCGGAGCCATTTTTAGCTAAGCTTTATTGAAAAAAAAACCCACAGGAAAAAAACATTACCAATACCAACAGTGCAGGCAATGGAAGCTTGGCCCCGAGGCTTTGCCAGACCCACACACCCCTCCTGAGTCCCTCAGAGCTGGGCTTATCCATTTTCACTGACCCCAGCACCCTACTCTGGTATAGCAGTGGACATAACACTGGGCCTAGAATCAGGAAGAACCCAGTTTGAATTCTGCTTCAGACACTTACTAGTTGTGTGACCTCGGTCAAGTCACTTAACCTGTTTCCTCAACTGTAAAATGAGGATAATAACACCTACTACAGGATTGTGTGAGGATCAAATGAGATTACTTATAAAAAATACTTGTGTGAAGATTAAATGAAATGATACTCGTAAAAAAATAAACACAACATGGTGGCTAGGGGCCTACATTGCCATAGTAGGTACTATATAAATGCTTATCAATCACAGCAGTTGTGAATCCCACCCACCCTTTGACTGAGACCTCAGACCAAGTCATCACTATCATCTCCCACCCACCTGAGAGCAGTCTCAGCACACTGAAACCCTGTGCCTGGAAGTTCTGGAAGCCTAGAGGCTGAAGACAGGTCCTGTCCTTGTCATTTATTCATTCAATACTGGTTGAAGATCTTTTTTTATCATTTTATCATTTAAAACACACACTGAATTCTTGATCACTCATAACAAACGAAATAATGACAGTAGAAGAAATAGAAGAAAAATACAAACACTGTGTTACCTGAGGGGAAAGTAATCAGATGACAGACTATTACTGAATAAGAGCGTATATAGCATACCTGTAAACTATAGCTCAGAGCCACACCTCTGAGTTTCCACAGGCTAGGTCCAATCTTGGGAAATTTTCACGCAAGCCAACTTACTTTTTTATGTGTTCTTCCACCTAGAATTTCCCCTACAAACATCAGAATGTGATGCACATTTAGGTTCCACAGCAGAAAGAAATGGACTCTCAATTACTATGGCAAACTGTTAAACTATCATACCATTGCATAGAAGCCTAGCTTTATTTAACCCACCCAGAAAACAACAACAACAACAACAACCACATCAACAAGGATTTGCACCTGAGCCACCAAGCAGACAAGACAACCCAGGACACAACATGTACAGGTGATGCACAAAGATATGTGTTGTATTATTATACCCTGATATAAATGTGATGTGCCCATGATCTACATGTGATATTCACTTCATCAGGCAAGGCCAGAGATTTCTAAATCCAGCCCTAGCCCTCTCTATTAAGGAATCATTTCCTGCCTCTGGCCTCTGGAAAGCAGAGAAGCCAGGGCATCTGGATACACCTAGCTTCCCAGGGCCCAGAAAAGAAGATGGAAGGAGGTAGTAACCCTTCTCTACGGGTCCTATGTTCCCAAAGGACCTAATTATTCCTCCAGATTTTCAACGCATCTTTTCTTCCACTCCCACGAAAGATTCCACACACATATAGGAACCCCTGAGCCCCACCCCAACCACCTCAGAACCTATTTAAACCTTCAAACATAAACTTCAAACCTGGGGCTAAGGTTTTCATGCAAGGGGAAAATACTCAGGATTCCTAAAGTGTCTATTGCTACTCATCCAGACCTAAAGAGTCCATACAATTCACACTACCACTGAAGGACAAGGAACAGTTGTGGCTTTTTCCCTTTCTTCCCCTCTGCTCTCCAGCTCTTGCTTGGCCCAAGATTTCCTACGTATAGTCTAGAAACTCAGCATTGCCCAGGAAGTCTTCTTCTAAGTCCAAGAGACTTGATACACTATATATATATATATATATATATATATATATATATATAAATATTTATAGCAGCTTTGTTTTTTGTTTTGTTTTCAAAAGGAAGTAGAAACTAAAGGATTGCCCATCCGTTGGAGAATGACTGAACAAATTATGGTACA
Source organism: Phascolarctos cinereus (assembly GCF_003287225.1). Classification (NCBI taxonomy): domain Eukaryota; kingdom Metazoa; phylum Chordata; class Mammalia; order Diprotodontia; family Phascolarctidae; genus Phascolarctos; species Phascolarctos cinereus. The sequence continues at coordinate 101,288,846 of NW_027555847.1, forward strand.
TGAATGTAATGGAATATTATGGCAACACAAGAAATTGTGGAAAGAATGGTTTCAGATAAATTTGGGGAAATTTGAATAAACTGATGCAGAATGAATTGAACAGAACTAGTAGAACAATGTATACAGCAATAACAACATTGAAAAGAAAGACAACATCAAAAGGCTTCAAACTGAAATAGGCCTGTTCTATGTATCATCTTCTCAAAGCCAGATCCTTATCCAAGTTATAATTAAGCAATTTGATAAACTAATCCAGAGATTAGTTTATCAAAGAAAGGATGGGGCCAAGATTAGTGGCATTCTCCTTTCTTTCCAGTAACGTTCTTATGGTTTCCACTTTCACCTCTGCCCATAACTGAACACATCTCCTACCACCTGCTGAAACTTAGCTTTTTATATTCATCCTTTTTTCATTTGTCAGATAAATTATTCACTCACAGAGACTGAAATAAGGGGAGGGGGGAGAATGGGGAAATGCCACTTCAGTGGTGAGAGGGGATCCCACTAGAGAACATTCTCATAAGGGAAGAAAATTATTCTGTAACTAGAGATGTGTACCTGAAAACGAGTAAAGCTAGAAAGAACATTTATCCTGCCTTGGCAGATGCAAATCTGAGCTCCTGGTGGAAGGTGGTACAAGTGAAAGATTTTCTGGCAAATGATGAAAAAATGATCATGGGGAGGGCATAAGGTAAAGAACTGCACAATCAGGGACACAGAAAAAATCCTACCACAAGGCAATCCTTTCATCCTCTCTATTACTCAAAGGAATTGGTATTTCTAAGAGAGGGGCACAGAAGAAAAAGGAAGCGAGGGAGTAAGATGTAAATGGTTCACTCTTCCTTAGGCAGCCTGATGGTCCCCTGAACCTGGGGATTCATTATATTTTGCTGACATCCAGTTTGCTTTAGCCCTTCTGTACCTTAGAACTCTTAAACTTATGAGATTTACCAGCTTCTCAGTTTTCCAAGCAGTAAGGACTATGGGCATTTATTAGAATGTAAACTCCTTGAGAACAGAGACTGTCTTACCATTATATTGGTATTCCCAGCACTTAGCACAATACTTTGCATATGGTGTGCAATTAAAAAGTGTTTCATTCATTCATTCATTCATTCATTCCTGTGCTACTAGCCCAGCTCCATTGAAGTTCTGAAATATATGCATGCAAAATACAACTAGTAAAATTATCATCATCATCATCATCAAAATAACAGGAAAAAAACAAAATGGACAAAATAATCTGAACATTACCTGATAATAGTACTAATGGATTATTTCTGGAATTGAGTTTTAGTGAAAGTGGGGTGTGGAAACAGGGTGGTCAGGATCACCCATTTCAAGCTTCAGTGAGGGAACTCCTTAATGTTGAGGAAAGTAGCTCATTAGAGGTCTACCAATTTGTGGTCATATTTTTTTTTCTTTCATTACCTAACTCAAAACCACATGGGCTACAACCTTAAATGTACCATTCTTTTTATTTCAGGCAGAAGGTAAAATGTCCTTCATGTAAAGAGATCTAAGGAAGCCTTCCATTTATCAATAGCTGACTCTTTCCATAATCAGTACATCCTCCTCTGAAGTAGGCCTCGAGCTGCAGATGCACTTCCTGAACATGGACTTTTTTCAAACCAGAAATGTAATTATGGTTAGAGAACATTAAATGATGATTCTTTCATCTTCTCAGAACAACCTAAGTAATGCTGAGAGAGGGTTTTGAGTGTAGCCTGCCACAAATGCTTGGTTATCATTATAGTCTTTGTGCCTTCCAATTTATATACCTGTTACTGTTCTTAATTATGAAATTTCCCTTTCTTTTCCTCTTTGCTTATCTTCTATCAGAGAAAAAAATGATGGCATTTCCAGTGTGCAGTTAGACTGTCTAATCTTTAATAAACAAAAATTCAGCCAAAAGAATGATAGGGCAAAAAAAGCCTTGCATGAAATTCATAGTGGTTCATCTTGTAATATTATTATAAGTCCAGATTGACTTGGTCTGTTTTCTACTCTGTATTTTAGTCATATTCCTTTATTTTAAAAGAAAGTTTTATTGATGCTTTTTCTTTCTTAAATCACAGTCATATTTGAATATAACCCAACCATTCATATCACCCCCCTCCAATTGCCTGAATTTTAATAAAGATGAATAAACAGAAAGAAAATGAACAAATGATGCAAATGCCTTATCTGACAGTTTGTAACATTCCTGAGGTACAACCTCCCACCTCACTATCAAAAAGTAAATATTCACTTACTTTCTCAAAATCAAACATTTATCATAAACAATCTCAGTATTTCATTTTGATTTGGTGTCATCTTAATTTACATTTTTTATTCATTTCTATACACAAAGTTTCCCATATTCCTCTGAATTCCATATATTTGTCATTTCTTATGGGCATAATAGCATTCTATTAATTTATTTTTTCCATTATTTTTGTATACCACCGTCATGTTCAGTCATTCCCCAATCACTGAACACCCACATTGTTTCCATTTTTTTATTCCACAAAAAAATGCTTCTATAAATATTTTGATAAATATGGGAATTTGCTTTCTGTCTTTGACCTCCTTGCAATATGTGCCCAATAGAGAGATTAGCGTTTCATAAGATATAGTTTGGTAACTTTTTTATAGTTCCAAGTTATCTTCTAGAATGGTTGATTCCATTCACAAGTCCATTAAAAGCCCTTGCAACATTTACTACTTCTATCATTTTTTTTAATCTTTGCCAGTTTAGAAGGTGTGAGACCAAACCTTAGAATTATTTTGATATGTTTTCTCTTATTGTTATCAATTACTTGGAGCAGTCTTTGATATGGTTGTTACTAGCTGAAAAAATCCCCTTTCTAAAAACTATGCACTGAAAAGTGATTCTTTGACTTAATACAGAGTGCCCCAAAAGTCTTGGTACAGCTATAACAGCTTAAAAATTGTATTGGCGCTTACTCCCTATATGTGTTAAATAGCATATTTGTAGCAGTCATATTACCCATTAAAAGTTTCCCTTCTTATCCTAGATGTATGGATTTTATTATGCCAGATTTTTCGAATATTGTATAGTTGATGTTAGTTGATTTTTTCCCCCTCTGTACTCTGTTTGGTTAAGAATACCTCTCCCCTCCACTCAGTCCCCAGTCGTAATCGCAAAAGGGATAAATGTAAGTAGTCCAGTCAAAAGAACTCAACTATAACTAACCAAGAGAAATATAAGTCTCTTTTTCATATGTCATTTATTTGTATTATATTTCAGTAAGAATTTAATGTGTCTATTATTTGGCAGGCAGTGTGCTAGGCACTGGGGATACAAAGAAAAATGAAACAAAATAATAGCTATCTTCATGAAGCTTGTATTCTCCTAGAGCTCCTTAAAGAACTTGTATTCATTGCCCCTCCCAAAAAAAAATTGGCTTAAAATGTATACCATTGCTTTGAGGTAAAATAATGACTAAGATGCTAGCTAGCTAAATAGTGGCTAACTATTTAACTTGCCTCTGTTGCCAAAATATTGTACTAGAGTTAACAAAGAATGTTACTTTCCTGTAGCCCATTTGAATGTAGGGCCATAGTGCTTAGATCTGGAAAGGACCTTATTGATTATTTAGCACAAAAGCTTCATTCCACAACTATGGACACTAAGAGACCTAGAAAAATAAAATGACCTATCCAAGATCAGAGAACAAGTAAGCAGAAAAGACAGGATTTGAACCCAATTCTTCTGACTCCAAATCCATTGTTCTTTCTACCATACCATACTACTTCAAGTCACTGTAGAAAAGCTAGAATAAAAAATAGTTTAATACTGATCTCAATCAAACAATGAGTATTAGGTGTCAGACACTATGTGAGGCACTGGATGTATGAGTACAAAGAATTAAACAATCCCTACTCACAAGGAGCTTACAGTCTAATGGAGGTGACAAGTACATGTAAAAATAAATATAGCCTAAATCTAAACTTAATAAATATGAATACATACAAAGAAGTTAAATGCAAGACAGTTTAGGAGGAAGGGTACTATGTGGTTGAGAGAATAAGGAAAGATAGTGCTTACACTATCTCTTCAGGAAGAGCGGGACTCAAAGAGACAGAAGGAAGAAGGGAATGCATTCCAGGCATGGGGAATGGCCAATGAAAAGCCATGGAGCCTGTGACAGGAGTGATGTAATCGAGGAACACAGAGAAAAAGTTAATTTGGCTGTATCACAGTGTATGGGGTGGGGGTGGGAGGAAATTAATGTCCAATGAAGCTGTCAAAAAAAAAAAAGATTGCATTCTGTAGGACTTTAAAAACTGAAGGGATTTATAATTTATCCTAGAGACAAAAAGAAGCTATTGGAATTGATTAGGCAAGGGAGTGATGTGGTCAAATCAGTGCTTAAGGAAAATAGCAGTTTTTGTAATAATCTAGGTGGGAGGTGATAAAAGACTGAACTAAGGTGGTAGCTGTATGAAAGGACAGAAAGGATCAGATATGAGAGATAAAAAAGCAGAGTTAACAAGATTTGGCAACTAATTAATTAGATAAGGGGATGAGGGAGAATAAGGAATTCCAGAACAATGCCAAGTTTACAAACCTGAGACACTAGAAGAATGGTGGTACCTTCAATAGAAATAAATAGGGAAGTACTGGAGATGGGAAAGTTTAGGGAAAATTAATAATAATAACAATAATAATAATAATTACAAGCTAACATTTATATAGTATACTGTGTACCAGCACTATGTATCAGTACTGTGCTAAGTGCTTTACAATAATTATCTCATTCAGCCCTCACAACACCCAGGGAGGTAGATACTATTATTTTGTGTATGTGTGTGTGTGTGTGTGTGTGTGTGTGTGTGTTGTGTGCAGCAATTGGGGTTAAGAGATTTGCCCAGAGTCACACAGCTAGTGAATGTTATGTGTCTGACTCTGGAGGTGAACTCATGTCCTACTGACTCCAGGGCTGGTGTTCTATCCACACTGGGCCACCTAGCTGCCCCCATAGATAATATTATTATCACCATTTTATAGATGAGGAAACTGGAACAAACAGAAGTTAAGTGACTTGCCCAGAGTCACAGCTAACAAGTGTCAAAAGCTAGATTTAAATTAAGGTCTTCCCAATGTATCCACTGCACCACCTTCAATTTTGAACATATTGAGTTTCTGATGACTCCAGGATATCCACTTTAAAATGTTGAATATGAAATTGACAATATGGACCTGAAGCTCAGAGGAGAGAATGAAGATGTATATATCTATTTCTTTCTCTGTATCTATGTCTATATCTACATATCTATGTCATCTACATCTATAGTTAGCAATAGCTATATAGTCATATCTTTATATACATATACACAAATATGTATACATATATATATAAAATTTCTCTGAAGATGATCATATATATATATATATATATGCACATGTATAAACCTGCATTTATATGTATGTATACACACATACATAGGCATATGCACATGTGCGTTGTGTAAATATATTGGTTATGTATATATACACATATATTTGGGAGTCATCTTTAGAGAAATAATAGTTAAATCTTTCAGAGTGGAAATAGTCACCATGAAAGAGAGTATAGAGAGGAGAATAGAAGCTTGTAGAATATCCCCAAGTTGGCAGGCTAGATATAGATGACGAACAAACAAAGGAGACTGAGAAAAAGTAGTCGCAGGTAAAAGGCAAACCAGGGGAGAATAGTGTCATGAAAATCCAGAGATGAAAGAGTTTCCAGGAGAATAGGGTGGTGAACAGTGCCAAATGCAACAGATGGGTCAGCAAGTAAAGGCTGAAGAAAATATCACCAAGTTTGTCAACTAAGAAATCAATGATAACTTTGCAGTGAGTAGTTTTCCTTGAGTGATAAGGTTGGAAGCCAGATTGCAAAAGTTGACAAGTAAGTGAGAGGAGTTGAAGTAGAGATGATGAGATTCAAGACAATTCCTAAAGAAAACATGATGAAAAATGCAATCTACCTCCAGAGAAAGAACTGATGGAGTCTGAATGCAGACCAAAGCTTATTATTTTTTACTTCCTTTATTTTTTTCATGTTTTTTTGGTCTGTGTTTTCTCTCACAGCACAACCAATATGGAAGTAAGTTTTGCATGACTGCACATGTATAACCTATATCAAATTGTTTGCCTTCTCAGTGAGGGGGGAGAGGAAGGAGGAAGAGAATTTGAAACTAAAACGTTTGAAAAATGGATATTGAAAATGTTTACATGCAATTGGAAAAAATAAGATATTTGAAAATATAAAGTAAAATGAAATACAGAAAAAAGTGGTAAAGGCAGTGAGTTTAGACAGTTTTTTTTCTAGAAATTTGGCTGAACAAGGGAAATGATGTATAGGATTATAAGTTGAGGGGATAATAGGAACTAGTGAAAGTTTTTTTTTTTACTGTGTGTGTGCGTGTGTGTGTGTGTGTGTGTGTGTGTGTGTATGTGTGTGTTTAAGGATGTCTGAAATGGGAATATTTGGACATAGTGTGGAAGAAACCAGCTTATAGGGTAAAAATTTGATAGAAGGTAGGAATGACTGAGGATATACTTTGCTGGAGAAGAAGGGATGGGATCAAGGACTGATCAAGATGATCAAGATCAAGGAGAACCACATATTGTCATAGCCTGGGAGAAGAGAAGAAATGGAGGGAGAAGATGTCAACAGGATCTGAAATGAAAAAAAGGGTAGAAGAGGGAGCTCATATCAAATGGTCTCAATTGTTCTCAGTAGGATAAGAAGCAAAATCATTAGCTAAGAGAAAGGGGAGTAGGATGCACAAAAATGTGGAGGATATGAAGAGGGAAGAGAAGTTTTGGAATAATATCTGTGGGGAGATAGACAATCAATTAGGGATGAATAAAAAAAACTGCCTTGATGTACTGGAGTCCCCGTCGAGGTTGGATAACATGATTACAGCCTAAAATTTTCATCTGTTAAGACATTATTTTCCAAACTTGAATGTCCTGGAATTCTAACAAAATCTGAAATATTCCCAAGCAGTAGGTTGCTACATGCTGACAATTATACTTGGATTTTCCCTCTGTGGAAGCTACTCATTTCATACTAGTTTATAATATTAGTTTGTCTCAAACTATTAAAAGTCATTATCTAAACTGATAATAGCTCTTCAGTCATATTCAACCTGTGTTTTATGATTGTGACAATGTATAAAATGTGAAAAATGTGTATCAGTTCATATTATAAATATGGATTACTTCAGTGTTGTTTATTAATATTTTAATTTTATCATTTTTTCATCACATGAGAAACAGAAAGAAAAATGGATGTCTGCTTTACATTACATTAGGAAGAGTTAGAGCTAAAATTATTTCAAGTTTTAGACATATTACAATGATACTTTTTATCCTCAAATTATCACTATTTCCAGAGAAGGGTGGTACATATAAGTGACATCTATGAAAGATATTTTAAAGACTTTATGATTCTTTTTCTCCACTTAGACACACAGTTAATTGATGAACTCTTGAACCATAACTTTGTTCTCTTTGTCCTGCCACACCACTTTCCTGAAGTTCAGGAGTGATAAAAAGAATTAGGAGGAAGTGGTAGGGACAACTGAAGCAAGAACAGAATTCATTCTCTTCAGGGAACTTAGAGACTTTCTGTCTGCTCTTGATGTCACCAAAATGAATTCAATGTTTACTTATAATTCCCTGAAGTTTGAACATGATAAGAATTCCTTCTACACAAGTGCAAAGATTATCAGAAGTTTCTATTCTATTTTTTCCATCCAATTTGATTTTATTACATTCCAGTCTAACAGTCTAACCTAACCTAGCCTAACTTAGCCTAACCTAACCTAGCCTAGCCTACCTTGGCCTACTCAATCCTTTCTCATCCTACTCTATTCCATTTGTATTGCACAGACATATTTTCATATAATTATATTGCATCACTTTAGACTGAAGATGTTTTAATGCCATTTTCATGCATGATCAGGATTGGTAATATGTTTCAGGTATTTCCCTTTGGGTCACTTGTGATTGTTATCAATTTTCTGCCAAAATGAAAGAATTTGGTGTTAAAGAGACAGGACTTTGTGATATGAAAGACCAGAAAAGGAAGTCAGTTATCCATAGATGAGGACAAGAAATAGCACATAGATGGCCAAGTGCTACACTGTTGTCCGAAATATTAAAAAAAAAAATACAGCCAGGGGAAGACCCCAAAAGTGCAAGACCGATTCTCTGAAGAGAATTTATGGAAATACAGGTGCTCCAAAAATCTTTGAGCTTTGGGATACCCTAAACATGGACAAAAGTGCATGGAATGAGAGGGCATGGGAGTCTGAAATTTGAACCATTGAAAGGACTAGTTATACTAAAAAAAAAACATTACAAATCCATCAAATAATTAAAATATAAATAAAACTTCAGAATTATTGTTTCCTCCTAAGCTATCTAACAAATTATCTGCATGTAGTCAAAGCATCTCATTGAAAAATGGAAAATCCAGCCAATCCTGTCAATTGGTGATATAGAGCAAACACTGGTCTTCGACTTAGCTCTTTCAGAAGAATCTTTAAAGGCTTCAAACTTCAGGCCTCAGTTGCTTTCTGTTACATTCCTTTCACTGCAACTGATAATCTTTCATTGGTGTGACTACTCCACTGGGCTACAATTGTGCACCCTCCAAGTGTGATAACCACACGCCTTATTTATTTTTCATATGTGTTGCTATCCATCACAAAGATTCCCTTCCAGTGCCTCATAATGGCATAGAGATGAACCATCTACCATTTAAAAATTATGCTTTAAAAAAAATCTATGAACACTAACTTCTGTTAGTCTTGTGTTATATTCTTGTCTAACAATCAAAAAGTCAGCATGTAATTAGATAAAAGGATCCATATCAATATTAACATAAATGAAACCAGATTTAATGAGGAAATTATCCTTTTATTGAAGGATGGTTCTCATATTTTCCCTGGAAGAACAAAAGTAGTAAAAGGGTTGGTTCCATCCTATAGGAAACAGAAATAAGAAATATTATTTTCATGATATACTTGGTTATCTTGCTTTGCATTGCCCATCATGAGCATAATAAGCAAAAAAGACCACCGTGAAGTAAATTGCGACATAATCACCAACATTTGTTGCAAAAGATTTTTTTTAACTTCTCAATAAGATCTTGCAAGCTAAAAAAAAACTCCTAAATACTCAATGACTTCAATGAAATGTAGACCTAGGGAAAAACAGCAAATCAAGTATAGAAAAGATGTTTCAAGACTAAGAGACCAAAGGCTTGTATCCTAATCAGGAGCCTTACACACACACACACACACACACACACACACACACACACACACACACACACACACATTTCATTATATATCTATTTCAAGAAGAGAATCAGGCTTTAGGCATGATGAACACTTAACAATTAGAAATATTTGGAAATGAATAGAATATTTCAAAATGAAATTATCTTAATGGAGAAGAAATGACTACTTATCAATCATTTCTGAATCAGCTTTTTGTGAGCAGTAAAATACAACTTAGAGCAAAAGTCAAAATCAGCACTACATCAAGATAAAGATGAGAAGACATAGAATGTAGTTACAACTGCTCCAACATGATTTTGTGTTGATGTGCTATTGGTGTGGAAAAATGAAAGCCAACCACATTAGCAAACATTTATTTAGCATCTACTATGTAAGGATAAAATGAAGAATATATCAATATGGACCAATTGTCTATGAAAGTTTAACCAATATAAATTAACTGCCACAATAAGTAGGCCCAAAGATCCTTGAAATCACTTTAGGCAGCAAACAATTTTACTTCTTGCCAAGTAGAAAAACATGGCAGCCAAGGGTAACACCAGTTTAGAGTATAAACTCATTTGCAAAACTTTACAGAGAAAAATGTTGGAAGATTATGGGTAGTATCACCTCATAAAATTGTGAAACTCTGGGAAGGGAAAACCAAGTCTGGAACAAGCTGGGCATGAATTTTAATAAAGCCATGTCACCCCAAGAGTATTTAAAGACGAAACTGGAAGAAGGAAAACAAGGAAAAGAAAAAATGGAACAGAAACTGCTGTAACAATTTTCATCCATAACAGAATTACAACCACATTTGTACTCTTATACCTCAGTCTTCAATACAGAGGAAGTGAAGATAGCACTAAAACGATTATGGGAATAGCAGTTGGACCACAACAAGTATGCATAGAGGAAATCAGTGTTAACAGTAACAAAATTTTGAGGGCATTGAAGCTATAATGTTAATGATAGCTAAAAAGGAAAAGGGAATAGGGACTAATACTGAACCAAAAGGAATAAAGATCACAGATGTTATTACTACTAAGGTGATCTCAAGGACATGAATAACTCAACTTATGTGTCTGCTTTCTCATTTCTATTAAATTTTTATGAGAATGATCTAAACATATATGGATGATATCCTTGAAAATATGAAAAGGAAACAGGCAGACCTTTGAAAATCATATCCTGCAGCCAACAGCATCTTTACAATTTCACCAGTGACTGAAAAGTCTAGAGGATACAAGGCCCTGTTGAGCTTTTTGTTTGTTGATTATTAAAAAAGAAGAAAAGAAACAGAAGAAGAAGCAGAAGCAGAAGAAGCAGAAGAGGCAGAAGAGGGAGAAGAAGAAGAAGAACAAGAAGAAGAAGAAGAAGAAGAAGAAGAAGAAGAAGAAGAAGAAGAAGAAGAAGAACAAGAAGAAGAAGAACAAGAAGAAGAAGAAGAACAAGAAGAAGAAGAAAAAAAAGAAGAAGAAGTATTTGAAGTGGTAACACAAAATACTTCCTTGAAGACTCTCCTTTAAAAAAAAAATGTTTCCTGTGCATTTGTTTAGATTATACAAGCTACCTTGTTGGAAGATTCTGTGATTACTGACCCCAAATGAGACATCAAATAGGGAGATGCATGGTCACAAGAGATATTCATTCATATAATAGAGGATGTCCAACAGCATTTAAAGTGAAAAGGAATTCTCTATAGATGGTGAGGTGCTCCAAATTCTCCTGTTTGCCCACGATATTGTGATGACTGCATAAAACACTAGAAAAATGGTCTCCTAAATGAGATTCACAACCAGTCAGTAAGTCAACAAGAATTCGGTAAGTGCTTACTTTCTGCTAAGCACTATTCTAAGTGCTAGAGGTACAAAGAATTGAAAAGACAATCCTTGCCTTCAAGGAGCATATATTCTAAAAAAAGAGAGAGAGAGAGAGAGAGAGAGAGAGAGAGAGAGAGAGAGAGAGAAACATATAAATAACTAGGAAAATATAAGACATATGTAGAGTAGATTAAAGGTAATATAGAAGGGGAAGACACTAGCATCTGGGGGCATGGAGGGGAAGGAGAACAGGAAAGTATTCCTGCAGAGGTAAGATTTGAGCTGTCTTGAAAGAAGCCAGGAAAATTAAGAGGAAATACATTCAAGAAAAGCCAAGTACAAGAAGAATGACTATTGGTGAGACTATTATGTGTAGCTGGGTAGACAACCATTTAATTGGTCCAACAGGACATTAAATGGGAAATAATCAAGGTTTAGAATTTAATAAAATGAAGACAGCAGTCTGGATTACATTAGGAAGAATTTGGCACTGCCTTTTAAAAATCCCAAGTTTCTCCCTGAAATAAAAACTCATCTTTATTTTTTTAACAACAGCATTCTTCCTATGATACTCCATAGATATGAGTCAAAGAACACTATAATCTCTGAAGAATCAAAACTGTGAGTTATCCAAAGGACAAAAGGATGATAGGCAGAATAATCTGCAACATATCACCAATGATAATTTATACTTAAGAAGTAGCTTGAAGTATTATCCAGGAAATGTGTTATCAGAAAGAGAGTTGGCTGGTCATATATGAGAAGTTAGAGATAACAGAGAGACAGCCTGAATGCTGCAGTGATGTCATAAAATCTTGAGAAATCTAGAGCAAGATCTCTACCTCAAACAATTACTATTGAATGTTTCTACCTGGATACCCACAGATATCTCAAACAAAATATGTCCAAATCAGAACTCATTATCTTTGCTGTTCAACCCATCATTCCTATTTCTGTCAAGGGCATAAACATTTTTCCATTTACCCAGGTTCATAATGAAAGGGTCACCCTCGACTCTTTATTCACCCTCTGTTACACAACAGATGAAACATGCACAAACAGCTTTTCAAAAATTTTTTATGTTCTCTTCTTTCCTTATGCTTCCACCATCTCCTTATTTTTATTCAATGCCCCCCAACTGCACCTAAGGCTACTACTGCCCCACTGGAATGTTCCAGTGCCCCCAGGGGGCAGTATCACCCACTTTGGGAAGCTATGATAGACATTTTAAATATATAGAACCCTTTGTATATTTCTATAACTTCATATCATCTCCTCTAACAGCCTATTGTATTATTAATCAATCAGTCAATCAAAGAGCATTTATTAGGTACTTTCTGTGTGTAAGGCACTGTGCTTAGGAGGTATAAAGACAAAAGCACAGTGGTCCCTGCCTTCTTTTTAACCAGGAAGACAACATGGTCATCTGTGGTTACATACAACACACATGCACTATGAACAGTAAGATTTCTCCCAAACAAAAGCTAACATGCTCTTGCTTCTGAGTACTCCATAATACAGAATATTGGCTAGTTGATGATTGATTTTAATCTGTCAATAAGCAGTGAATTAAGCACTCGCTATGTGCCAGGCACTATGATAAGCACTGAGGATACAAAGTAAGGTAAAAACAAGGTCGCTGTCCTCAAAGAGCTTACATTCTATTGAGGGACACAATATGAAAATAACTAGGTATGTAAAAGACATCAACATTATAAACAGAAGATAATCTCATAGGAAAGGTGCTGGTGAGGTTGTGGAAAAGGAAAATTGTTCTGTAGAAGCAGTCATTTGAGCTCAGTTTGGAAGGAAGAGAGGGAAGCCAGGAGGTGATGGTGAGGAGGAAGAACATTCCAGGCATAAGGGACAACCAGTACAGAAATGAAATGGTGTATCCTGTGTGAGGAACAGAAATTAGGACATCAAGTGGATTGCAGAATTGAGGGAAATAAAGTGTATCAAGACTGGAAAGGTAGGTAAGGACCAGATTGTGAAGTATTTTAAATGCCAAAGAGAGGATTTTATATTTTATCCAGAAGGGAACAGGAAGACACTCAAGTTAATTGAGTTTGACATGGTCCCTGTGATTTAGGAAAATCATTCTGGCAACTGAGTTGAGGATGGATTAGAGCAGGAAGAAACTTGAGGTAGGAACACTAGTTAAGAGGCTACTACAACAAATAATCCAGGTGAGTAGTGATGAGGATCTTTGGAGGGTAATGGCTATATGAATAGAAAGGAAATATATTGGAAAGAAGTTGTGAAGGTTAAAAACACAAAATTTAACAACAGATTGGATATATGGGTTAAATGTGAGTGAGGAGTCAAGGATGGCACCAAGGTTATAAGCCTTGTTACTGGGAAGACAGCGATATTCTCAGCAGTAATAGAGAAATTGGGAAAAGGCCAGGTGAAACAGTTTCTTAGCAAAAAGATCATGGTTCATGCTCATTTCTCTTGAAAGGCAAGAGGATTGGTGACTAGAGCCCTTAATTGCTTTTTTTTTTCCTTCTGAAGACTATTTCCTTTCATCACAATCTTCTCCAATGAGGTCCTTATAAATTATATCCAATGAGTAGAATATTTATTTGTACATTTCCCTTGAAGAGGATGTGTTTTGAAGACCAAGTTCACTGCTTTAAAAAAATTCCCTCTTGCATTTTAATGACTATTTGCATCACTCTTGTGGTATGCATAAATAAAGTATGATGTATGCATGCTGTGTAAAGATACATAAACATAAAGGCTATGTATATAGATATAGCAAATATACCCAGCATACCCCAGGCCCATAATTGAACTTGGCTGTGCTATATCCATACACTGCCTATAAATGGATAGAAGAGGTTGAACTGACATATGATGGGCCTTCACCATTAGTTTCCTAGGATAACACTGGATAAGCCAGTAACTGAAAAGTAAGGAGAGTGGGGAGCGAAGAGATGTAGAAGAGGAGTAGATGCTAGAAAGTAAGATAATAATAAGAAAATAGTTGCATTATAGGATACACATATGTTTGATCCTGCCAGCAAATTTATGGGGTCAATAGTAATATAAATATCATGATCTTAATTTTATATATGTAGAAAGAAGAAAATGACCCTGAAAATGTATATGGACAGATTCCATATGGTATCCTTGACCTGGGGTTTTAGTATTGGAGCTGGAAGATATCCTAGAGGTCATTTATTCCAGTGATTCTCAGCCTGTTAGCAGTGAACCTGAGAATAGAGTCTGAGTTATTGCAATCAACATTTATGCCAACGATTAACATTTGGTAGAATGAATAAAGCATATCACACACCTGTTTATTGCTATTTTTCAAATGTATGTTCATCTTATGATGAATAAAACACAAGCTAACTTAAAGGTATTAATTCATAGCAGCATTTTTGCCATTATGGATTTTCTTAATCAGTGAATGTTAATAATGAAACTGCTATCATGTAGCATTTTTGACATTATAAAAAAATCTTCATTCCCAAAAAGATTGGGAACTATTGATTAGTCCAACGTCCTAGTATTACAAATGGAAATACTAGGGCTCAGAAAAGGGAAATGATTTTTCCAGCGTCACAAAAATACTAAGGTGAAGAGTTGGTATTTGAACCCAATTCCTCTGACTCCAAACCTGTGCTCTTTCAACTTAAATGAAGAAGGAAGTACTTCTTTCTCTCTCCTTCTATCTATCTTTGCATAAAGAAACACATATCGCCAAAGGCAAACCTGAGCAATTTCACTTTGTACTAGAAACCCCATATGATTATTAGAAAAAGTAAAAGAAGTCAAAAGCTGGAGCACCAAGGCCTAATCTTACAATGTTTGTTTGATTACATACCAGCTCCTTCCTCTTGCCTGACAGTGTAACATAAAATATCTAGTTTTCATTTGCGTTTTGAGAATTTGGGGACACTCCTCAAGATGCCTGGAAACACCTTGGGGCATTGCAGAATTAGGTCTGGCCAATTCATTTTGGCTTTACAACTGATCCCTTGAGATTAAAAGGTCCCCTCAGAGGAACATAGCGATTCTTGTTATCTTTGAGGAAACTTTATGTGAGTAGACAGTGTATTAGCAACTCATGCTTTTAAAGTGCTTCAATACTTACCAACTGTTTTCCACATAACAATCTTCTGAAGAAAGAAGTACATTTGTTATGGTTCCCATCTTAGAGATTAGCAAATTGATACTCAGAAAGGGTAAGTGATTTTTCTCTGATTCCATGTTTAGTTTGTATTAGAGCTGGAATATGAACACGTGTGTCCTGATTCCAAAAAATATTTATCAAGTATCTATGATGTGCAAAGTATTTTGTTCAGCAGTGGAGATAACAATGATAAAGAAACAATCCCTCCTCTCAAGAAACTTTTATTTTGCTGGAGGATACGACAAGTGGAGTGGATGAAGAATGTGCCTGAATGAATAAATACAAAGTTTATACAAAGTAATAGAAAGCAATTTCAGAGAGGCAGTGTGGTACAGGAAAAAGAACATGACTTTGGAATGAAAGGCTATGGATTTAGGTCCCTTCCTAGGCCTAAGTTTCCTCATCTGTAAAATGAGGGGAGTGGAATAGAGGTGCCATTCACCTCTAACTATATAACTATGATCCTGTGATATCCAAGAAATGAGGATGCAGAATATGGATAACCGGCGAGATTAGGAAAGGTCTCATGAAGAAGGTGGCACCTTATTTAAAGGAGCCAGGGCTTCTCTGAGATGGAGGTGAAGGAGTGCATTATAGATACATGGTATACAGGGAACAGCCAGTGGGTCATTTGAATTGGGATAGAAAACAGTAGATGTGATATGAACTAAGCCTGGAAAGGTAGGAAGGAGAGAGATCATACACCCTTTTAAATGACAGATTAGAGGTTTTCTGTTATGACAAGTTTCAAATGATTAGTCAGCTTATTTGTGTATCTTAGATAAATATTTACTGAATGAATAAATAAATAAACAAGTATATTGGGAGATGATGGGCCTGAGATAGACAGCATAGTTCAATGGAACAAGCACAGGATGTACAGTCAGAAGATCTGGGTCCTACCCTTATTAACTGCTTCTGTAGCCTCGGTCAAGTCACTTAATCTTTCCAGGCCTTAGTTTTCTCATTGTAAACAAGCAAGTTGAATGAGATAACCTTGAAGGTCCTTTCGTATACCTCACATCCCAGTGGATTTCTGATTTTCAGAGTAACTCCCAGAGTGATGTGACTTCTCCACAATGTCACCACCATGTCTATTTGTCTTGATTTCCTGACATTACTGAGTCCTTTCTTAACTGATGAGCTGTATCTTTTGGCGACTTTTCAACACATAGCCAAGGAGAATTTGGAAAGTGAGACTGGTCTCACCTTCCCACAGATCTGTTTTGCTCCTGGTGTCTAGCTTCCATGGTTATGGCATGGTAATCGGTACCATAGAAAAGTGCTGGCAGATGGAATGATAATAAATTTATATTCCACCTCCTCCTGGCTTGATAGAATCTATGCTAAATGTAAACAAATCACTTGCCTTCTCACTTGACAGGAAGAAAGAGAGAAACAAAATGATGGGGAAATTACTGATGGCATAATTTTAAGGAATGCACAGGCTCTTAAGTCCAAGGAACTTTTTCTTACTTTCAAGGGGATCCTGGCTTAGTATTGCTTATCCATAGAATGAACAGAGGGTAATGAAGGATGAAACCCACATCTTTCTCTCCTTCCTGCCTACCGTGATGCCACAAGTTCAATTTGGGGAGGGAAAGTGGTCTGAAATGTCAGACTGACAGTACACACTATTGTATTCTGAGACTGCCAAGAATAGCCTTTTGTGTTGCCTTTTATATAAGCCTGAATGGAGGAAGATGTCCAGCTGGGGCTTGGCCATCATCACATGAAGTAGTGTTTCCATGTTCCTCAGCATATTGATGACCTTGTGCTAAACATCTTAAGTTAATCAATCAATTCAACAAGTATTTATTTAGCTCCTACTATGTGCATTGTGCACTGAAGATACAAGTACCATATGTATCCAGCATAAATATGAAGTTAATAAATACATACATAAAGATAGATACATGATAGATATGTAGGTAGGTGATAAAAATAGATGATAGCTGGGTGATAGATAAATACAAAGTAATTATACATAATATAATCCAATAAATGTTTATTAAGCACCTACTATGTATAAAGTACCTTTCTAGGCTCTAGGGATAACAAAGACAAAATGATATACAATTTGTGCCCTCAAAGAACTCCCATTTTTTCGGGGGGGAGGTTATAACCTGTAAACAGATAAATATCTGTCTGATAGTTTGAGGAAGTAATCACTAACTACTAAGGAGACCAGGAAATGGTTCTCCTAGCATTTGACATATTAGCTGAGCCTTGATGCAGAAGTGTATCCCATGCAATAGGAATCGCCCAGACAAATGCACAGAGGCAACAAAGAAAATGTTGAGTTCAGGAAACAGCAGGCAAGCTAGTTTGACTGGATCACAGGATGTCTAAAATGTAATTATATGAAATGTAAAGGTAGGCTAGAGTTGCCTTGCAAAGATTTTTTTATACCAAACAGAGGAATTTATATTCGATTCTAGAGGCAACAGGGAATTTTCTAACACGGGAATAAGCCGGTTACATTTATGCTTTTAGGAAGATCGTTTTCACAGCAGTGTGAAGCATATATGGGAGAGAGGAGAGACTGGAATCTAGGGGTGCAATTACAAGGCTCTTGGATTAGCCCAGGTGAAAGGTAATGGGATGTACAAATTAGGTTGTGTGAATGGGGAGGAATATGCAGATACAAAGTATGTTATAGAGATAGAATTTATAGGAATTGGCAACTAATTGAATAAACAAGTTAATGGGATAAGTAGGGTAATGGAAAGAAAAGAGTTACAGATCACTCCCAAGTTATGAACTTGGGTGACTGTGGTGCCCTCAACAGAAATAGGGAAGTTTGAAAAGAGGTATGGGTTTAGAGGGCAAAATGATGGTGATACGTTTTGAAATTGTTGACCTTGATATGCCTATAAGGCATATGCCAATAGATAGCTGGCAATGTGGGAGTTGGGTTGAAGAGAAAACTTGGGCTGTATATATTGATGTGGCTGTCCTCTGCATAGAGATAACTGAGTCCATGGGAGTTGATTAGATCACTGGGAATAAAGACTGAAAGACAGAGGACCCAGAATCAAGCTTTAGTGCATATGCATGGTTAGGAAGGCATGATATGGATGTACAGTCTGACAAAAAAGAGGAGAGCATGAAAAGCAAGGCAGGAGAGGTCATTATCAATGTCAAACATGCACAAAAGTCAAGAAGGTTGTGAACTAAGAAAATGTCATTGAGTTTAGCAAATAAGAAAATTTTAGAGAGAACAGTAGCAGAAGCAAACTGTTGTGAGCTATGGGTAGCATCTATGCCCATGATAAGGTTCTATGGCTCCTCATATCTAAGTCAGTATTTGCTCAAATGATCCATCAGCATAGATCCAGTTACATGTGGAGAAGCATTAAAAAAAATTCTACCTTCAAGTAAAGACAAATGTTCATGAGAGATACACACACACATACATACACACACACACACACACACCTACTTCATGATTCAACTACTCATTCAGGTATATAATGTAGATATTTTTCAGGGAGAGATGGTCTGAATCTATGGTTTCATTGGTATAGAGAGCTTCAAGTGAGGAAACCACCTCTCTTGATACATAGCTACAACTATTCTTCTGATATGTAATCTTTCCCAGGGGAGAATGGGGTACTGAAAAATTAAACATTTGTCCATAGTCATATAGCCGGCATGTCAAAGGCAAGAGTTATAACCAGGTCTTCCTAATACTGAGACTGGCTCTCCATCTATTATACATACTGCCTCTCCATGAATATTTTTATGTCTATTTAATAAATGAAGAAACACATACAGAAAGCCTAAGATCAGGGTCACACAGCTAGTGGCAAGAGTGGAATTAAAAACTCAAATGTTTCCTGCCTGTAAGTATGACTATCTTCCCACTGTACCATGCTGCCTTTATCTTAAATCAGCACAATAGTCTAGGGGAGAAAAAAAATTAAATAGCAAGTAGAGTAATTTCAACTGCGTCTATAAAGAAAAGTGGAGTGGAAAATTGAAGCAATAATGCAAATATCAATGAAAATTATGTTCATTTAAATTGCTTTGATATTTAAATCCATTGTAAGTGTTTTAATGAATTCTGAGGATGATTGTCTCAGTTCTCCATTTGATGATCATTACATAAATGCAGCAAAGACCTTAAAGAATATACTGAAAATTTTTGAGCCCAAAGGACTCCATTAGGATAGTACAGAACTAGATCAAATGCCTCCTAATGACCTTTCTTCTAGTTTGCTTTCAGAAGGTTTAAACTTGTAATCTATACTTTTTGCTTGTTTGTTTTTTAACCTGCCATCAGATAGAAGCAATATGACACAGTGAGAAGAGTGCTTGCTGGTTTGGGAGTCAGTGGAGACTTGGATTTGAATCTTACCTCCAACAATTAAAAATTGTGTGATTGAACATGTTGGTTACCCTTCTGAGTCTCAGCATCCTCATCTATAATTAAACATAATAGTTCCTATCATGCGTGAAGATCATATAAGGCAATATGTGTGAAGGACTTTTACAAGGTTAGCTGCTCTTACTGTGAAATAAGAAACTTAGGGATGGGCTGGTTGGATTTTCTATTGCTGTTTTACAAATACTCATGGTTAAAATATACTGCTTACAAAATGGAAATGTTGGCTCCAGCATGTCGAAATTCTCTATGGCAACTTCACAAGCACAAGAAAACAGTACCTTTATTATCTTTATTCTTATTATTACCATGAGTACATTATTATTATTATTATTATTATTGATTGTTACTAATACAGTGAGTATTACACAAACCAAAGGAAAAATATGTCCCTGCCCTAAATTAGTTTAATTATAAAAGAAACAGACAATAAAACATAGGTAGACGCAAATATTTAAGAGATTGTTATCTTTTCCTCTTTGTTTTAGGGGGTGGGGCTAGAAATGTTAGGTGTATGTAATTATTTGCTATTCCTCTTATGCCCTCCTGTGTTGTCTAGAAAGACTAGAACCACAGACCTAATCATGAACACAACATAAGAAGGTTCACAAAGATAGAAAATGGTAATTGGCTGGAGGGGAATGTGTTGGAAGTTCTTTGTCAGTCTTTTTCTATGCTATTTCCTGTTCCTTGATCAGAATGGCAATGGAAGCAAAGATTAGGACATTATCCAGTTGTTGATGTGTGTGTGTGTGTGTGTGTGTGTGTATTTTAAATAGTGTAGGAATTCAAATTACATTATTTTAATAAATAGCATATATATACATACATATGTATGTGTACGTGTGTGTGTGTATATATATATATATAGGGTGAGTGGGCGAGAGGGGGAGGGCTAAGCAATTCAGTTGGATTTCACAGGATCATAAATTTAGATACAAGAAGACCTTGGCCAGAGGTCATCTGTCTAAACCCCTTGTTCTACAGAAGAGAAAACCAAATCTTTGGTAAATTAAATGTCTATTTTCAAAGAATGGAAGAGACCTTACTGGCTTTCCTGTCTAACCTTACCTGTTGCCCTCTGCAACATATTTGAGAAGCTGATCATCTATACTCTGCTTGAAGACCTACCTCCAGTGAAGAGGGGCTCACTATGCACTGAGGCATCCCACTTCACTATTGGGTAAATCTTTT
Organism: Phascolarctos cinereus; assembly: GCF_003287225.1. NCBI lineage: Eukaryota > Metazoa > Chordata > Mammalia > Diprotodontia > Phascolarctidae > Phascolarctos > Phascolarctos cinereus. The sequence continues at coordinate 101,309,691 of NW_027555847.1, forward strand.
GAAAACTATTCAAAAAAGATGAAAATTTACTAAAAAAAACTTTTAGGAAGTTTTTTTTCTTAAAATCAAACCTAGATTTGCGTTTTTAAAATGTCTGCCAAATTTCCTCTCTGGAACAAAATGAAGAAATCTAATCCCCCTCATATGGCATACTTTCAAATATTTGAAGACAGCTAATCTTGTCCTCCTCTATGTTTTTTTTTCTTTTAAGGCTGAACATCCCTACTTTCTTTAATTGATGCTTGCATTGAATGAATTTGTGACCCTTCACCATTCTGGTAACCCTCCTCTGGACACACTCTAGCTTATCCACATCCTTCCAAAAATAGGAGGTACACAACTGAACAGAATAATACTCCAGGTCAGGGTAGAATACGATGGAACTAGTTCATCTTTAATCATAGATACTATGTCTCTCTTAATGATACCTAACATTGGATCAACATCTTTCACTATGATCAGAAAAATTTGCCACTTGCCAAACCTTTACTTTATGCTGTTCTGTATTCTAAAGAATTTATCATTCAGTCAAATACCAGAAATCATAGAAGGGAATGAGAAAAGGAAAAGATGGGCAAGTGATCCAGGCATCTGTGCATAACCAACAATTCAGCCTGAAGGAGCTCCTCGCCACGTATGTTGTATTTGGGGTTGTTTTTATCATGTATATTACCACCTCATAATGTTGTCATGGGAAAAATCACTTTGAACAACCTTAAACAACAGACATTAAAAGAAATCAAACAAAAACTCCCAAAATGGAGTGAGAAAGTATGGAAAGAATAGTTTATTTAAAAAATAAATAAATAAAATTAAGAAAAAGGCCAGAAGGGAACAGTGAGCACTTGAGGTAGCAAATATCATAGGAATGTCCTACATAGATCTGGAAGAAGTGTTTGTAAATCTGTCAGACTTTTTCATTCTCCAGGGGTTAAGTGATGCGTGGGTGGGAAGAAACCAGCCCTAGCTATAGGCAAGTTGGAGAAAGATAAAGAATGAATGTCTGAAACTGGGTCATCACTTTTTATGATAATGCTTCTGTAACTATGAAAACAGGATGCCAGGAAGCTACAGCATCAATCTCCTCATCATCTACATTGAGATAGCCCACATGTAGTGATGGGTTGTGCCACTTCAGAAGCTTATTCAATGACCCCTGCTCTGATTCTCTGAGAGGTCAAGCTGGAAATTTCCCAAGATTAGCGTTGCCTGCCATGTTATCAGGAGGTATTTATGGCTTAGTGGAAAGAGTCTTGGGTGTGGAATTGGTTCTAGTCCCAGCTCTGCCATATAGTAATTCTGTAACCTTGGGCAATCCACTGAATTTCTCAGTGTCTTATTTTTATGATTTGTAAAATGGGGATAATAATACAAAGGATCATAGGTTGAGAACAGGAAAGGACCTTGGAGGCCATTAAAACCAATTCCCTCATTTTACAGATTAGAAAGGTAAAATCAAGGGAAGGTAAATATTTTGGCCAGTGTCACACAGGTAGTATCAGAGGGAAGATTTGAACTCAGGTCCTCTAACTTCTAATCTAAGCCAATATTCTTTGTACCATACCACACCGTATCCTATCACATATTACCTACCTGACAGGATGGTTTTGAAAACCAAATGAGATAAAATACCTCACTCAAAAGAATAAAGATGAAGCTGGTCTGGACCAAGTATACCCAGAGGAACTCCATGCTAGAAGTGATACCATGTTGAGTATATTGAGGAATCAATTCTTCAGATATTTGAAGGAGAAGATACCAAAGGTGTGGAAAAAATTGGTCTTCAATATTATAAAAAAAAAGCAAACAAGAGAAAGAACACAAATAACTATCCACCCATATGCCTAATTTCTCATCTATGCAAAAAAATTACAATGATCTGCCTATTTATCAAAGGCAACTTTATTTTGTTTCAATGAAGCAATCAGGGTTAAGTGACTTGCCCAGGGTCACACAGCTAGTAAGTGTCAAGTGTCTGAAACCAGAGTTGAACTCAGGTTCTCCTGACTTCAAGGCTGGAGCTCTATCCACTGTGCCAGTCAGCTGCCCCCCAAAGGCAACTTTGATGAACTTATTAAAAGGGAGGCTCTAGTAACCAGTATTCTATAGCAGAAAACATCTTTACCATAACACAATTGATTGAACTACATAGCAAATCCTAGAGTCTCTTCTGCTAATTTTTTTTTTGCTTTAAATTAAAAAAAAAAGGAACACTTGATTGGTTTGAGCAAAACACTGGTCTAAAGACTCAATTTGAACAGGTGATTGCCATGCATATGTCAAAGCTATAAAAGATTCCTTGAAAGATATAGTGATAGACACAACTTTGTTCAATGACTGATCATTAATATTAAGTGAGGTATAACACAAGGAAATATATTCATCGAAGGACTTCTTCCTTGTTCTAGTAAAAATACAGTACTTACTAATTCCAGGATGAAAAGGGAAATCTCCTATATGCTCCTATTTATATATGTCCTTGTGGTCATTGTGTCCAGCCCCAGAACAGCACAGAGTCTACTACATGAAAGTTGTAATCACTCCCAAGAGTCTGGCCATGCTACTCAAGCTGCAGGGGTAAACGAAACCCAAGGGAATGAAGAATGTGTATTGTCTAGATTAATACAAAACTATATATCCTTGTACAGATAACCTGCAAAAGTCATCCAGCAGCACATTACAGATAATATGTATAATACATGAAATGTAATATGTGCCATCTAATATGTAACCTGTGTGATACATTATATATTTATATTTTGTGTGTTGATATATTCTACTTTATATGCAGAATATATATGTATATGTGCGTGTGTGTGTGTGTGTATATATACACACACACACACACACACACACATATATATTCTGCCAATAGATGAGTTGGACACAGAATTATATAGGAGCAGAAGAGTAGAATAGATTACCACTGGAAAATTCTGATTTCTTTTAATGACCTCAAACATCTCCCTCCCTGATGAAAAGACCCGCCTGTTTAATACCAATATTATTCCAGTGATGTTGCATGTCTTAGTCATATAAAAGTATATTTTCTGAAGAATTAAAATAGAGTATTATCCAAAGGACAGTGGAGAAATGCACAGTAGGAGTGAAAATAATGTAATGAACTGCAAATACTATGTTACAAAAAGAAGCAGTATAAAGGTTATCATCAAAGAAATGTCTCATTAAAAAAGAACATGGGTGAATGACAACCAATGGATAGCCTGTGACTTTCACTAATATTCCAAGTATGTCAGGGGAACTCCAGGAAGGCCCCTTCAATATTAATGGATTCCCTGTAATTTAACTTAATGAAAAGTTGTCAATGAGCTTCATAGGCTGAAGAGGAATGGATGGGTGGCAATTTGTTCTGTAGGAGAGAGAACCCTCACTGATAATATCATAGAACTATTTGAGAACTTTCATATGATAGAAAAAGTTAAACGGGAGTCAGTGTAAAGTCAGGGTTCCAACTTGAAGGGAAGTAGCAAGGGTATGATGAATAGAATTATCATTCAAATGAGCATTCATTGTGCAGATATGCTGGCTGAGCTGGTTCTTGGTGAATCAATTGATTTAATATGGATTATAAAGAAATAGAGAGGCAGTGTGGCATAATGGATTAAGATTTAGCTTCAGACTCAGCAAGACTGGGATTCCAATCCTACCTTTAACACATACTGGCTGTGTAACCACAGCAAATCCTTTAACTTTTCAGTGTAGTAGACAGCTCTCAGATGAGAAAGTGCCAGCTGCATTGGTAGAGGTAGTTGCCTCATCTGGAATTTATCTATATTAATTAAATTACACGTCCATTCCCTATCCCATAAATAAATTGTAAGAATCTGATTAATCTCCAGAAGACTTAGCTGGTATATTTTTTTGTCTTCTTTCTGCCTTACTATAGATGGTAAGGTTTTTTGTTTTTTTTTTAGCTAGCCAATCCTAACCCATTTCTGTAGAATTAAGACAATGAAATGATTCAGGCGAAAAAGAAACCTGTAAAGGTCGTCTGCACTGATTCGTCCTACAATTTACTAGAATTGAGTGGACTTCTTTAGTATGTTGTGTTCTGCTTAACAGAGACATCCTAAGGCATTCATAGGACAAATTCCCATGTCTAAGAATTAACTTGTGATTTTAAAAAATAGGGAAAAAATACAATTTCAAAATAAGGAGCCAAAAGGGGAGAACAAACCTAGAAATGAGTGACTTTTCTTGGGCGAGAGAATTATGGCTTTGATACATCTTGGCCCAATCTACACAGTGGCAAACACGTGGGCAGAACTTTAAGCACTGAGTCAACTCTCCAGCCATTTGCAAATATTTGCTTCCAGGCAAAAGGTTTTCACTGGAATCAATCCTAAGGTACCTTTCCTACTACCCTGCAGTTGAGTGTTTTTACTCCCTGAGAGCAAGTCCTCCAATTAAAACATGTATTGAACTGCCCCAAACCCCAAGGCTATGTTTCCAGGCATGGTACAAATCACACTGATTCCAACATGCTAACATGAAGAGGCTTTGCAAGGTCCCACAAGACTACTGCCTGACTTTGCTTGGCTGGAAAAAGAAAGGAAGAAAAAAAAAAAAGAAAGAAAGAAATCCTTGCACTTATTCTCCAAACTGCCTGCATGTGTGATGATATCATCTTTGTGTTGCATTGTAAATGTATGAATTGTCCCTCAGTTATTTGTCCAGCAATAAAATTTGTATGGAGTGGCATCCTTTCCTGGCCAAAGATAATGTGGTCATGGCCTCCAACACAGCTTACGGTGGCAACTACTTGTCCCTGGTGTGACCAGACAGGGGCGGGTCCTTCCTAGTGTCTGGGTGATTTGCTCTTCATTTTGCATTCCACAGTATCATGGAGTAAGAGGGCTGGGACACATCTGGAGAGGTCATCCAGGACTGTAATTAAACAACCCTAGAAAAAGAGCTCTCTGTCTTATTGGGTTTTTTCCCCTTTAAACCTCCCCAAGAATAAGCTCTCACATGCTCACTTGATAATACAGTTTATCTTGGGCCTTTTGGACAGTTTTTTTCTTCAAAGATCTACTAGTTCAATTTTGACTCTCTACAGAAAGAGTAGCTGTTGATGAGTCTCCACCATCCCAAATCTTTTCGTGTCTGACAACCATTACACAAACTGTCTTCCTCACACCTTCCCATGCTTCATGTCTCTTCATTTTCTTCCCTTCCCTTTTCTTCCTTTCAGTTCCCTTCCTTTCTCTTCCCATCTGGGGTTAAATCATGCTCTGATTTTTAGTATTTACATGACCTTGGGCAAACCACTTAAAACTCTTGGATGTAAGGTTTTGCATCTTCAAAATTAAAGGGTACGATAAGATAGTTTCTAAAAACTAAGTAAAGTATCTTCCAATTCTAAACGCTATAGTACCCCCCTCCCACCTCCTCATATTTCCTATCCTCTCCCCTCCACTTTCCTGCTCTTCATTTATCAATTTTTTTCCCTTACAAACTCCATTTTCCAACTTTTCTTTGGCTCTTTTCTAGGCTGAAAAACTACGTATTTGTTATAATGCTCATATTCTTAAAACTATGCTCTTCTCTCTGTCCTTTCAAAGGATTTTAAACATTGTTTCAGGTTTGCCGTCCAGTAGTAGAGCCTAAAAAATGAGGCAAAAATGGATATGTTGGAAATATAAGAAAGCAGGTTTTTTCTTTTTTTTTTTTTTACTTAGTCCCTTACTGTAGAGGATTTTAGTAAGCCTCTACATGTTCGTGAGCTCCACACACTTTTCTTTAAGTATGAGTTTACAGTTTCCTCATCTGTAAAAAAGCAGAGTGGATAGAGCACTGGGCCTGGAGTCAGGAAGACCTGAGTTCAAATCTATTCTAAGATACTTTACCAGCTGTGTGACCCTGGGCTAGTCATTTAACCTCTGTTTTCCTCAATTTCTTCATCTGTGAAATGAGGATAATAATAGCACCTACCTCTTAGGGATGTTGTGAGGATCAAATGAGATAATAATTGTAAAGCATTTAGCACATAGTTAGCTATTGTTGCTGTTGTTATAACCTCTTAAGGTTCCTCCCAGCTCTAATGTTCTATGATTCTAACCTGCCAATAGAGTTTGGGCAAACATGCGTACACACACACACACACACACACACACACACACACACACACAGAGATTTGAACACATAATTGTATTCATATCAGCAGATATAATACATGCATATAATGTTTATCAGGATATAGGTAAGCAGATATTTAGTGTTAGACATATGACTGACTTTTGTAATGAAGTCATAGAGGTATAAATGCAAATTTGGTAGGAGAAAAGCACCTAAAAAAATGTTAAGGATGTGATGAGAGACATAAAAAGTCTCCCCAGTGTCCTGAATTTAAAAAAAAAAATCAGTGATGATGGAGGAAAAATTATTTTAGCTCATCCGGAATCTACTGAGGCCACTTTTTCTTCCTTTCTCTGTCCTAACCTCTCGTGCTTACTACATAATTAATAAATGGTTAAATATCATTAACAGACATGGCGCTGTTGTCAACCATTTATAAAGTATTTATTATGTGCCAGGAACTGTGCTATGTAATGCAGATACAAAGAAAGGAAAAAAACAAACCAACAACCCAAGAAAGCTTATATTTGGTGATGTGGCTTTTAGCTGACTGATTTGCTTGATATATAAATACAGAAAATATAATAAGAATATAGAATTACTGAAGCAGTTCCATTTGTGTGTGCATAGAAATTTACATTATATTCATTTGCCACAATTTATAGGTAATAGTTTGATCTATGATAATGGTCCAGTACAGTATTGGTTAGGTTCTCTAGGATACTTTCAGATCTGTATTTGTAATATGGGGATTTTTCAACCATCAATCCATGAAAGATAGACAGCATCTGATATTGCATCCTAGCTACCATGTCATGTCTTCCCAGATATTTAGTAGATACTAAATCTTTACAGCTTTCAGTGATATATATTTGTTATTAGCATATTCTCCCCTCTTGCACCACTAACAATTTTGTAGCATATAAAGCACAAAGAACACTGATGAAAGACTATCAGTTACTTTGATTTTGTACTACTTATCTGAATTAAATTATTTCTGAAATTGTCAAAAGTTCTTCAGGTTAAGAGATTGCCCTATAGGGGACAGAATTTTTTCTCCATTGTCAGTAACTAATCATTGTCAGACTCACAATAACCCAATATTCAGGGGGTTTAAGTAATTGAAGGAATAAATGCAAATGAATTTCCTCTCCTAATTAATTTGTGATTTGAAATTAAACCATAGACATACAAATTAACATTTACATGCTTAAAGGCATTGCATTCAGCTTCCAAACTTTAGACAAAGAAGGTAAGAAGTTTCACATGTGAGAGACAGAAAAGTTAAAGACGTTCCCATAAGGGATACGTCCCAATTTCTTGAGGTCTCACTGCTTAATATGATAAATTGCAAGGTACAGAATTTCAACTGGGATCATACCAGGAACCTACTCATAAAGGAAGAACAGCCTGGTCTATAAAAGGAATGATTGATTCAGGTTATTGATTGAGGAATGGAAGTCAAAGGAGCATATGAGGAAACTGTTCTAAAATCAAGAAGCAAACCAAGACCCAAACGAAAGCAGAGTACTTTGAAGTAGACCTAGACCTAGTGCCCCATCCGATAACAACAACAACAATAATAGCATTTCTGTTGTGCTTTAAAATTTTCAAAGTGGTTTGCATATATTGATCCTCACAACTCTTTCAAGTGGATGCTATTATTATCTCCATTTTATAGATGAGGAAAATGAGGCATTAAGAGGTTAAATCGATGGTACAGTGTCACACAGCTACTAAATTTCTGAGGCAGGATTTGAACTTAGGTCTGACTCCCAGTCCTGTGCTCTGACCACTAGTTCACCATCCATTTAAGACTTCTTCTCTGAATGATGACACTTATTCTTGGGCCTAAAACCCCAAAGTACAATGTGTAGTGACATTAACATCTACTTATCGCCATGTTTTTGAAAATCATACCTTCAGAGAATGAAAAGATAGAAGAGAGAGAGAGAGAGAGAGAGAGAGAGAGAGAGAGAGAGAGAGAGAGAGAGAGAGAGGTTAAAGTCATAAATCACCTTTCTAAGGTTTTGTCAGTTTTACAAAATGTCTTCTTCACACCACCCCTACAAGGTAGGGAAGTTTTATTATCTTTCTTTTACAAATGAAGAAACTGAGGCTAAGCAATGGGCCAGGGTCAAGCAGCTTTTAAGTTTTGAGGCTAGAATTGATTTGTTTCATTTATTTATTCAGCAAGTGCTTGTTAAGCATCTGTAATGTATCAGACCTTTTGCTAAGTGCTAGTGAGACAGACACAAATGAAACAATTCCTCTCTCAAGGAACTTATATTCTAATGAGGGAGAAGTAGAATTCACATAAAAACCTCAATACAAAATCTATAGAAAGTATCTGGGGAGGAGGGTGCTGGTTTCCTGAAGGATGTGGGGCTTGAGGTGCCCATTGAAGGAAGCTGGAGACTATAGAGTAAAACACGAGGAGGAAGTGCATTCCAGAGAGAAGGAAGCCAGGCAGGGCTTTATGTCTCTAGATCCAGTGACTTTTCCACTAATCTCCATTATGAGAAATCAGAATAGCTACAGTACCGAAGATCAAGAATTTGCCAGAAAAAGTGATGGTGATTCAAAAGGAACATTTTAATGACACTTTTTTTTAAGCACTCACATTTACTACCATTAACACATTCAGTCTTGAGTCAGTCAGAGACAATGCAGTATAGTAGACACAGGGCTAGCCTTAGAATCAGGAAGACCTGGGTTCAAGTCCTTCCTGTGACACAGTTGTATGACCAAGGGAAAATTATTTAACCTCCTGTTGCCCCAGGCAACTCACTTAAACTGCAAATTGACAACAAGTTACTGATCTGCTTCTGCTTCTCAGCACTGAGAGTTTCTCACTCATGAAATTACACATATCTGAACCCATCCCCCACCCCTTCCACTAAAAAAAAAAATCCCACCATTAATATATCCATTCTTCATGAGAGAGAAAGTATATGGAAGCCCCAGTACTTGTCGGATGATGTCATTGATTCACCATGTGAAATATATCCCTTTTTTTCTTTTTGTCTGAATCAGTTTAGTATTATGGAAATCAGGTGCTTCCTGTAGTTGTGATATTACATGAAGATAACTCTTATTGTACATATCTTTATAATTACGCATCATTTATTGAAACAGCTAAATAACAATTTGTCAGCATTGATTTATTGAGTTCACTGTACTGATCTAGTGACCTAGGGCCATGATTAACATAACTCACTGATGAAATTCTTTCTGGTGATTCCATTTCTCTGGAGAATGTGACTATTAACTGCTCATGAGAGTAAGTTAGCTTTTTTGTTTTCCCCTCCAGTGCTAGTGAGACATAGTGGATTGAAAGCTGGCCTTGGAATCAGGGAGAGCTGGTTTCAAACTTCATCTTTTTTTTTTTCTTCCAAACTTCACCTTTAAAAATTACTAGCTACATGATTAGGCAAGTCTTGAGCCTCACTTTCCTCATCTGTAAAACAGGATGAGGATACTACTTATCCCAGGGGATTGTTGTGAGGCTCAAATAAGATAATGGATGCAAATGGCTCTTAAAACCTTAAAATTCCACATAAATATTAAATTCTTATTGAGATTAAAAATGAAGCATAACCTCAGCTTTAACATTAGGAATCCACAGTGTCAAGGATTGCTGGAAAAATCACATAAAATAGCAAAATCTGTGTTTCGCTGTTATCTGCCTCTTTAAGGTAACAGCCAGGAAGTGTAAGGGAAGAGCTCAGAAGACAATGCACAGAGTTCACTTGGCTGCAAGCATACTGCTGTCATAGCAGAAGTCACCCATGGAATTGTAAATGAGCCCAGTGTTTTATCTGCAGCCTGCTCTCCAGAATGGATGCTTTCTGGCCACATGCTCTTGACAAGAGCATGTAGTTTTATTGAAAGGAAGAAGACTCAGGGAAACATAGCCCTAGGCCCATCAACAATTAAATCTCAAAGGCAGTTTACCTCTAATTAAAAATGCATGAGACTTAAAAAAAACTCAAGGTCCTGTAGCCTCGGTGCTTAGTTATCACATAAACAGAGTTAGTCAGGGCCTGAGAACTGAAGAGGCGAGGCTCCTAATTTTCATTCATAAAGTCTGGGGAGTTGCAGGACTAGGTCCTTCCTTCAATACACAATTCTGTTCCATCAGCAACCTGGCAGATGCTTGCACTGGGTCAAGCTCTGTCACAACCTGGCAGTTCTACCATATTTCTATGGTTCTAATCAGGTTCTAACCAGGGTACACCACTTCCCAAATTGATGTAGGCATTGGTGTCTCTACAGCAGCGGTTCTCAAATTCTCTGGTCTCTATGCCCCTTTATAGTCATAAACATTATTGAGAACCCCAAAGAGCTTTTGTTTATGTGGGTTGTATCTATTGATATTTACTATGTTAGAAATTAAAACATCTTACTACATATATATGAAAATCACTATATAACTGTGAAAATTGTTTTGACCTCAGAGAACCGATCTCCAGTGAAAATCCTTACATCATACTTTGAGAATCATTGATCTAAAGATAGATCATTTAATTTTCAAGGTCAAGAAAAGAGGACTCACAGAGACATGATAGTAATTCTACTGAGCTTAACCAAATGGTCTTGAAATGACATTTAACTTACTCAATGAATGCTCATGAACTATGTCTTCTTCTAACTTAAAATCTTAAGCAACACATGATGTTGTCACATGATGGCTTGCACCTTTAGCATCTCAAAATGTTTTTTTTTTCACATTCTCTCCCCCCACTCACTTTATTGTTTTCCCCTGGAAGAAAATCTGAAAAGTCCTATTTCACAAAAACAAAACATTATATAGCTTATCTTGAAGTCATGTAAACCCTGCAGGATGTGGGCAGAAAAAAAGGCCATTCTTATTAGTTTTCCAAATCCCATTTTACCCTGTCATCTTTCTGAAATCTCTAACCTCAAAGTACATACTCCCTTCCCATACAAGGGAGGCCAATTTAACTGAACTGAAAAAAAAATTGAAAATGAAGGTGATTCCCTGCCCAATAATGATTGGCATTTTTATGTTTTAAAGATTACATTATCTCATTTGAACCTCATAACAGTCCTGTCTTATTCCCATTTTAAAGATGAATAAACTGAGGCCTTTTTATAATTCTTCACACAACACTTCCTCTCCTATCTCTTTGCCTTTGTACTGGCTGTCCCCATGTTGAAACTTGTCCTCCATCCTTATCTTTGCCTCTTAAAATTCTTATTCTCTTTCAAAACAACTCAAGTGCCACTCTGCATGATACTTTTCCTTTTCCTAATCCTCAAAGAGACTAGTCAACCCCCTTCCCAACTATTTCACATCTATCGTGTATTTACACTCTTTTGTACATGTTGTCTCCCCCATAGAATGTAAGGTCATTGATTAAGGAGCTGTCTCACTTTTTTCTTTGTATCCCTAGTATGTAGCCCAGAGTGGGCAATCAGTAGCTGCTTAATAAATTCTTAATGAATTAATGATTGTTTTCCCCATGGTCACACAGATAGTAAATGTCAAGGTAAGGATTTTAATCCAGGTCTTCTTGACTCCAAGTTGGACCCTGGATCCACTACACCAGGCTGTCTAGAAAGGCTGGAATTTAAATCAAATAAAACATGAATGGATACCATTCATATGCCATTCAACAAAAGCACAGTAGTATTTCTAAAATTACTTCTTAAGTAAGTAGTTGGTCAACCAAGTAAGAAGTGGCCACTGGTCTAGAGTTAATATTCATGTATGAAAGATGAAGAGAGGGAAAATTGAATTATTAGATTGTCAGAAAGCTTACTGGTGATAATAGGGTCAGCCCAGAACTTACATTCTGTCATGGGTAGAGCCATTTTGAGCAAGCATGTCTTTCCTTAGTCTCTGTGATACCTTAGGAGGATGATCAAGTGAATAACACTAGAGAAACACAGAAGTTACAGACCCTGTTCGTTTTCCATGGAAATGATCATTTCAAATTAAATGTAAAGTATTCAAAATTATCATAATAAAACTACCTAGTTATGACTCAAATCAGATCACCCTCATCTGAGCTTGTGTGTACTTCCTCAGTGAAATTTATAAACTTTAATTTTAAAATCATCATATTCAATCTCGTTGGTAATCTTCTCTCAGGTGGATCAAAAAAGAAACAAGGTGTTTATTTTTCAATAAATCTAGCGTCAGTTTGGGAAACTCAGGGACAGTGGGAAAAGTGAAGATGTATAAAGAAAGAATAATGATCTAACTTTCATAACAGTTATTATCGCTTATAATAGGTTGTAGAGGAAAACTAGAAAGATTTTTCAACTGACTAGGGCAGAGGTTCCCAAACTTATTTGGCCTACTGCCCCCTTTCCCCCCCAAAAAAACTAAATAAATTACTTAGTGCCCCCTCCCCCTGGAAATCTACTTTCTTTAACCTTTTGCCTGTTTTTTGAAATTTGTGTCATTTCAGAAAATATAATTTTTAAATGACACATCTTAAATTTAATTATTTATTATAAATTTGTAGGGTTTTTCCCTGCATTGCAATTTTGATGATGCAATATTGCATCATGTAACCGTATAGTATCATACTGTAAACAAGTCATTACATGCACATATTCCTGCCGATGCATGCTGGGCTTCCAGACAATGCACCTCAAGCTCACCTGCCAACACTTGATTGTTAAGACCTGTCCGTGGACTCAACCACTGATGGATTATAACTTGCATTTTGTGTGTGTATTTGGAACATAATGTAATCACTGCGATTTTAACTCTGTTACACAACAGATGAAACACGTATGAAAGGTTTTTCAAAATTCTCTTTTCTTCTTTCCTTATGCTTCCACTGCCACCTTGTTTGAATTCAACACCCTGCACCTGCCAATTGCACTTGAGGCTACTACCAACCCTCCCCACCTCACCATTCCAATGCCCCCAGGGGATCATATCACCCACTTTGGGAACCTCTGGACTAGAGGGAGGAAAGAGAGGACTCTATAAAAGAAAGACATGATCGTTTTAAAATTAATGTGTTTTCTAAAATGGAAATGCTCTATCCATCTCTAAATTGTGAAGAATAAGATATAAAAGAAATAACAATAATGTCCTAGAGCTGGCTCATTCTGGCTCCCAAGAATCAAATGTTACATTTTCAATGCATTTACACCATGGAAATCAGGAAATGCTAGCAACTAGGGCTTGATTTATTGATTTGTTGATTGCCTAGACTTAATAGAGAAAATGTTAATAATGCCAATTAAACTTAAAACCAGTACTCTCCTGGAAATATTATGAATACATGCATGTTTACACAGTTGCATATATATATATATATATATATATATATATATATATATATATATATATATATATATATATATATATATATATATATATATATATATATATATATGTAGATACACACAAATTTACATTGGTTTAGTGGATAGAGTACGAAGCATGGAGTCAGGAAGATCTGAGTTCAAACCAGCCTCAAACACTTAACAGCTGTGTGATCGTGGGCAAGTTATTTAACTCTGTTTGCCTCAGTTCTTCATCTATAAAATGAACTGGAGAAGGAAATTACAAACCACTCCAGCATCTTTGCCAAGAATACCCCAAATTGGGTCTCAAAGAGTCAGACACTACTGAAATGACTGAACAACAAATGTGTGTGAATTATATATATATATATATATATATATATCTCACCTTGTTATAATGCTTGTCAGTTCGTCAGTTACAAAATGCTTTCCATGAAACAGTCCTTTGGGGTAAGTAATACACACGCCATTATTTCAATTTTAAAGCACAGGACTGGTAGGTGAAATGATTTACCCCAAATCATGCAGGAGTATGTAACTTGTCCATGGCTAGTAAAGTGGGGGAACTGGAATACCAGGAGGTATATTCTGACTTTAAAACTATCTTACCTCATACAAACTATAAACAAGTAGATAAGTTGTAATTTAGGAAGCATTCCATGATTTACTCTCTCCTTCCTCAGCTTCCCCAAAAACAGTTGAATTGTACTTCACTTTTGTACTTCTTTTCTATTTTGCATTTTAGTTATATTTATTTCTTTTCTATAAAACTTTATTAAGTACCTAGCAGGTACATCATGCAGAACCATCCCACTAAATTCTTTGGAGGTGGAGACCATATCTCATCAATATTTTGTGTTTGTCTTTAAGCTCTGCCCAGAGAAGACACTTAATATATGTCTGTTAAATCAAATTTAATAAAAAATATTACTTGAACCAGCTTGATGTAGCTTAATAAGGTGATTTTTTTTTATTGCATACTTTCCTTCCTTCCCAGTCTGATTACTTCTTTAACACCCACCCACCCCTCTAGATGACACTTTTGTACTATGCTCCCTGGTTTCAGATCAAATCTGCACCTTGGGCAGAAGACATAGGAAACCCAGTTTAAGGTCATCCTGAATTCTGCAATAATTTTCAGCAATCTCTTACCTGGCACTGACCTGCCTAGTTTTCACTCAGCCACAAATCTTTTCACTTCACTCCTTTCACTTCGTTGATCTTCTTCCCTTTTGTTTTCTTCTCTTCTTATGTTTCAATCTCCCCTAATTCTGTTTTAGGCTTGTCAGAGTCATCCACAAGCCTTGAATTCACAGGTGGACCCCAGGGTGACTCTGATAGGCCTAAGGTATAATCAAAGAAGACTGAATCGTGACAAAAGAAAATGGTACGGGTGGGTGGGGTGGGGTGGGGTGGGGAGGGCAGGGGACATAACCTGAACTAGGTAGTCCATGTGACCTTAGACCAGTTATTTCACCTCTCAGAGGTTCAATTTCCTCAATTCTGGGCTATTGGGTAAAAAAGTACTTTGTACACATCAACATACTAATGTTCCTATAGACATGTGAGCTGTTAGCATTATTATGGTTATAGGATTATTGTAGTTTACCTGAGTAAACTACAATTATTACCTGAGTCAGTCCAAGATCATAGCCATTTTTAAGAACTGATTTGACCCTTATTGTTTTCTAAATATAGGGCTTCCTCCCACCAAAGCAGATTTCCAGACAAGGACTGTCTATCATCTTTGAAGGGCCTGACTTCAAGGGTCATTGCAGTTCATAATAGTAATCACAACAATAAATAATTATGCAGAGGAATAATGAGCAATTTTTGTACCCAGGGCAAAAAGCATGAAATAAGCTCACAGTTTAGGTGTGGGGGTAGTGAGACAAGGTGCAGTCATGGAGTTCTGGGACCTCACAAGGCCACTGCTCAGAAAATCATTACCAGGGATGGAGATGGAAGTCAATATCTGGTAGTTTCCTATTTTAGGTAAATATTTTTGCTAATTTCATGGAGATGCTAACCTCAGTGGTTTCTATGCTATGACAGAACCGAAAATGTAATCAGAGCCAGCCCATTCCAAGTTTTGGCACCCTAGGAAAAAGCTCCAATCCCTCCATCTTATTTTGGCTCTATATTAAGTAGTAAAGCTAGGATTTAAACTCACGCTCAATCCAATGTCCCATCTATTAGAGAACTGTTTTTTTTTTTAGTGTGATTTGCATCTCAGGGATGAATCTTAAAGGCAGTTTTTTTTGGGGGGGCAAGGCAATTGGGGTTAAGTGACTTGCCCATGGTCACACAGCTAGTGTCAAGTGTCTGGTCTGAGACTGGATTTGAACTCAGGTTCTCTTGACTCCAGGGTCAGTGTTCTATCCAGCTGCCCCTTAAGGCAGTTCTTAAGGCAAGGAGAGTAGGATTCTAGCCTTTTTTGAAGGCTTCAGTCCTTAACTACTGAGTAGATAACAAACCAGTCCTTATGTCTTCCCCTTGCCTCCTCTCCCTCTATCTTTCTTTATTTTCTTCCCTCTGTTCTTCCATGTCCTAAGTGGTTGACTGTGGGGCTGCATGATGTCAGTGGGCCTCAGTACAGCTTTCATCCTCCTACCCAACTCAAACCTTAGAAGTAATAAGAGATCATGGGCAGATCTTAGATAATTGCTTTTGCTTTCAAATTACTTACCTAGATTGGTGACTCTGTTTAATAAAACTTCCTTGCTTACATTTCTTCTAAATGAGCTGGACTTATACTGCTCTCCTGGGGGGATCACTGAGCCCCAGCAGAAACTGGAATTCAATCTATAGGTTCTGCCTTAAGCAAGTGGAATATGTAAAGTGTATTTGATTTTGGAATGCGAAATGTCACATCTTGGCTTCAAAATGCCTAACTCTCTGTGTGCAACAAATGAGCTGTCTCTGCATGTGCATTTTCAATTCTTACACAAGAAGAGGAAATTAACCCCCACTATAACCCTTCTCTGTGAAGGACTGAGACAGAGTCTCTCTAAGGGAAGGAGATAGAGTATGGGGAAGGGAAGGAGATAGAGTATGCCCCTTCATGTTTTGCCCAATGACACTTGACACATGGGTTCCCATCAGTGTTCCAAGCACCTTTAAGCTGTAAGAAGTACAAGTGAGGAGATAACTTGTATGGGACATGTCAGAGGATTAGCACATGTTGGAAACACTTCCACTGCTGAATTAAATCCTAAATGGGAGGAGACTAAGGAGGCAGGAACACCTTCTGGATCAGTGCTGAACAAACAGGCAATAATAGAATTTTTGACATAGGCATGTGACAGATGTGAAAACATTTAAGGTGCTCTTGTGAATATTGGAAGAGCAATTTACCTAAACATCTTGAAGCATAATCATAAGAATTTAAAATTATCAAGGAGCTTTGTAAAAATAAGTTTTCTCATTGCTTTTTATTTTTATAACTGTCATTTCTGGACACACACACACACACACACACACACACACACACTACATTTTTGTCCTCCACTCCTCAGAATTGAAAAGTGGAGTGACAGTAAATGTTTAATAATTGACTCCCCCAACCACCAGGAAAAAAAGTATGCATGACAAGCTTCCATGTTAAATCTGAATATTTAACATTTTTCCATCACTTTCTTAAGTCTAGACAATCAACAAAATTTGTGGCGTTAACCAATTTCTGAAGTGTAAATGTTCATACTGTCCCCTCAAGCTTCTTCACATTCATTCATGTCAATTCCATCTCTCCAATGTGTCTCTCTCACTCTTCTTTCTCCTCCTATTGTATGCTCTGGAACCCCTTTTCTGTTGGTAGCATTGCCTGTTATATTGGGCCCATACCCTTCCTCTGGAAATTATTTTGTATATATTTCTTCTTTACTTATATGTGTTTATGTTGTTTCACCTAGCAGCTTGCATGCTACTTTGAGGTAAGGACTGTTTTAGTGTTTGCATTCTTAGCACTTAGCACAGAGCCAGACACATAGTGAGAATATAATGAATACTTGTTGAATTGAATTGAATGCTTATTGAGAAAGAGTCATCCCTGAGATGCAAAATACACTAAAAAAAATAGTTGTGTAATAGATGGGACATTGGATTGAGTGTGAGTTTAAATCCTAGTTCTACTACTTAATATAGCTATTACCTTGGGTAAGTCACTTCCCTTCTCTAGGCTGGTAGTAAAAGAGAAAGCTGGTAGTACAACTTAGAGCCTCTAGCTTTTAAGTGTTAGTGTAAGTAGCAATGTCACAGATACCCAGCTCTCTCTGTACCCACATCCCTTTCTAATACGTGGACGTCCAAAAATAAATGAATAAATAAATAAAATAGAAATGCTACCTTCCTAAACATATATATTATATCAAAATATGCCAGTTTCTAATTTCTCTGCCAGGATTGGGGAGAGGGGTGAGGTGGAGCTTCCTAGTAACTGTGATGTTATCAAGTTACAACCTGGAGTTTCAATATGTAAGAAAAGCCTTATTTCTTAAGTGACTAAAGGAAAATATTCAGAGAAAGAAATTGTTTGGGACATGGAAACATGATGTCTGCTACACTTAATAGTTTAATGTTGAGATTTCTGATAAAATGCTTTGAAAGTTCTGGATTTTAGAAGGCCTTTTATTGGGCACTTCAATTGGGCTATATGAACTAATTTAAAGGGGAAAGAGAGAAGGAAGAAAGGAAGGAAGGAAGGAAGGAAGAAAGAAAGAAAGAAAGAAAGAAAGAAAGAAAAGAAAGAAAGAAAGAAGAGAAAGAAAGAAAGAAAGAAAGAAGAAAAGAAAGAAAGAAAGAAAGAGAAAAAGAAAAAAGAAAAGAAAGAAAGAAAAGAAAGAAAGAAAGAAAGAAAGAAAAGAAAGAAGAAGAAGAAAGAAGAAGGAAGAAGAAGAAAGAAGAAGAAGAGAAGAAAGAAAGAGAAGAAAGAAAGAAGAAAGAAAGAAAAGAAGAAAGAAAAGAAAGAAAGAAAGAAAGAAAGAAAAGAAGAAAGAAAGAAAGAAAGAAAGAAAGAAAGAAAGAAAGAAAGAAGTGAAGGAAGGAAGGAAGGAAAGGGGAAAATAGAAATAATCTTAATACTTTTTGCCCTTCTAGCCATTTTCTCTGGGTTAAAGAATAACCTAAATCTTTGAATTTTGAAATTTTTCATATTCAAAAACGGTATAAAATAGGCAACGTGGTATAGAAAATACAGTGTGAGACTTGGTTTCAAGAGATCTTGGGATCAAATCCTGTCCCTGATACTTATTAGCTTGTTAGTGTTTTCCTGGTTAATTCACTTAACCTCAGACACCGACACAAAACTTATCAACTAAAGAGCATTTCCAATCTTCATGGCAATTGGGAACTCCTGCACCACAGTCACATACTCTTAAATTATTGATGTACAAAAGACCTGGTGATCTGCAGCCAGAGGACTTGGGTTTGCATTCTTATTCCACTCATTATCTGTGTTGCCATGAGCAAGGTTTTTTTTAATCCCTCTGAGCCTCAGTTTCTTCATCTGTAAAATAAAGCGGGGTGGACTAGATGATCTCTGAAGTCTCTTCTAGATTTAAATTTATAATTCTGTGAGGGTGTATGCAAAGTGGCTAGAGCATGGATTTCAAACTAGGACCTGGGTTCAAATGCTACCTTAGATACTTAGTAGCTTTGTGACCTTGAGCAAAGCACTTCATCTATATCTATGTCAGTTTCCTCATCTGTAAAATGGGGATAATGTTGGCACTTACTCCATAAGGTTCTTGTGATGATCAAATAAGGAAATGTTTATAAAGAGCTTTGCTAACTTTGAAGCACTAAATGAGTGTGATCTGTCATTATTATCCTAGATTCTGCCTCATTCATTGAGATAAATACGAAGTATCCTTTCTGCTATGGCTACTCACATGCTGGTGTTTGACTGCCTTGGCTCCTTGGCACTTGTAACATAGTTTACAATACCTGCTTTCCTTTTCCCTTACATTTCTCTGTCATGTTAAAACATGATCTCAAGGCACTCAAGCATGATAGGAGATGACTGTTCTCAGATGATATTTTGGTCTCTGTTCCTTTGCCACATACCATCCAGATCCCTCATTTATCAGCCTGCCACTCAGCAGGTACTTGACAGAAAGCAATTTGCTTATTATTAATTGCTGGGAAACTGCAAGTAGGGAGATCTTATCCATTCATCTTCTCCTCCCTATAAAACTGGCATTCCTTATTTGTGATAAAAGAAGAGATTAATGAGATTTATAGGGCACGTTAGCACTAAAGGGACCTAATATGCAAGAAAGACACATACAGAACTTGGGTCCAGGGGTAAGCCCACTACCCAGGAAACGAAGTGTTAACACAGACAAATCCAAGTGAAATGTTGGACTGGATTCCTGATTCACACATGAAGAGGAATGAAAACAACACTGCATTTGAGTCATCAGGAGCAGATGGAAAGGAATGATAGTCATCACTTTTTAAATTTTTTTTTAATTCATGGAAATGGGCTTATTCTATCAGGCTAGTTGCAAATTCTTTCTATACAAGAACCTTCACATGATTCTCAAATTTCTGCCAACTGCTATATTTCTACCTTTTAGGCAGAGAAAGCTGCATTTGAGTGGCAGAGATTACATTTGGACAAGGAGTATGTTTCCAACTTTTTGTACTGATCTCATAAGAATATAATATTTAAAGCTGGAAGGGACCTGAACACTCATCTACTTTAGTTCCTTTCATTTTACAGAGGAGAAAACTGAGGCCAGGAATCAAGTTGCTTGCCCAGAGTAACACAGTCACTAAGTAGCGGTCAAGAAAGTAATCCAGGTCCTTTGACTCTGGGTCCATTATGGGATCGTATTGTCTGTCCAATTAGTGATGACTCTGTACCTCTAGCTGTCTTTTTTTTTTGGGGGGGGACATTTATATTCTAGGGTTTGGGGCAGACCCAAATGAATGTCAGTTCCAATATACCACGTGGGTTATTGTCTAAAAGCAATGGAACTGTACCCAATTCAGAGGCATAGTACTAAGCAATGTTCAGACAAGTGAATTTAACTATATTTGAATTCTGATCAGTGAAATGGAAAAGTTTACACTATATAATCAGAGCATTCTAAGTGCATTCAGGGACAACTTGATGTTCAAGTAAGTGAGGTGCTTATAATTTGAGAGACTCGGAAAATAACTTTGTCTCCTCAAAATGTTTTCCTCACCAATCTGTCATTGTACCAGAGTTATCACCATTTATGGCCATTCTTTTGAGATAATGTAATGTTTCCAGAAAGCATCTAATAAATATGAAATGGCTTAATTTATAAAGGTCACCCAGTAAACCATTAGGAGTGATTCTTCTTATCAGCATTGCCCTGTTTGGTTAAAATGAAGGCAGAGGAGATCTCTTAGGGTACCCAACACAGAATGGTAGTTGCTATAAAGAAGTAAAAAGACCAGCACATGAGATATTTCATTTGGGAGTCCTGGGTGAACTGGGATATAGTAGGATAAGAGAGAGCATAAAGATGTGGATTATAAGTAAAGGACCAAAATAAATAAAGTATTTAATAACAGCATATAATGTAACAGCAGCAGTTGTAACAAAACCACCACCACCAATAAAATGCTGACATATTATAGTACTCTTAGCAAGTTTGCAAAGCACTTTACATGTATCATCTCACTTCAGCCTCACAAACAACTTTGTGAGGTAGATACTATAGACATTAATATCCTCATTTTATAGATGAGGAAATTGAAGTTCAGAGAGAGAAAATGTCTTCTGTATGATTACATGGTTTACAAGTACTAGAGGTGAGATTTGAACCCTGGTTTTTGAATTCTATGACATCATGACCAAAATAAAGCATAGTAGGTAGGGTTTGAAAATGGAAATCACCCCCTCTCCCAGTGATTACATGAATAGTATCTTCCTCTTGTAAAACAGTGTTTATTTCCACTTAGCAACATAGCAACAGCACAAGACAATCACAGTTAATTTCTACTTGGATATAGTTGCAACCAAGAGTATTTCTACTAATTTGTATGGGGCAGCCTTTGACTGATAAAGAATATTTATATAAAAACTTGATTAAGTACATATGGATGTCTATGATCACCCTCTAGGGTAAGAGTTCTTAACTGTTTTTGGGTCACGGACCCACCCTCTTTGGCAGTCTAGTAAAACCTATGGAACGCCTCTCAGAACTATGTTGTTGAATACATGAAACAAAATACATAATGTTAAAAAAGAAATCAAAGGTTAGTGGAAATAAATGATGTAACCTTTTTCCCACTCAAATTTATGGACTCCCTTTACTCCCTAGTTATCCTATTCCGGGAATTTTGAGACTCTTATTATAATACATTCAGGTTTACTTATCACAAAATAAATATTCACACAGCAACAATTCATGCATTTATTAAGTGTCTCTTATTGACTTCCCCTCAAATCTGGCTTTAGACACTTACTGCCTGTGTGACTCTGGGCAAGTCAGTTTGCCTCAGTTTCCTCATTCATAAAATAACCTGGAGAAGGAAATGGCAAACCACTCTAGTATCTTTGCCAAAAAAAAAAAACCAAACCAAAACAAAGACAAACAAAAACAAACAAACAAAAAACAACCCAACTTGAGTCATGAAGAGTTGGACATGACTGAAACAAGTGAACAGCAACATTGACCTTCCCTACATGTTATAACCTAGGCTGCTATCTGTCGTGCCCACTCTTGGAGGAAGATATAAGGGAAGTCCAAGACACAATCCCTGAATTAAAATGCCTGTGATCTAGTTGGCTAGACAAGATACAAATATAGCAGTTGCTCAGTAACTGATGATGATAATGATGATGACTTGAATGATAATAATGAGAGCAATATAAAGCAATTAAAGGACAATAACATGGAGAATTGCCTCTTTGGGTTGGGCAGATCAGTAGCACCAAAAGCATCTGGAGAAGGGAGAGATCCCAGAGCATGGCATAACTAGCCAAGGAAGGCTTTACCAATAAGGAGACTCTGAGTTCTGAAATTTGGAATAGATTGAATCTGCTTAGGTTGAGAGGAAAGGAGAAAACATCACAGGCATGAACATCTGCACAAGGAAAGATGGAGAGGTGGAAAGGACATAGCATATTGGGGAATGGGGAAGAATCTAGTCTGACAGGATTGGTGTTGGGAAAGAGTGGGAGAGATGAGATTGTATAGCTACATAGATGGCTCTTTGATCTTGTCATTTTAAGTACTCCTTCCACCAATGTAAATTATAACCCATTTCATTCTTTATGATTCTTATTCATCTTTCCACCAATGTCTTCATCTTGTATCCACCCAATGTCCTGAAAGCCTTTTTCTGTTCCTTGTTGAATTGTAGGGAGAGAAAACATGAGGTAGCAAATTGAAAGATGAACTTAGAGTCAGGAAGACCTCTGCCATGAGTTATGTGGTCCTGGGCAAGGTGTTCTGGAAATTCTCTCAAATTATAAATTATTGTAGGGCTGTGATCTGCCTCAATGAAGGGAGTTTCCATGCTGATAAAATCACAGGTTCTTGTGTCCTGGTAGATGGCAAGGTAACCCTTGGGCTGTTTATTTGCTATCTTCTACTTTCACAGTTTGTTGTTGTTTAGTGGTCTCTGACTTTTCATGACCCTATTTGGGGTTTTCTTGGCAAAGATACTGGAGTGCTTGCCATTTCCTTCTCTGGTTCCTTTTGCAGATGAGTAAACTGAGGCAGAGTTAAATGACTTGCCCAGGGTCACATAGCTAGTGTCTGAGGCTAGATTTGAACTCAGGAAGATGAGTCTTCCTGACTTTAAACCTGGCATGCTATCCACTGTACCACCTCCCTGCCCTTCTGGCCTAATATCATTTTTGATCATCTATGTCCTTGACGATATCTTTTAGATCATTTCTCATAAATAATAAATAAATCATCACTAGTACAATGTGGCACTCTCCCTCCATCAGCACCTCTCTTTCCATTTCCTTTTGAGTAAGTGGTAGTTTTAATTATTTCAAGATTGTAGTGTTTCATGACTCAGACATCATCATAATAACAGCTGACATTTCTGTGCACTTTACATATTATTTCCTTATTTTCACAATATCCCTGTGAGGCATTATTATACCCATTTTACATATGGGGCAATTGAGGCTCACAAAGTTCAATGACTTGCCTACAGTCATATCACTAGTATTAGATGTGGGATTTCAACCCAAATCTCTACTAATTCTAAGTCCAGTGCTTTTGTACCAAACATCTCTACTTCATATAGCAGCACCAACACACTATTGGTATCAAAAGGTGTGGCAGGGAGAAGTTTATCTAGTATTGTTGAACGTTATACACAGTACCTGAAATACGATCTAGTCTAATGTCTATGCACTCAATTATGAGCCTGCTCCTCCTCCATCTAAACTATCTGTCCAAGAAATAGAGCAATTAGTTTGGTGTCAAAGAACTTGAATTCTAATTGTTCCTCTTTCACTTACCTCTGTGATCTTGGGCAACTCGCTTTATCTTTCTGGGTCTAAGTTTCCTTATAAATATGAGAGTTGGAATAAATGATCTTAAGGTTTCTTTTAGATTTGAATCTATTATGAGAGACACAGAGGCAGGCAGAGACAGAAAGAAACACAGAGAGATAGAGAGAAGAGAAAGGAGAAGAGGAGAAGAGAAAAGAGGGGATAAAGAAAAGATAGAGAAAGAGAGTAAAGAAACATAGTTATATTATGTATAGGTATGGCTGTATAGTATGATATTGGATCACCCTTCTTGTTTCACATAATAGTATTGACATATGGATTTTAATTTAATTTGTTATTCCCTTCTGGATAGTTATGACAATCTCTTGGTCATTGATTGGATTTCAGTGAAGAAGAGTTGTAGTGTTTCAGGATTCAATGTAATCAACATCATCCTCAAATTGAGGCATTGGTAATATCTTGTTATCAAGAGGTTGAGTAGACAAAGGGGTCAAATTATGGAGGTCCTTAAAATGTCAGTATTCTTTAAATAATGGAAAGACGAGGTAGGTTCTCAAGCAAAGGAGTGACAATGAAAGCAATAGTTTAAGAAGGTTATTCTAGTATTTAGATTTTAGGTTCTTTTACCATTTAGGAAGATCATCTAGATGAATTGGAGAATAGAGTAACTGGAAAAAAATGAGACCAGTTAGGAGACTACTATTGTAATACAGGTATGCGCTGACAAGGACCTGGTTAGAAAAGGAATGGGGAAAAGACAGCTACCATAAACACTGTGCAATTAAGAATCAGCAGGATTTGGTATCTGGGTAGACATGAGGAATGTAACAAAATGGAGAAGACATTTTCCATTTAAAATCACAATAAGTGGACAACAGCAATGTCATGAACAATAATGGAGACATTTGGACATAAAGTCCTTCCTTCTCTTCTTCTTTCTCCAAATTAAAGTTGTGTTTTAATCCAATTCCTCTGAGAAGACCAGAGGGTACATACTTTCCCTCTTTTCTCTTCAGTGGTATAGTAATAAAAGGCCATTTTAGAAGAAAAGCATGATAAGAACTCAAGAGGCTCTTTCTATTCCTCACCTTATATTACTAAATATATGTTTCTGCAGTTCATTTTAACAGCCATAGTTGGTGGCAGGACCCTTTCTCAATAGATAAGAACTGTATTTTATCTACAATCTACCTTTGTATTTCTAATCAATTTATTAATCTATGATCATAGGTTTAAATTATATTTTAAGAGCTTTTACAGAATTCTGCCAAATCAATTATATTTAAATGCTAGACTCAACCACAGTAAGCCCCTAATTTGTTTCATTGAAACTTGAACTGACAGCGAGTAACATGGCTTCCTTCCTTTCTCACCAGGCACCCACTTCTGCCCAAATTATAATAAACCATCCACATATACCTTTTCCTATCTTTCCCCAAGAAGTCAGAAACATAGATGTACTGAGGCTGTTTTCAAGTAAAACAGTTGTTTACTGTTAAAGAAGAAGGCCCACCTTGTCTAGGCTGATGCCAAAGGCCAATTCTGCCCTTAAAAAACAGAGATTGTGGTTCCGCTTCCAGGAGCCAAGATGGCGGAGTGAAAAGGTAGTCGCTCTCACTCTCCCCTATGAACCTCTGAAAACCCAGAAAATGTCAGCCCAGAAAAAAAAACCCTGGAACACCTGAACTAGAAGAATGATGAGGAGCAGCAGTGCAGCAGCCCAGCAAATGGGTCTCCCAGTGCCTCAGCAGAAATAAGGGAGGCAGAACTACAAGGGGCCCCAGGCAGATAAGAACACTGTGGCATTCATCTGAAAGGAGGTGAAGAAAACAACCTAAAGGCTTCCTAAAGTCCCGGCCTTGCTGATTCCAACCCAATACCAGGTGAACTGTCGGAGCCCTGCAGCCTCCAATTGTGAAGAAATCCTGAAGCCCAGGTGGTAGAGGGCAAACACCAACACCTGGACCTCGAGTGCCTCAGTGAGGGTGGGGGGAACGGTGGAAACCAGCTCAGAAAACCACCAGGTGCCTCGGCACTCTACCACAAAGGAATCTCCCAGTGCATTAGCAGAAACGAGGAGACAACACTACAGGGGGCCCCAGGCAGATAAATAACCTGCAACACCCATCTAAAAGGAGCTGAAGAAAGCTAAAGGAAAGGAAAAGCAGGCAACCTAGAATTGCCTGAAAGTTCCAGCCTTGCTGATTCCAGCCCAACAGAGGTAAGCTGCCAGAAACCTACAGCCTCCAATTGCCAGCATAAGAGGCCCCAGCACACAAAGCCAGTGACCAAGACCTAGGCTCCCAACACAAGAAGCTTGGGTCAGTACCCTCTGTTCCCCAGCAGGAGAGCTCAATCTCTTTAAAGGCCAGGGAATAAAGAAACACCATGAGTAAAAAGAAACGTACCATAGATTCATATTATGAGAAGAGTGAAGATCAAGACAGAAATTCTGAAGAGGACAACATTGTCAACAAACCCACATCTGCAACAACAAAAGGGAATATGAACTGGTCTGAAGCCCAAAAAGCCTTCTTAGAAGAGCTCAAGAAGGATTTTAATAGTCAAATGAGAGAGGTAGAAGAGTCCTTCAAAAATACAATTGGCCAATTGGAAAAAAAATACACTGAAGAAAACAAGTCCCTAAAAAACACAATTGGCCAATTGAAGAAGGAAGTACAAAAACTAACAGAAGAAAACAATCTGTTAAAAACTAGAATTGGACAAATGGAAACTAATGTCTCTATGAGAGAGCAAGAATCAGTCAAACAGAAACAAAAAAATGAAAAAATAGATGAAAATGTAAAATACCTCATCAGTAAAACAACCGACCTGGAAAATCGACTCAGGAGAGACAATTTAAAAATTATTGGACTACCTGAAAATCATGATGAAAAAAAGAGCCTGGACAGTATCTTTCAGGAAATCATAAAGGAAAACTGCCCAGAAGTCCTAGAACCAGAAGGGAAAATAACCATAGAAAGAATCCACCACTCACCACCTGAAAGAGATCCCAAATTGACAACACCAAGGAATATAATAGCAAAATTCCAAAATTACCAGATGAAAGAGAAGGTGCTGCAAGTAGCCAGAAAGAAACAATTTAAATATCATGGAACCACCATCAGGATTACACAGGACCTTGCAGATTCTACATTAAAAGACCGCAGGGCATGGAATATGATATTCCATAAGGCAAAGGAGCTTGGAATGCAGCCAAGGATCAATTACCCAGCAAAAATGAGCATCATTTTTCAAGGGAGGAGGTGGATATTCAATGAAATAGGAGACTTCCAAACTTTCCTGATAAAAAGACCAGAGCTCAACAAAAAATTTGATCTTCAAGTACAGGACTCAAGAAGGACTTAAAAAGGTAAATGGGACAGAAAGATACAATATGTTGTTAATAAGGGGGGGCTGTTTAAACCCCTACAAGGGAATATGACACTTGCAACCCTTGAGAACTGTATTGTTATTACATGTTAAAGGAGTATACATAAAGAGGGTGGATATTAGTTGACTTTGATGTAATGATAAAAAAAATCTAATGAAGTGGGTTAAATGGATCCAAATAAGTGGATCAATCTGATCTTAGAAAGGAGGAGGCAGACAAGGGTAAATTACATTACAGGAAAAGACACAAAATCCTATTACAGCAGAGGGAAAGAAGGGGTGGGAGCATTGTTTGAACCTTACTCTCATCAGATTTGGCTCAAGTAGGGCATAATATAATCAGTTAGGTATAGAAATCTAACTTGCCCTATAGGCAGTAGGAGGGAAAGGGGGAAAGAAAAGGGAGGGGGAAAGAAAAGGAGGGGGAAGAAGGGAGGAAGAGCAGTAAGTAAAGGGGAAGAAAAGGGAAAGGGATAATAAAAGGGGGAGGGACTGAAGGAGGCGGTGGTCAAAAGCAAAACACTAGTGAAGGGGAAAGGAAAAAGGAGAAAGAAAAGCATAAATGGGGGGAAAGGATGGAGAAAAAGACACAGATAGTAATCATAACTGTGAATGTGAATGGGATGAACTCTCCCATAAAACGGAAATGGATTGCAGAATGGATTAAAAACCATAATCCTACAATATGTTGTTTACAGGAAACACATTTGAAAAAGAGTGACACATACAGGGTAAAGGTAAAAGGCTGGAGCAGAATATATTATGCATCAGCTGAAGTGAAAAAAGGAGGGGTAGCAATCCTGATCTCAGACAAAGCAAAAGCAAAAATAGATATAGTTAAAAGAGATAAGGAAGGAAACTACATCCTGTTAAAAGGCACCATAGACAATGAAGTAATATCATTACTAAACATATATGCACCAAATGGTATAGCATCCAAATTCTTACAGGAGAAGTTCAGGGAGTTACAGGAAGAAATAGACAGCAAAACTATACTAGTGGGGGACCTGAACCTCCCCCTCTTGCACTAGATAAGTCTAACCACAAAATAAACAAGAAAGAAGTTAAGGAGGTGAATAGAACATTAGAAAAGTTAGGTATGATAGACCTCTGGAGAAAACTGAATGGGGATAGAAAGGAATATACTTTTTTCTCGCAGTACATGGCACATACACAAAAATTGACCATGTACTAGGGCATAAAAACCTCACAATCCAATGCAGAAAGGCAGAAATATTAAATGCATCCTTTTCAGATCATGATGCAATAAAAATTATATGTAATAAAGGGCCATGGAAAGATAGACTAAAAAATAATTGGAAACTAAATAATCTAATCCTAAAAAATGATTGGGTCAAACAACAAATCATAGAAACAATCAATAATTTCATTCAAGAGAATGACAATAATGAGACAACATACCAAAACCTATGGGATGCAGAAAGCAGTTCTTAGGGGAAGTTTTATATCTCTAAATGCTTACATAAATAAAATAGAAAAAGAGGAGATTAATGAATTGGGCATACAACTAAAAAAACTAGAAAAAGAACAAATTAAAAATCCTCAACTAAATACCAAACTAGAAATACTGAAAACCAAAGGAAAAATTAATAAAATTGAAATTAAGAAAACTATTGAACTAATAAATAAAACTAAGAGCTGGTTTTATGAAAAAACCAATAAAATAGAAACCTTTGGTTAATTTAATTAAAAAAAGAAAGAAGAAAACCAAATTACTAGTATCAAGAATGAAAAGGGTGAAGCTACCACCAAGGAAGAGGAAATTAAAACAATAATTAGGAATTATTTTGCCCAACTATATGCCAACAAATTTGACAATCTTAGTGAAATGGATACATATTTACAAAAATATAAATTGCCCAGATTAACGAAGAGGAAGTAAAATACTTAAATAACCCCATCTCAGAAAAAGAAATTGAACAAGCCATTGATGAACTCCCTAGGAAAAAATCTCCAGGGCCAGATGGATTTACATGTGAATTCTATCAAACATTTAAAGAACAATTAATTCCAATACTATATAGACTATTTGGGAAAAATGAAGAAGGAGTCTTACCAAATTCTTTTTATGATACAAATATGGTGTTGATACCTAAACCAGGAAGAGTCAAAATAGAGAAAGAAAATTATAGACCAATTTCTCTAATGAATATAGATGCAAAAATTTTAAACAAAATACTAGCAAGTAGATTGCAGCAACTTATCACAAGAATAATACACTATGACCAGGTAGGATTTATACCAGGAATGCAGGGTTGGTTCAATATTAGGAAAACTATCAGCATCACTGAGCATATCAACAACAAAACCAACAGAAACCACATGATCATCTCAATAGATGCAGAAAAAGCTTTTGATAAAATACAACACCCATTCCTATTAAAAACACTAGAAAGCATAGGTATAAATGGAGTCTTCCTTAAAATAATAAATAGCATATATCTAAAACCTTCAGCAAGCATTATATGTAATGGGGACAGGCTAGAAGCATTTCCAATAAGATCGGGGGTGAAACAAGGATGTCCATTATCACCACTGTTATTCAATATTGTACTGGAAACCTTAGCTTTAGCAATAAGAGAAGAAAAAGAAATTGAAGGCATTAGAATAGGCAAAGAAGAAACAAAGCTATCACTCTTTGCAGATGACATGATGATATACTTAGAGAATCCTAGAGAATCAAGTAAAAAACTACTTGAAATAATAAACAACTTTAGCCAAGTTGCAGGCTATAAAATAAACCCACATAAATCATCAGCATTTCTATATATTACCAACAAAGCCCAACAGCAAGAGATAGAAAGAGAAATCCCATTTAAACTTACTGTAGACATTATAAAATATTTAGATGTCTACCTCCCGAAACAAACCCAGAATCTCTATGAACACAATTACAAAACACTTTTTCACACAAATAAAATCAGATCTAAATAATTGGAAAAACATCAGTTGCTCATGGGTAGGCCGAGCTAATATAATAAAAATGACAATCCTACCTAAGCTAATTTACTTATTCAGTGCCATACCAATCAAACTACCAAAAAATTATTTTATAGAGTTAGAAAAAATAATAACAAGATTCATTTGGAAAAACAAAAGGTCCAGAATATCAAAGGAACTAATGAAAAGAAATGCAGGGGAAGGTGGCCTAGCAATTCCAGATCTTAAAATGTATTATAAAGCAGCAATCATGAAAACTGCTTGGTACTGGCTAAGAAATAAGGAGGTGGATCAGTGGAATAGGTTAAATATGCAAGACACGGTAGTCAATGACTATAATAATCTATTATTTGATAAACCCAAAGACCCCAGCTTCTGGGATAAGAACCCACTCTTTGAAAAAAAACTGCTGGGAAAACTGGAAAAGAGTATGGCAGAAACTAGGCATAGACCCAAATCTCACACCATATACCAAAATAAAGTCAAAATGGGTTCAGGACTTAAATATAAAGGCTGATGCCATAAGTAAACTGGGAGAACAATGAATAGTTTACCTATCAGATCTGTGGAGAACAGAAGAATTCCGAAAAGCAAAATGGATAATTTTGATTGCAATAAACCAAAAAGGTTTTGCACAAACAAAGCCAATGCAACTAAGATTAGAAGGAAGGTAGAAAATTGGGAAAGAATTTTTACAACCAGTCTCTCTGATAAAGGCCTCATTTCTAAAATATATAGAGAATTAAGACAAATTTATAAGAAACAAGCCATTCCCCAATTGATAAATGGTCAAAGGATATCAACGGACAGTTCTCAGATGAAGAAATTAAAGCCATCTGTAGTCATATGAAAAAATGCTCTAAATTGTTATTGATTAGAGAAATGCAAACCAAAACAATTCTGAGGTACCATATCACACCTATCAGATTGGCCAACATGACAAAACAGGAAAAATGATAAATGTTGGAGAAGATGTGGGAAAATTGGAACACTAATACATTGTTGGTGGAGTTGTGAAATGATCCAACCATTTTGGAGAACAATTTGGAACTATGCCCAAAAGGCTATAAAAATGTGCATACCCTTTGATCCAGCAATAGCACTTCTAGGGCTATATCCCAAAGAGATCATACAGATGGCAAAGGGACCCACATGTACAAAAATATTCATAGCAGCTTTTTTGTGGTGGCAAAGAATTGGAAATTGAGAGGATGCCCATCAATTGGGGAATGGCTGAGCAAGTTGTGGTATATGAATGTAATGGAATACTCTTGTGCTATAAGAAATGATGAACAGGCTGATTTCAGAAAAACCTGGAAAGACTTACATGGTCTGATGCTGAGTGAAGTGAGCAGAACCAAGAGGCCTTTGTACACAATAACAGCCACGTTATGACTAAGATTGTTAAACTGAACCCTTCTCAGCATTACAAGGATCTAAGACATCTCCAGAGGCCTCGGGATAGAAAATGCTGTCCGCATCCAAAGAAAGAACTATGGAAGTCAAATCGCTATCACTTATTTTTACCTTCTGTTGAGTTTTGTTTCCTCTTTCTGATGGTTCCTCCTATTGGTTTTAATTTTTACTTACAACTTCACTAATGTGAAAATATGTTTAATGGGTATGTAAATGTAAAGCCTATATCAAATTGTGCACTGTCTTGGGGGGGGAGGAAGGGGGAGAAAAATTTCCAACTCAAAAGCATATGGAAGTGGTTGTTGATAAATCAAAATAAATTAATAAAAAAAACCAGAGATTTTTTCTTTCATATCAAAAGGATTTTGTTTTGTTTTTTTTTTTCATATCAAAAGGCTCTCTGCAGCTGAGGGAGTCCCTTCCTGCCACGGAGATAAAATGTTATTCTCCTATAGCTTGTTAGTCATGACAGGAATCAGATATCTTTAAGGAAAATGCATGTTGCATAGCTCTGGCTAATAAGCCAGAAACATTTCTAATGATGCAGAAAGCATCCCTGAATTAATGGCTTATGTTACTGACATTTTGCTTAGTTGAACGTTTAGTTGAATCCAGAAAGCACTAGCTTACATTCTAACAATGCAGCATTAAATAAAGAAAGAAGAACCTCATTTTCCCTATGCATAAAGTACTTTCTGTGAATTAGGCTCTTCGGGTATTGACAAGGTGGGACTTACTCAGAAAGTCACTTCCCTTTGAGGAGGTTCTGGCTCAATACTATTATCGTGGAAATCTAGTAATTAGAGGCTCCAGAGACAGTATTTTTCAAATGCATTCAAGACCTTATCTACCAGTAAACATTATGCCAATACTATAAACTAATTTCCACATCACTGAATGCAGGCAGTTTATGAATGATTATTTCATAACAAGCATTTTTCTTAATCTTGCTGTGGCGTGCTGCTGTTGCCTGCTGCACGTACTAATTTCTGATAGACTGAAAGAGTTAATGCAATTTCCAGAGTTAAAATCATACAATCATAGGATTTTCAAGCTGGAAAAAACCTCAGAGGTCCTTTCAGTAAAAATATATTAGAGGAGAAAACTGAGATTTTTCTTTCTCCTCCAAGGTCAAGTAGCTAACCTGACTAGTAGCAGAATTAGGACAAGGACCCAGGTTTCCTGACTCACTATTTGCACCTCTCCTTCTCCCTGTTGCCTTCCTCATTAGTTAAAATATCAAATCAAATATAATACATATTTTCCATTTTCATACTTCTATGCTATTTATAGCTATTTCCTTCACTGCCAAAGATTGCAGACACTATTAATTAAAGAATTTTTGACTGAAAAATCCGTTACCTTGTTGCAAATCCTTTAGAGTTAATTAGGCAAGTCCTTGGACAATAGACGTGCTGTATATTGGCACAACTCACCCACCATTGCCCAACCTTTGTAATTTGACAAATTGGGACATGCCACAGATTACATTTCACTGACAAAAATCTTTGAGAAACAGTGTCACTTCCACCTAACAAAGAGGAATATGGATAGGATTTTAGTGGGCAAAGTAGCACTAAATAGATACAAATATGTATAGTTTGCTTTGAGAAGAGTGCTTACGCAATAGGAAAATCTGGAAAGCATGTTATAGTTATAAGGACCAGTGAGGATCCCAATAGTGATGAGCTTTCAAAAGTTTGTCATCTCTATATCCCTTGGAGAATATCTGTGAATGTTATCTGTACTTTAATAATGAAAGCTAAAGTATAGGGATACTGGATTGCTCATGTCTAGGACAGATGTGGTCTGTATTTCAAGTATTTTGGATACTTAAATCCCAGTGGCCACTCAGAAAATCAGCATAAATCTTGCTCTTCTCCATATCATCTAGTGAAGGGTCAAGAATAGGTGCCTCTTGGCAAATCAATTAGTGTTCATTTTTGCTCCTTCTCTGGTAATAAGTTGAAACAAAATTGTGATATATTTTCCTTGCTAACCTCTTGCTACATGACAGCTAAACTTGCTTCTGTATGGAGGTTGCTCTAAACTAGAAGTATTGCACAAAATTTTTTGATCACCAGGTACTAAGAGACTTTTAGGAGAGCCCTGAACTTCTTAAATCTGGCTACACCAAGCCCTGCCTTAGTAATCTGCAAAGAAGTTGACTCCCAGTATCACTTACTAGCAGGCATTTCAGCATTATATCATATTTAAAGAGTTATTCCTAATGCCTTACCCAGATCCCTCACTGCTACAGTTTAAACCTATTGGTTCAGGGAAAACAAACAGCTGCATTTCTATTAGGGATCAAGGGCTCTCCCTTCCCCAAACTTCAAATAAGGTGCCTTCATCATTTCAAAGCTTTTTATGTTTCAAATGACCCTATTGTTTTATTGAAAGAGAAAAGAATGGAGCCACCCAAATCCTCTTAGGTACAAAACAGTAAACCACATGCATATATTTGGGTAACACCTGGTAACTGGAAAATATTAAGCAGGTCCTGGTCACATAAAGAAATCATTTTGATAATAACTGTCTGGTGCTGGCCATCATCATGTTGGCATTCCTTTACTTCCATGCAACCACAGAACACAGAAGATCAAAGTAGTCAAGACTGAGGACAGGGAGAGAACTTGTTTTATCGCTGATTTTGTAAAATGGAGACAAACAATGGAAGTGAAGCCTTTATTTCAGTGCTTGTCCAGGAAAGCCTGTTTTCCAGGGATTGGTAGCATGTCACCTTTGGTCTATATAATACCTTTCTTCAGAAACACTCACAGATTATTCTCAGTTCTTCTTTTTTAGCTGTGCAGGGCCCAAGGTGCTCAGGCAAAAAGCTTCCTTCTATCCTCTTGTCCAGACTTACTCAAGGAACAAAAATCAAATTTGAACCTAAATCTCTCAATTTCTAGAATGGAACATTATCCTTTTATGTCTATGTGTCCCATTCACTCAATAATTGCAAACCAATTATTTCTTTCTTGGTTAATATTGAAATCCCTTTATTTTTCTGCTGCCTGCTTTAAGGGGTAAGGGGGAGGGGGGAGTGAATGAAGCAAAAAAAGAAAAAAGAAAAGGAAAGGGACAAATTAAAGCTAAGAAAGAAAGAAGAGAAAACAATGGGTAGGTATGGATGGATAGATAAATAATTTATTTAAAACATTTATTAAGTGCTATGTGCTAGGCACTGTGTTAAGTGTTTGGATACCAGCAAGCAAGAATGCCCCTTCTCACAAGGAGAGAGAGAAGGAAGGAAGGAAGGAAGGAAGGAAGGAAGGAAGGAAGGAAGGAAGGAAGGAAGGAAGGAAGGAAGGAGAGAAGGAAGGAAGGAAGGAAGGAAGGAAAGAAGGAAGGAAGGAAGGAAGAAAAGGAAGGAAGGAAGGAAGGAAGGAGAGCAGTTAGGGACGGGAAAATATATAAGGTAAATTTGAATGAAAAGAAGTCTAGTGAGGAGAGCTTAGGGAATTCATTCTGATGCTGCTTATTAGATGTATGTGCATCATATTGATGGAGTGTGGCCCAAGCCGAGGTCCCCTTGCCCCAAAGGGAATCTGGCTCCCCTTGTCTACAGGCCCCAGCCTCTCATCTGCTTTTGAAAGCTTTAGCCTACTTTTTAAATCTCTTTCTGATACCTTTCAGTTCCTTCATTATCTATTCCTATTGTCTATTCAATCTCTTAGATATTCCAATCTCTGGGAATTCTCACCCAGATCCTTTTCCCAGACCTTTTTCCCATGCCATTTTCCCAGACCATTTTCCCGGACCCTTCCCTAGTCACTTTAGTATATAAGATCTACCCTGACCCTCATTCGGGGCTGAGAACCTCAGGCTCACAAGGCTGAGAACCCCTCATGCCTGCTCGTCCTTACGGGCGTCACCTGGCCCTAAGTGTTTTATCACTAATAACCTTTTCTTCTGGCTGAAGAAGATTTGAGTTGAATTCTTTCAGGCAGGGCCCAGTACCACGATCTTGGGTTTCCAGCAGCACCCCAAAAGTCCTAGACCTCTTCAATATCACCATTAGCTATTCCCTTCTTTTTCATTCAAGCTTCTGGTAATTTTTCTATATCATAAGACAGGGCCTCCTTAAGAAGGTAAACGAAAACAAAAATGAGGTTTAGTGGTTAAAAATAAAAGGAATTGGAATGATTCATTCTTTCTTCATCCTTCTTCCTTTCTCACGTTTTCCTTCAAACAATTTTGGATGACTCCCATGGATGATCAGAAAGCTTTCATCGACTTAGAGGTAAAGCTGTTCACTATGTGTTTTGAGAAAAGTTCCTAGCAATGTATGGAAGGAGGAGGAAGAGAGAGGAAGAGAGCAGAGGCACACAGCAGGAAGAGGGAGTGCTGAAGGGAAGGGAAGGTAGGGGGAATTCCATTCAAAGAAGTGCAGCCCCATTTCCTTCACCCACACCCCCACCCAAATGAGACCACTATTACACAGTAAATATATTTCCTCAGTGAAACTCCAGTTTCCTCTTCAGTCCACAACTATACAATTAAGGGCTTGGCAAGCTCTTCACGAAAATGTGCCCTATTACTGTGGATAATCAGGTTTTGGCCTTCTATAAATGCAAACTCAGGGTGAAAGTCATGACAACTTTAAGCTTAAGCCACACCCAGTGTAGAATGTATAAGTTTAAACAGTTTCAATATGTCAGCTCCATAGGGCCAGCACCATATAGACCTGTGTCACCTGGCAATGACTGTGGCATAATTGGCTAATTAAAATGCACTGGAGACACTCTGTCTCTCCTTGCAGAAAATCCACTGTCAGATCCTGCAGGAGGAAAAAACAACAATCAAAAAAAAATTGGCATGGACCAGTACACTACTATAAGTAGTTCCTCAGAAACTCATAATTAGTTGATAAACATCTGGAACATAAGCAGTTTAGCATCTATAGTTGTATACTGATAGACAGCAGTATGATTAAGAGAAATGAGTTTCAGGTCATATGGTTTTGTGTCAGCCAAATGGATTGTGTTTGTGAATTCAGAGATGTTATATAATATCTCTGCATGTATCTAGGAGATTGTGGACAACCTGGTAGTGTTTTTATGCATCTTGCCCTCCTGGTTGAAGTCTCAGACACGTAAGTTGTGGCAGGTGCAGAAAATGATGGAAAATGATTAAGGAATAGACATCATAGTCATTAAGAACAGTTAGAGAGCTGTAATGTTGTAGAGGCTTTCTTGGGGGAGTAATTATAGCTGCTAGTTCTTAAATACAAAGACCCAACAAGTCTGGCTACTTTAGGGGCCCTAGTCTCTCCAGTACCTCCCTACCTTAATTATTCAAGGGTTGTAAGCCAGATGTTTGTGGTAACTCATTCACTGGTTCAGATTACTAGAATACACCCAAGTAACTGACTTGCTATAGGTCAGGAAGTAACTTGGGCACTGGGGACAACAGAGCCTTACAGACAGAAAGGAGTTAGGTGGTGCTTTTCAGTCGTTTTCTCCAAGAGGCCCTATTTGCAGTGCTTTGTAGGCCTCCATAATGAACTTCAAATGCCTTGGAGTCATCCTCTAAGTAGAGAAGGCTCTAGCCAAAAATTCACAGGGATCCTTTTAGCCTAGTCTGCCTGGGCATTTTCAGCCTCCTTTAGAAAGTCACTCATTTTTCTCCTCTGCCTGCCTATCTCCAGAGAAAAAAAGTTCCTGCCGCCAGCAGAAGATTCAATCCCAATTTAATTTTCTCAGATAAATCTGAAGAATAGTGCATATCTTTTAGTTATAGATACAATGTGATGGCTTAACAATGCACGTAAGGTTTATATTTTTGTTATAAACCTGACAACCTTCAATAGATACAAAACTTTAAATACCCCTACCCCAATAACCACTAACATAAAGAGCAGAGATAAAACCATATTCATGGCCTAGAGAATTGAGTATAGGACCTGTATTCAGGAAGATCTTCTGTCCTAATCCCACACATCAGTTATGTGACTATGGGCAAATCTCTTACTCTCTCTACCTGAATTTCTTCATTCGTAAAATGACCATAATTAATGATTGTAGTGCCTACCTCACAGCACTGCCAAGCTTAAATGAAACGGTATAAGTAAACAGCTTTGTAAACCTTAAAGCCAACTGTTATAATTATTATTATTATCTTCTATCACTTATAGTTTGTTTGAAATATGTAAATTAGCTTTAACAAAATAATATCAAACTTATCCTGGTTGTTTATCAGTACTCCCTTTCTCATGATTATGTATTTTTAAAAGATTTTTCTATCAATTGTTATTGATGTTAAACAACTATTGTTATATTCCATGTTGTTCTTTAGTTTCTATTTTATTATTGCTCATGCTTTTATAAGAATTTGTTTATTCCCTAAATCCCATCTACAATAGGACTGCTTTTCTCCTCATTGGCATCTGCCAGAATTTAGCACTATTACTATTTGCTAAGATGGGTCTTGGGTTGAGAATTTTGATGAAATTTATCAAGGAGTATTGGTAGCTCGATTTTCTACAAGGAAAGCCAGAGCATTTCCCACACATTCTAAATAGATGATTCTATGACAACCATTCCCTGTCGTACTGGGCAAAATGGCAGGGGGACTGACTTTATATATGTTCTCTGATGAGGCTATTGATATCCATGTCCTCCCTGCTAGACCCATAGACTCCATCTACATGATGTAATGGAAAGAGAA
Organism: Phascolarctos cinereus; assembly: GCF_003287225.1. Classification (NCBI taxonomy): domain Eukaryota; kingdom Metazoa; phylum Chordata; class Mammalia; order Diprotodontia; family Phascolarctidae; genus Phascolarctos; species Phascolarctos cinereus. Next base: position 101,347,993 of record NW_027555847.1, read on the forward strand.
TAGGTTTTAAGTCACAAGACCTGTATTTAAGTTCCTTGTTGTATTCTTGCTAGCTGTGTAACTCGCACATAGTGAATGCCAGTTACTTCATCTATAAAATAGGAATAGCACAGGGTTGTTGTGAGAAAAGTCCTTTGTAAATTGAATTGTTATTGTTAGATAGTGTTTGATCTTTGAGTGTGATGACAATGCCAATAGTAACCCTACATCTCTTATGTGCTGGATAATATGGAGTTGGTATAGGCCTATGCTAGATACTAGTAAGTGACCTAAATTAGGTAAGTAATTAGTATGGAATAATATTCCCTTCAGGACATACTTAATTTGCTTAATCTTCTCTCTTAGGAGTCGGACCACTAAAAATACTAATATAGACCATTTCTAGAACAATAGTAGAGTGAGTGGTTGCTTCTCAAATCAAGTTCCATCTCTACCAGCTCAAAACAAAAAATGCACCAAATGAAGCAACTAAAACTTCATTGGGAGAAGTTAAGAAAATTCTTTCTACATTGTAATGCTTTCTGAAATAATAACGAAAAACTATGAAAAACACATTCCTCTTGATCACCCAGTGCAAAGCAGGTGCAGTTGACCTAATAGACCTGCCTTTTAAATTTTGGATGTGGTAACTTCTTTCTCACCTCCTCTCAGTGATGACCTCATCTGACCCCTAACCCTACCCCCTTAAAAGAGAAGTAGAAGAGTGGGTACTGGACTCTCCCAGTTCTGAGACAGAGAAATTGGGGAACCATGGAAGGAAGAGAGACTTGACACCTAATGAAAGTGAAAGTGACTTCACTGTGAGATAGGGAAGATATAAAACCATCAGTAGTTATGCTCCCAGTGACTGAAAACTTTCAGGTCTGCTGAAAGGAGCTACAAATATAAAGAATGAGACAATCCCTACCTGCCAGAAACTTATATTCTCATGGAAAAGACAAGTACAAATATAAGTATAGGCAGAATAAATACAAAGTACAAATAAATATAAAGTAGTTAAGTATTTTTTACAAGTACAAATAAGTACTTAGTACAAGTCAAGTAATAAGTACAGGTTACTACAAAAAGATTAAATATAAGGTAGTTTCTGAAGGTGGGCATTAAGAACTGGAGGAATCAGAAAACACTCCATTTATAAAGTGGCACTTGAGCTGAATCGAGATGTAGAGAAAGATACTGAATCAGAGGTGAAGAGGGAATGCATTCTGGGCAAGGGAGATCACCAGTGCAAAGGCACAGAGATGCCAAGTGACAGGAACACAGAAAAGATCAGTTTGGATCTGTGTGTGTGTGTGTGTGTGTGTGTGTGTGTGTAGGGTGTGTAGAGGTGGGAGTTCCGCAATACTCATTGTTGCTGTTGTTTCTCCTTCATTCTCGAAGAGGACCAAGGACATCAGAAGGGTGATGTCTTGACTTGCAAGTGAGTTGGATTTAAGTGAGACAGAGCTATGCAAAGTCACCTGCCTAACTCTCTCCTCCAGGGTCATTGGAGTCTAGTGGCAAGACACAGGTCAGTACAACTGATGATGGCCCCCAGGCAATGTTCAAGGAGGCTGGAAAGACAGGTTGAGGCCAGTTTGTGAAGGATTTTGGAAACTCAACAGAAGAATTTATATTTTATCCTAGTCTATACAAGGCTACTGGAGTCAATGGGGAGCCACTGGAGTTGATTGAATAAGAGAATGATATGATCAGATCTCCCCTCAGGGACAGTGTATGTCTAGAATGGATTAAAGTGTTAATATATTTGAGACAAGATATCCTAAAATGTTGAAATGAATCACCAATGAAAAAATGGGCTTTCAACCAAAGTGAGGAATTTCAATAACTCCTTCTGAAGAAACCAGAAGTGAGCAGCATATTTGACATGCAGACACTGCAAACAAGAGAAAAAGAAGAAAGATAAGCAAGGGCAGTTAACAAGAAAATACTCAGAAATTAAATCATATTCATGCTTCTAGAGCAAGATATATTTTTTTGAAAAAACTTTAAAAGTTCACAGGCCAGAGAACATTCAGTGACAAACGGGTTTAAAGATGTTAAAGATGTTAAGGAGTTAAAAGAGTGAGAAAGAAGCAAGACTACCAGAAATATTGCTTTACAGATTAAAACCCACATTCCTTCTTAAGTTAATCATTTGCAGGATGGACAAGTATAGGATAACACAGAAGAAAATTTCTTAGTTCGGTAAGGAGAACCAAGAATCAGGGATAACAGGGCAGCTAGGTGGCACAGTAGATAGAGCACCAGCCCTGGAATCAGGATGACCTGAGTTCAAATCCAGTCTCAGACCAGACACTTGACACTTACTAGCTGTGTGACCCTGGGAAAGTCACTTAACCCCATTGCCTAGCCCCACCCCCCCAAAAAAAAGAATCAGGGGTGAAATGGATCCATACTATCTCCTAGCTTAGAACTAAGAGGATAGCAGTTGGAAATAGTTCCCTTGAGGTCTCACTCTTTCAGGGGAAGGGGGGGAGGGAGTGGTTGTCCTGTGAGTGAGTAGGGTGAGAACAATGTGGCAGAGGGAGAAATCTACAAGGGAGAGCCAGCAGTCAAGTACAATCCTAGAAGGGGAAACATTGAGTTCCTTTTCCACAAAGATGGTGGAGATATGATAGGAGCCTCAAAACAGGCTTTATTTTAGGGAAATGGGCACTTTAGGGAAACCCTCTTCTCTAATCAATGGTTGTTCTTTCCAGAACCACATTTTACCCCAGGAGAGGTACTATCTGGAGGGCATCCGGCTTGAGAGATGGTTGGACAATGGGACATAGGATGTAATGAATGATCTTAGGGTGAGCAGGCAATGAATATAACAGTATGGAGCAGAACCAGACCCTGTGACATTGGAAACAGTGATTTCCACCACTCTACACTGGACTCCTTCATGAATTAGTACAGGGTGTCCCAAAAGCCTTAGTGTGGTTTTAATCTTTATTAGCTTTGATAGCGTAAAGCACACTAAGGCTTTTGGTACACACTGTATCTCTGGAAATCAAGTTCTTCAGAATAAGGCCCTGCAAAAAGGAGGAGTGAAGACAAAGGGAGGAAGAAGATGTAAAGTCATATTAAGAGAAGAGGGAAGCTTGGATTCTTATAATCTAGCCACTGCCCAGATTTTTGCAATCTAGCCAATAGTTCACAGATGCTCAGATTCCTTAAGACTCTGGCTAACATGGCGGATCTTTAATAAACCTTGTTTTTGGCTGAAAAAAAAAGAGAAGAGGGAGCAAAATGTTTATCTTCTAGAAGTGCTACCTTGTATGGAGGCATATAAAGAATGGAGAAAGAATCTCTAAGCATAAAGATCATGAATGGGAAATTAGATTTCAGAATACCAGAGAAACAGAAAGAAATAAGCAAGGTGCAGGGAAGGAAGGCAAAGTAAATTAATGATACTCAGAAAAAGGAACACCAAAAATGAATGTTAAGAAACTGGGTGAGGTAGAAGCAGGGAGGATGCTGAACTACATTGTGACAGGAAATGGGGAAGAAAAAGACTAAACAAAGGGAGTAAAGATAAACAAAAAGGAAGAGGAAATCATTAAAAACGAGCTTGAGAAACTTGGGGTAACAGGGTAATGGGAGGAATGGTAGGATGAGCCTGTGGGAGGAGACTGGGATCATATTAGTGAAAGTAAAATTGATCATAATGACCAAAAAGTGGAGAAGGAAAAAAAAAGAGGGGAGGGAGGAGAATCAATGTATAAATATACTGATATGTGTGTGTTTAAGTTCAAGGGTTAATGGCATTGAGAATGATTTTAACTTTGTTCTGTACTTATATAATGAAGAATAGGAATGGAACCAATAATTTTTCATCCTTTGGAAAAGTGTATCAGAGAAATTATGTACTGATAAAATCAACCATTCATTAAGTGTGAAGCACATGCTTAGTGTCATGGATTCTGCTAAGTGCTGAAGATAATGAACATAGAAATGAAACAGCCCCTGCTCTCAATAAGCTTGTATTCTATCAGGGATTCCCTGTTAAATGGCCAATACTTAATGGAGGGGAAATTGTGGCTCTGCTATTAGAATTTCTGACATTACTGGTTTAAGATTTTAGAGAATGACAAACAAAAGAGGAAGAACCTCAACATAATCCCCCATCAACTAGAACTCTGAGCCCAAGTGAGGTAAAAACATATAATAAATCCAGGGATTCTGGAAGTGGAACAGCCAGCAGGTACTGAGCAAAGAAATAGAAGAAAAGGGGGAAGGGCTTAGTCCTCCGGCCAGGAGGAGAAACAGGAGTCACAGTTACTTAGAGTCCAAAAATTGAGTAACAACCTAGAGATCCAGAGCAGAGGCTGAAATTAGGCAAAGTATATCATGAGAGCTAGAACAATGAAACATCCCAGTGATGGTGAACTCTCCTTCCAGAATTTATCTTACAGTTTTTATCTGGACCTCTCCTGTGTCAACACACATTCCACCTTGACTTATGCTTATTTGTATGCATGTTGCGCATCTGTAATCTCTGTAAGAGAAGGGAACATTTTATCATCTCTTAGTCTACCACAGTACCTAGAATGTAGTGGGCACTTACTAAATAAACCTGATACATTGAAAAATGTTACACAGATACTTGTAAGTTGTCAGGTTTCTGGGGTGAGATCAGTCAGAAGGTCAATAACATTATTGAAAAGTTTCAGAGTTAGTAGGGACCTCAGAGGACACATAGTCCAATTTCCCTGGAGATAATTGTTTGAACCCAAATATGAGACTTTAATTTCCTCTAAGACATTATCTTAATAGATTTGACCCAAACTTGTAGGCTGTCAAGAGATTTTATTGATCCTGACCTTCTAATACATTAGATATCCCTACTAGGTTAATATCATCTGAAAACTAAATACACATGCTATAGGAGCTTTTTGGCCAAATTATTTTTTTCTCAGAATCACATTTTTAATGCATAAAATAAAGTTCATAGGATGACAAAAGAAAGCAATTATATTGAAATACAATTATCAAAATTTAATTTAAAAAAACTCATGTATGCCAGGTTAAGGACCCAAGATCTCATCCTTGGGAGTATTCCTTCCCCTAGTATTGATTGAAACCCTAGAAAAAGGATAGGCATCATTCCCTAAATACAATTGACTTTACTAGGCTCAAGTAAAATTAAAGAAACTGGATAGTGAAGAAAAATTTTTTCTGGACCCAGTTAATTGTTCTATTAAAAAAAATCAGTATTTTTCTGACCTTTATTACATCAAGAATATCTAACTGGGAAATACTTTAAACCAATATTATTGAATTTTTGCAAGAGACCTGTAGAGCCAGAATGTTTGCATGTCTAAGCTTTGCCTTCTTGGTATTCAAAAATATCTTTAATGGGGAAAAAAATAGAAGAGTGGGTAGCCAAGTTCTTGATAGAAGTGTTAATAGCTCAGGGCCAGTAATAGATCATCAGATTACTTCACTAGAGACCCATTCCTGGATGACATCAGCCTACTAATAGCTATTCTTTAGGCCAATAAACCAGTTATAAATCCATTTAACCAGAATACTATTCAGTCCATACTTATCCATTTTTATATAAGAATATCATGAGAGACTTCATTAGATGTCTTGCTAAAATCTAAGTAGATCATATCTATAACATGCTTTACCAATATGGTAATCTTGTCCAAAATGTAAAAGAAGTTAATCTGGGATGACCTGCTTCTAAGGAAGCTATAGAAGCTCTTTATGATAATTATTCCCTTTCCTAAATGTTCATAAGCTACCCCGTTAATAATGTCTTCTATCATTTTGCCAGGAATCAAAGTCAAGCTCATTGCCCTATAATTTGCAGACTCCATTCTCTTCCCTTTTTCAAAATTCAGCACATTTATCCTTCTCCACCTTACATTGCCAAATATTTTGTACTACTTCTTTTCTAGGATCATAGAATTAGAGCAATAAGGCCCCTCAAAGGCCAGCTAGTCTAATGACCTCATTTTACAGATGAGGAAACTGATGCATAAAGAGGAGGAAGTGGCTCACTCAGGATCACACGGCTAATGTTTCAGACAGAGGGTATGAACCCTCATCATCCTGGCTCCCAGTTCAGTATTCTCTCCAGTATTCTGTGCTCTGTCTCATTATTTCCTGATATTATTCTTTAATTACATATTGGATATCTCCATCTGGATGTCCCATTGGCATCTGAAATTGGACACATACAAAACATACCTCATTCTCTTTCAACACTAAACCTGTACTCCTCTAACTTTTCCTATTTCTCTTGTGGGTGCCAACATCCTTTTAGCTACCAAGGTTCACAACCATGGAGTCAGCCTTGACTCGTCCCTTTCCCTTAAACCCTATATCCAGTCAGTTGCCAAATCTTAGCAATTCTACATCTATAACATTTCCTACATCTTTCCTCTTCTTTTCACTCATACAGCTACCTTGTTACCTATTATCTGAACAATGGCAATGTACTCCCTCATCTTCTCTACCTCAGAGAATCCCTAGAATTTTTCAAAGCCCAGCTCAGATATCCGTTCCTATTCAAGGCCATTCCACCATTGCTAGTATTTTATCCCTTTTGAAATTGCTTTGCAATGTTTTTATATGATATGTATTTACTTATTTGTGTACGTGTTATATTGCCTTACCCCATATGAAATACTAACTGGGTCCCCTTTTTTTTTCTTTATTTCTCCAATGCCTAGGGCATTACCCTATGTGTAGTAGGCATTTAATTAGTGTTAGTCCAGTTGAAACCATGATATTTTTATACCTTCAGATTTCAAGAAGGTTTATCCAAAAAGATGATGCCTTTTTCCCAGCCTAGGTTCCCAATGATGAATTTGCCAGTGGCAACTCCCGTGGACAAAGCCATAGCCCAGGAAGGGCCCCTGGGGTCCTAAAGTGCCAAAGTTAGAGGGCACTTGGAGTACTTCAGCAGAGTAGGAAAAAAATTGTTCACAGCATGTAGTTAACAAAAAGACTTAGTTAACATAGGAAACTACTAGAAGACTGGATGAGTTCCTTTCCTGCTCCACTCAGCTCCCTCTACCCCACCATCACTCTGTTCAAGGAACTCCTCAGCAACTTCCCTTTGGGTTTCCAGGTCTCCACCTCCTTCTCCAGGGGCAGCATCCCACCTCCCTCCCTCCACCCAGAGTGATCTCCCTGACACTTACCACAAGCAAGACTTGTGGACTAGACCTAGGCATAGAATTCCTATTTATTCCTCTACTCATAGGTGAGTGTTGTGGAAGAAAGAGTACTTAAATGAGAATCAGGAGACCTAGGCTCCAGCACCAGCCTTTCCGCTAGCTAGTTATGCCCTTTATCAATCCATTTAAGTCTTTCTGAGCCTCAATTTCCTCTTCAGTAAGATTAGGGGGTTGGATTAGGAGATCACTAAGGTCTCTTTTAAATCTATAATCTATGATCCTATTATTAAGGCATGGTGATTTGTAGACACATAATAGTATACACTTAATAGATATTTGTTGAATTCAATTAAATTGACCCTCTCCAGCATTCTATGACTCACATTCATGCATTAAAATATTAGTAACATTTTTTTAAATGAAAAACATCATTGCTCCCTAAGGAATGATTTCCTTAATGATTGGCCCAGAAGCATAATGATTTCTATATGGAATATTTTTGTTCCTATTGATGAAGATGTATGAACTGAAGATTATGAAGCAACTCCCTGTTAATGTAATATTACTTTCTGGACTCCATCTTTGTTCATCCTAAGGAAAGAGTAAGGTATTGGGATTCTCCTTCATCATCAAAGAATGTATATCACAACACATTACTTTGATAAGCCCAAAGACTAATTGTTTTGAGACAAAGATTTAAGAAGCTTGGGTATTTTACCTATAGCTAGGTGCCAATTAGTTAATCTAGATAGGATAAGAATGATCTATCAGTTCAACTACTATACACACACGTGTGAATGTAGTACATATATGTATATACATACATACATGTATGTATATATGTCTCTATATATGCATATATGTACATATAATTTATATATGTGTGTGTATTTGTGCAAATATAAATACACATATTATTTTGAGAAAGGGGTCCATAAGTTTCAATAGAGTGCCAAAGTAGTCTATGAAGTAAAAGAGTTTAAGAACTTCCTGGTTTAGAATGTTAGAGACAAAAGCAAGAATCATATGTTTGTTGACACACTGAGTCCCTTGGAGAAAATAATTTAATCTCTTGGCCCTATATGTTCTTCTTTTATCAGTGGGGAAGGGAGGCAGTGGAAACATTTGCTAACTGGCTTGCTTCATAAGAGTTATAAAGACAATTTCCTGTGTTAGTACAGTGAAGGAGATTGTGGGATTCCAAAAGCCTAGTGTTCCGTAGAGTATGTATTCATATAATATAAGCACAAAGTATTATTATTATCATCATCATCATCATCATCATCATCATATTATTATTATTATTATTATTATTATTATTATTATTATTATTATTATTAGCAGTTGAGAAGGAGAAGGGAAGTGGTGGGAGAGGGAATAATTTGTGTGTAGGAATGACAGATGGGGTTGATCCGTTTTTGGTTTATCTGCCCATCTGGACTTTCAAAAGAAAAGAAAGTGGTGTGGTAACAATTTCATAGCAAAGGCCACAGCCTGGTTAATCTGAAGGGAATTTTTTTGAAGAAACTTCTGAAAACATAGATTTGGCCTATTGATTTAATATTAATCAGGTTTGACTGTACATTGTGTTGCCAGAGAAACTTGAGGCATGCTTCAGTTGTCAATTCCAGTTTTTCCTCCAGGTCTCACTGATTGCATGAGTCATGAACAGCTTGGATAACAGCTACGATGGCATTCCTACTCTTCTCTAGGAAGTCCTTCTTTTTGCAAAGCTCAGGAATCCTGGAACGGAAGCAGAATTGATGATGAGTAGGGGAAAAAAATCCTCATCACTCAACCTTCCATTTAGTTGGAAATGAAGCACATTTCAGGTTGAGCTCTGCCAAAACGTTGAGCCTATGAAAGGGAATAAGGCTAAGAGTAAGACAGAAAATTAAAAAGGGGAGAATGGAAAAGCAATAGGCTGCAGAGAAGCAAACGAGTTATATAGGAGCAGGATGACATGCTAAGGGATATTGGCAAAATCTGCACAAAGTAGAGAGAAAAATTGTTATTATTACAAGGAATCATCCTTCTATTTATTGTACCAGAATGTTGCAAGATAAGAGGGACAAAGTAGAAAAAAACTCTAGATATGCAGTTGGAGAATCAGGTTCAATTTGTGACTCTGGTCTTGCTACTTACATGACCTTGGCAAGTCCCTTCCATTCTCTGAGCCTCAATTTCTTCATCTGTCAAATAATATTATAAGCTAGTGTTTATATAAAACTTCAAGATTTGCAAAGTGCTTTACCAATATGGAACTTAACTAGATGCTGTAGTGTCCTAGAACCTAGGAACAAGTGCTGAAGAGCGTGTATCACACGGAAATGAGCAAGGCAACTTACAGAGGTATAGATGGAAAGTCGGCCTGAGTCAGGAAGGCCTCTCTCTGCCACATACAGACCACATGATCCTGGGCAAGTCACTACTTCTTAGGGTAGGAGGCAACTCACTAGACCATAAATTATAGAGGAGACATTCGTCTACATTAGTAGCGGGTATTCCTTATTGGGAGCTCCCTACAACAGAAGTTCTTGATCTGGGATCCACGAGATCCTCTAGAAGCCCATGAATAGATTTCATAGTGAGCCATGAACTTGGAATTTATTACATTTCAATGACTGTCTTTCAGCATAATTAGTTTTTTTTTGTAATCCCATGTATTTTATTTTAAGTCACAGATCCAATTTGAAAAATTAGAGGCAGTTTTGACAACACCTGTAAGCCTAATCAGAAGTACTAAAATTTGAGGATATGGGAGTGGGGTGGGGGTGCGCATGTTCTTTATGCATTATTTAATAGGTGTCCAGAGAAACTATAACGTATGTGTTGGAAATGTTAGCTGACTCATAAATGATTAAAAACAAAGAAAAAAACGCATAGTAATGCTTCTTATTCCCAGTTTCATGCATTCAGTTCCTAAGGTGTTTCTTCCTGTGTATATTTTCCTGTCATGAAAACCTGAGTAGTAATGAGAAAGACATGAGACTATAAAGGCCAATTGGGGGACTCTTTGGGGGAAAAGTAGATCTGTTATTCTGTATTTCAATGAGATGTGCAAACCAGGAGAGAAGGAAAAAAGAATAGGGTTATCCTTCCCCACATTTCACCCCCTACAGAGTTCTTTAGCTCTCCTTTGCACCCAGCATCTAGCATGACAGTATTGAATACCGGAAACACAGTAATTGTTAAATACCTCTTGAAATGTCATTAATGTTCTGCCATAGCTTTTTTTTTTTGCACTTGTGTTCCTTAACTGTTCACTAATTCTGCTTGATAGGGTATATGAATTAAACTATCTTGCAAATTTTAAATCACTGCACAAATGTCAGGTAGTAATAATAACTGAGTATAAAGCTGGGGAAAGTAGGCTGGTGTTTGCCCTTCTTCATTTCCCTAGAGCATAGCAAAGTGCCTGGAACATAGTAGGCACTTAATAAATGCTTACTGATTGTCAGCTGACTAGAGAAGGCAAGAGGCTCATGTGCTTAGATGTGAGGGAACATAGCTATTGTACCCAAATTGCTCCCACATTATTGTAAATGACATAAAAGAAAAAAAATGGACCTGGGAAAACTATACATTCTGGAAAACTAGAAAATTTTATGGATAAGATTGCTGTGACTGAGAAATCATGGAGGTTGGAAGAGTTGTTATAGGATTGAAGGTACACAGATATTTTCTCAGTTTTAAAAAAAGGGAAAATAATTACCCCTTAGCCTTTTAAATTTTATGCCAAATACTGACAAAATTTTCAAAGTAATTAAGAAAGAGCTAGTTTTTGAGTACTTAGAAAAATGAAGCAATCACTGCAAGCCAGATTGAGTTGATTAAGAAGAAGTCACAGTAGGCTTCCTTTATTCTTTTTTTGTTGTTGTTATTTAACTTCTTTTTATTTATTAATTCATTTATTTTTATTTTTTAACATTCACTTCCATAAGATTTTGAGTTCCAAATTTTCTCCCCATCTCATCCCTCCCCCTGACCTCAAGATGGCTTGCATTCTAAATACTCCTTCCCCTAATATACACTCTCTTCTGTCCCCTACCTGCCACCTTCTCTTCTCCCTTTCCTCTTCTTTTTTCCTGTAGGGCAGGATAGATTTCTATACCCCATTGCCTATATATATTATTGCTCAGTTGCATGTGAAAACAATTTTTAACATTTGTTTTTAAAACTTTGAGTTCCCAGTTTTCTCCCTTCCTCCCTCCCCACCCACCCCAATTGAAAAGGCAAGCAACTTGATACAGGTTATACATGGGTAGTCATGTAAAACATTTCCATAGTAGTCATGTTGTGGAAAACTAACTGTATTTCCCTTTATCCTATCCCATCTCCCATTTATTCTATTCTCTCCTTTGACCCTGTCCCTCCACAGAAGTGTTTGCTTCTCCCTCCCTTCTATCATTCCCCCTCTCTTAACCCCTTCCCCCCCATTTTCCTGTAGGGTAAGATAGATTTCCATACCCCATTGAGTGTGTTTGTTATTCCCTCCTTAAGCCAAATCCAATGAGAATAAGATTCACTTATTCCCCCTCACCTTCCCCCATTTCTCCTCCACTGTAAAAGCCTTTTCTTGTCTATTTTATGTGAGATAATTTACCCCATTCTACCTCTTCCTTTCTCCTTCTCCCAGTATAATCCTCTCTCACCACTTAATTTTGTTTTCCAGATATCAGCCCTTCATCTTCAATGCCCCCTGTGTTCTCCATCTATCTATCTATCTAACTATTTTTTTCCTTCCAATTATCCTAATACTGACAAAGGTCTCATGAGTTAAAAATATCATCTTTCCATGTAGGAATATAAACAGTTCAACCTTCAGAAGTCCTTTATGATTTCTGTTTCCTATTTGCCTCTTCAGGCTTCTCTTGAGTATTGTATTTGAAAGTCAAATTTTCTATTCAGTTCTGGTCTTTTCATCAAGAATGCTTGAAAGTCTCTCTATTTCACTGAATATCCATTTTTTTCCTCTGAAGAATTATAATGTTTTGCTGGGTAGGTGGTTCTTGGCTGTAATCTTATCTCCTTTGACCTCCAGAATATTATATGCCAAGCCCTCCAGTCCCTTACTGTAGATACTGCTCAAGCTTGTGTTATCCTGATTGTGTTTCCACAATACTTGAATTGTTTCTTTCTGGATGCTTGCCATATTTTCTCCTTGACCTGGGAACTCTGGAATTTGACTATAATATTCCTAGGAGTTTTCCTTTGGGAATCTCTTTCAAGAGGTGATTGGTGGATTATTTCAATTTCTATTTTACCCTCTGGTTCTAGAATATCAGGGCAGTTTTCCTTGATAATTTCTTGAAAGATGATGTCTAGGCTTTTTTTTTGATCATGGCTTTCAAGCAGTCCAATAATTTTTAAATGATCTCTCCTGGATCTGTTTTCCAGGTCTCTTCTATTTTTTTCATTCTTTTGGTTTTGTTTTACAATGTCTTGATTTCTCATAAAATCACTAGTTTCCATTGCTCCATTCTAATTTTTAAGAAAATATTTTCTTCAGTGAGCTTTTGGACTTCCTTTTCCATCTGGCCAGTTCTGCTTTTTAAGGCATTCTTCTCCTCATTGGCTTTTTAGACCTCTTTTGCCATTTGTTAGTTTATTTTTTGTTTGCTATTTGTTAGTCTATTTTTTAAGTTGTTATTTTCTTTAGTATTTTTTTAGGTCTCCTTTAGCAAACTGTTGACTTGTTTTTCATGATTTTCTTGCATCACTCTCATTTCTCTTCCTAGTTTTTCCTCTACTTCTCTTACTTGCTCTCAAAATCCTTTTTGAACTCTTCTTTGGCCTAGGACCAATTCATATTTTTCTTGGAGGCTTTGGAAGTAGGAACTTTGACTTTGTTGTCTTCTTCTGGTTGTATGTTTTGATCTTCTTTGTCTCCAAAGAAAAATTCTATGGTCTGACTTTTTTTGTGCAATTTGCTCATGATCCCAGCTAATTACTTGAGTTATAAACTCTTTGTTAAAGTAGGGGCCTGCTTCTAGTGTGGAGAGTGTACTGTCCCAAGCTGTAGGGATTTTGAGCAGCTGTTTTCAGAGTTACTTGTAGAGACTTGTAAATTTTCAGTTCTTCCAAGGTGCTATGATCAAGGGTGAGGTGTTTCCTGGCCTGTGCTCTGGTCTATGAGTGGCCACAAGTACTCTTTTTTGCCTTGAAACTGTGAAGAGGATTCTCTCTGCACCACGCCACAAGCTCTGCCATGCCAGCACTCTTCTTTGCCCCAGGATGTCCACTCAGAACTGTGACCCAGATCCAAGTATGGGCAAAGCAAGAGAATTCTGCCTCAGCACCAGCAAAGAGATCCCTGCAATCCTCCTTTTATCAGCCACTTAATTCCCCCTCAGTCTGTGGGCCGAGCTAAAAGCAGCCACTGCTCAGGGGCTGCACCAGGACTGGGGCTGGGACTGAGCTTCTCTCTCACCACAGTCACAGAATTTTCCTACTGACCTTCTAAGTTGTCTTTGGCATGTGGGTTGAGAAACCTGGAAACCACCATAGCTGCCCATGATTCAGTCCCCTGAGGATGGCTCCAGGTTTGCTGAGGCCTGGTCTTTGCCAGTGTGCCCATGCTGAACTGTATTTCTCTTCTAGCCTGGCATGATAGACCTTTCTCATCAACTATCCAGGTTGCTTTGGGCTGGAAATTTATTTCACTCTGTCTTTTTGTGGGTTCTGCTGCTCTAGAATTTGTTTAGAGCCATTTTTTACAGGTTAAAGGGCTTTGGGGGAGACCTTAAGTAAATCATTGCTAATTAGTTATATAAGACATACAGCAATAGAAGAATAGGAAAGAGGAGCAGGAAGGGGGAGAAAATATATAATTTGAGGAGGGCACTAATAACTAGGTCAGTCAGGTAATTTCTCTTAATGGAGCTAAGCTTTGAAAGAAGCTAAAAATTCTAAGAGAGATGCAGTGCATATATAGGAGACAACTCATGTAGAGGCACTAGATGGAAGATTATGTATCAAATCAAGGGGCATTTAATTTAATTCAAGAAATTGAAGTGTTGAGTCTGGAGAAAAGAATGGGGGAGGTGGGAAATAATAGGTGTCTGAATATTTGTCCTATGTATGGAGGATTAGACTTTTTCAACTTGATCCCAGAATACAGAAAGAGGATGAATGGGTAGACAGTACGGGGAATGAAAATATGGCTCATTTTAAGGAAGAATTAAATCACAAATGAATACCATTATGGTCGAAGGAGTTCAATTATGGCTAGAAGCCTTCAGATAGATTTTGGATGATCAAATGCTTGTCATGAATCTCACAGAGAACATGTTACCACTTCTTCCTCTTGGGACTCGAAGTACACAGAGGTTTATAATGCCAGAATATAAAAGATAGCATAAGCTTGGCTGGAGTTGGGGAGAGGGGAGGCAAGAAGAATCCAGAGCTAAAAGAGATAGAACATTAAACCATCTCTATTTCCATAGCCTACATCAATAATTCTACACATATGCCATGACCTCTCCTCATCTTTTTTCATATATGCAGACTAGGTATGCCTATGTGCTATTTGTGCACACATGTATGCACACACACACACACACACACACACACACACACTGTAATTCCATATTCTCTTAGATTCTTTTAGATATTCTCTTAGATTGTCTTTAAAAAAACCATTCCTCTGGGTTAAGGGAGCATGTCTATTAAAATGCAAATATTTCCCAGGAAGGGTAACTATTAAGTCTCTTTATCTGTCTCTTAGACCCTAGTGGGAATTTGTTTATCAGATCTTTCCCATTCATAGCTGTTGGAGAACTTCTGGATCAAAGAGAACAGAGGAAAAAAAGGTCAAAGGTCTGGGAAAGGGGGAGGGGGATGTTTGTAATTTAGAGCAAGGTGAAAGTGAAAGAGTTCGGGAGCCTAGGCTTCTCTTTCCAGTTTGAAAGCCTTTAGAGAGGAGGTGCTTAGATTTTCATGTGATTTACTTTTTATTAGTCTCAATTTCTTCCTTGTTGTGGGGGTGACTGTGGGAAAAGAGGTACATGGAGATGTTCATTATCATGCAACAGACACCAGCAGGTCATAAAAAAATAGCATAAGCTTGGAGGGGGCAGGGAATGAAGGGAAAGAGAGCCCAGAGCTTCAAAAGAAATATGGGCCTGAGATAGATAGGGGAACACTAAAGCATCTCTCTTTCTGTTACCTATACCAATAATTCTACAAATATATCATGACCTCTCCTCCCCATCCTCTTCATAAATGCATACCAGGAATGTCTATCCCTTGTGCACACCCATACACACGCACACACGTTTGCTTAATTTGGCATGCTTAAGAACAACTTCTAAATTGTTCTTTCCATTTCCCTCATAAACAAACTGATTTCATACCACAAACTGACTAGTTGCTATGAGAGAGAACCTTCACTCTCCTGGAAAATCCAAATCTGTCAAAAATTTTGATTCATCTTTGTTTTAGTAACAGCAAAATTTAAAAAGAACCATTCCATTCATTCAGTCCCCTGTATGGTTGTGAATAGATTTGCTATTCACTGAGGTGAACTGGACTCAAAGTGGAGAAATTTGTAATGTTCTCCAGAGCTCAAGAGTTTTACTGCTCTGGTAATTTATTACTATTGGCCAAGCTTCCATGCACACATGAGGGTCAAGCATAGGAATTTTATTGATTTGAATAGAGCCAGAAATAGAATGTGAAGTTAAGAGATCTGCATTCTAGGCCCTTGCCACTAGCTACCTGGGCATATTTGGACATGTCAGCTTCCCTCTATCTACAAGTCTCCTTGTTTATAAAATAAGGAAAGGGGTGGAGCATAGGTTAGGAAACTTCCAAGATCCTTTACAATATTTTTTTCTTAAATCTGAAGGAAAAATTCAGATATTATATTTAAGAGTAAGGGGAAATACCCTAATTTTAAAATTGTACATAATGGAACATTTATTGGCTGTGTGACCCTGCTCAAGACTCTTCAATTTTCAGTGCTCTAGGCAGCTTTCTAAAACTACAGCTTGCAGAAGAGATGTGAACTTGTACTGGTAGAGGGCATTTCCTTATCCAGGAGTTCCCCATGTCAATGAATCAATGGTTCTAACCCTTATCCCTATGGTGGAATGAACACTTCAGGAACAAGTACGAACTCAACAGAATATTGTTAAATTCCTTAAAGCAAGAAAAAAAATCACCAAACATTCTTTCTATTAAATGCACTTATTTCTCAACATATTCATATCCCTGGGTGTTAAGAACATAAGAATAGTGCTATCTTGGCTACACCTACTTCCAAGGAGATCAGGATCCTACAGAAAGGTGGCTGCTGCTCAGGCAGAAATTTCTCCATGTTCTCCTTACCTTTCAGAAGGGTCTTCCCTAAAAAAGGGATTGGAGAGAAGCTGATTCAGGCTCATAAGCTTGCCCCTGCTGTCCTCTGCAATAGCATATAGAAGAAACGGAGGAGCTGACAGAAGCAGAATTGGCGAAAGGTCAATGAAGAGGAAGAAGTGATGCATGGATTCTAGAAGAGAGGCTAGATGGATGGAACAAGCTGCGACAAGACCCCGGAGGGGAAAACTGTTCTGCCAGAGGGAAGGGGCTGAAAGGGTGGCTGAGAAGTCAAATCTCAAGGAAAGGAACTCTCTCTCTGTTTTTACACACATACACATACACACACACACACACACACACACACTAAAGTAAGAATGACAGTTTTGTCCATTTGCTCACCATTGGCCATAACTAATGCTACATATGTAAGGAAGTGAAGAGAAATAACACATTATCCTCTCCTAAATTACTGGGTTTTGTTTTCTTTTTCTGCCCCTTCCCTCTTCCCCTTTCCCATTTTCCTACATCTTGTTATCAGTTCAGTGGAGTACTCCTGTTATTCTGTATGTCTCATTCCACGTTTGAGCTTTATAGCTGTCTTGCTTTTGTCAGCATGTGGGCTTCTTTTTTTTTTAAATGCAATCTTATGTTTCTTTTGCTTGTCTATATTTATAGCTGCTTGATTTCTTAATATGCATCCTACTGTTTATGAATAATGCTTGCCCTTTGATAACAACCCATTTCTGACAAAGTACACAAAGTCTCAAAACTTGGTTAATATTCTAGGAACAAGTACACTGAGATAGCAAACCACAGAAAGCCTGCTTGTTCCTTTGACCTCAGCATTATATCTCCACCATTGTGCCTTTACCCAGACTGTCCAACATGCTAGGAATATATTCCCTCTTCACTCACCTCCTCAGCTCTAGAAGGTTTAGGGTCCTTCAGTGTTCAGTGGATGTACTGTTTATTAGGTGAAGTCTTTCCTAGTTGCCCCCAGTTGTTAGTGCTTCCTCCCCTCATTTTTGATGTATATGCTCATCTGTTTGTTTGCTGTATCCCTCCAAGAGAATATAAACTCCTTGAGAACAAGGGGTGCTCGGCAAGCATCTAGTAAATGTTTACTGGGTTAGATTAGGATATGTAACTTCTCCACCGT
Source organism: Phascolarctos cinereus (assembly GCF_003287225.1). Taxonomy (NCBI): domain Eukaryota; kingdom Metazoa; phylum Chordata; class Mammalia; order Diprotodontia; family Phascolarctidae; genus Phascolarctos; species Phascolarctos cinereus. The sequence goes on from NW_027555847.1 coordinate 101,365,582, forward strand.
GCATTTCATTTACAATTTCATTTAAAAAGAAACCTTGTTCCCACAGAAAAACAGAATATTCTAGACAGGCACCCTGAAAGCTACCAAGCAGCACTTCCCAAAGTGTGGTCTCAGCACACCTGAGGTCTCTGACACCCTTTCAGGGACTTCACAAGGTCAAAACTATTTTCATAATAATGATAATAAAATATTTTGAATTCTTATATGATAAATATTGATAGATCTAATCCACATAAAGCACAAGCTCTTTAGAATCTTCCATCATTTTTATGAGTGTGAAGGGGTTCTGTGATTAGAAAAAAAAGTTTGAGAACCACTGCCATAAAATATGATGGGAAAAGAAAACCCAGGACAGTGAGGAATCTAGTCTATCTCTCAATCCTACGAGCTAAATCTAGAAAGAGAGGAGGGAGGCAGATGGTGATGGGGCTTTGTGGTAGGCTCACTATTTTAAACTTTATTTCCTGGGTATGGGGAACCACTGAAGGATTCAGAGTTGTTACTTGACATAATCAGACTAATGTCATATCACACTTTGATGATAAGTGAACAATGGTGTGAAAAACAGATTGGAGGGAGGAAGGATTAGATAGTAGTAGTAGAGACTGAAGACAAGAAAGGCCAATTAAGAGACTATTGCAGCAGTCTTACTGGAGAGGAGGTAAGAGTCTAAGCTAGGGTGGTGACTGTGGGAAGGCAATAATGGGAAGACTTGAGATATTTCAGTGACAATCAACAGGTCTCTCTGACGAAGGAAAAGAAAGAGCACAAATGACACAGGTTTCAATCTTGAGAAAAGAGGAATGTTAATGATAGAAATAACAACAACAATAATAGCATTTATATAGTCCCTACTACATGCCAAGCATTGCACTAAGTACTTTACATACATTATCTCATTTTATTCTCATACATCTTTGAGAGGTAAGTTATTATCTGCAATTAACAGTTAAAGAAACTGAGGCAAACAGAGGTCACTCTTGTCTCTTGCCAAGATCACATGCCTAGGAAATGTCTACAGCTGGATTTCAACTCTGGTCTTCCTGACTCCTAGTCCAGTGCTCTATCCACTGCAATACCTAGCTGCTGGCATGATACAGAAATCGTAATAGAAGCAGATTTTCAGGAAAAAGGGACAAGTTCAGTTTAGGTTATATTAAGCTTGAGATATCCATAGGAAATCTGGAGATGTTCAAAAAGCAGCTAAAAAAAAAAGCAGCTAAAGGTGCCAGTCTACAGTTCAGGAAAGAGATCCCATAGGGCTAAAGAAGTCGATTCCAAGGGCATCCCCATAAAGCGGATCATTCAATTCAACAATCATTTATTATGTTCTATGTGCCAGGAACTAAGCTAGGTGCTTGAAGTATAAAGATGAAAACTAAATAGTTCTTGTTTTCAATGAGTTGAAATTCTACTAGTTGAATCCACACGAGTGGATGAGATCACTAAGGAATTAGGAATAGAAACAAAGAAGGCAGAAGATAGGGTCTTAGGTAGCTATATAGTTAGTAGGTGGAAAGAATTGCCATTGAAGTAGAGGGGAAAAGTGGTTAGAGAGGTAAGAGGGTCATTGGAATGAAATAAGGCTCAAGGAAGGAAGAGAATCAATGAAGGGCAGAGTAAATCAAGACAAATGTTGCTCAGAGTATTATCTCAGTTTAGGCTAATATGTGAACATTTGGTGGCATTCTGTGGCCACAAAGCAACTGGTAGGACAGCAGGCAGAGCTCAAAAGCAGGCTGGGTAAATAGAGAAAATCAAGATTAAAAATACTTTATAGCAATTCCATAAAAACGTCGTTTTCGTATGCCAATGGTGAAAGTTGATGGTTTATGTTTATCTAGGTTTGGCCCTAAATCTGACTCCCTTCATCCAGGTTAGTGCTCTTCTTCATTTGACTTGACAAATCTTCCCAATCTCAAGAAGGAAACACTAAAATAATAAGCATAGAAAAGATTGTTATGAGGTTGAGCTGATACACACTTCTATGCCCTCCCTGTCTTGCTAGCCTCTTTAGAGGGGAGCAATCACTATATAAGAGTTGGAAGGGACCTTATAGACCATCTACTCCAATCACCTCATTCTATAAATGAAAAAATTGAGACATAGGAAAAGGAAATCACTCACCCAGGGTCACAAGTAGTTAATCACAGAGCCAAGATTATAGATTTAAAAGATATCTTAGAGCAACAGTGGTCTATAAAGTCAAAGATATTTGTATAACACTAAGACATTTTTATTTCTAATATGGTAAATATTAATAGACACAACCTACATTATTGACAAAATTGCAAAAAAGCTTTTTGGGAAGGAGGTCCTGAGACCAAGAAGTCTGAGGATCACTGATGCCTAAGAAGTTACTTAGTCACAGGATCATAGATTTATAACTGCTAGAGATCTTGTAGGCTTTTTTTGTTTTGGGTTTGTTTTTGTTTTTTTTTTTTTTCAGATGAGCATACTAAGTCCCAGGGAGGTAAAGTAATTTCCTCAAGGTTGCACAGGTACAACTTGTAGACTCACCATTTAAACCCTAGTCTTCTGACTACAAACTCTAGCCCTATTATTACTATTCCTTAGTGAGTTCAACACATTCATTTGACAAATGAGGAAACCGAGGCTCAGAAAGTTTCAAGGACTCGATTTGATGTCCTGGGAAGAGTATTAGTCTTTGAGTCAGGCCACCGGGGCTCAAATCCTTATTGAAGTGCAGCATAGAGGGAAAATATCAGTAGTTTTGGGATGAGAGGACTTAACCCGCAAATCCTAATTCTTTCTTTTCATTTCATTTCTACCTGTGTGACCTTGGAGAACTAATTTTACCTGACTGGCTCTCAATTTCACCATTTGTATGAAGGTCACTGAGGAAGTAAATAGCAAAATGAGGATTTGAATTTAGATCCTTTTGCCCAATTTTATGACTTTCCTGTGTTGCATCTAACTGCATCACTTTCAGTTCAAGTCTTTAGGATCTTCCACAATAAGCTGACTGCAGCCCAAACTCTCTCCAAATACTAGGTAGTGGTAATAATTGCCAGTTTTAAAAGTTAGTAATTTAATGTTAGGAATGAATTATCATTGCTATTTTCATTATGAAAGACTGTTTATAAGATGAAACACTGGGACCAGTTACAACGGTTTAAGTTTCTGCCTGTTCTGAACTTGGCAGGTTGAGGGCCCTTGAGGAAAGCCCTTGTCAACTGGGGAAGGAGTCAGATTTGGGGCATGGATGGAATATGCAAAAACACACACATTCTTTCACAGTTCCTAGAAATGATAAATGATACTCTGAATCACCTGGATTTTTATTTATCTTTCTATTTGTTTTTCTTTTTTATTTACAGAGTATTATATGGCAGAGGCCTATATTTAAACACTATATGCCCTGGGTTCTCTCACTTTCAAAAACTCACTATACACTTACTCCAGCTTCTATGTTTTTTCTGCATTTTAGCACTTCTTTCTGGCTCTGACTGGATGACTTTCTCTAATCATCTCCCCATAGTCAGTATCATTAACCACCTCAAGAGCAGGTCCCTGGCTCTGTAGGGGATCAGTTCAAGGGTGAGAAGTGATTTGTTTTAATCATTACCAACTAATCTGATGTAACCTGTGGACCCTTTACTGGTGGGGTGGGTGATAGAGATCTAAATAGTGCTTTTGGATGGATTAGCTGATTGTCAGCAAGCAGACACTCACAGGACAGCTGTACCCAGTGTTCCCCTAGGGAGTGGATTTCCTGTTTTTTGGCTTCTCTGAAGCCTGGGGCTCCAACCCAAGTCTCAGAACTGTGGCTGGAAGAGAAAAACACTTTGCGAAGTTTTGAGCATCTTTTGTTTCAGGTTTAGGAATTAAGGATCCCAGAAGACAGTATGATCTTTCTTTTGCATATTGAATGGAGAATGATCCTGGTCAATGCTTACCAGAATGGTAATTAGGTGTCTGGCCCAGTGGATAAGTGAAGAATTTGGAGTCATGAAGATGAGTTCAAATTCTGCCTCAGACTCTTATTAGGTGTGTGTGACACTTGGCAAGTCACTTAACCTATTTCAGGCTCAATTTCTTCATCCATAAAATATGGATAATAATAGCACCTGCTTTACGGAGGTGTCATGAGAATTAAATAAGTTAACATGTAAAGCACTTTGCAAACTTTAAAGTGCATTAATAGAAGGCATTTCTTTACTGGGAGTTCCCTATCCCAATGGAATAATAGGTCCAAAAATATATACATGCATAAATGCATACACACATGCATGCATGCATACATGCATGTATAATACATGCATGTATACATACATAGATGACAGGATTAGAAGAAACCTTGGAAGTCATCAATCCCAAACTCAGAGTAGCAGTCTCTTGGTGACCAGAGGAGTTTTCACAAAAGGTCCTGGACTGAATATGTAGAGTAATTGTCACTTTATTAACTGAGTAAATGAAAAGTTTTGCATATGTACATACTGTAATTTTTAATATAATTATTGCCATTAACAAAATATTAACTAATTTTAAAGTATTGCCACAATTCCTTATAATTTTTTTTTCTTTTTTTTGGTGATACTCTACAAACAGAAATTATTAGGAACTGTTGATCTACTTTACCACTCTCATTTTACAAATGATGAAACTTCATATCCCATCAGGTAAAAAGAGTAATCCAACCTCACACAGGTAGCAATGAATAGAAGAACTAAGATTTGCAGCTTAGAAAAACCTCTAATTCCAAATCCGCTACTTTTGCCCTAATCAGGACTGCATTGACTGACTGACTAATAAATTAATTCTATTTCTTTAGATTGACTTTAGTGATTTATGGTGAAACTATCTCTCCTGTACTTTTTTTATGAGTTATTTTAGGAAACAGACATCATATTTGAATTAAACACCACCACCCAGGCTTTCACAACTTATCTGAAAATGTGAAAATTATGCAATTTATCTGAGAGGTTTCTAACTAGTAAAAGACATACACTCATCTCAAATTAGTCCCAAACCAACAAAAATGGTGTTAGGAGGTGTTAGGGAGAGAACTGGGAGACTTGTGAAGGGGGTGAGTTTAGAGCTTGCTGGAGAAGATTTCGTGTGCTTCCTGTTTTTTTTTTTTTTTGGCAAGAGGCAGGAAGCACAGAGGTGTCTTAAAATTGTGAAATAGCAATAATAAATTTAATTGGAAACTTTCCTGAGTAGTCTAGCTGTTCTTCCTAGCTTTGTTATTTTGAATGCTATTTCTACTTCTTCATGCATGGGGGGGGCAGGGAGGAAAGGGAAGTGAAATAAGTATTTATTAAGTACTTAGTATGTACTGGGCACAATGTTAAATACTTTACAAATATTATCTCATTTGATAATACAACACATCAGGTCTACGATATTAATTTCCAAATGTGGTGGTTCTACCGTTACTAATGAAGAAATAAAGTGTTATGGTATTTTTTTGTTTGTTTGTTTTGGGGATTTTTTTTGAGGCAATTGGAGTTAAGTGAATTGCCCAGGACCACACAGCTAGGAAGGGTCAAGTGTCTGGTCTGAGAGAGAATTTGAACTCAGGTCCGCTGACTCCACTTTATCCACTGTGCCACCTAGCTGCCTCTCTGGTACTCTTAACAAGTTTTTTTGTTTGTTTGTTTTGGTTTTTAGTTTTAGTTTTCATCTATTTGTTTCTTTGCTGTTTCAGCCTTAAAAGCCTTAGGCTTACTTCCCTCTCCCACCAAACTCTAAAAATTTGTTTTTCTCTCAAGTTTTTTTTCTTTTATGGCTCTATTATGATCATAATCTACTGCTCTCTTTCACAAAAGTTTAAAAATGATTTTGTACTCTAAATTACTATTGTCCTTCCTTCCCCCTCTCTAGTTGTCAAGGAGAAAAAAAGAAATGTTTCCTAGACATGCTAGTTTCTGGGCTCCTTTAGATCTGTCCCTGTGACAATTGTTTTACATTGATTAAAGTTCCTTAGAAATGATAATCTATGCTGATGTCTGTACTTTTATCCATTTCAACTATTCTGCATCTACAGCTTTTTAAAATAGGTCAAGTAGAAGCTACGTCAGTTGCATGTCATATTTTCTCATCTTCATTATCTCTTCTAATTTGCTATTGATTTTAATCTTATTTCTAACCAAACAGTTGTCTGGCTGTATACAAAAATAGCTGACTTAGGAAATTACTCCTACTCCAGTACTCAATATCATATTTAATATAATAATATTTATGTTAACTGATGTACATGAGAGATTTTTTTTCTCCTGAAATGGCAATGATGAAAATTTACTTTGTCAAAGGATAACTAATTATTTGGCATTGAAATAAAGAATTAAAAGTCAAGTCAAAAAGCATTTATAAAGTACTTACTATTGCCAGATGCTGTGCTAATGATACAAAGAAAGGCAAAAATAATCCCTGCTCTCAAGGAATTTACAAACTAATAAAGGAGACAGCATGCAAGCATGTTTGAATATATAAACAAGGTATATACAAGATAAATCGGAGGTAATCGTAGAAGAAAAGCATTAGCATTAAAGGAAACTAAGAAAGATTTCTTAAAGAAATTGGAATTTTAACTGAGACATGAAAGAAGACAAGGAATCCAGGAGCTGGAGAGATTTCCAGGGATGGGAGAAAGCCAAGGACAATGCACTGAGTAGAGAGATCAAGAGTTTTGTGTGAGGAACAGTGAGGACAGTGTCACTGGGCTGTAGAGTACTTGGAAGAAAATAAGGTTTGAGATACTAGAAATGAAGATGAATGGCTTCAAAAGCCAGAAAAAGAATAGTATCTTTGATACTGAAGGAAATAGGGAGCCACTAGAGTTTATTAAATGGGGAGGGGTTGAATAATATGGTTAGACCTGTGCTTTAGTAAGATCACTTTGATAGGTGAATGGGAAAAGACTTGCAACAAAGAGACTATTGCAATAGTCCAGGTGTGAGGTGATGAGTATCTAACCAGAGTAGTGGCAGTTTAAGAAGAGCAAAGGGAGATTATGGGTGAAATATTATAAAAATAGAATCGACAGAACCTAGCAGCAGATTGCATATAGGGGAGAGAGAGAGAGAGAGAGAGAGAGAGAGAGAGAGAGAGAGAGAGAGAGAGAGAGAGAGAAATGAAAAATGACACTGAGTTTGCAACATTAGGTGACAGGAAGGATGGCAGTACCTTCAAAAGTAATAGGGAAATTAAGAAAAGGGGAGGGTTTTAAGTGAAAGATGAGTTCAGTTTGGGAAATTGCTGGTTCAAAATTTCCTAGTTAGCGTGTCAAAATGACCTAACTGGTATGAAATAAAAATAGGGACTTTCCCTAAAGTTCTGACTCCTGACATGTTTAACCTGTCCCATTATGTGTAACCTGCCCATATATGATTTCTTTTTATCTCACCTTTCCCTCCTTTCTATCTGACTATCTTTTTCAACTGGAAGTTTGTCTTGAACATAAGTGAACTTCCCTATATGATAAGGACTTCTGGCCATTGTACATTGTGATACTTCACTGGCTGCTCCTTTTTCCCTCTCTTTATTACCTCAGTCAAATAATAAAAGTAAAATTTGAATACATTAAGGATCTGTGACTTAATCCTTGTGGATTAATCTACTCCCTTCTCACACAGATCCAACCCCTCTATGTCTTAGTATAATACACTTGATCACCTGGTGACCAACCATCTTAAGATGAACTTGGTGAGTTCTCTGACGACAGATGTACAGACCATCATTGGGCCTGTACATGAATTCTTTTCCTCTTTGTGGGACTTACCAAAGCTTATGCTTTGAACTCTAAGGTGTGGCTGAGGAATGATAATAATAATAATAATAACAATGACAATAAAAGGTTATATTTATATAGTGCTCAAAGTTTATAAATTACACTCCCTCCCATAATCTCATTGGATTCTTACCACAAAATTGTGAAGTATTGTTAGTCTTATTTTATAGATGAGGAAACTGTGACTTAGAAGGCTTAAATGACTAATTCAAAGTTACACACTTATTAAGTGTTTGAAAAGGGACTCAAAGTTAGGTTTTTTCCCTTGAAACCCATTCAATTTAATTCAATTCAACAAACCATTTCTTCAGTGAATTCTATATGCAAAGAACTATTCTATGTGTATATGTGGAGGGGAGAAAGATGAAGAAGAACACAAGTCTGTCCTCAAAGAGTAAACTCTATGGGATCCAGCAGGACATAAAGATTCAGTGGAAGAAATGATATCTGGGATTGGTACAAAACTTCACATATTATCTCCTTTAAGTACCAGAGCAACCCTGTAAAACAGATGCAATAGGAAATGTTACCCCCATTTTACAGATAACAGAACAGAGAAGTTAAGTGACTTATTCACAGTCACTCTATTAGGAAATGTCTAAGGGAGGATGTGAGCACAGGTCTCTTGACATCAAGTTTAGCACCTTACTCAGCATACTACCTCTCAGGTATAAGCTTCCCTGGGGGAGGGTGGAGTGAGGGGGGAAGGGATTCATTTCATTTGAGGAAATTACAAAAGAAATCATGGAAGAGATGGCACCTGAGTTGGAGGCAGAGACTGTAACATGCAAAAGTAGAAGTAAAAAATTCAATCCAAGCAGAAACATAGAAATCATAGAGACCAAAATAAATATAGGGGCAGGTAAGTTGAGTTTGGCTGCAACACATGGTAAATGAATATAAGAAGACAAAATTGGAAAGATAGACTGAAACTAGATTCCTCGTATAAGAAGTTTTATTTTATCATACAGCCAATTAGGAATCAAGGAAGTTTTTTGAGGAGAGGAATAAGGCATGGTCACAGGGAAATATTAGGGAGATTATATAGGCAATAGAATTAAAATAAAGCAGGAAGTATACAGACAGGTAGAGTGGTAGACCAATTAGGAAGCTAGTATAATAGTACAGATGAGAGGTGATAAAGACCTGAACTAGGGTAGTGCTAATGGGAGTAGAGAAGAGTGAATGGTAGTAAGGGATTGTTAGAAGGTAGAATTAACAGAGCTTCCCAAATGATTGGACTGGGGTTGTATTAGTTGGGAAGAGGGAATGAATGAGGGAACAGAGTGAAAGGTGACTCAGGTTGGGTGCTTGGCAAACCAGGAGCTACCATCAATAGAGCAAGGGACCTAAATGGGGAAAAGCAGAAAGGAAGAGGATGAGTTCAGTTTTGGATAGGCTGTTTGAGATGCAAATGGCAGCTCAAGATAGAGATATCAAGCAAATAATGGGAATAAATATCAGACTAGAGCTGAGAGTGGAGATTCTAATTTGGGAATCATCTGCTGTGATAGAAATGATAAAGAAAGCCAAGGGAGTGGAGCTGATTCTCAGTGGAGAAAGTGTCCTCTTCCTAATATGCCACATTCCAAAGGTCTAAACCCTACCCTCTACAGCAGTAACCCCAGCAATTTCCATTAAGGGCACGGGCTCCTCCTAGGTGTGTCACGGAATTTTAAAAGGCTGAGAAGTACAAATTAATTGCAGAAAGGAAATAATGAAACAAAGGTGTTATTTACATTCAAAATAAGGCAAAAGACTATTTAACTGAAGAACATGAGTATGTCCAGTTCACATCTATAATGTTTTAAATAATGTTTGTTTTACATTTTGCACTTCATCTTTCAATTGTCTTTCGAATAAAAATGTCTGATTCTAAGCAACATATAAGGCTACCCATACATAGACAGTCCCAACTTACACAGGAGTTATTATCGCTAAGTTGGTTGTCTGGAATTCAGAAGTCCTTTTCCCACAGAAAACAATGTTCAGCCACTACATATACTGTGCCTGAAGCATGGGTCTAATAGTCTTCAGGTACACTTAACCACCATTTATGAATATTGCTATAAGAAAAGATATTCTGGATTATACATGGAGATGTCAGAAACCTTGGGCAAATGACTGTGACACAGGATCAGAGAGTGCCTGGAGGAGACTGAAGTGAAACAAGAGTGCAAAGGTAGGAAGGAGCTGAGATAATAAGGAGTTAACCTTCTAAACAGAGGGCTTAATATTTGATCCTGGAGGTGATAGGGAGCCACAGGCTATCTTTTAGTAAGGAAAGCTGGGGCAGGGAGGACATGATACTCCAGCACATTGTTGTTGTTTGGTTGTTCAATTGTGTCCAACTCTGTGTGATCCTGTGGATTGTAGCACATGAACACTGTCCGTGAGATTTTCTTGACAAAGATGCTGGAGTCATTTGCCATTTTCTTTTCCAGTAGATTAAGGCAAACTGAGGCTAAATGACTTACCCAAAGTCACACAGTAGTGTCTGAGGCCGAATTTGAACTCAGGACTTCCTGACTCCAAGTCCAGAGTTCTATCCACTAAGCCACCCAGCTGCTCCAGCCCATAGTAGGTACTTAATATATGTTTGTTGATTGATTAATTGGCATGGCATTTTGCCTGTGTTACACTAATGTTCTCCTACTTTGAGAGTTGTATAAGAGATTTGGAAATGTCCATTCTTTGTATTACCCTCATCATAAACCCAGAGCAGTTGGTGACTTGGCCTCAAGTCTACATGCAGGATTGGTACTTGATCTAAATGTGTTCCTGTCAGGGATCTGTAAGGATGCAGAGGGCCACAGACAGTTCACGAGATCTCACTGAAGGGCTGAGGCCCCTCTCGGATGCTGGCCTGTGTGCAGATTGCCTGGTTCGGTCCTCCATTCCATATATCTCTAACTTCCCTAGTTACTCATTAGTCATTGACAGTCTATTTGTGATTGGTAGTTGGTAAGTGCACAGACTGTGCATGCACTGTCCTTGAGCACAGCATGGGCTATACGTCATTGTAACTTGAGAAAGAGTTCTTGTTATTTTACTATAGAAGTAAGTGCTTTGCTAAAAATAAATGGAGTCGCTTCCATCTTGTCTCCCGCCTCATCAATGCGTATTCGAGATAGAAGATCAAGCTGGTCTTGATCCTTCGGGTGATTGGGAAATCCTAGGTCCTAGGTAGGCTCTGTAGCCTAGTGAACTGGTTGTGCACAGCATATTCCACGAAATAACCTTGCTCTGACCGTTGGCACAGCAGCCTCAAGCACAAGTTACCTGTCTCTACCTCAACCCCTTCTAGTACCTTATCTCCTTAATTTTTTTTTCTTTTAGCATGGGAAGGAGGTTGAGACAGAAAAGTCCTCAGAAGGCACATCACACAACAAGAGGGTGAATCCTCTTAAAGATCCTACAAGATTGGAAGTGCAGAGAACATCTGGGTCAACTGGTGACTGATTGCCCAGGTACTTTTTTTCCAGGGCTAGAGCAAACCAGGGCATTTAGGGGATCAGACAAAAGAATATTGATTAGACCAGACTTTAGGCTTTTAGCAGTGTAGCATGGGATGAGACTCTAAGTATCAAGGTCCCACAACCTGGAAAGAGTAGTTATTGTCAGCACCTGAATAATAAGACTCCTGTGTCTGTCTCCATTTGGGTCTTACTGGTGTTAATCATGAGGAATTAATAGGTCTTAATGTTGGTCTAGGGTTTTGGCTTGTGTTGCTTTAGAACCCAGACAACATATGTCATAGAAGGAATGAGCAAAGAGGAAGCTATGCCTTGAGGCAGCTACATGGTTCAGTGTATAGAATGCTGGAATCAGGAAGACCTGAGTTCAAAATCTGCCTCAGATACTATTTGTGTAACCATGGACAAGTCATTTAACCTCTATCTGCCTCAGTTTCCTCAACTGTAAAATGGTGATAGTGACAGCACTTGTCTCACAGGGTTTTTATAGGAACTAAATGAGATACTATTTGTAAAGCCCTTAGCACAGCGCCTGGTGCACGGTAGGTGCTACATAAATGCTTCTTCCCTTTCCCCTAGATTCAGTCCACAGCAGGTTTTCTGATTATACCAGCTGAGTTATTCCCACTCCTTCCACCCTAATAGAGATCTCCCCTGCAGCAGACACCAGGGCCTGCCTTTGTACAGCACCTCCACTTGCAACAGAAGCTGATGTCATCTTTGTACATTTTCCTTAACACTCAGTATATCCAGAGCACCTGGTTTTTGAGATTCTTAGAAGTGCTTTGATATTATAGAAATGACATCTTGAATGAGGCAGCTAGGTGGTGAAGGGGATAGAGTGTCTGACCTAGTGTCAGGAAGACGTGTCTTCTTGAGTTCAAATCTAGCCTCAGACACTTACTAGCTGTGTGACCCTGGGTAAGTCACTCAACCCTGTTTGTTTCAGTTTCCTCATTTTTTAAATCCGCTAGATAAAGAAATGGCAAACCACTCCAGTGTCTTTGCCAAGAAAACCCCAAATGGTGTCACAAAGGGTCAGACACAACTGAAAATGACTGAACAACAAAAGGAGGTCACAAATACATGGTAGAGGGAGCAGACCTAGGCAGCAGCTAGTCTGGCAAAGATCTGAGCAAGCTAGACATCAATCAACAATGGGATGTGACTGCTAATGGAAGAAAGGACTGATCAGAGGCTAAGGCTGTGCATTTGGTAATCCTATTGTTCTCAGACCTGGTAAGACCACATCCAAAGTATTTTCTGTTGTGTGTCACATTTAGGGGCAGTGAGGTAGCACAGTGAATAGAATACTGGACCTGAAGTCAGGAAGACCTGAGTTCAGATGTGGCTTCTGATACCTACCAGGTGTGTGAATGAGTCTAGGTCAAGTGGCCTCTCTCTGCCTCAGTTTCCTATATGTAAAATAATGAAAATAGCAGAATCTACCTCCCAAGGTTGTTGTAAGGATAAAATGAGATAATATTTGTAAAGTGCTTTTTAAACCTTAATATGCCACATAATTGCTAAGTTACATAAATTGATAAGCTAGAGAACATTCAGAGGAGAGAGAGCAGGGTGGTACCAGGTCTTGAGATAAGATTATATGAGCATTATTTGAAAGAACCAGTGACATTCACTCTGAGGAAGACAAGACTTCGAGTGGCAAAAAGGACAAGGAAGGAAAAGTCCATGATAGCTTTCTTCACGTATTTGAAAGAATGACATGTTGAAGATGGATTGGGCCTTTTCTGCTTCATCTCCAAGAGCAGAATCAGGAGTGGTGGATGAAAGTTTCCAAGAGGCAGATTTCAGCTCCATGTATGGGAAAGCTTCCCAACAATTAGAACAATCCTAAAGTGAAATGGGCTGCCTTGAGAGATAGTGGATTTCCTCCTCCATCTTCCATTCCTACCCCGAGTCCCAATCTGTCCCTCACTAAAGATCTTCAAACAAAGGATAAGTGACCACTTGCTTGGTGTGTTATGAAAGAGATTTTTTTTTAGGCAAAGGTTGAAGTAGCTGAGCTCTGAGAGCCTCCTCCAATCCCAAAATTCTGTGACCTTATCAATCATTACTACAAACCTGTGTTGAAGAGTAGTGTTGAATTCCTGTTAAAGGAAAAAAATTCATTGAACATTCCACCTTACAGTCTGGATCCCTCAAGATCATAAGCAATATACCTGGAAGTCAAAAACTTAGTGGGATGAACCAATTGTCTGGACAGAAATGGAAACATAAATTTTAAAACAGATATTTTAGGCACTTACTAGGTTCTATGACTCTGCGGATTGGCACCTTTATCATAAACCAGGGATGTGAGTGAATAAATTAACATCTTACTGCTACCTTCATTTCATTTGCTCATTCTACTGAGCAAATGTCCTAAGATCCTGTCATTGTAAATCCTGTAACATATGCCAATGTATGCAGCCAATAGTGGCAGAGAAGAAGCTACCAACTAGGGAAACAAGGCTCTCTATTACCCCATTGTCACTGCATTGACACCATCTCACAAATTTAGGTAAAGCTATGTTAGAATGAGTGGTTGGTTCTGCAGGATAAATCTTATAAAAAATTCTAAATGGGTGTTTCAGTGAAGGTTACAGGGGGTTTCACAATTTTATGGCAGTTTGTTCATAATTAGCAATGATGTTATTGCCAAATGATCTTGGTCAGGGTGACTTTAAGCACTGAATGCCTGTAATCAGAAGAGAATTTTGTATTTTGACAGAACTCCCTGATTTTCATCTTTATTACCCTTTTATAGCATATACCTCCCCAGTCAAATCCTGCAAAGTACCTTCAAAGAGATACCAACATTTGCTTTTTTGTGGGCTGATGACACAAAGTGAAAAGTAAAAACCCACTCCTAGCCCAGGTTCTGCCTGTGGCACTAAGGTACCATGGATGTTTGTAAAGACCTTTTCCAATCCCTTCTGTTTCTGGTCCCTCGTCAGATTAAGTACAGAGTGAGGTCTCCATAGAAATCTCTTTTATTAGCTGACAAAATCATTACAAATACCTGAAATCACAGGAATTCAAGGGAGTAGAAAGAGCCTGGGTTAGTCATGGGATTGAACTCACAGATAGACTCTAGTAATAGCAGGGGCAAACTTCCTTCCTCTTCTCTTCCTTTCTGGTGCTGCCTAGGATCTTGGCAGGAATAGATGGAGCCCAGTGTTCAGATCCAGAGAGATGAGGATGGAATGAAATATGTTCTGCTTTTTTTTTTTAACTCCTTATCATTACTTCCTCACTCCGGGACTTGGGCGAAGCTCCCAGGTCCTCTTTGGGCCTTAAAAAGTATTTATTTAGATCATACCTGTTAAAAATCTAAGCAAACAAGAGAAATAAATAGATACAGAGAATGCTGAGAAAAGTTTCTAGCCATCCCCATCCCAGAACCTTTGAAAAGGCTCCTTGACAAGCCTATTCAAGAATTCTCCATCAAAGCTTAAGTATATTTTAAATTGTGGTGCGTGTGCTCAATCCTTCAGGCCAGATGTTTTTTATCATTCACTATCTGGCAAAGGCATCCACATCAGGGATTTTATCTCATGCACCCTGAATAGTGTCGTGCACATGTTAAAATACCCCTGTGCATTGCTTTATGTGGGTATTGCCAGATGCCAACTAAAACAATGTATTACTGAAATTGAGAGGCCTTTTCAGAGGGCTGATAAAGAATACCCTGTGGCCGAGTGTTTGAATGTATTCCACCAAGATGTTTCCACTCTAAACTTAATTAGAATTGGGAAAGTCACATTATCACGGAGAAATGGGTGAAGAAAAATGCTGGTTCATCTCCCATTCATCCTCCCCCTTTAAATTTTCCTTGCTTTCCCTATTTTGAAGATGAAACAGATGAAAAGATGATCTTCAGGGCCTTCCTCCTTTTATTTTTCGGTGTCTAAATCTTATAAATTCACTTTAATCATTTTCCATCTAAATGTTGTCATGCTTCTATACCTGGCCCATCCCAGAGCTATCACTGGCTTCCACATTATCTTGAATGGTACCTAACTTAAATGGGCCACTTCATGTTGACACGTATGTTAGAGATCATCATAAATGTCACCGAACATTGATTCGGAGCATTTGTGATATGGTTTTAGTCCTTTGGGTGACAGCCACTATGTAAGTATTTAATATTGTTATAGTTCAAGGGGCAGCTGGGTGGCGCAGTGGATAGAGCGTCGGCCCTAAAGTCAGGAGGAACTGAGTTCAAACTGGCCTCAGACCAAACACTTGACACTTACTAGCTGGGTTGGCCCTGGGCAAGTCACTTAACCCCAATTGCCTAAAAAAACAAAACAAAACAAAAAATTGTTACAGTTCAGTGATTTGTGAAGCCTAAGGTAATAATCAAATCAAACACAATTTCTGGTGTATGATTGACATTGAGCTCAGTAGGCTTTCCCAAGACCACAAAAACAATACATTTCATCTTATTTTTCAGTAGCTTCCTTTGGTTCGTTTTCCCCCCTCCTACATTACTCTGACTTGTGGCAAAGACAAGTCATGAAAAGGAAACAAATGAAAGTCCCTATTCACACACACTATTTAACCCTAGTGCTTTGAGAATGCCTTGGAGAATGCCAGACAGGGCAAGGAAAGTTAAGGTAGACAAGGCCAAAGGAGCTGAAGTCTAAGTGTGGTATAAAGTTTCTTGTTATTTTAACTTCCTCAGAAACAGAGAGTATAAATCTCTTAATAAAGTTGGTTTTCCAGGGACATTCTAAAGCAAAGGAATCTCATTCTTTTGGTGTCCTGCTTCCCCTTGGCTGTCTGATGAAGCTATGGACCCCTTCACAGAACAATATTTTTAAGTGCATAAAATAAAATACATAAGGGAAACTACATTGAAACATAGTTATCAGACTATATCACCACTTGTTCAGTCATTTCTGACTCTCCATGATCCCATTTGGGGTTTTCTTGGCAAAGATAATAGAATGCTTTACCATTTCCTTCTCCAGCTCATTTTACTCATGAGGAAACTGAGGCCAACAGGGTTAAGTGAGTTGCCCGGGGTCACACAGCTAATAAGAGTCCAAGGCCTGATTTGAACTCAGGTCTCCTGACTCCATGCCTAGCACTCTATCCACTGATCCCCCTAACTTCCCATCAGCATACACACACACACACACACACACACACAAATGTTAAGAAGCCCAATTCTAAGGCAAACAATTGTGAAAGCTTTGGAGCTGCCAAAAGAGGGGTAGACTATCTCAGACCACCTCCGACATTTCCTAAAATAACACAAAAAGTAAATATATTTTACTATTCTAGACACCAGTAACAGGGTCAGAGAGTGTGGTAGGCTTTAATGATCATTGGTCCTGAAACCAGAGGAGCTGGTTTTAAATCCAACCTCTAATAATTAACTATATGTGTGACCTTGGGCAAGTCACTCTTCCTGGGCCTGAATATCTTCATCTGTAAAATGAGGGTGGTTAGACTGCTGTCCCTTCCTGCTCTTGATTTATGAACCCGTGTTCAAATCTTAGCTTTGCTAATGTGTGATGTTGGTTGAGTCACTTACCTTCAGTTTCCTCATCTATAAAAGAATATTTATTAAAGTAAATAGTTTTGAAATTCTTACCAGCTCTAAATCCTTAAAAAAGCTATTAAAACTTCCTCATAGCTAATTTTATGTTAAATTACCCGTTCTACTTCTAATCTTGTTCTGGTTTGGAATTTATCACATGGGACTCATGAACATAAGCTGACTGTCTTTAGAATGTCTAATATCTACAACCAAGATGCAGTACCCTGTACTGATAGTCATTTGGAGCACATTTAAATGACACTGGACTCTTTGATCTGAAAAACAAGTTAGACATTAAAGTAGTAGTAATAATAGTAGTAATGATAGTATCTATCCGAACTCCATTGAAGATGAGAGGGATTTTTCAGTAATAGGTGACCTTTATATGGAGCTTTGAAATTTTCAAAGAACTTTGCTCATAATAATATCTCATAAGAGCTTTTTTAGAAACTTTATGGTAGAATTTTAGTGATTCTCTACTCATAATCTCAGGAAAAAACTGGATTGAAAAAACTAAACTTTTTTGGTATTGTTTTAGGCATTTTATTAGTAGTTGTATCACCAGCACTTAGCCAAGTTTCTGGCGCATAATCAGCACTAAATGCTGTTGACTGACTGACTTTAGTTTTTTGTTTATGAAACAACTGAACTTTCACGCATGCAAAGGGAAAAAAATCAATTTAAGGAAAAAAACAAATTACTTTTAAAAGTTTAATCTTAAATATTCAGGCCCCTCAGAACTTCAAGAAGACTCTTCATTCCTCCCTTCCCCTTTTTTTGGCACTATTTTACAGTTAAAAGTATCTGAGTATTAAGGGGCAAAAGCGTTTTTATACCTAAATAAGCAAAGGAATTATTTGGTCCATTCAACAAACAATGCATGCATGCATTTGTTCATCAAACTTTTTTTTTAAGTGAATCCCTAGGATCCACAAGGCAACAAAGTGGGAGCTAATAGGAATAAACATAAGTAACTCATGGTCTCAGCCATCAAGGTTCTTACAATCTAGTGATTCATTTCACTTGGTGTGGACACAGCCTAAATACTTTAGGGCTCCATTAGATAGCTACATGAATAGCTATACACCCACAGGAAGCAACAATTTATGTCAATCTTGTCATAAAAAATGTAGAATTAATTTTTTTTCCAATGTAGATGAGGGAGTGGCTCACATGGTGAGGGAGTCAGAGTAAGCTGGTGACTGTAGAAAGAGTGTGGCATTTATTCACAGGATAGATAAATTGTTTAAAAGAAACCGTCAAAGAAATCATTGTGAGTTCGTGTTTTGCAGGGATCCCAGGGTTGGGGACAATTTTGCCCCCACTTCCCGCCTACAACTCACTCATCTCACCACTCCCCCCAAACTTTCATGGTTGCTTTCATTCCCTTTTAGTCGCTAGTAGTAGTTAACTTTAATAATGAAAACTAAAACAAAGCTAATAATCACTTCTTAGAATATTGTGTAACACCTCATAAAACTGATTGTTTTAGGCATCTAGCCACAGCCTGGGAGATTGGTCCCCTTATTCTGCTTAGAGTTATTTCTTAGGGATTTTAATTTGGGCTCTTTCAAAGCCCAGTGTTCATCATTTTTTTTCTTTTTTACACTCTCTGATCCCTCCCCAGTCTTTGAAGTTTTCTCCTCCTCCTCCTCCTTCTCCTTCTTCTTCCTCTTCCTCCTCCTCCTTTCTCCTCCTCCTCCTCCTCCTCTTCCTCCTCCTCCTCCTCCTCCTCCTCCTCCTCTTCCTCCCTCCTCCTCCTCCTCCTCCTCCTCCTTCTCCTTCTCCTCCTTTCTTCTCCTCCTCCTCCTTCTCCTTCTTCTTCTTCTTCTTCCTCCTCCTCCTCCTCCTTCTCCTTCTCCTCCTCCTTTCTTCTCCTCCTCCTCATCTTCCTTCTCCTTCTTTCTTCTCTTCCTCTTCCTCCTTCTCCTTCTCCTCCTCCTCCTCCTCCTCCTTCTTCTCCTTCTCTTTCTTCTTTCTTCTTCTTCTTCTTCTTCTTCTTCTTCTTCTTCTTCTTTCTTCTTCTTCTTCTTCTTCTTCTTCTTCTTCTTCTTCTTCTTCTTCTTCTTCTTCTTCCTCTCTCCTCCTCCTCCTCCTTTCTCTCCTCCTCCTCCTCCTTCTTCTTCATCTTTAAATTAGTTGGTTGGTCTCTATACACCAGGGGTCTCCCTCAGAGAGGGCATTTTGCCAAAAGAAGGAAGTGAAGCTTTTGTTTGGACTTTCCCTATAAATGATTTTCTTTCTTTTCTCTCCACTCCATCAACCTTTTCCCTTATGTGTGTGTGTGTGTGTGTGTGTGTGTGTGTGTGTGTGTGTGTGTGTATTGGTTTCTCCAACTATTTGAAATATGAGCTATGTGAAGCAAACAGTGAATCAGATCAGAGGATCCTAGTAGGCTTCTTTGCTGACTGGTTAGGATTAGATCATGATTTGATACATTGTCTTTTCCCAGAAAGCCCAAGGCAAGCTGTTCACCAAGATCAATTTACTGAAGAAGCACTTGCATAGACTTGTTGTTGTTGTTGTTGTTGAAAGTAGGCACTTAATAAATGCCTGTTAAATTAAATTGTGAAAGTAATACTCAAACTTACATAACTCACTTGTTTTCTCCTTCTGGTTAGTTATGATAGCATTTTCCAGGACTCAAAGGTGAAACAATCAAAATCGTGATACAATGATCTCAAATATAACTTAAAAAAGCCTAAAGGCAATATTGACTCCTCTCCCCACCACGGTATGTACCTGTGTAAGGGGGGACTTAGACAGAGGGTATAAATAACATTGTCAGTTTAAAATACCCCATAGGTTATGTGATGGATAAGAATCTGTGCTAAAAGTAAGCAAGTTAGATATACTAATTACCTATTAAATGAATTTTTTTATAATAGTCACAATGCAAATCTATATAATGCAAGTGATATGATTGATTCAATTCAATTCATCAAGCAAGTAAAGGCTTACTAGGTTCAAGGGACTGTGCTAGACTCTAGGGATAAAAGGGCAGAAACAACCCTAGAAATAAATCAGCCTCTGCCCTTAAGGAATTTTCATTAAGCTCGTTGATATTTCTACCTTCATTAGGGGCTCTAAGCATTTCATATAGTGCTAAGAATAATAATTAGCTGTGGGAACAAATAACTACAAATATAGTTTATCACTCTGACAAACTCAAGAAAAAAGACCCTTTTAATTTTTGTGTATTTAGTTCTACTGCTGGAACAAAACACCCCACGGTTGCATTGTGCAGATAAACCTCCACCATAAAAAGGTGAAAACCCTGCTTTTCCTCTTCCACGCATATATTAGAATTAATATGATCTGTTATCCCCATGAACAATGTCTCAATGTCTGAGGAAATATTTCAGAGATTAAATGTAAATTAAAATAAGCCAATTGTTGTCGAGTCATTTTTCAGTCTTGTCAGACTCTTCATGACACCATTTGGGGTTTTCTTGGCAGAGATACTGGAGTAGTTTGCCATTTCCTTCTCCAGTTCATTTTACAGATGAGAAAACTGAGGCAAATAAGGTTAAGTGACTTGCTTAGGGTCACACAGCTAGTACATATCTGAAGCCAGATTTGAACTCAGAAAGATGAATCTTCCTGACTCTAGGCCCAGCACTCCATCTACTGTGCCACAGTGAGCCAGATTATTCCCCAAACTTGAACAAAAATATACTTTCAGTATTAATATTTCCAAACTTCAGTCTAAAATCAGAATGTATTGAACTCATCTCAATAAAGACAATTATGAAGTGCCTTCCATTTGTCAGGCACCAGGTTAGACACTGGGCGTAGAAAGAAAAAACAGAACAAAACACAGTCACTGTCATCTAGATGTTTAGCGTCATGTAAATCATACATAGACTTGTGACTGAAATTTCCCCCCTTTTTCACAGAAATTTGCTGTCATATCAATATATATTATGAAGATCAGATTCAGAATATTGCCCACTGAAGTTAGTTCAAACAAAAAAGGTATGCTATGATGAAATGTGCAAACCAGGAAAAACATGAGGGGGTGTGGAAAGGAAAAAAAAAGTTTGTGATACAAGGGATGTGGAAGCTAAGAGAAATGCCACATAATTAAGGGAAAATGCTGATGGCAGAGGAGTGTACAGGGTAATAAATGTCTTCTAGGAGTGATGAAATGCCAAAGCGAAACCAAGGCCTTGCCTTGTCAGATGGGCTCCAGTGTTCCCAATGTCCCTGTTCCCCACACAATAAAACGAAAGCCATTTCAACCAACCACAAAACAAATAAAAGGAGAGCTTCTCTTGCCTTGTGAGAGTGTTACAGCTCCGAGCCAAAGGCATCCCCAGATTCTCTCTTACTGTTGCTCCGGGGTTGGGACTTAAACTGGATGAGTGTTTGAGGAGTGGATCTATGAGGTGACTAATGCTCCCAGGGAGAAGCCTGCGTGAAAAAGGAGTGTTCGCCATGATACTCGAGCCAAATGCTCACCATGGCTTTCACTTTTTTTGTCTTAAAATCTTCCCCGTCTTGACTTACACTGATGTGTTTTTCTGTGCATCTGATGTTTGGAAGTGTAGTTGGATTCTACCGCATTTCAGCAGGGACTGAGGAAGCACACAGATCTTTGGTACAATGGAAAGAATGCTAGATTTGGACCTGCGTTCAAATCTTTCCTGTCACTTACTGTCTGTGCAATCTAACCTCTCTCTTAGCTTCCTAATCTTCGAAGTTATTAGATTGGACTAGGTGGCATCTAAGTCTCTTCTGACTCAAAATCTACAATGTGGTTATCCTATACAAATACTTAAAAGTTGGCCTAAAAAGTTTTTTAACATGCTTAGCATCTTCTGGAAGACTCATACTTTATCAGCATATATTTTTAGAATGGTTTACTCATAGCTTCTCTATATGGCCAAATACACACTTGGGCATCTAAAGTTTCTTGCCTTGCTCCAAAGAGCTAATGTAAATAGAGAATCATTCTCTGTCTCTGGTTCGTTGATCCTCCAACATTTTACAGTTGGAAATGTTGAAACCTTCTAAGAAAATTGTAAGAAATGGGGGCAGCTGGGTGGTACAGTAGATAGAGCACTCACTAGCCCTGGACTCAGGAGGACCTGAGTTCAAATTTGGCCTCAGACATATTAACACTTACTAGTTTTGTGACCCTGGGCAAGACACTTAACCCCATTGCCTAACTACAAACAAAAAAAAAATTATAAGAAATGCCATTTTCAATGTTTATTTGATTTCTTACTAACTGCCCCCACTAAGAAAGAGCACCAAACCAATTCTGAACTATTCCCCTTCCTTCTCAAGTCACCTGAAAACACATTTCCCACTCTCTTTCTATACGCTAGATTAAGAAAAAAAAATCTAAGGGGATTTCACTGGTAGATAGTACTCACAGAGGATGAAATTATTCCTGCCAATATAGGTTAGAATCTTCTCTGTCACTTTAGAGTTTAGATAATTACCTGTAGCACTGAGAAATATGTGCATGTAGCATATATGTATGTATATTTATAACAGTATATATGTATGTACATATATACTAAGGATATATGTATTATGAATATATGTGTATGTGAATATATATATATATATATATAGTTATAATTGGTGTCTTTATAGCATGCTATGAGGCATGTCAAGCTCTATAGCATGTCAAGACTACAACTTTTGTAACTCTGCAGAGGGAAGAAGCCAAAGCAGGAAAAAAAAATGCCCGTGTTTATGACTACAACATGATTCTTGGTAAGGAAGGCAGTTTGAACTTGTTTATACTGTTCGCTTAGCTGACAAGCCTCCAACAGTCAAGTCAAAATGCAAAAAGTGGTGAAATACCTATTAGTCATCTTCTATAGGTGAATGGAATGTGCCGAAGAACACAGCATGTGAAAGCAAATCTAATGTCCTTAAGCTGATTTCATCTCACACAAGATGTATCGATACCAGCACTAGGAGGAAGTTTCCCATACTGAATTTGAAAACACCAAACAACTGGTTTTTTGAAATCGTACTTTTCATTGAAGCATCTAAAGTGATTAAAACATCATTCCTTCATGCTTTTTCTAGTGTTATAACAATAATATGTGAGTCACAGGCATGGTCCAGTAATTCTCCAACCACAGCGAGGTAGGTCAGCATGAGTTGTTGCAATGTTCAAAAGTACCTTGAAAGATTCAGAACTAAAAGTTTTCTGTCAATGAAAATTGCTAGTAAAAACCATAGTTATTGGGCATTTTAAAAAGGGATTGCATTTATTCAATTTTGTCTCTGAGGGTGAGCCCTCAGAGGGACAGGGCCTTGACCCAATTTCATTGATGTGGAGAAGCCCTGGATGCTGAAGGAGATTTGCCCCTTCTCCACAAGAGATTAGTTGCCTTAGAGCACTGGGATGTTCTGTAATTGCCCAGGTTCACACACCCAGGAGATCTTAGAGATGGCCTTGGACCCAGATTTTCTTGGCTACAAGGCAACTCTCTATCCACTATGTCACAGCTGCACACCATATAACACTTAATCTCCAAATAGACACATGACTTGAATTAAAGGTCAGATCATTAAAAAAAAATCAGAAGAAATCAAGATCAGATACCATTTACAGCTATGACTAGGAGGATAATAATTAAGCAAACAAAAGTTACAAGTAATCATAAAAGATAAAACAGACAATTTCAACCCACAAAATTTAAAAGCCTTTGAAGGAATAAAATCAACGAAGATAGGAGAACAAAAAGCATGGGAAAATATGTGTATCAAATATCACCAATTAAGGACTTATATTCAAATTACGTAGGTAATTAATACAAATATATAACTAATATATAACAATAAGACCAATGCCCCACAAAGACACCAAAAGAAGAAATGTAAATTATTGATGACTGCTTGAAGACATGCTCCAAATCATTATAGCAAAAGACATAAATTTCAGTGACTCTGAGGTTTCATACACCTTGCAAATTATTAAAAATTATTTAAAAATGTGAATGGTAAAATATCTGAGGGTTTGTGAGAAGACAGGCAGAGTAATATACCATTGGTAGAGCTGTGTTTTGGGCCAGTCTTCCTAGATACTAATTTGGAATTATACAGCTAAAGCAATCAAATTCTTTATACCTCTTGGCCCAGAGATAACCTGACTGAGCGTATACCCAAGGAGGACAAAATGAAAAACAAAAGCCCAATACATACTAAATTTTTACAACAAAGCTCTTTATGGCAGCAAAGAACAGGAAACAAATTGGTTGCTCATTGAAGATAATTGTAAAAGCTATGGTTTGCGAATATAATGGAACATTGTTGAGCAACAAGAAATGACAAATATTAGATATTTGGAGAAACATGAGATAATTTTTATGAACTGATACAGAATAAAATAAGCAGAACTAAGAGCAATATACAGTACTAAAATAACTGCTGCAATGTAGACGAACAGATCACTAAAGAGAAATCAAAATCTGACTAAGGAACAAAGCAATGGAGGTTCCAGAGAATAGAGAATGAAACACGCCTCCCTACTCCTGGTAAAGATATAGGGGACTACTGGAATGGGGTGTGTGTGTGTGTGTATGTGTGTGTGTGTGTGTGTGTGTGTTGTCCAGTTGAGGTGCTATAAATAGATAATTTTGCTTATTTTTCGCTATCAGAACAGAAGGTTCAATCCTAACGAGGGAATTGAAATGACTGTGATGTAAAAACAAAAGTCAATAATGGTAGATTTGTAAAAGAAAAAAAAAAGAAATCATAGATGTTAAAAAATTCTGTCTACTCTTCATCACCTCAAGCTCTTGTCAGAGGATAATCGATATGTATCTGGAAAGGACTTTAAAAGTCTTCTTATCTAACCCCCTATTATATAGAGAAGGAAACTGAAGTTGAGAGGTTGAATGATTTGACCAAGACCACACAGTTGAAAGTAGGTCTAGGTTTATCAGTAGCAAAGGCAGAGTCTGAACCCAGTTTTTCAGATTCCAAATTGCATACTGTTTTTACTGTGCCATATTGTCTCTAGTCTGACATCTATTCTCCTGTTCACACATACACTTCTAAACAGATTTTGTTTACTACCTCTACCTTTATCAATGCCTCCCCCCTCCACTAACTCCTAAACCTCAGAAGAATGCATACTCCTTGAGTTCAAAAAGACTATGTGAAATTTATTTTTATATTTCCAGCCACTTGGCACACAATGCCTTCTGCATGTAAGCCTCCTCATAATTTTTGATAAATGAATCAATGAAGAGAAAAATTGGGGGTCAAAATGATAGCTATCTTCAGGCATTGGAAGGCTGTCATTTGAAAGAGGAATTATATTTGCATTGTAGACAGAGAGAAGGCCTAGCAGAAATGGATGGAAATTTCAGAGAATTGGATTTCAGCTTGACACAAAGAAATTATCATCACAACCAGAGCTAACTGAAAGTAGACTGAGCTGCCTTGGAAGGTAGAAAGTTCTGAATCATCACTGAAATTCTGCATGTGGAGACTGAAAGGTTGTTCATCAAGGATGTTGGTAAGGAAGGTAAGGAATTTTATATAGGTAGGAATTTTAATCAATCAAATGATAACCTTTATTAAGTGCCTGCTATGTTCCAGGCACTGTGCTAAGCACTGAGGATACAAAAAGAGAAAAATGAAAGTCCCTACTCTCATCCTTGAGGTACTTTTTCAGCTTCTCTGAATGATAACATGTATGACCACTTGTCAGGTATGTTACTAAGGGGATTGTCTTTAAGGTATAGTTTGAATTAGTTAGCTAACTGAATTAGTTTCTAACTTCCAGATTCTGTGAGTCTGTGAAATGCCTGGATGAAATCAAAACATACAATTTCTATGACATTCTCTTGATCTACCAATTTAGCATACCATATCAAAAAAAAATGAGGTCAATTTGGCATGACTGGCTCTTAGGTAATTCATGCTGCTTCCTAGTAAACATTCTTTCCTAAGTGCTCACAAACTATTTCTTTAATTACCCCAGTAGAGAATTTTGGCAGGAATACATCCAGTGATGGGAAGCATGTCCCTGTCCTAACTAGGCTCAAAGGATGGAGAGAATAGTGAAGGGAGCCAATAAAATCCATTTTTTTCCAAAGAAAATGTAGAAATTAGGAGCTTATTATCCTGCTTGCCCCAGAGGCTGAGGACAAAGAAGAGTCAGAAGGTATCAAGGGATTTGGGAGTTGGAAACTGGTTCTTCCTATACCTGTGACCCTGAGATTTGCAAAGGAGCTAAAATCAACCAATACAATTCAACCAGAGAAACATGCCTTAAGTATACACTAGGTGTAAGGCACTTGGACACTCCATTAATAGAAAAAAGAATTTAAGTTGATTTGAGTTGAAAATATGAAGCTACTAATCTTAAATCTATTAACATATTTCATAAGCATAGTTAATAAGCACATTTTGTGGCACAGTGACCTGCCTGGTCCTTGCTGCAGGACGAGGTACATAAAGCTGCAATTATTAAATTGAGCAACTTTTAACGTTTGCGCATGATATACAAACTTGGAGCTAACATACACTTAGCCCTTTCTCTCCCACTCAGCAAAATTGTAAAAGCAGTTTCCAGCATATGGAAGCATTTGTACACTGTCAGTTACTCTGGGAAAACAAAAACATGATTTGCAAGTCCTGTCAAATAAAAGATTCACTTCCAAATGCTAGCAAGATGGCCAGAAATGTCCTTTGATGGGGAAGGATCCTGAAGATGTATGTGAGTGTGTATACACACAGATACATGCAAACATATACATAGACATACATATACAAACACATACACATATAACACACATATTCTGAAGATATTTCATATATACAGACACACACATACATGTATGTGTGTATAAAAGTATATCAAAGTACATTTTTCATCATCCTGCTAGCACACACTTATACATATGCATGTATAACATATAAAATTTAGTATATGTTTATAAATACAAATTTACACACACATGCATATATGCTTCATAGGTGTGTGAGTGAACAGAGCTGTATTGAAGGAAGAGCATGTAGCTTATTGTGTCTCCAGAAGTCCTTACTGTTACTTTTGTATGGTCAGCATTAAGGGTTGAACAATCAGCCTTCTCCAGTAACCATATATTCCTATCAAATGAATACCAGACATCATTGACTTGATTTGTGGATGAGATTACACCTGACAAAATAAAAATATTTATCCAGAGTTTTGCTTGTCTATATTTTTGTTATGAGAGGGGTTTTATTGGAGATAATAAGCAGAGTTGGGGGAAAATTGACAGAGTAGAGATGGTAGTGCAAAAAAAATATAGGAAGAAAGAAAAGATTGTCAAATAAACATTTTAAAAATACGCAGATGTTGCAAAATTATAAGGATCAAGATTACTCAAAAGAAGAAATGTGAGAGGATGTTAGCACCCCACATCTATATAGAAGTGGAAGTTTATAGATTACATTTTTTTTTTGCTTTTTCAATTTAATGATTGGCTTGCTGAATTTTTCTTCCTTTTTTTGCTTTTTTTGTTGTTGTTTATTTGATGTTCAAAAAAATACTATCAGCTATATTGGATGGCTATCCAGGAGGAAGAGGCAAACTGGGAAAAACTATGATGATGTGAAAAGCAGAAGACATTAGTAAAAAAAATAATAATTCTCAGAAGATAGCAGAAGGAACTTCAGAAGGGGATACAGACAAGCAGGACAGTGTTGTAACTACCATGCTACATTTAATATTATTATATATACTTAAATAATATTTAATGTTTTAAAAAGAAAACAAACTATACAGTTCCCATTTTCTGGCCTTCTTTTATTTGTAAATGTTCATATTTGTTAATCATGTCTCTAGTTCACATTAAAAAATATATTTTTTTAAAGTATAAGGCAATTTATGTAACTTACCAGCACAGAGTTTAATAGCTAGACTTTTTTAGTGTAAGGATATGACTGGGTTATAGGATCTATGCAAGGCAGAATAAATGAAGCCCTGCATCTTACTGTGCTAACATATGGATGATCTCATGTGTAGGTAGCAGAAATGACAAATACTATTCAAATCAATATATATCTATTGACTGCTGATTATAGGTACAGAAGCCTATGGGTATTGTGTACTTTGCCCATGTAGTTATTCTATGTCCACATGGGTCTCTAAATGTAGCTTGCAGGAAGACAAGAATATATTTCTCTATAGTCTCCCCCTCTCTCTTCCTTCTCCAAGTCTTCAAGGGAGACTGATTTCTGTTAGGAGAGGAAGCAAGAAATTGGGACCAGATATCAGCTGCTCTGTTCTCTGTAAAGAGAGAGGGAACTAGGCTAAAATTATACCTGTCTGCTTTCTTAAATGGTTTTAGTCTAAGCAAAATATTTTTTAGGTTAAAGCTATGCTCTTCATTGGTATCCCTTAATGGAAGAGAAGTATTACAAAATATATAGGATAGCGTGGTCACAATAGTAGTTGTAATAATAGTAGTACTGGTGGTGATGATGGTGGTGATACTAGTAATAGTAGCAGCAATAACAGCTGTACTTGGGGGAAGAAGAGGAGGAGGAAGAGTTGTTACTGCTGCATTTGTTGCTTTTACTTTTTTAATTCATGATCACGTAAGTAGCATAGAAGTAGCTTGGGAGACCATAATGACTACATGGTCATTTATGATTGCAATGACATAAATTTTATCATAGAAAATAAATCTTGCATAATAAAGACTGCAGAACATTTTTTCACAATGCCTCTTATAAGCAGGTTGTTTATCCCGTGGTTAAAATGTTGCTACCTTTAAAAAGAATCATTTTTATTTCCCAATATATCCCTCCACCTTCACTTGATGAGAGATACATTCCTTACAACAAAGAATAAATAAAGAGTAAAAAAAAATAAAGTTTAGGAAATCCAAGCAACATGTCAGCAAGTGTGACATTATGCACAGGGCTCTACACCCATAGTCTCCCACCTGTGCCAAGAAGGGAAGGAAGCACCTTTCCATAGCTCTTCTGTAGGGCCAAATCTTATCGTTGTCCTGGTTGTGCTTTTGTCGCTTAGAATAAGTTCCTGAAATTCCTTTCATGCGTCTCTAAATCCTCACATACACCATTTCTTATAGTGTAGTAATATGCCATTGCAGTCCATCACATTCATGTACAACAAATTGTCTGTTTTAGTTGTTGTTGAGTCTGACTCTTCAAGACCCCATTTTGGGGTTTTCTTGGTAAAGAAATTGGAGTGGTTTGTCATTTCCTTCTCTAGTTCATTTTACAAATAAGAAAACTGAGGCAAGCAGGATTAAATGACTTGCCCAGGACTACACAGCTAGTAAGTGTCTGGGGCACAATTTGAACTCAGGAAGATGTGTCTTCCCAAATCCAGGCCTGGTACTCTGTCCACTGCACCATCTGGTTGCCCTGCAAAAAAATTGTCTAATCATTCCCTAACTGATGGGTTTTTGCTTTGTTCCCAGTTCTTTGCTACAACAAAAAGTTCTGCCACAAATATGTGGGACCTTCCTTTTTATCATTGAATTCCTTGGTGTATAGTCCTAGAAGTGGGAACTGTGAGTGAAAAGGTAGGGACATTCGTGTTACTTTCTTGGCATAATTTTAAATTGCTTTACAAAATGGTTGGATCAATCCCCAGTCTAACAACCGTGTATTAGTAATGTGCTTGTCTTACTACAACCCCTCTCATATTCACTATTCAAATATTGCATGGTCTTTGTCAATTGATACTTGTTTCTTAATGGCATCTCTAAGTTAGACAGAAAAAGAAAAGAAAGAAAAAAAGAGAAATATGTTATCAAGAGTACAAATTGTTAGAGTAGAGCCAAGAGGGTAGAGAAAAGGCAGCAACTTACCTGAGCTCACCCCAAAACCCCCCTAAACACTTATAAATAATGCCATAAAACAATTCCTGAAGCAGCAGAACACACAAAAGTGCAGGATAAAATAATTTTTCCAGTCAAAAGCAACTTAGGTCGGCAGGAAAGGTCTATCCCACCAGGGAGAGACTAGAGCACAGTCCAGGGCAGGCCACACCAGGAAAGACCATCCCCATAAACAAGGAGCAGGCCTTGGGAGTCACTGGATCTGTAGTGTCAGCAGCTACTTCTGGAGCTCTTAGCCCACAGATGGTAAGGAGGTCAGACAACTGATTTGAGATTACAAGGGTCTCTTTGCTGGCACTAGGGACAGGATGCGGTTGCTTTACCCATATTCAGATTGGGGTGAGTTCTAGCTGGCAAACCCAGGGCGAGGAGGAGCACTAGCACACCAGAGCTTGTGGGCAGCAGTGGAGCAGAGACCTTTGTCGTAGTTCCAGGGCAGAAAAGAGTACTTTGGTCACTCACAGAGCAGAGCACAGGCCAGAAGAGTAGTGGACACCTCTCCTTAGATTATACCACCTTGGAAGAAATGAAAACCTACAGGTCCCTGGAAGTATCTCTGAAAACAGCTGCACAAAACCCTTGAACCTTAGAATAGTGCATCCTCTACTCTGCAAGCAGAGCCCCACTTTAACAAAGAGTTAAAAGTCAAGAAATAGATTGGAAAAAGCAAACAACAACAAAAAATTTCTGATCATAGAAAGTTACTGGTAATAAGAAAGCTCAAAACATATACTCAGAAGAAGATAAAGTCAAAACTCCTACAACTAAAGCCTCCAAGAAAAATATGAATTGGTTTCAGGGCATGGAAGGACTCAAAATGGATTTTAAAATCAAGTAACAGAGGTAGAGGAAAAAATTGGGAGGAGAAATGAGAGTGATGCAAGAAAATCATGGAAAAATAGTCAACAGCTTGATAAAGGAGACACATAAAAGTGCTGAAGAAAATAATACATTAAAAAACAGACTAGGCCAAATGGTAAAACAAAACAACACAAAACAAACAAACAACGAGAAGATTGCTTTGAAAAGCAAATTGGCCAAATGGAAATAGAGGCACAAAAATTCACTAAAGAAAAAAAAAACTTCTTAAAAAGTAGAATTGGTCAAATGGAAAAGGATATACAAAAGCTCACTGAAGAAAATAATTCCTTAAAAATTAGAATAGAGCAAATGGAAGCTAATGACTTACAAGAAATCGAGAAACAATAAAACAAAACCAAAAGAATGAAAAAATAGAAGACAATGTGAAATATCTCATTAGAAAAATAACTGACCTGGAAAATAGATCCAGGGGAGATAATTTGAAAATTATTGGACTACTTGAAAGCCATGATCAAAAATAGACCCTAGACATCATCTTTCATGAAATTATCAAGGAAACTGTTCTGATATTCTAGAAACAGAGGGCAAAATAGAAATTGAAAGAATCACTGATCACCTCCTAAAAGAAATCCCAAAATGGAAACTCCTAGGAACATTATAGCCAAATTCCAGAGCTGCCAGGCCAAGTAGAAGACACTGCAAGCAGCCAGGAAGAAACAATTCAAGTACTGTGAAACAACAGTTAGGATAACACAAGATTTAGCAGCTTCTATAATAAAGGTTTGGAGAACTTAATATGATATTCTGGAGGGCAAAGGAGCTTGAATTGCAACCAAGAATCACCTACCCAGCAAAATTGTGAATAATCGTTCTGAGGAAAAAATTGGATATTCAATGAAATACAGCACTTTCAAACATTCTTGACACAAACACCAGAGCTGAATAGAAAATTTGATTTGTAAATACAAGACTGAAGAGAAGCATAAAAAGATGAACAGGAAAGAGAAATCATAAGGGACTTAATAAGGCTAAATTATTTACATTCCTGTATGGGAAGATGATATTTGTAACTCTCTCATTATTAGGGCAGTTAGAAGGAGTACATATAGACAGAGGACACAGTCATGAGTTTAATATGAAGGGATGATATCTAAAAAAAGTAATATTAAGTGGTGAGAGAGGAATGCACTTGGAGAAAGAAAAAGGGAAAGGTAGAAAGGGGTAAATTATCCCCCATAAAAGAGGCAAGAAACATCTTTTACAGTGAAAGGGAAAATGAAGGAAGTAAGAGGGAGTTAGTGAACCTTACTCTCATCAGAATTGGCTCAAAATGAGAATAACAGTGGCAGCTAGGTGGTGCAGTGGATAGAGCACCAGCCCTGGAATCAGGATGACCTGAGTTCAAATCCAGTCTCAGACCAGACACTTGACACTTACTAGCTGTGTGACCCTGGGCAAGTCACTTAACCCCAATTGCCTAAAAGCAAAAAAAAAATGAGAATAACATGCACACTCAATTGAATATAGGAATCTATTAGATAGATAGATAGATAGATAGATAGATAGATAGATAGATAGATAGATAGGAGGGAAAGGAGATTAGAGAAAGGGAGTGTGATAGAAGGGAGAGCAGATTGGTAGTTTGAGGAGGGACAGGGTGAAAGGAGAGAAAGAATGGGATAAACAGAGGGGGAAATAGAGTTGAGGGAAATACATTTAGTAATAGTAACTGTGGGAGAAAACGAAGCAAGTTTCTCTGATAATGGCTTCATGTTTCAAACATATAGAGAACTGAGTAAAATTTATAAAAGCAAAAGTCATTGCCCAATTGATAAATGATCACTATTGATTGAAGAAATGCAAATCAAAACAATTCTGAGGTACTACCTCAACCCTATTAGATTGGTTAATAGGACAGAAAAGGAAAATGACAAATGTTGGAGGGGATGTGGAAAAAATGAGATGTTAATGTATTGTTGGTGGAGTTTTGATCTTATTCAACCATTCTGTAAAGCAATTTGGAACTATGCCCAAAGGGCTATAAAACCATGCATACCCTTTGACCTAGCAAGACCACTACTGAGTCTGTATCCAAAAAACGATTTAAAAAAAAAAAGGAAAAGGACATATATGTACAAAAATATTTGCAGCAGCTCTTTTGTGGTGACAAAGAATTGTGAAATTAGGGAGACTCCTATCAAGTGGGGAATGACTGAACAAATTGTGGTATCTGATTGTGATAGCATACTATTATGCTATAAGAAATGATGAGTAGGAGCAGTTAGGTGGTGCAGTGGATAGAGCACCGGCTCTGAAGTCAGGAGGACCTGAGTTCAAATCTGGCCTCAGACCAAACACTTGACACTTACTAGCTGTGTAACCCTGGGCAAGTCACTTAACCCCAATTGCAAAAAAAAAAAAACAAATGGTGAGTACAATGCTCTCAGAAAAAACCTGGTAAGATTACAGAAGCTGATGCAAAGTGATGTGTACTGTGTGTAAAGTAACAGCAATATTGTAAGATGATCATAGGTGAATGACTTAACTATTCTTAGCAATACAATAATCCAAGACATCTCTGAAGGGCTTATGATGAAAAATTCTATCCAACTTCAGAGAAAGAACCAATGGTGCCTGAATACAGATTGAAGAATACTTTTTTTTATTTCATTTTTATTGATTTTTTGTCTGTTTTCTTTCACAGTATGACTAATATAGACATATGTTTTATGTAACTAGACACATATAACCTATATCAAATTGTTTGCCTTCACAATGAGGGGTTTAGGGAGGGAGGAAGAAAAAGAATTTGAAACTCAAAGTTTTAGAAATGAATATTAAAAAAAATTTTTTACATGTAATTGGGGAAAAAGAAACAATAAAAGCAAAAAAGGATGAGAATTGTAATGTTGAAAATTCCCAGTAGACTCAAGGTGGAGTGATGACATCCTCTGAGAAATCAAAATGCTCTTCAAATCACAGCAACAACTGAAGACGTTAAAGTATGAGAATTTGTATGCTTGTTGACAATGACATCTTCAAATGAAGATTTCTCGTGGTTCTGAAACCAGATTTTATTAGCAACCACTGTGCCTGAATCAGAGAGTATACTTTTTTCAGAGAAAGAAATAGCCCAGCTAAGATCTTCTGGTTTTGAGAACCTAATTATACCTCTGCTTACAAATACAGAAAAAGTAAAGTGAACAACTATTAAGGAAGTGTCAGAATTTTGTTGTTAGCCAACTCATGCTTCAGCAACCCTCCTGATTCCAAGATTCAAAGGCAGAAATATAAGTGATGATAGCATCACTACTACATTTGACTGGATTACAAAACAAGCCACATATTTAGAGTCTGATGCTTAAAAGATGCTTTTAAATGTTGAAAAACATAGAAATCTTCAAATGTTTGGTCCAAGAATATAAACTAGGATTCCATCTTGTCCTATAAATATTTTTGAAGCATCTAGTGTGAGTGGACACTAGGCACCATTTCGGGATCATAAAGGGCATATCATTCAATATGTGTCCATTAAGACACATATTTGTTTCCTTTTTTGATGAAGCTATTAGACTTGTGGATTAAAAAGGTGTGCTTATGGCTATAACCTATGTAGATTTCAACAAAGCATTAGATTGAGTCCCTCATGCTGAGCTTAATGATAAGCTAAAGATATGGACTAGAAAGTTAGGTAGCCTCTGTGCTCATTGTATAATAGGACTCAGGTGTTAGTTAGTGAATTAAAGTCAATGTCAAGGAAGTATCTGATGGACATCCATTGGGTTTTGCATATTGAAAAGGGCTCTCCAATATTTTTATCAAAGACATGAATGAAAGCATAGATATGGTATACTTACCAAATTTGTGGATCGCACAAAACTAGAATAAATAGTTATTACTTTGGGAAAAACTCAGTATGTACAAAACTAAACTCATTATCTTTCCTGCCCATGTCTTCCCCTCTTCCAAATTTCCTATCTCTGCCAAAGCTGTTTTCTTCTTTCTAATCTCTCAGGTTTGTAACTTCAGTATTATTGTTAGCTGCCTTCTCCCTCTCCCCACACATCTAGTCAGTCACCAAATGTTATAACATGCCTGGCATCTGACCCTTTCTCTCTACTCACAAAAATACCATGATCAGTTTATGCTGCCATCACTTCTTACCTGTACCATTTAAGTATCCTACTAATTGATCTCCCTGCCTCCAGTTTCTCTTTTCACTCTAGTCCGTTGTACAGATATATTGCCGCCAAAATCATTTTTCTTAAGCACAGATCTGATCATGTTCCTCCCCTCATCAATCAACTCCAAGAGTTTCCTTTTGGTTCTAACATAAAATAGAGACTCCAGGGTTTAGATTTAATGTCCATCTGTAATCTGAGCCTGCCAATTTTTCCAACATATCACTGGACATCACTTCTTGTCTTGCACTCTGAGATTCAGCCAATCTGTCTTTTTCTCTATTACTCACACATAACACTTGATTTCCTGTCTCCATTAGTCAGTCGGCAAGTGTATATTAAGCACCTGCTATACACCAGACACTGTAGTAAGTGCTAATGATTCAAGAAAGCCATAAATAGTTCCTTACCTCAGGGAACATACATTCTATATATAACATTTAACATTTAAATAACCACGTATATAAAAGATAGAGATTTGTATGTGAATTTATATACACATGTACATGTGTGTATATATACATATACATGTATAATCTCAAAGGGGTGGGCAGTTACTGGTGGCTGATGGGACTGAGAAAGACCTCCTATAGAAGGCAAAATTTGAGCTGAGTCTTCAAAGAAACCAAGAAAGGTAAGAGATAGAAGCAATGGGTCAGAGCATTCCAGACATAAGGGACAGGCAGTATGAAGACATAAAGATTAAAATGTCATATCATTTGCTAGAAATGTCAAGTAGGACAGCTACGTGATGCAGTGGATAGAGTGCCAGCCTTAGAGTTCAAATCTGGCCTCAGACACTAACTAGCTATGTGACCCTGGGCACTCACTTAACCCTGTTTGCCTCAGTTCCTCATCTATAGAATGAGCTAGAGAAGGAAATGAGAAACCACGTCAGTATCTTTGCCAGAAAACCCCAAATGGAGTCACAGAGTCAGATAAAACTGAAAAAACTCAGCAACGATAATTGGATCAGAGAGCACGTACAATAGAGTAAAGCATTAGAAGACAAGAAAGGTAAGAAGGTCCAGCTTTTAAAGATCTTGAAATGACCATCAGAGTGTTTATATTTGATCCTAGAGGTAATTAGGAGCCACCAGAGGTCAATAAGGAGGAGTGTGACTTAGTCAGACCTTTGCTTTAGAAAAATCCCCTGGCCAGCTGTGGCACTGGCTATTCTCCACTTCTGCGATGCTCTCTCTCCTCACCTTCACATCTCTTCCTTCAGGATGCCACTCAAAAACTACTTTCTATAGGAAGCTTTTCCTGATTCCTCCCAACTGCTCTGCCCTTCCCCTCTCTGATTACCTTGTATTTTACTACCTTGTATTATCATTTATCCTCTGTAGTTACTCTTCATACGTCTATATATTTATATGTCATGTATGTATTTATATGTCATTGGAATATAAACTTCTCAAATGTAGGAATTGTCTTATTCTTTGGATTTGAATCCTGAGTTCTCACCATGTGTAGAACATAGTCGGTTGCTAATCAGTGATTGTTGATTGATTGATTGATTGAGTTCTTCATCATTAGAAGTCTTCAAAAACAAGCCTAGAGTGACCATTTAGGGGGACGTAGAAGGAAATTCCTGTTCCAGAGAGATATTTGACTAGATACTCTCTTAGGTGTCTTAACTCTAAGATTCTCTGAGAATATATGAAAAAAATAACAAGGGTTGGATAACTATCTGATGAATGAATCAAGGGTGGTTTCATGAAGGACCTTGCATCTAAGTCTTGGAATGGATAGATTTCAACAAGTAGAGATCAAGGGTGAATCTATTCCAGGTCCTGAAGACAACAGGAACAAAAACATGAAAAGATGAATAGGCAAGATGAAAATTAGGGATAGTGAGTGGTTCAGTTTCACTGGAATGTGGAATGTGCACTTGAGGAACTGTATAAAATAAGGTTGAAAACAAAATTGAAGCTTGATTATTGAGATTCTTAAATGCAAGGAAAAAGAGTTTGTATTTTTTTTTGGCAGACATTAAATAGGAATATAATACAGATTTTTGAGTCAGAGAATGACATGTTGGAGCAGTAGAATTTGATGATTACTAAAAGAGTGGTGTAAAGGCTAATTTGGAGAATAGAGAGGCTGAAGTAATAAGACAAAGTAAGAGGCTATTATAATAGTCCAAGTAAAGAAGATGAGTTTGCCCAGGTAGTAGAAAGGAGGGGTAGGAGGTAGTATGAAGCCAGAGACATTAGTATTTGGTAATTAATTGGATTATATGAATGAGGAATATGGAAGAGGCCAAAATATTCTCAATTTATGAACTTAGGTGAATGAGATGAAAGTCACACCATCAAAAAAGATGTAGAAGTGAGGAAGAAGGATATTTTAGGGTAAGATAAGGAGTTCAAATTTTGAACTTGACATTAAGGACTAATTTTCTGTCTGCAGTATAGGAAAGAAACTGATCAATGTTTGGAAGTATACCAAACATATAAATGACCTATAATGAGAATTGGTAGAGAAATGAGCGGCTAGGTGGCACAGTGGATAGTGTACTGGGCCTGGTGTCAGGAAAACCTGAATTCAAATGCAGCCTCAGATTCCTGTTAGCTGTGTGATACTGGGCAAGTCATTTAACCTCTGTTTCCCTCAGTTTCCTTAACTCTAAAATGGGATTATAACAGCACCTACCTCACAGATTTGTTATGAGAATTAAATGAGTTAACAAGTGTGAAGTGCATAGCACATTGTATAATGTGTTTTATAGAAACTTATCCCCTTCCCCCTTTCATCCAGGCAAAACTTCAGATTTCCAGATTTCATGAATATGACAAAAATGAGGCATCAAAAGAAGTAGAAATGAGACAATCTGAGCAAAGTTCATTTTTACAAAAGCTTTATACAATGAATTTATGGATGCATTTCTCTGTTGATATTAATTTCTAAAGTTAAATACTTTACTTTTAGTTTAATATTGTGGAAGACACTAAATCCAGTGACGATGTTGTTGCTTTATTATGATGCTGAGGATTTCTTTTGTTCTTCAGTTTTTACTTGTTTCTTTAATATAGAGTGGACTAGATTAAGAGGGTAGATTCTTTAAAATTCAGCAGCTTAAAACATTTATGACAAAAAAGAAAAAAAATTAATTCAACAAAGTTTGAAATTTTTATCTGAATAAACTATACTCTTAAATTTAATACATGATAATTTTATGAGTCAACCAAGTTAGGAAAGATGCTTTGTGCTCCTAAACTGACAGTTACTTTATTTCTATAAATGGATATTAATGCTTACTATGTAATAGAGACTGAATGTCTTCGGGCTGGAGATGCAAAGAAAGACAAAAATAGTCCCTGTCCTCAAGAAGCTTATAAATGTATATTTTAATTTTTCCTATCATTTAAAAATTAGTTATTTTATTTTTAATTTATGGAATAAAATAAGCATTTCCATAGCATAGTATAATAAAAAAAAAGATAATTGCACATGAAAATGCAAACCTATTATGTACAGCTTGCTATTCCTTTTAAATATATCATAGTTTGCATGCAAATTTCTTTTTTTTACCCTTTTCCTTTCTCCTTGCCTTAAAGATGGCTGTCACTAGACAAAAATGTTTGTGTATACATATACATATATATGTTAAATCATTCAAAACATACTTCTATTTATCAGTTCTTTCTCTGGATGCAGATACTATTTACCTTCATATGAAATGACTTATTTGCTCAGTCATTCTTAAAACATTATTGCTGTTACTGTACACAAAATTCTCTTGGTTCTGCTCATTTTACTCTTCATTATTTCATGAAAGTCTGTCTATGTTTTTCTAAGATCATTGAGCTCATTATTTCATATAGCATATATTTCATATAGCATAATTCTAAATTGCTCTTCAGAATGCCTGGATCAGTTCACAATTTCACCAGCAATGAATTAGAGAATTTTCTACATCCCTTTCAATATTTGTCCCTTTCCCCTTCCATCATTTCAGTCAATTTGAAAGGTGAAAAAATGATATCTCAAGATTGTTTGAATTTGCATTTCTCTAATCAATAATGATTTAGAGTATTTTTCATGCAGTTATAAATTATTTTGATTTATTCATCAGAAAATTGCTTGTTCATATCCTTTGACCATATTATCAATTGGGGAATTATTTCTATTCTTATAGATTTTACAAAGCTCTCTCTCTATTCATTTTTTTTCCTTAAAAGAAAAGCAAAGCAAATCATGGCAATTCATTTTTTTAAGGCTTAAAAATGTCTACTGCTTATTTCTCTACTGAGCAAAAGAGGGTGTGGTGGATGGCAGGTAACTGAAACTGGCTATAGGGAATTCAAGTCAATTTTCTCAATGAATACCTGACATATAGGGTTTAGTCCATGCTTTTGACAGCACTTTCTTGCTAGCCTATATCTTTTCTCAAGGACTATGAAAATTACAACTTTTCTTGGGGGTGCTAATAGCTTTACCTATCCTTGCTACAGTCACCTACCACTCAGCCCTGGCAAAGTTAGCCTGCTGACCTAGTATGGCCTGCTGATGCAGCACTTTCTGGTTTGCAAAACTGTGCACCTGGAGGAGACTGGCAAGCACTCTAAGACATATATTTGGCAAATACTTCAGCTCTTCTTTCAATAGCTAGGTTTAACAGGAAGTTTTGAGTAGCACTGTCTGCAGACAAACAGCAGGTTGGCGCATTCAAACACAAATATTTAGCTTGCTAATGACTTCTAGGCACTTGCTAGTACCTGGGAAACAGTTCTGATTTGATCTCCCATAAGGTTAACTCTATTTTCTCAAGGAAGAACAGTTTCTGGGTCCTGAATATAGTTTTGTTTTGACTTAACATAAGGGCTTCAGCTGTTTGGAATAGAAGCATGGGAGATTCCTTTGAGTGGTGATGGGAGAGCATCGTGTTTGTTTGGCTTCTCTTCATTGTTGATGGACTGGAAAGTAACAATCAGATGTTAGGCCCAGCAGTGAGCACTTTCCAGTTGACTTTGCCAGCTACAGAATGACTATGATCTAACCCTTGCTTCAAGGAGACAGCAAACAGATGATAAACAATGAGTTTCCAAGGCCAGTATTCAACCTACCGTGTCCTGGTCCCTTCCGGATTTTGAATTTATGGGCCATTGTCTTGGTAACTGATTTGTATGGATCCTATGCCTTGCTGACCCAACATGCTCTTTAATTTTACTTGAATTTCTAGCTTAGTCTATATATGATATGATGTAATGACATTAAGAGCTGCATTCCATTTCCCATACAGGAGCATGCTGACTCAACATTATCCTGGGCTATATGAAAAGATAAAAAGCCTAGAAGCCTTAGCATTTCCTCTTTCAAACAAACAAACAAAAAACAAAACAAAAAAAAACCCCTCTAACTCACACTCAGGTTTCATTGCTACTGTAACAGAAGAAGAGTATTCCGTATTCCATTCATGTTGTACACACATTGGTATAAGGTAAGGAAAGAAAATCAGAGGTAAGAAGCCAGCACATCCATCCTGACTTTTCTAGGCCATGATGCCTCAGCAAACTGGCTTGGCCCAATATTTACAAGGTTTTGAACAGCTGAGAGTAACTACAAATCATGTGTAAGATGAAAAGATGAATTATAATAACTCTTCCCTCACACCACCACCCTGTCATTTTACAGGTACATTACATAAACAACCTTAATACTTAGATTGGAAAACATGGATTTGGCTTTCAGCACCAACACTGACTAGCTGCATTACCTTAACCCAATTATTTAACCTCCATGAGGTTTAGATTCCTTATCTATAGAACAGGGTTGGTGATAAATGTAACTTCCATTATAAGATAATTTGTGTTAAAACACTTGATGAATTGGATCTAATGTTAAGTATTATCAGTAGAATCTAAGGTTTCTCTGAGCTATGCATTCCATAAAAGCATATAAAAATTACAAAACCTGGCTTTCAATTGCCATTTTCTTTCAGCAGGAAGTAAACAAATGCAGTCTTAGGCTGCCTTAAGAAAGGAGTAGCTTCCAGAAATAAGGAGGTGAAAGTTCCACAATACTCTCCTCCCTGGCCAGACCTTATCTGTATTGTTTGTGTGCAGGCCTGCATGTTACATTTTAGGATTGGCATTGATAAGCTGGAGCATGTTCAGAGTAGGGCAACTAAGTTGACGATTTTATTTTGCATAATTATCTATTGAAAGAATTGGAGGTGGTTAATTTAATAAAGAGAAGACTTAGGTAAGGTATTATAATTGTTTTCAAGTACTTGGAAGCTTGTCATGTGGAAGATAATTGTTCTGGTTGGTCCCAGAGGGCAGGACTCAAAGCAATGGACATAAGGCATGAAAAAGCAAGTTGAGGCTAGACATAAGGAAAATTTTCCAAATAATTAGAGTGATCAATAAAAATATCTATGGAAACTCTTTCTTGTTACAGCAAAGAACTGGAAGCAAAGCAAGAGGCGTAACTTTATTTGGGGAAATGGATAAAGAAATTATGGTATATAGATTAATTGAATATTATTGATTGGTAATGAATTGTGAGTGAATGTTGGAAGGAAGGAAGGAAGGAAAGAAGGAAGGAGGGAAGGAAGGAAGGAAGGAAGGAAGGAAGGAAGGAAGGAAGGAAGGAAGGAAGGAAGGAAGGAAGGAAGGAAAGAAGGAAGGAGGGAAGGAAGGAAGGAAAGAAGGAAGGAGGGAAGGAAGGAAGGAAGGAAGGAAGGAAGGAAGGAAGGAAGGAAGGAAGGGAGGGAGGGAGGGAGGAGCATTTATTAGTTACTTCTGTGTGAAAATTACTGTGTTAAATGCTAGAGAGGTGAATAGAAAATCAGAGACAATCCCTGCTTTGGAGGAGCTCTTATTCTCATAGAGCAGATAACATATATAAATGGTTTTAGCTACAAGTGGGATGGAAAGCTCTCATGGTCCCATGGTCCTTAGAGTGCAGCAGCAAAGTAGATGGTCATGAATCTTTTTTAATATTTTTCCACCAATTAAATTGTATCAGTTTCTAATATTGAACCATTTGACAATGCCAAGGACTTTGGTGGCAAGAACTTTATTTTCCAAGTTTTCAATAACTGTGGCTACAGTACCTGAAAAGCAATTGCCAGGCCACATCTCCAAGAGGGTTGCTTTCCACTGCAAGCGTTGGGCTAGATGTAGGATGGGTGACGTGGGACTTGCTGCCGCTCTCAGGGCACTTGGGCCTACCTGCCTGTTGGTTGCACTTGATTAGCAATTGGTGGTTAGGGTGGTGAGGATAGGGGGTTCCTATTCTACAGCGCTTGCTCCCCTCAGTGACAACTTTAGGGCCTATGATTGAATTAGGGCTAGTGGCTTGGTAGGTATTTCAGTTTTCAAGGCTCTTGATTACAGAGTCCTGGTTGTTTCCATCAGAGTACAAGGGAAGGTGGCAGTCAAGGGGATAGTCATGGTTTACTCTGCCTGATGACTCTGCCTTTTGTCTCTTCCCTAGGGTGTTTTACTTCTTCAGCTAGGCTGGCTTCCTGCCTTGTAGTGACAGGTGGTTAGCAGTTTGATGGCGATGGCTGACCCCTTCTCCACAGGAGTTCCTAATCACAGATGATGGCTACAGAGGCTGGGATAGAATTAGACTGAAATGGATAGTTTAGAGAAACATGAGAAGACTTGTATGAATTGATGCAGAAAAAAAGTGATAGAACCAACTGCAGAATTTATAGATAACAGCAATATTAAACATAAAAATAACTTTGAACAACTTAAGAACTTTGATCATTTCTTACAGCACAATAGAACTTTGACAAAATGATTAGCTATGGCACTAGAACACCAATGATGAAGCATGCTGTCTACTTCTCTACCTCCTGGCTTTTCTAACTTCCTTCAAGTCCTAGATAAAATTCAACAAACACTTATTATGTACCCACTCTGTGCAGAGCATTGTGCTAAGGGCTACAGATATAAAGATAAAAATGAATAAGAAAATCATTGTTCTCAAGGAATTTACATTCTATTGGGTAGAAACTACAAGTATGTGGACATGTGCATATAAAATAGAGAAGCATAGGAGCCCTGAATACTAGGGTAGTGCATGAAGTAAAGTCTTCACAAAGATGGTGGCAGCTGATCCAGACCTTGACCCAAGCTACGAATCCCAAAAAATGGAGGCAAGAGCAGAGTGAGCTCCAGACACAGAAGCAAAATCATGGAGAGTGGAAAAGGAATGATAAATCCAGAACATGGCTAATGTACCAGATTAGCTGTACTGTAAAAATTCAGGCCACGTAAGCATGGCCTGAAAAGGAGAAACATCATGAAATAAGTCTGGAAAAATAGGCTGGATTGTGAGTGACTTTAAACACCACATAGAGGAGTTGATGTGTTTGTCCTAGAAACAAGAAAAAGCCACTGGAGATTTTTAAGTAGGCAAGCATTTTGGCCGGACTGACTTGTAAATACTAAACAGGGTATATTCAGAAAGAGAAAGAATGAAGGAAGGATGGGATAGGGAGGATAATTAGGAGGCTGGTGTAATAAGCCAGGTGGAAGTTAAGGACCTGAAATAATAGAGTGGCCATGGGAGGGTAAAAAGAAAGATGTGAGAGATGTTACGGA
Organism: Phascolarctos cinereus; assembly: GCF_003287225.1. Taxonomy (NCBI): domain Eukaryota; kingdom Metazoa; phylum Chordata; class Mammalia; order Diprotodontia; family Phascolarctidae; genus Phascolarctos; species Phascolarctos cinereus. Next base: position 101,408,792 of record NW_027555847.1, read on the forward strand.
ATTGCATTAGGCAAAATAAATAACTTTTTCCAAAAGCGGGAAGGGAGAAGGAAGAATAAAAGATGACTGTAAGATTGCAAACTGAGGGGACTGATATAATCACAGAAATAGGAAATTTGGAGGAAGGTCAGGTTTGAGGAAAAAATAATGAATTCTGTTTCAGAGAGGTCAAATTGAGATGACTACAGGATATCCAGGTCAAAATACTCAATAAGCAGTGGGTGATGTAGCACTGTAATTCTGAAGAGAGGTTAGGGCTCAATATACAGTCAGTAAACAAGCATTTATTAACCCTTCCTGTGTATCAGCACTGTGCTAAGTACTAGGAATACAAAGAAAGGCAAACGTTGTAAGAAGCTCACATCTGAATGAGGGACACATGTAAATTAGGCAGAGCTAGGTGGCACAGTGGATTGATGGCTGGGCCTGGAATTAGGAAGACTAAAAAATGGCCTCAGACACTCACTAGCTGTGCAACCCAGGGCAAGTCACTTTAACTTCCATGTGCCTCAGTTTTCTCATCTGTAAAATGACAATAACAATAGTAGCTGCTTCCCAGTGTTGTTGTGAAGAGCGTATCAGATAAAATTTAAAAAAAAACTGTATGTACATGAATAAGAGATCATAGAATCAATAGAAGACAAGACATTTTTCAAATTGGTTTCAAACAGATTTTCCTTTGAAATCTAGACCTGGTCCCCTCAAATTCCCTAACCTTTTTTATATCTCCTCTTCTTTCTTGGAAGTTTTACATGACTCATCTGTTTTTAGATCTCAGTAGCCTCTTGCGGTATTTTTTTTTTCTAGTTAGGCATATTTGTTGTGGAATCTAAGAACAACAAAGTTCTCTTTGAATTAATTCTCTAAGGGATAGGAGCATGGCTTAACACCCCAGGAAACTTCTCTAAGCCCTATGTCCTGGCTCTAAGGACCACAACTACCAGCCCTCTTTTATCAAAATACTCTTATCTCCTATAACACACACACACACACACACACACACACACACACACACACACTCCTATCTTTTACTTTCTTCTGCAGGCCAGGAAATTGGAATTTTATTCTCTGTATAGAACTCTACAACTCCCTTAAGAAGATAACAAGCCCTTCCCTCCAAGGTAGGATCTCCCTTTGAACCTTCTCTACTTCAAAGCTTTACTCAAATTTTAGCTACTCAACCCTTCCACAATTAACGCTGTATCACTCAAAACATTTCAGTCATCCCATAGCTTATATATCATTATCTATCTATCATCTAGCTAGCTAGGTAGCTATTCTAGTTAGCTATTCTAGCTAGCTAGCTATAGTAAAAGTGAGTGTATTGTAGTGAATGGGGAGCCTGAATCCAGGAAATCCTGAGTTCAAGTATTGCCTTGAACATATATTGGCTAGAAGACCCTGAGCAACATCTTTGCCTATGTCCTAGGCAGTTCGCTAAGGCTTGAAGTTACAGAGAAGGTGCTGACCTATATTTGTAATGGAAACATCCTCAGCAGGGAATTCCCTATGTCTGCAAAATCACATGCCCAGTTCCTGTCCCTATATTTACAATAAGTTTTATGTGTATTGCTTATGCACGTTTTATGAATGTTTTATGTGTTTATATGCTTCTGTTCCATATTTGTTTTTTTATAAATGCATCTTTATTTTAATTTTGCTTCAGCCATGAATATAAGCTCCTTACAGGCAGGCACCTGGTTCACAACGCATTGTGTAATCTCTACAGATATGCCTAGTAAAATGTCCTCTATAAGTCCTCATTTAAGATCATTGAGAAAGAAGACTGAATTTGGAAATAGAAAAACTGGATTTGAAAAACTAGCTCTGCCCCTAACTGCCTATGAAAGCTTAAACAAGTCATTTCATTTCTAAATTTCCTCCATCTCCAATCTTTAAAAGAGGATGACGGATTTTATAATACTTTTTTTACATGATAACTGCTTTAATTAATTTATTTATTATTAACTTTATTTTTGGTTTTCAGCATTCACTTTCACAAGATTTTTGTGTTCCAAATTTTCTTTTGTACATGTACATATACATATACATATATTCCCTCCAACCACTCTAATACTGAGAAAGGTCTCATGAATTACAAATATCATGTTTCATGTAGGAATATAAACAGTTCAACTTTAATAAGTCCCTTATGATTTCTCTTCCTCTTTACCTTTTCATGCTTTTCTTGAGTCTTGTATTTGAAAGTCAAATTTTCTATTCAGCTCTGGCTTTTTCATCAAGAATGCTTGAAAGTACTCTATTTCATTGAATATCCATTTTTCCCCTGAAGGATTATACTCAGTTTTGTTGGGTAGGTGATTCATGCTTTTAATCCAGCTCCTTTGACCTCCAGGAAATCATATGCCAAGCCCTCTGATCCCTTAATGTAGAAGCTGCTAAATCTTGTGTTATCTTGACTGTGTTTTCACAATACTTGAATTGTTTCTTTCTAGCTGCTTGCAATATTTTCTCCTTTACCTGAGAACTCTGGAATTTGGCCATATTATTCCTAGGAGTTTTCCTTTTGGTATCTCTTTTAGGAGATTGGTATATTCTTTCAATTTCTATGCTACCCTCTGGTTCTAGAACATCATGGCAGTTTTCCTTGATAATTTCTTGAAAGATGATGTCTAAGCTCTTTTTTTTTTTTTATCATGGCTTTCAAGTAGTCCAATAATTTTTAAATTATCTCTCCTGGATCTGTTTTCTAGGTCAGTTATTTTTCCAATGAGATATTTCACATTGCCTTCTATTTTCCATTCTTTTGGTTTTGTTTTATAATTTCTTGAATTCTCCTAGAGCCATTAGCTTCCACTTGCTCCATTCTAATTTTTACAGAATTATGTTCCTCAGTGGGCTTTTGGATCTCCTCTTCCATTTGGCCAATTCTTCTTCTTAAGGTATTATTCTTCTCACCAGCTTTTTGGACCTCTTTTGCCATTTGGATTAGTCTATTTTTCAAGATGTTATTTTTTTCAATATTTTTTGGATCTCCTTTAGCAAGCTGTTGACTCATTTTTCATGATTTTCTTGCATCACTCTTGTTTCTCTTCCCAATTTTTCCTCTTCCATGGCCTGAGACCAATTCATATTTTTCTTGGAGGCTTTGGATGTAGGAGCTTTGACTTTGTTGTCTTTTTCTGGTTGTATGTTTTGATCTTCTTTTTCACCAAAGTAACATTCTATAGTCTGAGTCTTTTTTTTTTCCACTGCCTGCCCATGTTTCCAGCCACACTTTTTAATTCTTTGTTAATATAAGGCTCTGCTTCCAGTGTGGACAATCTACTGTCCCAAACTTCAGGGGTTTTGTGCATCTGTTTTGAGATACTTCTTGGGACCTCTAAATTTCAGCTCTTCCAAGGTGGTATCATCAAAGGAGAGGTGCTTACTCCTTTCCCAGCCTGTACTCTGGTCTGTGAGTGACCACAAGCACTCTTTTCTGCCTTTGAACTGTGAAAAGGATTCCTCTCCCCCACACCACAAACTCTGCCATGTCAGCACTCCTCCTTGTCACAGGATCACCACCCAGTGCTGCGACCAAGATCCAAATGCAGGCAAAGCAAGAGAATCCTGAACAGTTGCCAGCAAAGAGATCCCTGAAATCTCCCTCTGATCAGCCACACATCTTCCCCACTGTCTGTAGACCTAGAGCTCCAGAAGCAGCCAGTGCTGCCACCATCGCCTTGGGGCTGTTCTAGGGTCAGAGCTGAATCACAGTCCTCTCTCTCTCGGGTCTGACGGAGATTTCCCACTGACCTTCTAAGTTTGGCATTTGTGGGTTGAGAAGTATGGAAATCTCCACAGGTACTTGTGATTCAGTCCCCTGAGGCCTGGGGTTTGCTGGGGGGCCCATCTTTGCCTGTGTGGGCCACACTGAACTATGCTCTTCTCCCAGCCTGGTGCAATAGACCTTTCCTATCAACCATTCAGGTTGTCTTGGGCTGGAAATTTGCTTCACTCTGTCTTTCTATGGGTTCTGCTGCTCTAGAATTTGTTTAGAGTTATTTTTATAGTATTTGGAGGGGTTTGGGGGAGAGCTCAAGCAAGTCACTGCTTTTACTCCATGATCTTGGCTTGGACTTTATAATCTTTAAAAACCTTTTTACCTTTAAAATCCTGGAACCCTATTCTTCAGCCTTTTTTTTAACCTCAAATCATTCTCTTCATAAGATATCTCAGCCCTCCTCAGATCAAGTGCCTTCTAGCTACTCTGAAAAAGTGTGGAAAGAATAGAAGATTAAAAAAAAAACCATCAGATTAAAAAAAATCAGGATTTGAAAATCTTCCATACAAAGATACAGATCCTTGTTTTTAAACTCTCAAATAAAAACCACAAATACTTGAAAAATTTTAGTGTTAGAAGGGGTGCTGAATGAATATTTGTTAAGCTCATTTGTCTCCATCCAAAACTCTTCCTTAGGAACCCCCCCACCAATCTCAGCTCTTCTTATGTGTTTGTGTGTGTGTGTGTGTGTGTGTGTGTGTGTGTGTGTGTGTGTTTTCATGGAATGATAGAAATAAAAGAAATTCACTTCTAGCTCTAAACTATGATCCCATCAAAGGAAGATGTGAAAAAGTAGCCTGGCACAGTGCGAAGTCGGTTGGAAAGATTGTCAGGAAATTGGCTCTTAGCAGCTCTGTAACTAAGGAGCTATCTTGTCTTTAACCTCTCTGCCCTTCATTTTCATGATTTATGAAATAAAGAAGTTGGCCCCTGATGTTATATTTGAATAGTCCATTTTTATGCTTCCAGAAAGTTGGACACCAAAACTTGAATCAAAGAAGATAAGCTTTCAGGTAGAGCTAGGTTTGAATTTTGACTCTGGTATCTACTATATGGTAAGTCACTTAGCCTTTGAGTCTCAGTTTCCTGTTCTGTAAAATAGGAACAATATCTATAATAGTGACCTCATAAAATTGTTATGAAGCCCAAATGAGGTGATTTATGTAAAGGATAGGACAACTTGATAGCGTAGTGGATAAGGTGCTGGGCCTGGAGTCAGGAAGACTTTCATTGTCCTGAGTTCAAATCTGTCCTCAAACATTTACTATCTGTGTGACCCTAGGTAAATCACTTACCCCTATTTGCCTCAGTTTTCTCATCTGTAAAATGAGCTGAGGAAGGAAATGGCAAACCACTTCAGTATCTTTGCCAAGAAAACTCCAAATGGGATCACAAAGAGTCACACACAACTGAAAAACAACTGAATGACCACAACAAATGTAAAGAAAGAATTTGACAAACATTAAGTACTATGTAAGTCAAGGACATATGTTACATATAGTTCTATAGCACTCTGTAAAATAAAATATATTTATATACTTATATATGAAGTAATTTATCACTATCAGATGTATGCACATATAAACATATATCTTACAAATTATCTTACATGCATTAGCTTACTGAGTGGAACAGCAAAGTGGTGCCAATTTTGACATCAATTTTGTAGTTGAAGAAATTGAGACTTGAAGTGATTGAGTGACTTACTCAAAGTCACATACCTTGGAAGTCAATGATTTGGTTTCCAGCTCAAGTCTTCTTCATTCAAACAGTCAGTTAGTTTGATAGGAAAAACAAACTGCACTTAGAAACATCAATAACAACCTGTTAGTCACTAACACTATAGCCTCTTTTTATCCTTATTGTTATATATTTAAATCTCTATTATTCATCTATGTATGTGTGTATGTACGTGTACATATATATATATATAATGTGTGTATATACATATACACACACATATATAGGTATGGTGATATAGTGTCATCTTGAATAGATGGCCTCAGAATCAAGACTGCCTGGGTTCAAGTCCTATCTCAGGCATATACTGATTCAGCAAACCTAAACAATTCGTTTTAACTCAGTCAAATCACTGACTATAAATTTCTTATCTTCATTGATAGAGTCAGTTTCTTCTTGAGAAACTCCCTATAACAATGAAAGTAATGGTTTGTGTATGTATCTATACTGACCCATGTATACATATAGTGGTACATATGTGGGTAGAGGTAGATAATACATGGCCCCAAGTCAATGTGTATCCAGTACAAGTTTTTTATTTGTTTTTCATTATTTCAAATCAATGAATCATTGAACTGATCATTCAATCAATTGAATGTCACTTGATTATTGATGTTTGGTAAGTCAGTATTATCAGGTATACCTGCTAATACCTGTGTCAATCAGGTAAACAACTATTTTGGATATGAAGATCCCAGTCAGGTGGTACAGTTGATTCAATGCTGGACTTGGCGTCAGAAAGATGAGTTCAAATCCCATCTCAATCACTTATTCAACTATGTGACCTTCCTTAGTTGTGAAGTCACTTAACTGATCTCAGTCTTAAGTTTCCTCATCTGTAAAATAGAGATAATCATAGCATTCCTTTCCCCCAGCTTGTTTTGGGGATCAAGTAAGATGATATATAAAGCACTTTATGAACCTTAAATTGCCATATGAATGCTAGCTATTCTTATCATTAGGACAGCTAGGTGGTATGGTAGATAGAGTGCTAGGCCTGGAGTCAGGAATACCCTGTGAGATAGATGCTATTATTATCCCCATTTTACAGTTAAGGAAAGTGGGGCAAAAAGTTAAGTGACTTGCCCAGGGTCACACAGCTAGTAAGTGTCTGAGACTAGATTTGAACTCAAATCTTGCTGAATCAGGAGCCACTGGTATAGAACTTTCCGTGTTTCCTTATGTTGTTCATAAGGAAATTCTCATTCCCTATATTGATTCAATTTCTATTGTATCCATGAATTGCAATCTCCTTTCCATGGCTCAGCCATTGGTCATTTAACTTGTTTGCCATTTTTTGCTATGACACGTAGGGGAAGAAGTGCTGATCAAGGGAGTCCCTGATCAACTTCTGAGTTCCCCAAATTAATTTGATGAGGTTATGCAATTATAGGGTGTAGCCCTTTCATTGGAGGCAACTGAAGGGCTCCTTTGACTACTTGTTCAGGAATGGAACCCCATTACCCACCCATGGCCCAGAGCCTCCAATCCCCACAATGTCTCAGTTATCACACAGACTGAATTTGATCTCAGGGACTAAACCCCAAAAGGTACACTGACGCTCTTTGTGCCCACTTGGAGTTATGAAAGCCTATAAATATAATTTGCATTTGACATACTGTATAGAATTCGATTTTTTTTCTAAACATTACTATCATGGTCCCAGATAATGCAGAAGATGCAGTGACCTCACAGGAACCCATTAGCAGCTAAAGGAAAACACAATGCACTTCAATAGTTCATCAATCCTCCTCAGAAGGAAACTAAATTTGGTTTTGCCATCAAGATAAACTTTTGACATTCTGATGGATACTTAACCTTCCCACAGAATACTACACAGCCCTCCAACTCATAGTGTTGCTTGTGATTTGGATTCCCCTCAGAAGGCAAAGATATAGAACAAGAAGTCTCCTTAGACCTGCATTGTCCAAAGAACTTGTTTGCTTTATTCTCCAGGTAGAATACTACTAAGAACTGTGTGGACAAAGCTCTTCTTCATCCAAAAAAACATGATTCATCAAGAATTCCTTTTCTCCTTAAGAAGTCTGATTCCTAAACTTTCAAACTTAGAAACTCTCATAGTGTTAGCAACAAGCCAATCTTCAAGGCTGATACTACCTAAACTATCTCTTTCCTCTGGCTACAAGAGTAGCTCATATTGCTTAGGAAATTCACCACATCCCCCACTCCCAAAAGCTCTCTCCACATAAGAGTTTGGGGTTCATGAATTGAGGTTCTGGCTCAGTGGTCACATGCATGTCTTCTTTGTTGTTGTCTGGTCATTTCAGTGAGGTCTGACTCTTTGTGACCTCATTTGGGGTTTTCTTGGCAAGATATCGTAGTGGTTTGTCATTTCTCTTCCAGCTCATTTTGCAGATGAGGAACTGAGACAAACAGGGTTAAGTGATTTACCCAGGGTCACCCAGCTACTAAGTGTCTGAGGCTAGATTTGAACTCACGAAGATAAGTCTTCCTGACTCCAGGTCCTGTGCTCTAAGCACTGTGCCATCCAATTGCTCATCCCTTCCTTTAGCATGCGATTTTTTTAAAAATTAAAATTTTATTTTATTTTCAAACATTGAACAAACTTCTCTCTCTTCTACTTCCTTTCTCCCCAATCACTGAGAAAATACGAAAAAACAAAACCCCTATTATAAGCATATATAGTCAAGTAAAACATTATTTCTCATTGGTCATATCTAAAATAAAATGTCTCAATCTGCTCTTTGAAACCATTGCCTGTCTCTCAGGGGATAGGCAGTACCTTTCCTCATTGGTCATCCTGATTGGTCATTACGCTGAAAAAGGTTCAGTGCAATAGTGTTCTTCACTTTTATACACCCTAATTTGATAATCTAGCCTCCAATTTATTGTCATCTCCTAAGATTTTCACTTTTTGCCACCTCAAAAGAGTTTTTAATGCTTTTGTTCATATTTAGAAGTTGTTTTGCTTGGGATTAATCCCTCATATGACCTGCCCTTCCCTTAATTCTCCTTCTCCTCTTATCTTCTTTCCCTTCTCAGTGTGAGTGAAATGTATACAACTGTGTGTGTGTGTGTGTGTATATTCTTTCTTTTGACCAGTTTAGAAGATAGTAAAATTCATGTGTCAGCTACTCCCCTACCCCATTTGTGTAAATGCCTATTTGTGCACTCTAATTAGGTGAAATAATTTTCCCTAGCTTTACTTTTCTGCCCCTCCCCCACATAGTCCTCATTTCTTCTCTTTCCATTATTTTCTTTAGATCATCAAGACATAACAGAACCATTCTTTATCTATACTTTATCTAATTGGACTATCTCTATGATCCTTGATGAAGTCAGGGTTCAGAGGGGACACGTATGTCATCTCCTCATATTTCAATGTCAGCAATGTATCCTTGTTTCATCTTTAATATTGTTCATTCATGTTTACCTCTTTATGATTTTCTTCACTCCTGTATTTATACTTTAAAATTTCTTTGCAGCTCTGGTCTTTTCATCAAGAATGTTTAGAAGTCCTCTATTTTGTTAAAGTTCATTTTTTCCCCTTGTACCTCTTTATTAATTTGTTTTTTCTGGGTAACATTATTGGCTGTAAGGCCATGTATTTTGCCTTCTAGAATATCGTATTGCAAGTTCTCTGTTTCTTTAAAATGGTGGCTGCTAAATCATGTGTGATCCTGACTATGGCTTTTTAGTACTTGAATTCTTTTTGTTTTTTGCAATACTTTTTCTTTGTCCTGTCTTTCAGGAGGTGACCAGTGAATTCTTTCTGTTTCTACTCTGTCCTCTAGTTCTTAAAATCTGGGCAGTTTTCTTTTAAGATTTCTTGAAATATGATGCCTAGCCCTCCTCTTTTTTTCTTATCATGGTGCCAGGTAGCCCAGTGATTCTTGCATTTTTTCTATCTTAAATCTTTGTTTCTTATATTGCCTCAATCTGCTTTCCAGGTCAGTTGTTTTTACGATGAGAAACCTTACATTTTCTTCTATTTCTTTCAGCCATTTGACTTTGTTTCAATATTTCTTGTTCCCTTATGGAATCATTGGCTTCCCTGGGGTCTATTTGAATTTTCAAGGAGTTTGTTACTTGGGCAAGGTTTCATACCTCATGTGCCAACTGTTAATTCCCTTTCCAAATCTTCTATATCTCTCATTTCTTTTCAAAATTTTTCTCAAGTCATTCCATTTATAAAAACATCTTTAAACTTTTTTTTTAAATTCTTGCTTCATCTCTTCCAGGAATTCTAGTTGACTTGGTACCCAAACTACGATTTTCTCTAAGCAATGTGTGGCTGCATTGGACTCATTATCTGCTGTGTTTGTGTCTTGAGCAGCCCTGACACCATGATAGTTCATTATGGTAATGTTATCTTTTTGCTTACCCATTCTTCCAGCCTTTTTCCTGACTTTAGACTTGATGTTTGGGCTAGGGTCTGTGGCACTTCTGAAGGGAAGGTCTGGGCTAGTCCTATTGACACTTTTTTTTTGCACTATTGACTGTTATGTTATTCAAGGACCTCAGGGACAAGGTGAAGATCTGAAAGCTTTCAGTGTTCCCAAAGTGGTCTGATCCAGGACAAAGTCTGATTATTGCCTGCTGGTCTGAGCATTGAAAGTTTCTGTCCTGGATTTGTAATTGCTAAAATCAAATAAATAAATAAAATGCTGCTGGTCTCCACCATAATCAGCCAACTTAAAAGCTCTGTTGGTTCAAAATGGCAGAATTCTAGACTCCGCCTTGGTCTGGAATTCCTGCCCTGGTTATTCCTCTGCAAACGGAGCTAGATATTAGATTTAAGATCCGGATTTTGATCTGAAGTTAAACTTCACCACTTCTGTTGCTTTGGGCTTCTGATCTTGTTCCTTTCTCCATAAAACACTGGAGTCTCCTTATCTTGTACAAGTCCCCTTCTCAATCTGAATCTATGACCTGGGTTTGGGTAGTGGGCAATAAAGGTTCCAGTTGGCACTTGTCCCTTATACAGTGCCCCAGTGTAGGTCTGGGAGTGCCCTGGTATGGGCTGGAGCCCTGATACACAGCATCCCCCTGGGCACAAGAGTGTTCCCTGTACAGCATGCTCTTGTCCAACCCCATCTCTTGTGTCCAAAAATCTCCCTGTCTATCTCCCTATACTAAGCTGGGCTAGAGAAAAGACTTACTGTGAATGTTTTTTGGATTCCCCTTCAAGATTCAGTCTGGTGCATGTTCTAGATCTGTTAGGAAGAGTTCATGGAGAAAAGCTCATTTAATTGCTTCCTATCACTCTGACCTCTTGCTTCCAGTCTAGCATATGTTTTGAAGGGAATCTATTAGTACCCTGTTTGTGGCTATCTCCTTTACTATGAAAGCTCATTCTCAAAAATTTTCCTCTAAAATCACCCATAAGCACATGCAACTCTCATATACCTCTGTCTCAAAGTAGATATTTCTAGTTCTTGGGTCCCATAGAACCAGGCACACTCTGTCATATACTTATCTATCTTCTCATTTACATACATATATAGACATATACTTTCCCTGACATATATAGACATATACTTTCCCTGACAAATTCTACTTCTGATCTTTCTTTATGTGTTTGTGCATGTCTCTTATTTCCTATCCTTCCTAATTCCTCTACTTCTACCTGCTACTTTGCCTTCCTATTACTTAACCTATCCCTCCCTCCAAGGATCTCTCTCTTATCTTCCCATGCCCATAAATCTAAACACCTTCTGTACCCTTCTTTGACCTATTTCCTCACCCTCCCCTCTAAAGATTCCTCCTTTATCCTCCTAAAGATCTATCCCTTGTCCTCCCATTCCCATTAATCTAAATACCCTTCTGTACCCCTCTTTAGCCTATTCAAAACCTCCCCCTCCCCTCTAGAGATATCTCCCTTATCCTCTCCTCCCTCCCTATCCCCTTTGCATTTTATTTCTTTCTGAATTTAAAAGACTTTAATACTCTTCTAGATATACATGTATTATTCCCTTTTGAACCCATTCCCAATGAAGTAGGCTTCCAGAACTAACAGCCCTCCCCCCCCATTTAATTCCTCTGTATTGGTTCTTCCTCTCACACTTCATTTGTATAAATAATTACTCTTTTTAGCTGTTTCTAAATGGTTTTACTTTTCAAAGTCATATATTCAGGTCTACCCCAATCTTTCTTACAAACTACCCAATTACTAATAACAGTCTTAGACATGTTTTATATTTTACATACATAAAAGGCAAACAGTCTGTCCTTATTGAGTCTCTTGCAATTAGTCTGTGGTATGTACCTTGTATTTCTCTTGGCTCTTGTATGTCAAATCTTCTGTTGAGTTCAGATTTTTTTGTTTTTTATTTTTGTTTGCTTTTTTTAAGCCCTGAAAGTCTGACAGTTCATTAAATGTACACTTTTTTTCCATTCAGGATTGTGCTTAGCTTTGCTGGGTATGATATTTTCAGCTGGAACCCCAGTTCTTTTGCTCCAGTGTCCCAAGATCTATGGTCTTTTAGTGTTATCACTGCTAGGTCTTATGTGATTCTAATTGTGGTAGCACCACATTTAAATTTTTTTTTCTTGTTGCTTCTGATACTTTGTACTTGAGCTGGGGGTTTCAGAATTTGCCTGGTGTAAGATGTGTACAGGGAAGACTAGTACCTCTGGTGTGAAGGCTATCGAGCCCTTTTCAGGGCTACTTTCCACCTTGGGTGACCATCTGTTCCACCTAACTCTCACGTATGGCTCCAAGAATCTGTAGCACGAGCAGCAGCCACACCCCGGTAAACCATTTCTGCAAATAGGCTAAACCAGGTTGAGAGTTACTGATGGGTCTCAGAACCGTTGGTGAATTAGGGGTGTATCTATCCCAAGCATGTGAAAACTTCCCCTGGTGGAATGGGTGGTTGAGAACAATTTGTTCCAATGGCCATGAAGGTGGCTGAAGCAGGCTATGAAGTGCTTAGAGCTTGGTTAGATATTAAAGACGCCAAGGTAATCCACTGCGTCTTGAGCCATCACCAGTCATGTTGATTCTGTTCTAGCACTGGACTGTGATGACTCTGGAGGACAGAGTGAGGCCAACAACTTCATGCAACTCTGCCTCACTTAAATCTAATTTACACACGAATCAAAAGACATTACCTATACCATTTTACCATTTTACCTATCTCAACTTCCTGCGGAAACAGGCAAGTGATGAAGCAGCAGGTGTGGATACACTAGGAGCTGTAATCAAAATCCTGAATATTAACAGCCCAGGCCATAGGGTTGTTGTCTCACTGGAAGCAGCAGTGGGATTCCACAGCCCCCTGGGTGTATGAGCAGCCTTTTAAGGATTACTCTGCTCACCTCCTCATGTGAGGAAGGGGCTAGGAAAGGTGCCCTAAAAATTGTCTGTTTACTAAACCCTGGCATGATTGCCACAGCAGGCAGGGAATCCCATCCTGTGGTCAAAACACAAAAATAAATGTACAAAAATGTCTGCAAAGATGATTCCACTCACCATCGGCACATGGAATGTGTGCATAGTTGTAGAAAACACAAAATCCAGTAGACCTGTAAGATGAATAGCTGTTATTGCAAGAGAACTCAGCAGGTATAGCATCCAAATTGCAGCCCTGAGTGAAACAAGGCCAGTAAATGAAGGCCAACTTACTGAAGTTGGAGGTGGACACACATTTTTCTGGAGCAGCTACAGTGAAGGGAAGCACCATGAAGCTGGTGTAGGTTTTGCAATCAAAACTAAGCTAGTCCACCAGTTTGTATGCCTACCAAAAGAAGTGAACAACAGACTCAGGAAAATTCGATTGCCATTTGCAGGAAAATTTAATACCCCGTCATTAGTGCCTATGCTCCCACCATGATGAACCCTGATGAAGTCAAAGAAAAATTTTATGAAGACCTGGAGACCCTTATCATCAATGTTCCAAAAGAGGACAAGCTGGGTGACTTTAATGCTAGAGTAGGCTCAGACTACCAGACATGGCAAGGAGTACTAGGGAGGAATGGAGTTGGAAACAGCAACAACAATGGTCACTTGCTACTAAAGACTTGCGCATCTCACAACCTTCTAATCATCAACACTGTTTTCTGTTTACCTAAATGCAGGAGGGAAAGTTGAGCCAACACACAGCTGGCAATAGTGGAACAGAAGAGGAGCGTGCAGCTTTTAGAGATTTGGTGTATAGCCCTGCATTTGCTTGTCTGTATCATAACATTCACAAACACCAAGACTGATTTGATGAAAATGATAGGGAAATTCAGAAGCTGCTAAATGAAAAATGAGAATTCCACAGGGTTTATCAGCAGGATAGTTCATCCATCCCTAAGAGGGCAACATTTAATTCCATCAGGAATACAAATGAAACTTAGAGAGATGCAAGATTCTTGGCTCAGTAAGAAGGCTCAGTTTGGAAGGCTCCAAAGGAAAATGTGGGAGAAAAGAGGCATTATGCTGACTACCAAACTGAAGGTCTACAGAGCCCTTGCGCTAAACTCATTGTTGTATGCCTGTGAAACCTGGACAGTACACCAGTGTCATTCCGGGAAACTGAATTGCTTTTATTTGAATTGTCTTGGGAAAATCTGAAGATCACCTTGCATGATAAAAACCAGACACTGAACTAAACTGCTAAGAATTCAAACTCTGCTTCAGAGAGTGCAACTCTGATGGGCTGGTCACATTGTTCAAATGCAAAACATAAGCTTGCCAAAAAGACTATTTTATGGAGAACTCACACAGGGCAAGTGCTCACATGGTAGTCAGAAGAAGCAATACAAGGACACTCTCAAGGTCCCTCTTAAGAACTTTGGAATCAATTGTGTGACATGGGAGGCACTGGCACAGCACCACTCAGCATGGTGTGCCATCATCACAGAAGGTGCTATCCTCTCAGAGCAAAGCAGAATTGAGACAGCTCAAAGGAAATGTGTGATGCCCAAATTTAGAGAAACTACCCCAAATGTTCACCTGGACTATTTGTGCCCGACCTGTGGTACAGCATTCCGAACTGATGTTGGTCTGATCAGCCACAATCGGACATACTGAAACTTGACTCTAGCATCGTGATGTCATTTTAGTCCTCTTCGAGAATGAAGGACAACAACCAAGCAATAATATTCCTATGGGTTTTCCTCATAGAATCTCTTTCTGGTGGTGATTGGTGGATTTTTTTCTATTTCTACTTTCCCCTCTTGTTCTAATGCTTCAGGGAAATTTTTAAAAATTATTTCTTGTATTATTATATCAAGATTCTTTTCTTGATCATAGTTTTCAGGCAGTCCAATTATTCTTATGTTTTGTCTTCTTGATTTGCTCTCCAGATCAGTTGTTTTTCTTATGAGATGTTTCACATTCTCTTTTATTTTTTTCATCCTTTACATTTTGTTTTATTATTTCTTGATCTCTTATAATTTTGCTGGCTTCCCCTTGCCTAATTCTGGTTTTCAAGGGGTTATTTTCTTCCTTAAGATTCTGGATCTCCTTTTCTAATTGGTTGACTTTCTTTTCATAATCTTCTTGTTTTTCTTCAATTGTTCTTTTGTTTTTTAGTCTTTCCTCAGTCTCTCTCATTTGATTTTTAAAGTCTTTTTTGAATTCTTCTACAATTTTTTTTTGAGCAAGTGACCATTTGACGTTACTCTTTGGGGTAGAAGAGGGTTTCTGAAGATGAATCCCAGTCTTCTCTATTCCCATAGTAACTCTCCATGGTGGGATTTTTTTCTCCTTTACCTGTGCATTTTTTTTTAAAATTTGTAGTAGCTTAGTTTTTATAATCCCTTCTAGTCCTGGGGTGTGGGAGATGGTACCTCTAGCCTCAGATCCTCCTTCAGTTCTCCCCTCTGGTTGGGAACCTGAAATCAAAAACTCCAGCCTCTTGTAAGTGCCCATAGTCAGTGATGTCCCCACCCCACTGCTTCCGCACTCACTGGGTGTGCGCTGGTCCCTTCTAGCCCCTGGTGTATCTGCAGCACAGGTGGGTCTGGCATTCCTTGTCAGCAGAAGTTCCCTCAATTTTCCCCGGCTTAGGTGCCCAACACCTCTCACTGTTCCAGAGGGGTGAAAGTTCCTGTGGCTGGGGCTGAGGCAGCCTCCTAACCCAGCCAACCTCAGGGCTTGCCACTTATTATTTAAGCAGATCTAGGATCCAGCCTGGAGGTGTTTACTTTTCACAGGGACCAAACCTCATCCTGGGACTTTTCTTCAGACCTTCTGATTGTCCCAGGAGGACTTCTGTTCTGCCCCTACTCTTATTTTTACTGCTCAATCTTTGCCCTGAGACACTATTTCATCTCTTTTGTGGGGGAAAATCTTAAGAGCTTGGAATTTTCTGACCTACTCCACCATCTTTTCAGAATCCTCCTAATCTATCTTCTTAACAAGGGAGTATCAAAACAAACTCTGTGTGTGTGTGTGTGTGTGTGTGTGTGTGTGTGTGTGTGTGTGAGAGAGACAGAGAGAGAGAGAGAGAGAGAGAGAGAGAGAGAGAGAGAGAGAGAGAGAGAGAGAAATCGAGCAAGTTGGTTCATTAGGTCACAGAAGGTGCTGTCCTCTCAGAGCAAAGCAGAATTGAAACAGCTCAAAGGAAATGTGTGATGCCCAAATTTAGAGAAACTACCCCAAATGTTCACCTGGACTATTTGTGCCCGACCTGTGGTACAGCATTTTTTCAGCTTTGTTTAAAAAAAAAAAAGAACAGCCAATAGGAGTAGCAGGACAGAAAAGGATGGTTCCTCTTATGAAAGTCTGGCTTCCAGAACTCCAACCAGCCAATCACATTGGAGGCAGCCCCAGTCACTAGAGACCAGTCAAGAGTCTTCTGTGTCCTCTTAACAAAATTCTAAGAGCATGACCAATCTCTCCATGGGGATGCACTCCTCAGGTGCCTTTGAGTAATGTACCTTTCACGTATTGTGTGGCTATTTATAATATCATTGTACAGATAGCTCCTTCTTTTCCTTTTAATTATGGCTTTAAAATATCTTCCCAGAAGTGAGATTAAAAGGTTAAAGAATATGAGCAGTTTCTTGACAATCACAGTTTACTTGACATATTGCTTTTCAAAAAAGATTACATCAGTGTGCTTTGCCAATAGCAATGGATGAATGCACCTGTTTTCCTTGGTCTTCTAACTCACACAAAGGAGGGCATAAGACCTAAGTTCTAGGGAAAAATTATTTCCTTGGTCTTCTAACTCACACAAAGGAGGGCATAAGACCTAAGTTCTAGGAAAAATTATTGTGGTGTGTTGGAACAAGGTCCTAGTTCTGACTCTTACCAGGTGTGTGACCCTAGAAAAACCATTGTGGGTTCTATGTTCCACATTTTCCCCTTTTATAAAATAATACTAGTAATAATTGCACTTCTAACCTTACAGAGTTGTTGTAAGAATAGCATTATGGGAAATTTAAAGCACTATATAAATAAGTCATTAATTTGTCCTTTATATATTGTCTCTTTATATCATTTGACTCTTTGTGCATTGACCTCTCTCTTTGTCTACAGAGCAGATAAATTGGTCATCCTGTTTTTTGTCTCTCTTAGTGGAATCTCTATAACCAATACTACCAGAAGCAGTTCTGAAGTGACAGTCTTAGACTGGCCAGTACATTCTTGCAAATGACAGGATAGGACTGGTCCATTTCTGTGTTTATGTGTTTCAGTATATAGAAATGGGTCTTTAATTCAGTACTCAAATTTTTAAGTGATGGAGCATTCAAAGCCCTGAGCTAATCTTATTTGCTTGGGTCTGTTTGAATGGAATTGTTTGTTTCTATCGATGACGACAACAACAAGAATAGGAAAAGTAGACTCCTTCCAGATGCCAGCCAAACTTTTGAATGTCTCTAATTTTGAGAAATCAAGGGAAAGTAACGGAACACAGAAAGCCCTTTGACACTCATTCAGAAGATGGTGAATAAAGTAAAGGAAGTAAAAAATTACCTTTAGTTGGTCAGCCAGGCTAATCTATGAAGTTTCCAATGGCCCAGTGGGATGGTGCTGTCTGCCCTAAAGAGCTAGTCCTTACATCAGAAAATCTATAAATCTGGGACCTTTGAAATTTTCTTCTGAAAACATTTTCCTTCCACATGACCTAAGTCATTCTTCTTGAACATAGAGCCTATTTTTTTTTTTTTGCATTTATGTACAGTGAACAAAGGAAGAGGCAGGCCTGAACCAAAAGAATAGAGCATGTAATTCTCTGTCTTGGTGGTTATACAATAGACGTAATGTTGAGAATGAAAAAAAAGAGAGAGAGACCATCTGGCTTTTTTCATGATTGCCCTTTCCTTTGGTTCCCTGTGATCCCAGTTTCCTGTTTTTTCACTGTATTTTTCATTTACTTTATTTTAAAGAAACAAACCTAGATTTCTCTTGAACTCATTTATAGTTTTGGCTTCAATCACCTTCCCTTGTAACTGAATCCACACGTGTTCACTTCTTTGCTGACAATCTCCTTGAGATTCTTTTTGAGCCAATTGGAATCTTCAAGCATGCAGATTGGTGGTTCTGCTGGGAGTGGCCTGCCTTTCCAGAGTAACCAAACACTTTATTCCAGTTTAATTTTGTTGTTCGGTCATTTTTCAGTTGTGTCTGACTCTTCCTGACCCCATCTGGGGTTTTCTTGGCAAAGATACTGGAGTGGTCTGCCATTTCCTTCTCCAGCTTCTTTTATAGATGAGGAACAAGGAAAACAGAGTCAAGTGACTTGCCCAGGGTCACACAGCTAGTATGTGTCTGAGGCCAGATTTGAATTCAGGAGGATGAATCTTCCTGACTCTAGGCCCAATGCTCTATCCACTGTGCCACCTAGCTGTCCCCCATCCCAGGTTAGTTACTTACATTGCTTTGTAGTTACATGATGGATTCTTTTTTTATACTCAGCTCTAAACAGAGCATGAATACAGTGTAGATTCCACATACATCCCCCAAAGGTTCTTGAATTCCAAGGCACGTATGACATGTACATTACTAATTATAAAATTCAAAGACCACAAAAGTATATATGGATGAAATTTTGGAGTCGGTTTTATTATATACTTAAATTGTGTTAGCTATCAATAGAATTGCATCAGGATTCTTGTTTCAGTATGGCTTTGTAGTAATTTCATTGAGTCCTAGAACACTATGAGGTTTCTTCATTGAAATCCACAATTAAAAAAGAAATAAAAGATTGGTCTAACTATCCATAATGAAAAAACAAGATGGATGAAAAATTCATGTGAAACTAGGCTGACAACTCATAGATATTCACATGTAATTTGGATGGGCGCTACACTCAGAACTGAGTAAGAGGAAATTGGGCTGTATTGCATTTGAAAAATTGTACAATAAATTCAATGATCACTGCTGCAAAATTTCATCACCCTCCCACTGATATTCTCCTAGTGATATCTGACTACAAGTCATTCTGATGAATCAAAACCGAATTTGACCCAAAGGGCAATAGCAAGTTACAGGATGAGCTATGTAGGATGCAATCAATTACAAATCATGTATCAGAGAACAAGAAGTGTTATAAAATATATCATCATTGGGCAGCTAGGTGGCTCAGTAGGTACAGCACTGGTCCTGAAGTCAGGAGGACCTGAGTTCAAATCTGTCCTCAGACCAAATACTTGACACTTACTAGCTGTGTGACCCTGGGCAAGTCACTTAACCCCAATTGCCTTAAAAGAAAAAGAGATCATTATCAAGAATATGCATGACTAGAAAAGATAGACTAATCATATAAAGAAAGTGGAGGACAAATAATGATGGATAACCCAAAGGCTGCATGGGTATTGTCAAATAATATATGAACAAAATAAAGACCCAAGCCTGTCAGGCATATGCCCAATGAAGGATTTATAGAAAGACACTCGTGTAAGATAAAATGAATAGGATAGGGAGGGATACAAATTGCTAAAGAAAGCATCTATACAAATGAGAAAACAGATTCATCTAGGCATGTGCATATGTGTGTACATATATGTATATATGTGTGTGCATATACCTATATATGTATGAATATATGGATGGATATTATATGTATGTGTGTCTGTATTACACACACACATACATATTTCTTTTAGACAGAGTTTGACAAATTTAGCAGGCATTTAAGGAAATTTCTGATGATCCACCATGTTATTAACCCTGACTTGAAAACTCTTGACTTCTATAGGATACTATCTAACCTAAAATTAGATTTGGCCAGTGGTAGGGAAGTTACTGACTCCACTTATTTTATTCAGAAAGAAGACAGAATGATAGGTAAAAGGAAGAAAAAAATGGATAGGAAGATGAATGAGCAAAAGAGAAAGAAAAAAATAAAAGGAAGGCCTACACATTCAAGTCTCTATATTACTTTAAAGATACATGTAGTCTAATCTGTCTGGGTGTTTTAAAAATGTTAGTTAACATTAGATAAAGAAATACTTGGAGTGGATTGCTTAAAAGAATATTTGTCAATGACGAAGTAAGCATCAAATCTGCAGATTACTTAATTCTGGACTAAAAAAGCTAATATATTAAATAGATTCACAGGCTATTAGAGCTAGGGATCATCTGTTATAGTCCTTTCATCTTGCACATGAGGAAACTGAGACCTAAGGGCATTAAGAGACATTATTATTAATATTAAACAGTTACAATAACTAAAAGTAATGTAGTACTTTGTATTTTCTACAGTTTCTTACATGAATTATCTTATCTGATCCTCACAACACTATGAGATCAGTATTATATATGAGGAAAATGAGGTCCAGAAAAATTGTGATTCACCCAGGGCCATACATGGGAAAGTAGCAGAGCCAAGAATTGAACTCATCTTTTGATTCTAGTGGTTTTTTTCCTTTTCATTATAAGAGACTACCTCAGTTTCTTTTAAATTCCACAGCACTCTGTGACTTCTAAATAGATAGATGTAATGCTGCAATGATTTCTATTCTACAATATATAATTGTGATGATGATGAAGTCAGGATCCAGAAAGATCTTAATAGGTTTGAGCAATGGACAATGGACCAGATCTCAGGATTTAAAGCTAGAGAGGGGCCTAAAAATCTTTTAGTCCAACCTTTTTATTTTATGGATATGAAAACTGAGGCCAAGAGAAGTTAAATCACTTGCCCAAGGTCTCACAGGTAAAAAAAAAAAATAGCAAACATGGCATTTGTTTTCTCTCCCTCACACTACTTCCAAGAATACAAAATATAATAGGAATAAATGTTAAGTCCTACTTGTAAGCTCAAAAAATCAACTACAGAAATCCAAAATGGAAGAGGACTTGCTTTTCATATAAAAATAATTGAAATGTTTTACTTGCCTATAGCTCAAAAAAAAGAGTCACTAATACGACATGGCCTGAAATAGTTCTGTTATCTTGGAAGAAGGTCTCTGGTGAAGTCCCTCAGTCATCTGTGCTTGATACTGTTCTCTTGAACATTTTTATCAGTGACTTGGGAAAAAAATATTCTTATAATATTTACGGATGATAAAAAGCTAAGAAGGATAATACATGAGTGACAGTATTTCATAAGCTCTTGAAAGGCTAAAACAGTGGGCTGATCAAATGAGGTGAAATTAACAGGAAAAAATTTAAAGTCTTCCACTTGGGTTAAAAAAAATCAGCATAAAGTACAAGATATGGGAAGCATGGATAGCTATCAGGATGACATATCCCAGGGATAGATGTTAGTTCACCTAAAAAAAAGTAGCTTACCCAAGAAAGTAGCAAAGATGTTAATATTAATAAACTTTCTGAAGCTCAGTATAAAGCAACAGACAGAAAAGCTAATACAAACATAAGCAGCATGAGGAGAGATAGACCTTTGGGGGGGAGGGGAGAGGGAAAGATGTGATAGCCCTACCATATTCTGCACTGGTCAGATCACATCTAGAGTATTTCACTGAGTTCTGATCATCCCATTTTTAAAATTTTATTTTTATTTTATGGAATAAAAAAGCATTTCCATGACATGGTACAATAAAAAAGATGATTGTGCATGAAACTGCAAATCTGCTATTCACAACTTGCTATTCCTTCCAAATATACAACAAAGTTATCATGTAAATTTCCCTTTTTCTTTTTTCTTCTCTCCCCCCACCCTACAGATGGCTACCATTAGACAAAAATAGGTTTCTCTGTGTGTGTATGTCTGTAAAATTATTCTGTACATCTATTTATCAGTTCTTTTGCTGGATGCAGATGGTATCTTTCTTCATATGTCCTTTATAGTTAATTTGGGTATTTATAATAGACAAAATAACTTATTCATTTAAAGTCATTCTTTTTGGTTTTTTGTGAGGCAAATGGGGTTAAGTGATTTGCTCAGGGTCACACAGCTAGTAAGTGTCAAATCTCTGGTCTAAGACCACATCTGAACTCAGGTCTTCCTGACTCCAGGCCCAGTGCTCCATCCACTGCACCACCTAGCTGCCCGCAAAGCCATTCTTAAAACAATATTGCTGTTACTGTATACAATGGTGTCTTGATTCTGCTCATTTCACTTTTCCTTAGAAGGAAAGCAGACAATTAGGAATACATTTTCATAGATAGATTATCAGGTAAAGGTTTGCTATCTAAAATATGTAAAGAACTTCATCAAATACATAAGAATGAGTCGTTCCCCAATGGATAAATGGTCAAAGGATATGAACAGATATTTTTCCAATGAAGAAATTAAAATAATGTATAGTCATATAAGAAATGTTCAAAATCGTTATCGATTGGAGAAATGCAGATTAAAACAACCTTGAGATATAATTTTATGCCTACCAGACTAGCTAAAACAATAGAAGAGGAAAGTGACAAATGTTGGAAAGGATGTGGAAAAATCGGGACACTAATTCATTGTTGGTGAATTGTGAACTGATCCAACCATTTTGGAGAACACTCTGGAATTACGCCCAGAGTTATTAAACTACACTTTGACCCTGAAATACTACTACTTGGTATATTTTCAAAGATGATTAGGAGAAAAGGAAAAGAACCTCTATGTTCTAGAATGTTTATAAAGCTTCTTTGTGGTGGCAAAGAACTGGAAAGTGCAGGGATGCCCATCAATTGGGGAATGGCTGAACAAGTTGTGGTATATGATCGTGACAGAATACTACTGTGTGCTATAACAAATGATGAGCTCAATGATTTTAGAAAAACATGGAAAGACTTGTATGAAATAGTTATGAGTGGCCTATTTTTTTTGAAGGATATTGAAAAGCTGAAGAATGTTCTGAAAATAGCAACCAGGTTACTGAAGATACTTGAGTCCATGCTATATGAGGACCAAGGAAGGAAGTAGCTAGGATGGTGGGGGGACTCCATACAATACTCTAGGTGTGATCTAACTAGTATAGAATAGAGCAGGACTATCAGATTTTCTTTTTCCCTCTCTCAGTATTGGTATATAAATATGAGAAAGATCTATACTTTTAGTTAGTGTGCGGAAATCTCAATGTGGAAACTTGCTCTGCCAATGCAGATTATAACCTGTCTAGAAAATACTAACTAGGCCGAGTAGTACAATGTCTAGAAGATGCTGGGCTTGAAGATAGCAAGATCTGAGTTTACATCCAGTCTCAGATACTTGCTAGTTGTGTGGTCCTGAGCAAGTCAACTTCTACCAACTTCCATCACCACATCTGTAAAATGAGGCAGTTGGACCCAATGCCTTCTGAAATACTTTCTAGCTCTAAAGCTATGATCCCATAAGTTTCTTGAAGTATAGCAAGTTTAAGTGACTTGTCCAAAGTCAAATAGCTAATCTCATGGGTGAGAGCTGATCCCACGTCTTCCAAGTCCACTACTCTATCCACCATACCACACTCCCTTCCCCAATAACTTCCAGCTAAAGTCAAAGATTTTAAATTCTCTCAAGTCTCAAGGGATTAGCTTTATTTTGTGTAGCTTTAGAGAGCAGAATTAGCACCAGTGGCTCTAAGTCACAGGGACACAGAATTTGGCTTAATATGAGGAGGCATTTTCTAACAATTGAAACGGTCCAAAATTGGAATGGGCTATCTTATGAGGTAGTGAGCTCCCCATGACTGAAAGTACTTCAGTAAATGCTAGTTGATCCTCTATGAAAGGTGTTTTGAGGGAATTCCTACTTTGGTTGGGAGGTTGAACTGGATGATTTGAAGCCCATATCACCAGTAAGATACTATGATTGTGCAAACCGTGAGTACTGATTTTGTCTTTACCTTGTCTGCAAATGCTCTCTACACTAGTCTGAAGGGAAAATAAGTGATCTGGTAAGAAAGAGAATGAGGAGTAAGGTCCAGTGGGGATTACTCCTGCTACTCTGTCATGATTTCTCCCAGCTCGGATTTGGCCTTACCAATGGAGACATAGGGAGGATGACTGAGAATGAAGTTCCTCAGCCAATGCTTAGGCCCTGCTTGTCCTGTGGTAAGTTTTAATCTGGCGTCTTTCACAAGCCCTGGTTTATAAACAAAAAAAAAAAGCAAATAAAAACATTATCTCATTCTGGTTTGAGTCAACAGGTCAAGGAGTCCTAGGGGAAAGGATAGCAAACAGGGCCATGCTCATGGTGTTCCCAGAGCCAAGCTCAAACAAATACCCTGTAGCATATAAAAACAAATTAGAAACAAATCCATCCACAAATACCCTGCATAGGAACAAGGCAAACACTGGAGAGGGGAGACCTTCTAGGCTAACTATGACAGAGGCCAGGAGAAACATACCACACAGCCTAGTGCTAAAAGTTTAGAGTGGCTTTCATTACCAACCTGCCCATTGTAACCAACATTGGAGCAGCTGGCTGATGCTCTTAGTATAAAACTCTTGGGTTTACCCTTTGACACAGTCTGGTAGAGATCCCCTGTGGCTTCTTTCTGGTCACTATAAAATCTCCAGGGCAAGTGGACTCCACTTAAAAAAAAAAAAAGAGAGCCAGTGTTCACATAGTACTTTTCTCAGTGGAACTAAGAAGGGTTTTCCAGATATTATCTATTGAACATGTAGGGTTGGTGTGTGTTTATGTGTATTTTCACAGCAGGTCTTCTTCCACAGCTGCTGAAGTAACTGAAGCATGAAGCTGTTCAGAGCCTTGTTCACAATCCCATATAACAAAAGCTGGCAGTGTATCTGGGAGAATTGCTTTGGCCCCCCAACTCCAGTATTTATTTCCCTTCCACATGACTCTTCTCCCCAAAACATTTTTCTCAGCCCTAGATAATCCACAGAGAAACCACATTCAGTGGGTCTTGGTTCACAGGAAAATGCCTCTTCTCAGTGGGTCTTGGTTCACAGGAAAATGCCTCTTCTCAGCACCTCATTCTCAGGCCATGATTCACTTGAGAAGTTTTGTTACACGCAAAGACATTTTCCACCCCATCTGAAAGTTTTGCCTGTGAACCCGTACTGTGGTTATACTGCTGTTTATTTGTAATTATTAATTAGCACTGGGGACAAGAACAAGAGTTGCCTCAGGCATTTCTGAACAAGCCAGAAGCCAGAGGAAGTGGAGGAAGAGGAGACAGGTCATCAGAACACTGAAGAACTAGAAAAGTGCTATTTGTCAGCGGTAAAAAAACCAAATCAAGCATCTGGACAGGATTGGTATTAAAGAGACCAGAATGTTGAAAGTGCTATCATAGGAAACTGAATTTGAACCCCAGCTCTGCCATTTACTATCAACGGAATTTAGGGCAAGTGATTTTTACCTCTCCAGGCCTCAGTTTCCTCAGCTATAAAATGTAGTCCTTTCAAAGCTCTAGATCTTTGATTCTGTGACCCTATGATTTTATAATGCTATGCGTTTGTTTATGTGTGCATGCTCATGCACACTCCTTCTTCCCTTTCAACAACAGTCATTTAAATAGGTATTTAAAGTTTGAAAGGAATTTTAAGTAGTTCAGCTCATTTGATCCTCACAGAAACCCTTTAAGGTATGTGACAGAGCTGTTGTCATCTATATTTTACTTCGGAAAAAAAGAAGACTAATTAAGGCTGATTAGCTTGCCCAGGGTTGCATACCTAGTAAGTATCTGAGGCAGGGCTTAAACCCAGGACTTCCTGACTCCAAGTCCAGTACTCTTTCCATGGCTTTAGACTGTGCTGCCCTTTCCCTTAGCTAAGAGTGTTTTCTCTCACCTCAAACACAAATACTTTGACACGAGTGTGCGTGCGCATGCACACACACATGTTTTAGGGGAATGAGATAAATAAAACTTATTGAGGTGAATGGGAGAACTTAGTGACTTTTTTGAGTCCATACGGAATGGATAGCACCTCCAGAAAACGTCACTTAAGGAATAACAGGCTCCATAGGTGGGCATAGGTGTTCTTTCTGCAAAATTTACAAAAATCCTCCAATTTCCTTCTGTGTTTATTTTTATGTATTTACTGTTGTACATGTTGCGTAACCCAACTGAATGTAAGCTCCTTGAGGCCAGGGACTGTTTTATTTTTATCTTTCTAAAGCCTGAAACCATGACTAGCATAGAGCCTGGAACATTGAAAGTATTTAATAAATGCTTGTTAAGTGAATGATGAAGTTGCACATGGTTCTGTGATGCCATCCCCTGTTTGATCTCCATGGCCCCAAAGAAGCCACCAGGGACCCTTTGTATGAACTTATATGCAAGGAATGATGTTTGGTTCTTTAAGAGTTTGCCATTGTTATATGAAAAGACCTTAAGTAGTACTAAGATCATGGCTGGAATATAGCTAGAGAGCTAGCATGAGTATAATGCTTTAAGGTTTACAAAGTGCTTTACTAATATAATCTCATTTTATCCTTACAACTATCCTGGGAGCCAGGTGCTATTCTCATCTTAACTTTATAGTTGAGGAAACTGAGGCAGACACAAGTTAAGTAACTTGACCAAGGTCACATAGCTATTAAGTATCTGAAACTGCATTTGAATTGTGATCTTCTTGACTTCCAGACAGCTAAGTGGTCCAGAGCATAGAGAACGGGGGCCTAGAGTGAGGAAGACCTAAGTCTAAATTTGGCCTCACATACTTACTAGCTATGTGAGCCTGAGCAAGTCACTTAACCCTATTTGCCTCAGTTTTCTCATCTGTAAAATAAGATGGAGAAGGAAATAGTAAAGGATTCTATTATCTTTGCCAAGAAAACCCCAAATGGGGTCACAGAGAGTCAGACATGACAGACATGACTGAAATCACTAACAACAGCAACAACTTCTTGACTTCAGGCATAGTGCTCTATCCACTGAACCACCTTGCCACTCATGTGTTGCTGGCAGAAATTAGTATATATAGTATCCCTATAGAGAATTCTAGGTCCTCAGAGACCCTGATGTTTGCCTTAGTGACATGTCCTTGGTAAAGCTGAGGTGAGAGCATGCACCATTCCCGAAGATGAGGTGCCCTGATAGGCATTTTCTAACACTGATGAAATAGATTCCAAAAAATTCTCCCAAAGAGCTACCATTAGCTTGATGTAAAGCAAGCAATATAGTAAACTTCTGAGAGGTAATCAAAGACGGGCAGAATCCTCCAGGATGGACTTTGTTGTGGGTGGTGGTTGTTTTTAGTGGAAGACAGAGCTAAAACTGCACAACCTGTCTGAAATGATCAGAAACTTCCTTCAGAGCATTTCATGGAGTAATCTACTGAAGAGGAACTGAATTTAACCCACATGCCACAGCCTTTCAACATTCCAGCATCATTTATGACTATAGGAATAACATTTTAGTACTGGGGGGGGCAGTTGGGGGGAGCCAGCTGTGGTGGGGCCAGTTCACACCAGCTCTTGAGAGCTGTTTACATTTTGGATATTGGCAAATGCTAAGAATCAAAGCTTGAGATACTGTTTTGTTGATTGTCTTGACTTAAGGGAGAAAATGTTAATGATTCCACTTAAGCTTAAAAGCGTGTTGAACATTTTCAGAAAGCCAGTTTTTAAACCAGGGCAACTTTGAATACTTTTAAAATTTATACTAATGATTAGATTTGACCCAAAGAATTTAGGAGAGTTTTCCTCTGTCATAAACCTATACAGAATGAGCTTTTCAAGGGGGTTAAAAAAAGCAACTACCTCTAAACAAACAACCTTAAGCCAAATATACATATAAATATATGTGTATAACTATCTTTATAGATATATACACACATACATACTTGTATATACACTTGTATATCCTCAAGCCAAATATATGTATATGTATTTTATATATATATATATGTGTGCATATATGTATATATATGTATATACTTTGAGAAATTATCATTAATTAATATATTTTTGCAGACATAAGAATATTGTTTTATCCCCCATGAAGAAAGCTGTCCCTTCATGAACTCCTAGAAATGTAGTATAATAGCTCATGGATAAAAGAAGGAAAGGAAAGGAGGAAGGAAGAAATGAGAGAGGGAAGAAAGGAAGGAAGAAAGAAAGAAATAGAGGGAGGAAGGAGGGAAGTCAAATTCTAGAGAAAGAAGGAGGGAGGAAAATATTTTCATAGAAGAATTTTTTTTTTATTTTACTGCTTTTTAAAGTAGTTCTTTTATCTTTTAATGAAATTCCTAAGTAGGTTATACTTAGCCAGTTCCTTAGAAAAAGAATACTTAGGCTACAGAGAAATATTAAACATTCTGTCTCTTCTCCAGGGCTTCTAGGACAGAGTGTGGATTACAATAAGGGTGTGTTCCATTTTTCCTGCTTTTTCACTCTCCCACTCTCCTTCTCCCCCAAGCTGTGCCCTCCCCACTATCCCCACCCCAGCCTGGCCTGGAGTCCTTATCCTGACTGTGCCCTAGATTACTGAAAACAAATAAATCCATTTTGTTAAAAAGAAGAGCAATAATCTCGTTTCTGATGGGGTGAGTACTCAGTTTGGCAAACACTCTGGTTACTTGATAAGGGTTTCTAATCTAATCTTGGGGTTAGCAGCACCTAGTTGCACCAGGAAATGTCACTCACCATTCACCTGCTCCTTCCTCCCCACCCCCATCTCCATTCTCCAATCATTATGGATAAATAGGAGTCATTCTGTTCATTCTCTGGCACATACAGTGAAACCCTTTATAATTTTAGCACTGGGAAAGGTATAAACATTGGCTTTTTTTTTTCAGTTTCTATTTATTTTATTTTCAATTTATGGAATAAAACAAACATTTCCATAACATAGTATAACAAAAATGATTTGCTATTTCATAAACACCTAGATTTTGACATATTGTGGCTACCTGGCTTAAACAGAATGGATTTATGTTCAAAAGTAGGTAAGCTGTATAACATGGACCAAAACAAACAAACAAATAAACCCAAAACCTACTGATACCAATTAGCAATAATCAAATTGCAATTCGTATCATGATCTAATGTTTAGAAAGTGCTTTTCTAACAACAATCTTACAGATAGGTAATATTATTATCCCCCATTTACAGATGAGGAAAATGGAAAGTGTAAAGGTATGAGATGTGATAAAGTAGATGTAGTCAGAAAGACCTGAGTTCAAATTCTGCCTCAAACATATACTAGCTGTATAACCCTGACCAAGTCACTTAACTTGTATTTGCTTCAATTTCCTCAAATGTAAAATGTAAAAAATAATAGCACCTATATTTCAGGGTTCTGGTATGGATCAAATGAGATAATATCTGTTAAAAAAAAATTAAGCATTTAACACAGTGCCTGGTATATAGCAGTGCCATATAATTGCTTATTTCTTTCCCCTTCCCATGATCACATAGCAAGGAGGACAGTATTAAAACTCACATGTCCATCCACCATTCTCTCTACTATGACATGATATCTCTCTCAAAATCAGTAATTAAAATGATCATTATTTTTAAATATCCCCTAACTTTTCAGCATGAGCCAGATGTAGTCTGATCACATGTGGAATTTTGACCAGCCTAGGCACCATATTTTAGGAGGAAAAATTAACAGACTTAAAGAAGAAAAGACCTTGAGTGGGAACATGACAAGTGCCATAAAGTATTTGAAGGGCTGTCACAGGGAAGAGGAATTAAATTTGTTCTGTTTGACTCCAGTGACCAGTCAATGGAAAGAACATACAGAAAGACAAATTTCCCTAAGCAATTCTCTAAAACTGAAAGTCATAGAGCAGCTACTACATTGCGTTGAGAGAGTGAGTTTCCTTATTGAAAGCTCCTTATACAATTACAGTTCTGAAATCACAGATCTGAACCAACATTTAAAAATATAGGGAAGAACTTGAAGGGTGGAGCTGAACTGTTCTATAATGGGATCATGAAGCTACAGGTAGTGAGTTCCCCATCCCTGGATGGAAGTCAAGTGGTAAAATATAATCCCCTAGCAAATGACATATAGGCTTTATAACCTTCAGAGTGATGAAAGCACCACTAATGTTTTTGGAGCCATTTAATGTCTGTCACTAATCCCCCCACTGCATTCTTTACTGTATGCTCATGTATTTAAATCAACTATAATTATATTGTCCTCAGGTATGTTTGTCCTCCAAATCACACTGACATAGCTTCAAAGGCACCCAGTAATTGCTTCTGAATCTAGGAGAGTTTTAATGAGCATGTAGAGCTAATTTGGGGTTACTGACCTCAAAATGCATATGCTAGGAATTGAGAGAATAGCACTTGGAATTTGCTATTGTTGTTTTGTTTTTCATTTTACTTCCTTTTGGGCTTGGGAAACTATAGGGCACTGGGTCCAAGCTTAGAGCCATTAATATTGCATCATAAATACGATCATCAGATTCAGAGCTGAGAATGACCTTTAAGGTTCTTTTAGCCCAATCTCTCATTTCGTAGGTGTTTTGTCAAAAAAAAATTATCTCTATCTCTTCATGGTGCTATGATAATAATTCTGTTTCTGAAGATAGTCCTTTTCCATTTACAAACTACTTTCATAGCCAGTATCTCCTTTGATCTTTACCACAACTTTGTGAGGTAGACAGGGAAAATATCATGCTTTCATGGCAAAAGACAGAACAGCTTAAGTGAATTTAGAATAGCAGTGTAGGATTAGAACCCAGATCACAGAGTCATAGAGTGAGAGCTCTAAGGGACCTTAGAGGTCATATAGTCCAACTCTCTCATTTTATAGATGAGGAAACTGAGACCCAGTGACATGAGGTGACTTGTCCAAGATAACACATTTAGCAGAGGCTATGGCAGTATTCCAGGTGGGTGTTAATGAATGTCTCTACTACAGAAAGGCAGAGCTAGGATAGGAATATCCTATCTGATTCCAAAGTCATGTCTCTTACTGGTCTTCTCCACCAAGCCTGGAACTTTTTATATTATGTTATATTGCTTTTTCTAAATTAGTGAAATCTTCCCAGGGTGATAATGGGAAATCTGGAGAAAGTAGGTTTTTTTTTTTCCCCCTGCAAAAGGCCTCCAAAAAACTTTTTTTTTTGTCTTTCTCCCGAGGTAGGCCTGGTGTATTTGTTTTCTGACTTATTTTCTTAAAGAAAGAAAGTGTGTGAGTGAACACACACACACACACACACACACACACACACACACACACACACAGAAAGAGAGAGAACTGGCCTAGAAACTAGAGAGCTTAGCTTCAATTTGGCTTTATGATCTTGCTCATCGAGATTTAGAGATCACTTCTTTAATGATCTCTAAAGTTGCATCTAGTTCTAGCATGTTATGATTCTATAAAACTTCCAAATAATTCAGTCCCAAACCTTTCTTTTCTTCCCCCTCCATTACCTTTGCTGATGTGCTAAATACCAAAATTGGTTTGAGCACTTCATTGAATATGTCTGTGACTTTTCTGAAAAGATTTTCCTTACACATTTAAAAAATGAGAAGATCAGAATGGATGGCCTCTCAGAGTCTTTCCTACAGCTAGGTGGTACAATGGATAGAGTACCAGTTTGGTCAGGAAGACTTATCTTCCTGAGTTCAAATATGGCCTCAGACACTTACATCTGTATGACCCTGGGCAAGTCACTTAACCCTGTTTACCTCAGTTACTCTTCTGTAAAATAAGCTGAAGAAGGAAATGGCAAGCCACTCCAATGCCTTTGCCAAGAAAACTCCAAATAACATCACAAAGGGTTTTTCTAGTTTGACCTCTATGATCCTCTGATAATTTTGGAGTTGTCATAACTTGACAAGTTAAAGATAGTTATGCATGGGATAAAGCTCCATTCATCTGGCTCAAAATGAGATACTATATACAGAGAGCTTTGCAAATCTTTAAGTGATGCAAAATATGAAGTGTTATATTATAATCATCATTTTTTTAATTCAAAGTTCAAAAGGTTTTTTAAAATATATTCTACCATATTTAGTAAATATAAATGGCAAGTTTAATAACTTGTATGGGGAATTTGTTTAAAGATAAATATCTCAAATAGTGCTTTACTAACTTTTTGTAGTAAACAGAATCCTTCACATTTAATAATGTATCATTGGAATCCGTGCAACGAAATTTTTTAAAGAACTGTTTTTTGCAAATATCTACTGATTAATTATGTAATTTGGTCTGGTCAGGGTTGGTCACCTGTAGTACCATTTAATCTCCTACCACATAGGTAGAGGTAGCCTCCTTTGATTGGCTGCCTGAATCTTTTAAACGAGTAAGACAGAGCTATTTTCTCTTTCTGTTTCATTCTTTGGGTGTTGCAGGGAAAGAAAAAGCACAATTCTTATATGTTGTATCCAAAGTGTGAAGATCCCAGATCACCCACAGCACAGGTGCAGTGAACTAAAATAGAGAGATTAGGAAAAACTACCCCTTCCTCTGTTCCTTCTCTTTTGCCACCACTCTGAGAAATAGGCTGGGGTTGGAGGGTGTTTCTTTTCTATGTTGTTTATTCCCCTCAGTTTCAGGTGCCAGAAAGATGATCCTCATGAGATACAGGAGTTTGAGCCATGATGACTTTGGAGCCAGGATTGCGTGGCGAGATGGTGCAGTGAGCCAATTCAGTATGCAAGTCCTGAGAAGTCCGGGTGCCAGAGATTACAGCCCAAGGGGTGGTTTGGTCTTGGAACTGGAACTGTGCTCTATAGGAACTGAGCTAATTCCTTCCCCTTCTGCAGGACCTGAAATGTAAGGGGAGAGGGGAATTATAAGTTTGTATATCTGTGACTGTAACTTTTGAATTTAAATATTTCTGTGTAAAAGCTAATCTGACTGTTATTGGGCTAATGGAACTGGAATGTAAGGACCACCCCCTACAAGTAAGGTATTGGGGGAGGCTAGAGACATTTGCAAAAAGCCTACATACCCCTGACCCGCGTTCAGGGTACCCAAGAACCCTTGAGGGGATGTAAAATATAACAACCTTGGCCTGGAGGCAGTTGGTGTTACAATTTAAAAACAAACAAACAAAAAACTGGAAACAAAGTAGATTCCTATCCACTGGCAATGTCTACGTGGCATATTAATGTAATAGAATATTATTGCGCCATAAGAAATGACGCATATGAGGAATGCAGAGAAGCACTTCGATGAATTGAAGACTTAGATGAAGACTTAGAAAAGAAGGCTTAGATGAATTGATCTAAAGTGAGTACAAGCAGAAAAATAACACGTACAATGATTGCTCGTGGTAAATGGAAAGAAAAAGAACAACAACAAATCATGAGCACTGTGTGATTGCACTGACCAAGTCTGATCCTGAAGGAAGCATGAGAAAATGTGTCTTCCTCCCTTCTTTAAAGATGGAAGGGAACAAGCACCTGCTACTATGCTAAGTGCTATCTAAACATTATCTCATTTTAAAGTGGGGGAATGGGGAGTATGGGACATGGCATAGAGTGTCAAACTTGGTTGGCGTGTTGGTTCAGTTACCTGAACTGATTTCTTCTCCTCCTCCCTCCTCCTTCATAATTTTTTTTTTAAAGAGGGAATGGCTTTCTTGGTAGGGAAATGGGGAGATATATATTTGGAAATGACTATGATAGAAAAGCAAAAGTTATCAATGAGGTTTTTTTTTAAATTAAATCGTCTATGGCTAATAGCGCACACACACACACACACACACACACACACACACACACATATACACATACACACATCCCAGAAGACTAATTTTTTTTAAGTTATCTTTTCATATCAACTTTCTTTTGCATCTATCAACAACCCAAAGAATTTAATATGGCTTGGTTGATTGATTGTTTTCGGTCAGTATTTCACCCCTGGAAATTACTTTCACTATGGTAGCTCTTAACCTGTAAGAAACTTCCCATTTCCCCGTGTATTTGCTTGATCTGGGATTGGGGGTAAGGGCAGGAGGATAGTCATTTCAATTCCCTTCATTTTCACAAAATACATTACACTGTGGCTGGTGAATAATAAGTGCTTAAAAAATACTGTTAACTAACATTCAATAATTGATTTTTAAAATTCATTGTTTAGTTTGTAGGTGCCTTAGGGATCAAAACAGGAGCACAGAACTCTTTTTAATATTGCAAATATACCATACATTGAATGTCATCATCACAAATTGAACCTTGAGGTGAAGATGAGCAATCTCAAATTTGTATTTCCTCTGGATTTAGTTGTTGAACTAAACTGGTTTATAAACATTTGTTTCATTATCAGCCTCTTGGTCATAAGTACTTGCTTCTTGTCTCTTCAAATTTCAAAGATTTACCCAGTTATTCACATAGACATTGGTTCCAAAAATACAGAGCAATTGTTTTTAATTTACAAAGACTTCAAATGAGAGGCATTGTGGAGTGGTATATAGAGGTTCTGCTTTGTAATCAGGAAGACCTGGGATCAAACCGCTCTTGTGACACATACTAGCTGTGTGATCATGGAGAGGTCATTTAAAATCTCATTTCCATAGTCAACTTTTTATGAGTTACAAATATGTCTCTGATCTGAATCAGGAGAGGGCATTTTCACTTAGGACTTCTCTACACCAAGTAAGTCATAGATCCAGAACTCCCAATTCTTCAAAAAGAAAAAAAATTAAAATAGCTGCTAATTATTTCATACATGATAAGCTAACACAGTCCAAGAAGAAAATAGAATAATTATAGATAATAAAATTAATGAATTAAGATTAACAAAAGATTAATTAAGAATCAATTATGTATGGATCATGAAACAATGGGCACACTTAATGACTGATTCCAGACTCATGAGAAGTCACTTTTCCCTCCCACATACACAGTATTGATTTTCTTCAATGCCTGATAATTGCCCATACGGGCTAAATGCACACATGTATAACTGATACAGATAGCAAAGTGAATGCATTTCTTCTCTGTGTGTTTGCTTTCATGATATTTTTTTTTGCACACTCCTTGGCTTGCTTTGATATAATTGGGAACTTGGGTGAGAAAGGCTGTTGCACATTGTGTCACCTGGTTGATCACAAATA
This sequence comes from Phascolarctos cinereus, assembly GCF_003287225.1. Lineage (NCBI taxonomy): Eukaryota > Metazoa > Chordata > Mammalia > Diprotodontia > Phascolarctidae > Phascolarctos > Phascolarctos cinereus. Next base: position 101,443,561 of record NW_027555847.1, read on the forward strand.
AGGTACTCCTTGTCTCAGTCAACCCACCCCCTTTTTCTCTAGCTGTCTCCCATGCCTGGAACACTCTCCCTCCTCAACTCTACCTATTGGCTTCCCTGAATTACTCTAAGTCCCAACTAATTCCCATCTTTTATAGGAATCTTTTTCAAACCACTTTTAATTCTAACTACTTTCCTCTGTTAATTATTTCTTATTTTGTATAGAGCTCGCTCTCTCTCTCTCTCTCTCTCTCTGTAATTTGTTAACATGTTGTCTTCCCCATTGGATTGTAAGCTCCTTGAGAAGAGAGGCTATCTTTTGCCCTTTTTTTATCCCCAGCACTTAGCATCATGCCTGGAATATAATAAATGCCTAATTAATGTTTATTGATTGATTAATTGAAAATCCTGTCCCTGAAATATGTTTGTGATTCAATTTGATTAAATTAAATGAAATTTCTTAAGCATTTACTAAATCTGATTTAGGTTCTGAGCATACAAAGAATAAATATCAGTTGCTGATCTCAACTAGTTTATAACTGAGGGCAGGACAGGAGAGAATAATGTAGATGCACAAATTATCACATCATAAACTAAATGCTATAAATACATACAAGTCAAACAAAGAAGCATTACAAACTCAGGGGGGAGGGATTTATTTCTAGCTGAGGACACCAGGAAAGGAGTACTTCACGTATAAGTGAGAACTGAGCTGGACAAAGTTGGAAGGGAAAGATTTCAACAGATGAGGAAATGGAACATCTTCATACCAGGAATATAAAATGCCACATGCAAATAAGCAGAGGCATTAGAAGAATAGGAGAAGCCTGGGGTGTGGTGAATAGTCTGACGTAGCTGGAATGTGAAGTGCATGAGGCAGGATCAGTGAGAAATAAGACTAGAAGAGGAAGATGGAGCCAGTTGAGAGACAGCCTTAAATTTCAGGCAAGCTGTATTTTCATAGAAATCACAGAAGCCATCAAATCCAACCTTTTTGTCCCATAGGTAATTCTGAGATACTGAGTTTTTTTGTTTTGTTTCTTTTTTTGTTTCTTATTTTTGTTTATTGTTTTTTGAAGGAAAAAAGAATGTAAGGTCAGACCTATGAGTAATATTACTTTGGTAGCTCAGTGAAAGTTGGATTAGAGAGGAAAGAGATGGCAAACAGGATAAGTTAGAAGGCTATAACTGTTTCCACATCATAAAGGGGAAAAAATGACTTAAGGAGCAGGAAGGCAGGAGGTGTTGCCAATAACACTGAAAATGACACTTTCACCAATAATCAATCCAATAGAGCAAAGCCAGCCCAAGTTTCTGGCCTGTGTTTCTAAATGAGGCCTTGAATTATGTAGTTGAGCATATCATTAGAAAGAAGGGCTAGAGAGTGAGATACATTTCTGTGGTCTTCTGTGTCGTCTGTGGTTCTGGGGAGAGTCCTTTGCAACTCTATTGCAAGCTGCTAGATATATTGAGACAAAACATACTCCAAGGGAGGACATGATGATATCGGGTCATCAATAGCTATAGTCTTGCTAACACCTTTGGAGTCCTTATTGTGGGAGAAAGGATGATGCTTTTGAAGTCAATGAACCTAGGTTCAAATCTATGCTCTGCTCCAATTCTTGTAATCTGGGGCAGGTAACATCCTCTCTGATCCTCAGTTTCTTCAATTGTGAAACAAATATCAGATGATGTTTGAGGTTCCTCCCATTTCTTAGTCTATAATCCTTTAACACTTATTTCCTTAAAGATGCTTGTATTAATCATATCCTAATAATTATACTTGTCTGGGTGAGAAGGTGGTACCAGAGTGGTTGTACTGAGAGTGGAAAAAAAGATATTGTGGAGCTAGAAGCAATAGGAATTGGCTATTTGGGTGTGATGGGTAAGAGAGAAGGAAAAGCAATGAGTCTTTCTTTGAAACCAGTCCTATTCAGTTGTAATGAATTGCTAATCCGTGTTTATTGAATTATCAAAGTATAAACGTTCTTGGAGATGTAAGCTCCATTAGGACTGGGTCTGTGTCTTATCTAAACTGTAAACTTCACCAAATACCTATACCAGTGCTTTATGCCATTTTATAAATAGTTATTGCTGGTGATGGTAGTAGTAGCATATTTTCACACATAGAACACAGCACACAGAGTTAAGTGACCTCATTTTTATTCCCAATGCCGTTACTGACCTATGACCACAGACAAATCATTCAACTAACTATTCTGTGTCTCAGGAGCCTCAACTGCTTCATGGGGGCAATAATATTTGTCCACTATCTATATGATAAGCATTTTCTAAGAGAGAGAGAGAGAGAGAGAGAGAGAGAGAGAGAGAGAGAGAGAGAATGAGCTTGGTGTTTCCTACTAGTGGTCAAAGAGAACAGGTCATTTCTATGAGGCCATGTGTTCTAATAAGACAGAGAATGGAAATAATATACCTATCAATTCTTACAAGGCTGCAAAGTCCAGAAAGAGGCCCTATTAAATAAGAAGGTGTACCTTATAGCAAATTTTAAGTGACTTTTGGATGCATTAGCTACTAGGCAAATAATTTTATACTAGACAGGAACCAGTTAAAATCATTCATTCAACAAACATTTGATGTTAACTATATGTAAGGTGTTCTATTCATTACTGAGGATGTAAATATGAAACAAACAAGCAAAAAATCCATCATGGTCTCTTGTTTCAAGGAGCTTACAATGTACAAAGATAAACTGACCTGTAACATATTGAGAAACTGACTTATAATTTGTTGGTCAGGGGAAGTGGGACAAAATTTGAAAGCTATTTTAGCTATTTCAATGACCCCAGCCTTTGCACATAAAAGAAAGAAGCATAATGGGAATGTGCAGGAGATTAAAAGCATTTTCTTCATGACAGTTTCACTAGACTTTTTTTTTCATTTAAGGAAATAAAGCTCTGCAGGGAGAAGCTTATTAATCACTGCACATATCCCCTTCCCTCTAAGGTATGGTATAAATGAATAAATGAATTAAAAAAAGCATTTTTAAAGTACTTTCTATGTGCAAAACATTTGTTTTTTCTGATGTGTGCAGGTCCTGTGTTCACTCTTCCTACTGAAGTTACATGTATTTGTGGGAGAATGAGCTCCATTTTGGGAATGGTGTTGTTGTTACTTTTATTACTATGATATCTCATTAAATGCCTTTGCTTTGAACCAGATGTAACCTCTGTGTGATTAGTGAAAGTAAATACCAAGGGTTGGGGCTTGTGAGTTATCCTGTACAAACGTGAAGAGGGTTCTGACCCACAAAGGACCTAGAACCAGGAATAGTTCTGAGGGTTAATGGTTAAGGGAGGTACTGGGTTTAACGTATATATATATATATATATATTTAAATAAAATATGAGGAAAGCTGTGATAAGAATAAAAAGAGATCCAGACCACATGCTATGGGACATTTGTGATAAAAAGAACACTTTCAACTGAGGGGAGCAAGGAAAGCATTATGGAGGAAGTAACAATTGATCTGGGCCTTAAAGGAAGAGATAATCTCATCTTGAAGAGGTGGAGTTCCAGTTATCAAGAAGAAATCTGCATGAATATTTAGAGACAGAAAAGCACAAGATGAGCTCAAGGAACAGTCAAATAAGGTCATCTTTGTAAATTGTTTTGCAAACCTTAAATCCCTATATAAATATGGGCTATCATTATTATAATTATTCTACTTTCACTGGAATACAGATTTTGTGCAGTTGAAAAATGTGAAATGCAGTTGCAAAGGGAAGATACAATTAATGACCAAAATTTCTTCTCCTGGAATAGCTATTTTTCCTTAGAATTGTGGTTCTTCTAGCTGTCCTCCATTTTCTTCCCTTCCACTCCTGCTCTCATCCATATCATAGAGAGCCGCCATTCTGTCCCCAATGGGGCTGGCACCTCCTGCTCTCCACTGTCAGATTGTGGAAGATATTGTCAGAGTTAGAGGATGATATACATTTCTATCCTTCTGCTCCTTCTAGAAGATTTGGTCTTTTTGAATGAAATATGCCCTCTCATTACCTTATACTGGTGATGATTTCCAGCCTGCCAAGTCTTTATGGTGCCTATAAGGCCACATTTACCTCCTTGTTTTAAAATATAATTATTTTTATATGTATTTATTTATTTTTAGTTTTCAACCTTCATTTCTATAAGATTTTGAATTCCAAGGGTCCCCTCTAATATTGAGTTGTATGTAGATACCTATAGACAAACTAAAATGTTTTAAACCTTTCCATTTTTTTCCTTTTACAAATTACTCCTTTTTTTCCTTCTTATGACTAACCTATTACCCTCCATGTTACCCCATTTTGCAGTTTTATTTTGTAATAATCCATCCCTTTCCATTTTTGGTTGAAAACCTTCTTGTTCAGGGCAGCAAATTTCTACCCTAATGTCTTCATCCCAGACTTTTCTGAGATATATATATATATATATATATATAATATATATATATGTACATACATATATTCTGTCTCTAGCTAGGTCATCATTCCAATATCTTAAGCCTTGGTCTAGAAAACCAAACCCCATTCTTCAAGACTACCCACATAGCCAACAATTGACTACCCACATTTTTCTTTTTTTTTTCTTTTTCTTCTTGACTTTAAAAATTTAAGTTGAAAAGAAAAAGAAATAAAAATACCACCTCCATTCTTAGTTTCATTTTCAAGGTTTTTTAAATATTTTATTCATTTTTAATTTTCAACATTCACTTCCATCATTTTCAAGTTTTCAGTCACTAAACATACTTTCAAGGATACTTCTCACAGAACCATTTCTTTCCACAAGAATCTATGGAACAGATAGCTATCTGCGATTTCAAATGTTGTGTCAGTTGTCAATCATTTCTCTGACACATACTCCATTAAGACAGTGTACCTCCTGAATGGTCGTATTGCATAGCTTCATCTGTGACCCTCAGCAGTGAGTCACATCCACCACCTTGACTCCTATCTCCTTCCTGGAGACAGCAACAAGTTTCCTAACACTGCTGTCACTTGTGGATCCTCCTTCTCATTCTGGGGTGGATGAGACACAGTTTCTTCTCTGAAAAGTCTAGATATACCTTCTATGGGAAGGGCTTCATACTTGTTATATACATATAGTGGTTCAGATGCCCCTCCCTCCTTTTGTAATCTGCATCATGTACTTCTACTCAATCTCTTGAGTCTGGTTTCAGTTAACTTCCATATTCTCAGGAACTGGATTTCTGGATTTCTGTACATATTATTTCTTCCATCCTGTCATAAAGATGTTGGCTTCCTCTGCTTGTCAATATCTGAATTGGTATTCAAACTCAAGTGTCCTGACTCCAATTCCAGCAAGTTTTTCTTTTCTTGTCACCTAGATTTTAAGAAAGCAGATTTCAAGATATATAGATAAATGATAAGTATCATCTGAAGTCCTCCAAAATATAACCTTGCTAGAATAAGGAACTCTTAAAGGCAGAGAAAACATTCATAAGGCAGACCCCTATCTCTTCAATAAAGCTTTTTCTGAGAGGTACCATATGGACCATATGAGAGGAGAACTAGTCATGTAATTAGTCTGTTCAATCAGAACTGTGAGGTGAGAAGAATTAACATTTCTTTATTTAAAAAAAAATGTTAGTGGAATATAGAACCAGAGGCTCAGATGCTAGTGTATGAATCTATTTGAGATAAGATATCTCTCCTATTTGGTGTCTTGGGTGGGTACTGGAAGTGAGGATGTGTGTTGAGGAAGGGGCAGTTCTCAGAGAGTGAAGAGGACATTTTCTTATGCCTCAAGACACCCCCTCTATAACTCCACCCTGCCCCTTCCTCACAACACCCAGTTTGATATAGACTATTCTTTCTTTTACCTCCAGATTAAAATTGTTTTTATTCATTGGAAATCTATTAACCATTTTTACAATATAGAAAGATTCACATATGGATTTAATGCTTAATGTATTCCAGTATAAATCTGTGAAAAGGGAAGATTGTACTCCTCATATTACTGAATATCTAGACATTGGGGAATCTGCCATTCCTTCTGAAATGATTCTAATTCATCTACATGCTTTCCTCTGCCTCCCCACCCCCTACTCCCAATTAATTCAGTTCTTTGTAGGACAGAGAACAAAAATGTATCCAAATGTATCCATGGGTTCATAGACGACAATGAAGCTGATATGAGATTGGCAGGCTTTCATAACTTGGCACATACCATTGTAATGGGTGTTGCCAGTTTATTAATTAGGTCAATGGCATGCCTCTTATATTGAGTCTAATTTTATTGTCCCTGCCATCTCTAATGGAGGCTGTCTTGGGCAATGATTTCCCATGAGTTAGATGTATCTTGCATTTTATTATGATGTGTTTAAAGTTACTTTGAATATCTTTCTCTGTCCTCCTGTTGCATGAGAATCAGAAGCAAACTTAGAAAATAGATGTTGCTTCTTAGTGGTGATTTTGCCAAAGTAATATGGCTTGCTTAGTACTGCTGATGATTACTTAATATTAAAGGCTGTTGGATTATGGGAATAAATTCAGATGGGTGCATAGGATTTTAAAAAATACTCTCGAGTTCATTCGTACATAATGTTACCAAGACATTTCCAGTGTCCTAAGGTGAATCCTGTATGTTATCTGTCAAGGGAATCTCTGGATCACTTAGAAATCTGGATTTGGGAATATTGATGCTTAGATCTTCAAATGCCTCTATTGGTTAAGTAAAAGAAAAATTATCAGCCAATAAATAACATTTAGCTAAGTATTGGAGATGAAAATAAAGGGCAAAGACATTTCCTTCCATCTAGGTATTAGCTTACGGTACGATGAGGGACATAACATGCAAACAACTACGTACGAATAACATACATACAGAATAAATTGAGAATAATCTCTGATGGAAGGGACTAAAATTAAGGAAGAACTGCAAAGACTTCTTGCAGATCTGATGTTCAGTCTTTTCAGTCATGTCCTACTCTTGCAGAAGGGTAAAAGTTTATCTGAGCCTTGAAAGATCAAGACAGGGAAGCTTAGGAGAAGATGATGAGGGAAAGCATTCCAGGCAAGGGAGAGAGTGAGTGAAAACTCTTAGAGTCAGGAAATAGAGTGTCATAGCATAGTAAGCAACTGAAATTTTTGGTAACTGATAAGCATTTATGGAATATCTACTATGTCCTGAGAATTGTAACAGATGTTATTTTATTTCAACTACTTTTTAAAAATTATTTAAAAAGCTACATAAAATTAAAAAGTCAGTTCAGTCTTTTTTAGCTATGTCTGACTCTTTGTGACCCCATTTGGGGTTTTCTTGGCAAAGACACCGAGTGGTTTGCCATTTTTTTTCTCTAGGTCATTTCATAGATGGGGATTGAGGCAAACAGGGTTAAGTGACTTGCCCAGGGTCACACAGCTAGTAAGTGTCTGAAGCCAGATTTGAACTCAGGAAGATGTGTCTTCCTGACTTCGGGCCCAGTACTCTATCTGCTGTGCCACCTAGCTGCAAAATTATAAAAGCTAACATTAATTATAAAACATAAATAAAGTTGTATAAATCTAATAAGAACATTCACCTCACCAGGTGAATGGCTTTGCCAGAGCCAGAACACATCCAAAGTTTTGTATTCAGTTCTGAGTTAATGTGATGATAAACTGGAGAAGAATCAAGAAATTTTAACCGGGACGACTGGGAAGGGGGACTCAAATTGAAGGAAATGGATAAATTTAAACTGGAGAAGACAAGAACAGGAAGTCATGTCTTCAAGTAACCAAAGGGCTGCCCAGTGAAAGATGGATTAGACTTGGTTTCTATGGCCCTAGAGGACAGTTTAGGAGTCAAGGATGAAAGTGACAGGTAAATTTGGGTACCATATAAGGAAAAACTTCCTAAAACAATTAGATCTATTTTAAAAAAAAAAGCAATGGGTTTTCTTAGGTGGTGGGGGTGCTTTTCCCTCCTCATTAAGTCTTCATGTGAATGTTGAATGATCACCAGTGGATCCTAGAGAGGCTTATAGACATAAGTTTGTCAATTAATTACACTCCTTAGTTTTTCAAGAAACCATTTTAGTGCTCAGCCAATGACATCAACATTGAGTGCCATAAGAAAATACATTTTGTTAGGTGACATTTCAGTACCATCCATGTCTCTTTCACTACTGCCTCCACTGGGCTGTAGATTTTGTAGTTCCATTGTGAGACACAGTTCTTGTCACCATATGTAAGCTCAAACTCGTCAAGTCATAGTGTTCAATTGTTGGCTTAGATCTTTGTACAACCAATAAAAGGAGATTATCTGTCTAACAGCACAATAAGCCATACAAATACTGGAGCTCCTTGTCCCACTTCCTAGGCTATTCCAAGTTACGTGATCTTATCACTGTATGGCTCTGATAGGCGTCATCAAGGTGTTTGATGCTTTTTTTTTTTTTCCAAGCAGGGCATACTAAAAAGTAGCTAAACACCAAAGCAACTCAGGGACAAGAGGAGAAAAACAAAATCCATCTGCCAGAAGGAGAAGTATTTCTCTTCTGCGTGGCCATCTTGAAAGCTAATGATTTGAATATGGGGGAGGGGGAGAGGTGAAGGACTAAAGATTAATCAGCATTTTGTCTGACCCAATTTGCCTTTAAAGTATGCTCATTGAGACCAGCAACACTGCTGACACAAATCATTTGAGTTCTTCTAGCGTCCATTAAGATTTGACATCACATCTTTTTCTGCTGTCTTCTCATTTGCAAAAAAAAAAAATGGTTTAAACTAGGTAACATTTTGTAGTAATGGAAACCATATGAGTTGGTGACTGATGTCAGTAAAAATAGCCGAGATGGTAAATGTGGTCAAGCTGAGGATCAAGCACAGAATGGAAATAGGAAGACAGACAACTGCTCCTATGTCAAAAAAGGTTTTAAAAAAATGGAGCCAAGACCAATACCAAGAAACCTGCAGAACTGAGCACATCTTCTAGAGCTGTGGCAATTATGCCAAAAGACTCATAAACAACCGTTGACATGTACGTGTCACAACAACTCTCTGCAAGCCACTGTTTGCAACACAGTCATACAACAATTAAGGGACAAGAAAGAGTATTCTGGGTCATTGCCGAGTGCTGGTTCATTTTGCTTAGATGAGGTCTTTGAAGATCTTGGATTAGGAAACATAATCATCTCCTATTTTATTATCATATAGGAGAGACAGACTGTAATTGTCAGAGCATAGTGTCAGCAAATAGAATGGAGTCATAAGAGTCCAGAAAGAGAGGAAGGGGTTGGCTCTTACTCATGAGTTTCCTTTGATTTCTGAGTTTCTTTAAGTTGTTTTGGAAATGGGCTTTGGCTTAAGAAGCTAAAAAGATTCTGAGGGATTAAAAGCAATGAATGACAGAACTGAGAACATAGAATATTACTCTCAAAGTCTCTAGGAAATTCCATTGTCATTTGGGGAAGGGAGTAATAACTGGACAGGACCCCAGATATTAAAAACAAAAGATATTTTTTATAAAACTTTTTGAAAGTGAAAAAAAAAGAAAAAAGTTATTCCACTATCCATTTTTCACACTACCTAATTTATACAGCTTTTAAATACATTTTAAAAAATTTATGGTTGAAATAAAGTAACACCTGTTGCAATTCTCTGCACATAGTAGGCATTCTACAAATGCTTTTTAGTTACCTAAAACAGGAATAAACACAGCCTTATGACAAATTTCTTCCAAAGCCCTAATGTATTCTTTTCAGATTAGAAAATTTACTTTTGAAAAATATTTCTTCCATATTTTAATCTGTGTTAAAGGCCCTGCTAATTACTTGTACACAGAATCAGTTTGAGCACAGCTAGTACAAAAGGCGGTGATGGAGGGAACAAGAGGCAATATCTGATTTTTGTAAAGTTGTCAGCTCAAAAAAGCTTTTGGGTATTGTTCAAAACTAGCTGAACTTGAGGCAGCTAGGTGGCTCGGTGCATAGAGTGTTGGCTGTGAAGTCAGAAAGGCCAGAATTCAAATTTGACCTCAGAGACTGTTACTAGATATGTGATCCCGGACAAGTCACTTCACCCTGTTTGCATCAGTTTTCCTCATCTACAAAGAAAGCTGGAGAAGGAAATGGCAAACCACTCCAGTATCTTTCCCAAAAAAACTCCAGTGTTGGTCTACAGAGTCACAAGGAGTTGGACACAACAAAGAACTTTACCAACTTGAAGCAGAGACCGGATAGCCGCTTCTTGGGTCCATTATAGACAAGATTAATGCTTTGGTTCTAGGTGGGATGAGATAACTGCAATTCTGTAAATCTGCTTTATTTGGAGAAGAATTTTAAAGTTTTCTCTGGCAAGGGGGCAGACATTCCAAAATGGATATGAACCCAAAATGTCTAGGTGTGTAAATATTTGTGTGCACACACACAGACACATGTGCCCACATATATGCATACATATATGATTAGTGTGAGCAAGAAAGCCATGGAAAGATATGAAAAAGGATACTACATTAGAATAAAGGAAAGACTATCTTTAGGGACCCCTATATTATAAACAAGGAGATTTGATGCTCCCAGAAAATCATTTTTAGAGATGACCCCTCCCCCCTAGCAGCCTTAAAAATACTAGGGTCTAGGAGATCTGACAGGTAGAATTTTAGAGCAGCATGGGAAAGTGGTACAATGATTGATTCTTAAGTCAGAGAAACTGAATTCAAACCTGGCTATCTGTAGGATCTTGGACAAATCATTTAACCTTTCTAGGCCTCAGTTTCCTCATATGTAAAGTAAGAGAACTAGACTAGATGGTCACCAAGGTCTTTTCCACTAATGTGTAAATGTTAGTTATAGTTGTTTTTTGTTATTGTTATTGTTGTCTTTGTATTTGACATCCTTGGGACATATATCAATCAATCTCTTCTTTCAAGGATATTAAAAATTTCTTGATTTTTTTCTCTGATTATTCCAAATTGTTTCCTAGAATAATTAGAATAATTCAGAATTCTGCCTGTGCATTTAGTGTGCCTGTCTCCCACAGCCCTTCCAACATTGACTATTTCTATTTTTTTGGTCATATATGCCAATTTGCTGTGCACGAGATAAAGCGTTAAAGGTTTTTATTTTTTTTTATTTGCATTTCTATTCTTATTAGAGATTTGGATAAAGTTTACATGTGGTTATTGATAGTTGGCAACTCATTTGAAAATTATTCCTTGTCTTGATCCATTGGATATGACTTAAAATCTTGATTAAACAATATTAGCTTAATATTTTCCCATTTTTAAGTACTCACAAAATATCCCTTTAATATTATGTTCTAGAATTTTTCCAGAAATTGAAGTCAATTTCACTATCCTTTAACCTGAATGACCTACCTTCTTTGTCTTTTTGAAAACTGGGACTTTTGCCTATTTCTAATTACTTTCAACTCTACATTCTCCATATTTTTTTTCAAGTCCCTGCAATCACACTTATGAGTTCTCCCAATATCCTCAGGTATAATTCTTCAGGGTCTGGTAGCTTGAGCTCACTGAGGAAATCTAGCTATCCTCTTCCCATCTCTTCATCTGATTACCAGTATCCTCTCCCTTTTACCTATTTTCATTTTACATTTTGCTATTTGAAGGTTGCTTACCACAGGAAAGAAAAGAAGAAAAATTGAGGTGACTTTATACTTTCTATTCATTTATTATCTCGCCCGCTTGAGCAAAGTTCTTATCCTTTCTTTGATCTTCTACTCGCCTTCAACCTAGCTTCAAAACAAAACATAAAGAATTGTAAAACTATGTGTACCCTTTTATCCAGCAATAACACCATTAGGTCTATTTTCCAAGGTGATCAGGGGAAAAGGGAAGACAACCTTTATGTTCTAAAATATTTATAGTAGCTCTCTTTGTGATGGCAAAGAATTGGAGAAAGGTGAATCCATATAGATCACCTTGCAGGGCTAGGTTTCTAGTTCTGCCACTCATGAGTCCCCACAGGTGTGTTTAGTAGACTAAACTTAATTAGCTTTTTAGCAAAATACACTTACTGAAATTGGATATTAGTTACAAAACTAGTTATAACTCCCTCCCCAACACTGGGAAACCCTTTCCCACACACGCCCAAAAGGTTTCTGAGAAGAGTGGGCACAAATTTGAAGTACGAAGGTGGAAAAGTGAAGCATACATGTGGCAATAGGTAGCAAAGGGGTAAAACCCAACTACTGATAACTGAAAGTTCTTTTCTTCCTTCCAAGATTCCTCATGGAATTCCCTTATGGGCAGCTTCCTGCTGGATTCTCTGGGTAGAGCACTATGTAGAGTCCATAGCTAGTGCTTCTTACTATCATGAAGTCAGGCTCCCTGAAACTGCTTTTCCATAGGGAGAAAAAGGGGAATGGGAAAGGGGAAGAGGAGGAGGAGAGAGAAAGGGAAGGAGAGAGGGAATGAGGCAGAGAGAGAGGGAAAGGGAAAGGGAAAGGGAAAGGGAAAGGGAAAGGGAAAGGGAAAGGGAAAGGGAAAGGGAAAGGGAAAGGGAAAGGGAAAGGGAAAGGGAAAGGGAAAGGGAAAGGGAAAGGGAGGAGAGAGGAAGAAGGAGATAGAGAGAGAGGGGTGAGGGAGAGGAAGGGGAAAGTGGAGGGGAAAAGGAAGAAAGAGAAGAAGAGAAGAGGGGAAAAGGAAGTAGAGAGGGAAAGGGAGAGGAAAGAGGAGGGGGAGGGGAAGAGCAAGAGGAGAGAGGAAGGAGGGGCAAAGGAAAAGGAAGGGGGAGGGAAGGAAAGAGGAAGGAGAGAGGGAAGGAAAAAAGGGAGGGGGAGGAGAGGGAAGTAGAGAGAGTGGAAGGAGGGGAAGGGAGAGGGAGGACAGAGAGGGAGGGGAAGGGAGAGGGAGGACAGAGAGAGAGGGGAGGGGAAAGAGAAGAAGGGAGAGAGGGAAATATAGGGCTGAGGAAAAGGGGAAAGTGTTAGAAAAAGGGGAAGAGGGAAGGGGAGGGGAAGGGAGACTTCCCCACTACACATACATACCCTACAGTGATTCCCTCTCAGGGGGTTATCTCCAACTTCAAAACTGGAATACTATGAATTTTATCTTTTCCACTACTAGGTTGGATTAATGCTTGTTGACTGGACACTGCTTTTTATTCATAGAAACATCCAGCGGTGTTTCTGATGATCCAACTGCATGATATTTCTTGTCAGATATCATCTGCCTTTTATCTAAGCAGTCAAAACCCTACAATTTTCTCAAATTGATTAAGACCTTATTAACACCAAATTTACATTTTAGATTGATCGATGGGTACTTCCTTTCAAATGCTTCCTATCATTTCTATTTTGGCCATTGGTCCGCCTTATATTATAGTATATTGTATCATATATCAGATCATATGCTATATTATATTATACTATATTGTATATTATACTATATTATATTATGATGTTATATATGATATGATATTATAGTTTTGTATTGCGTTAATCATAATCAGGTCTTTTAGAGCAAATTCCTTTCTCTGCCTTCTCAAGAATGAAATGGTCTTTAGGAAGAGTTACACATTTATCAGCTGCTGTTTTTAGCAGACAGAATTCTAGCAGTTTTCTGGATAGAAGAAGTCTGTGCCCACCCCATCTCTTTGTCCCTGAGGTTGCTAACATCAATTGAAATGCTTCGTGTCCTTTAGGACTGTTGCCCAGCAAGCAGTTAAAATAATCAGCACCTTTCTTTGCCAGGGAGCAGACATTGGAGCTAATTGTCTTCTTTGATCAGTATTTACTGGTAGTCAAGAGCTATGCGCATAGATATGGACCTTCCAAATTATTGGGAGCTCATTGTGCAGATTGTAGATGAATGGGAACTGACTCCTAGGTGATTATCAGAGGCTAAAGCATTCAATTGTGATGAAAAATAGATAGTGGGGAAAGCACTTTGCTGTAGTCTATGAATCCCATTGACGATGAGTGAGTTCTCAAAGGGGTGATTCTGGAAAGCCAGGGAAGAGGATTTGTCCAGACAGCAATGTAGAATGATGGGCAAAGAGAAATTTCAGTGATTCACCTATAGCCAAAGCATCTTTGAGGGCAATGAGGCATTTACTCAGGGGCTTGTGGGTCAACCAAGCTTTTTTATTCACTAAGAAGGGAGAAAGGGAGCAGCAGCTACCCCAGTGATAACTTTGCCTGGTTTCAGGATGTTATAGAATCCTAAGTTCATAGATTTTGAAATAAAAGGAACCTTAGAGAATGCATAGCTTAGTTCCCTCTTTTACAGGGGAAGAAACTAAAGCCCTAAAAGGTTAATTGAATTGCTCTGGGTTACATAGGTAGTAAATGGCAGAGGGACAATTTGAAGCCAGTCTCTCATCTCAATCCCATGTTCTTTCTACAGTACTATGTCACCCCTTAAACTGCCTAGGGCAGTTTATGTCTAAGGGAATATCACCAAGACTATACAGAACAAAGAGCCCCTGGATATGATAGGGGGGGAAAAGCCCTATTGATGCCATCTTTGCCTATAAAAACATACCCCTCTGCTTGGGAGGTCAAGGCAAGCTCTGGTTTAGCCCCTTTGCTGTGCCATAGACTAAATTAGACTGGACCTCCCATGTCTGGCACAGACTGGATCTACCCTTGGTTGGTTGTTGTCCTTCATTCTCGAAGAGTACCAAAATGACCTCACTATGCTATGTGGCTGATCAGACCAATGAGAGCCTGGAATGCTCTACCAAAGGCAGGTACAAATGGTCCATATGAATATTTGGGATGGATTCTCTAAGGTTGTGCATCTTGGTTTTTCTTTTGAGCTACTTCAATTCTGCTTTGGGCATAGAGTACAGCACCTTCTCTGATGATGGCACACCATGCTGAGTGGTCCTGTGCCAGTGTCTCCCAAATCACACAATTGATTCCAAATTCCTTAAGAGAGACCTTGAGAGTGTCTTTATATCGCTTCTGACCGCTATGCAAGCACTTGGCCTGTGTGAGTTCTTGACCACCCTAGAACAAACCAGAATCTCTTCTGTTATCTTACACCAGTCAATCAGTCAATGAGCATTTATTCAGCACCTACTATGTGCCACTGTGCTAAATGGTGGGGATACAAAGAAAGGCAAAAACAGTTCCTGCTCTACCAAAAATTAGGGGCATTGGGTACTTCTAAATTCTTCCCCTTCCATTTTGGCTTTTGCAATGTGTGGGGATGGAGACTAATTGCTGGGGATCCATGGCTATATTTTTTCAGCCTTCACTTTCCCCCTAGAACCCAGAATTCCATAGCAAGACAAAAGGGGAATTTTTAAAGGAGCCTCCCACAGATCTACTGAGATCTGGCTCAGTTTAAGGCCTGTATGTGCCAGGTCAGATAATAATTCCTCCTTGGTGTCCTATAATTCACTAAATCAGGATTTACTAAAAGGAACTTTTGGGGGAGTTTTCATAGAAGTTTTGATAATGATTAGGCAGTTATTTAGAATACTAAACAACTCTCTTGACAATATATAGTATAAATCTTTTCCTCCCTTGATTTGGTGTTTCTCCCTGCATGCTGTCTCCAATCAGTTATCCCTGATTTTGTTCTGAGTATGGAAGGCACCTGGCTTGCCAAAAATGAATACAGAACAGAATCCATGAATAGCAATATCAGAATAATAACCTTGGAACTTATTCATTCATTGAGAATGAGCAGATGAAACTGGGGTTTAGCTGCATTTCTTTGTGAAAGAGAAAAAAAAATATGCATGAATTGAATAAACCTGGCTGCCTGTGTTCTTTGGAAAGCATGTGAAAGCAATGCCAGCACCTTGGCTAAGGTATTCTAGAATTTTGCTTTCACATTCCATTAAATGTAAATCTTTAAGAATCTGAATTTTGACTAGTGAGTTGGAACTGAAGACCAAATGCAATGAATGTTCTGATAGAACATCCATCCACCCAGAAAGAAAAGTGTGCCTGATGATAGAACTGCTTAGGAGTAGGCGTACAGTAAATGCTGTTTAAATTAAAAGCAGGATGCATTTAAAATATTTAAAAATCTTGTGAATCCCACTTAATGATTACAAGAATGAAATACATTTGCATGAAACGTTTGGGCTGACTTGGACAGTGGATGGAAATAAATGAAGATGGAAAAAAAAAACCACCCCAAAAATAAATAAAACAAAGACAGGATCCGACTAGCACAGAATTCAGATATTTGATATTGGAGAGCATTTTGTCCCTGCTGTCCTGAATCCAGACCAGAAATGCCTTACATAGCTATTAAGTGATTTGTTGATCCCCCATCTGCCTTTCCTTAGTTTGTATATATAGTATATTCATCTTGGCTCAGTCAGCACATTGGGTCATGCATGGCTAGTTTCGTTTGCTTTTAGGGATGGAAAGACCACTAGATGATGGACCAGTACTGGGGAAACCAGGATTCTTGTTTTGCCTCTGATGACCAGCTGTGTGACCTTAGGGAAGTCCCTCCCTGTCTAGGTCCCAGTTTCTTCATGTGCAAAATGATGAAGTTGCACTAGACGGCCCCTCGGGTCTCTTCCAGCTGAGATACTACGATTCTGGTTAGTTTTTTCAGCTGACAGTGGCTCACACCTCATGTCAATTTTATGTTCCACGTGACTAGTCAGCATTTGGAATTGTTTAAATTTCTGGTTTAGTGCTTCAAAGTAATTTGGCTTCAAAAAAACTGTAGATGAGCTTGGCCTAGGCTTTAGGACAATATGTCAAAGGTTTCCTCCGCCTATGTCAAGGACCTGCAATTTCTTGGGAAACAGCTTGGTATTGTGGATAAAGTCTTGGACTTGAGTCATGAAGATCTAAGTCCAAATCCTGCCTTGTACATTGAGTAGTTATGTGACTCTGTGTAAGTCACAATGTCTTTTAGCCTCAGTTTCCTCATTTGTAAAACTGGTATGATAATACCTCTTACCTCACCAGGACTGTCATTGAGGATCAGATGAGATCAGTAAATGGCTTTGTAAACCTCAAAGATGTATATAAATGTGATCCATTTTATTATTCATTCTATGTAGGAGTGAATTATACCCACACAAATCACAACCCATTTTTAACTTACAGTTCTAGGGAGTTACCTCAAGCTCAGAAAGGTTAAGTGAGCTTACTATGTTTGTGTAAGTAGAAAACATCAGGATTAGAACCCAGGTCTTCCTCCCTCCAAGTACAGGATATGAGCATGCATACTGCCTCTAGGTAATAACTATAACAAATATATACAATTTCTGGGTCAGGAAAAGGGAGGAACGTTGGCGATACTTTTCTTTTTTTGTTCTTAGAAATTTTTGTGATTTAGGTTGTGTAGTATTTTTATGGAAAAAAACCCAATAAAATAGATAAACCTTTGGTTAGTTTGATTTTTTTTTAAAAAGCAGCTAGGTAGTGCAGTGGATAGAGCACCAGCCTTGGAGTCAGGAGGACCTGAGTGCAAATCCAGTCTCAGACCAGACACACAACACTTACTAGCTGTGTGATCCTGGGCAAGTCACTTAACCCCAATTGCTAATAACCAGTATCAAAAATGAAAAGGGTGAATTCACCACCAAGGAAGGGGAAATTAAAGCAATAATTAGAAGCTATTTTGCTCAACTGTGTGCCAATAAATCTGACAATCTAAGTGAAATGCATGAATATTTATAAAAATATAAATTGTCCCTATTAACAGAAGAGGAAATAAAATACTTAAATAAACCCATTTTAGGAAAAGAAATTGAACAAGCCACCAATGAACTCCCTAAGAAAAAATCAGCCAGATGGATTTACAAGTGAATTCTACCACACATTTAAAGAACAATTAATTACAATACTATATGAACTATTTGGAAAAATAGATGAAAAAGTACTACCAAATTCCTTTTATGACACAAATATGGTGCTGATACCTAAACCAGGAAGAGCCAAAATAGGGAAAGAAAATTAGAGACCCACTTCCCTAATGAATATTGATGTAAAAATTGTAAATGAAATATTAGCAAAGAGATTACAGCAATTTATCACCAGGATAATATATTATGACTAAGTGGGATTTATACCAGGAATACAGGCCTGGTTCAATGTTAGGAAAACTACTAGTATAATTGACCATATCAATAACAACACTAACATAAATCATATGATTATCTCAATAGATGCAGAAAAAGCTTCTGACAAAATGCAGTACCCATTCCTATTAAAAACATGAGAGAGAATAGAAATAAGTGAAGCTTTCCTTAAAACAATAAGTAGTTATCTATCTAAAATTACCAGCAAGCATTATACACCATGGAGATAAGCTAGAAGCTTTGCCAATAAGATCAGGGGTCAAAAATGATGCCAAAAACTAACGAGAAGAAAATCTCCTCTTTACTGATTCCTATCTGTGCAAAGTGCAGACCCACATCCCACTTCCCAGTTTTCTGAGTTGGTTCACGTTACTAATGTTCTTTTGGGCCTCAGACTCTCCTCTGGCAGGGGTTACATGCTGTAGCCTCATTATCTGTTTCATTGTCTTGTACTGGGATTCATTTCTATATGTGAATCTATGTCCTCTGACTGAAGTTTGGGGTTCACACCACTGGTCCTGAGAGTGTTGTCCCTAATTCCCTAGAAAGGCAATAATAATTTCAATTGACATTTATGTATCTACATACATTATCTCATTTAAATCTCACAATCATCCTGTAAGGTTGGTACTATCAGTCTTATTATTCACATTTTATAAATGAGGAAACTGAGGTTTGGGAAGAATGAGTTACCCGTGGTCACACAATGTGTCAGAGGCCAGATTTGAAAGTCTTACTGGCTCTAAATCCAACATTCTATCCACAAAAGCACTTTGCTTCTTTCCCCCATTTCCTTGCGAAACATATCTCATCAGTCTATATTAGTGAGGCAGTAAATAAACCATTCCATTGTGTCATCTCATTAGTGAGACCAGCTCAATAGCCAGTGATGAAATCTGGTAGCTGAGACATTAACTGTATCTGTGCTTTATCCTACCCAAATACTAAACAGTCAGAGGGGGCTTCACTAACATTCTGTATCATACAGAGGTAAGTATGTTACAAGCTACAGACTACATCTGGAAGTTCCCCAGAATATGTCAAAGATAATGAGGAACTCAGATTGAGGGAGAGGCTCAGGGAGTTGTGATATTGTTGTTCTAAGGTAAATTAATGTGTCTTTTTTCACTAGTTGGATTTCCCTTATCTGTACATCCTTGGCATCCTAGTTCTCCTCACCACAGCATTGGCACTGCTTCTTCCTTTACCCACAGATTTTTCCCAAACAAAGCATAGCTTAGCAGTGTGAATACTGTTTGTGGAAAGTCACTCAGGGCTCATTAACCAGTATGACCAGCTTATAGACCTTGCTGTCTACTCTCTAAAGAATCCTCCCAGGATATTTACCTCATTAGTAATATCATTCTTAAGGCAATTATTGATTTCAGACAACATATTGAGTTACAGAACCCTAGTAGTTTAAATAAGCCTACGTAGTATCATCCAAAAATGACTATGAAAACAAACACCAAGTTCCTACTATAGACAGAGCACTCTGCTAGGCACAAAGAAGATACAAAGTTTACACAAGTCATATTCCTGGCTCTCATGGATCCTAAAACCCTGCCAGGCTCAGCTCTGTGATCAGCCTTTCTTGACTCCTCTACTCATTAACATTCACCCGTACTTTCTGAAATTATTATGCATTTATTTATGTGTATATGTTGATCCCCCACCCCCACTCAAATGTTAAGTTCCTGACACATAGCAGGTGTAGATATGTTTGTAGTATTGAATGCAATGAAAAATAATACTACATAAAAAGTGCATTTGAGAGTTTCAGAATGAAGAAATATGTGAAATCTAAGGGGAGAGGTCATTACTGTTCAGAATAGTCATTTATTATTTGAAGAGAACAAATTTTAAAATCTGAGTTCCTTAATCCCAGATGAACCAAGTTCAGATTTCTCAGTATGGCATTCAAGGCTCTGAATAATCTGTTATCTCTTTAGCAATCTCATTTTATCTCACATTATTTCCCAAACTGAGACTCTCCTCTGGTTAGGATAGCCTTACCATTCCATGCACCCAACATATGCATTTCTACCTGTGCCTTTTTTGTTCTTGCCATTCAGCCTGAAATCTTCTCCCCTCCCTTCCTCTTTCTTCCCCTTCCCCATCTTTTTCCTTTTCTCTCTTTCCTTCCCCAAATATCCCAAATCCCCTTCATTCTTTTAGCTTAATTCAACCCATTCTACTTATTCCAATCCCATTGGCCTCTCTCTTTTCTAAATTGCCAAAATCATATCTGCTATAGCAGATAACCCAGCTCTGCTCTGTAAGGTTTGCTAGTTACAACAAGATCTTTGAGTTGGAAGAGATCTTGAGAGTGCATCTAATCCAACTCCCCTCCTGAAAGAGTAATTGCATCTACAATGTTCCCTGCAAGTGATCATTCTCCAGATACTGTGAGAGAATAAATATCTACATGGCCAAGTAATAGTTTGTTTGGAAAATGTTATGTGTATAGGCAGAGGCAGTGGCAAAGTCCCAGAGTGAGAGGAGATCCTAGCAAGCACAACAATGGTGCCATGGATGTACAGAGAACGGGAAAGAAAAATAAACACACATTAATTTACCTTGGAATCCTATGACTCCTTCAATCCCTCCTCCTCAACATTAGATCCTCATTATCTTTGACACATCCTGGGGAGCTTCCAGATGTGGCTTCAAATATCTTGCTCTTTGTGGCATAGAGCTAGTCAAGCCCCCTCCTGATTCCTCAAGCCTTTAGGTGGAATAGAATTTCAATATAGCTAGTGTCTTGGGCACCAGTCTGCAGGAAAACTTCATCCCTGACCACCTGTGCCACCAGAGACCACTAATGAGACAATAAAATGGGCTGGCTTCCTAACAATAATAGAGTCTGCATTTTGAGAGAGAGAGGTGTAGTGTTCAGGTCTGGGGAGATGGTTCTATGCGACTTTATCACCTCTTTCTGGACTTCCATAAAAACTTACAAAACTTAAAGCTTAAAAAATTGAATCTCAGATTATCAAGGTAGAAGGGACCGCAGAGTAGATCTAGTTCAACCTATATTTGAATGTGAACAAGACTGCCCTCTACATCCCTAAGAAGTAGTCATCTGGCCTTCATTTGAAGACTATAGCACATTTGCTCCCTCGGAAGCCCTACCCACATTTAGGTGGCATTCATCGTTAGTAAATTTCTCCTTATATTGAGCTTCATGTCTAATCTGCTGGATTCAAGCCTCTCCCCTTCTAAGCCATGCTTTACATCCTAATGCACAGTTCCCATCATATTACTTTCATGCTGAAAAACTTCCAGCAGCTCCCCACTGGCTGCAAGATAAAATACCAATCCCTCAGTCTGACATCTAAAACCTTCCACAATCAAACTCCAAAGTACCCTTTCTACCTTACTTCACACAGCTCCCTTTCATGTACCTGATGTTCTGGCCAGATTGGGCTACTAGTTCTTCCTCAATTTCATCTTCCATTTGCATTCTTCCATCTCCACACATTTATCAAGGCTTTCTCATATCTGAAACACAACCAATCCTCCTTTCCACCCATTAAAATCATTCTTTTAGGTCCCACCTCCTCCGTCATGCTTTTATTTATTCTCTGAGTTGAACATGATCTTTTCCTCCTCATATTCTCTTCGGGTGTGGGAAACCTGCAGCCTCAAGCCCATATGTGACCCTCTAAGGTCCTCAGTTGTGGCCTTTTGACTGAGTCCAAATTTTACAGAAGAAATCATTTTATTAAGGGGATTTGTTCTGTGAAGTTTTAATTCAGTCAAAGGGTCACACTTGAGGACCTAGAGGGCCACATGTGGCCTTGAGGCCACAGATCCCCACCCCTGTCCTAAATGATTTTATCTTGATCTCTCCGGATCTCCCCCATCTCATTCTTCTTTGCATTACACTTATTTGGGCACATGGTGTCCCTCCCTGCCCTCCCTCCACCCACTTTTAGATTAGAAGCTACTTGAGAGCAAAGACTGTGTTCTCTTTTTATCTTCGTTATCACCAGCACTGAACCCAGTATTTTCCACAGTATTGGAACTTGAGAAAGGCTTATTGAATTGAATTTACAGTCCTTCCAGGTTTAGGAACCTGTCAATCCTCAGTCTGAAAGATTTTTCTTTTCTCATGAAAGAGGAAAAAAACAAATATGGAGGAAGCACCAATCTAAGAAAATCCAATGCACAAACATTCGAACAAAACAGAAATGAATGAGCAATTTTTACACTAGACAAGGATTCCTTATTCTAGTCTATTCAAAACATTTGAGGCAAATTTACTTAGAATTGACTGTACGATGTCCTACCCTAGACACTAGGAAAGAGTTAAAAATGAATAAGACATACCTCCTGCCTTCAAGAAGCTTATAGTTTGAATCAGTGGGGTCAAACTAAAATAGAAATGGGTCATACATCGATTTGGAAAATCATAACTATGTTATATTATATTTTTTAATTTATGGGGCAAAACAAGAATTTTCATAACATAGTATAACAAAAAATTGCATATGAAACTGCAAATCTATTCTATATGACTATTATATATTCCTTTTAAATATATAATAAATTTATCATGTAAATTGTTTTCCTTTCCTTTTTTTTTTCTTCCTTTCCCCCCACTTCTCCCTAGAACTGGTTACCATATCATACATATGTGTAGAATATATAGAATTTTATATATATATATATATATATATATATATATATATATAAAATTCTATGCATATGTTTATCAGTTCTTTCTTGGAATGCAAACAGCGTCTTTGTTCATATGTCCTTTGTAGTTAATTGATGTATTTATAATAGTCAAAATGACTTATTCACTCAAAGTTGTTCTTAAAACAATATTGCTAAAAAAAATTTTTAAAAATAAAAAACTGTTGCTGTTAATGTATACAATGTTCTCGTGGTTCTGCTCATTTCACTCTTCATTATTTCATGCAAGACTATCCACGTTTTTCGAAGATCACTGAGCTCATCACATCTTATAACACAATAGTTTTCCATCACAATCGTATGCCACAACTTGTTCAGCCGTTCCCCAATTGATGGGTAATTTTATTTGTTTTGTTAAACAGTTTCTAATTTCATTTTAATCTGGTTTAGGTTTCACTGAGGAATTTTGCTGGCCTGCTTCAGGCAACAAATTTGATACCTCTGATCTAAATGGAGGAACTAGACATGAACAGAAATAATTATAATACATGTTAGAATATGATAACTTCATCAGAGGATCATGAATTATTATAAAAGCAAATAAGGAAGACATAGCTTCATCGAGTTTACAAAAAGATCTCCCCTGAGGTCACTTTAAATCAGAAGTTCTTAACCTTTTGTGTGTCATGGACCATTCTGGCAGTCCAGTAAAGCCCATGGGCCCATTCTCAGAATAATGCTCTCAAATACATAGGATTACAAAGTAAACCAGTTATATTTAAATACAATTTTCAAAATATTAAAAAAAAAAGTTCACAGACCCTAGGTTAAGAACTCCTGTTTTAAATACTGAGTTGCCTGTGTCTGTTTATAAATTATGATTGACATGTGTAGGGCCTTGTACATGGTAGGTGCTACAATAAATAAATGCTTACTACTTGAGTGAACAAAACTTTCCATGAGCATGCTAACGGAATAAAGTAAGGGATACATAGATCTGTCTCTGCTGTTCAAATAGAAGTTCAAGAGATGCCAGGGTTCCAGACCAAGCAATGCTCCTTAGTACAAGCCTAACTGTTGTCATGTGGAGTTTAAACAAGACTGTTGGATAAAGCAATGACTCTCAGTTGCCAATCCTGACAAATTCCATTTGAGTCCATTTCTTGCCATCCAGAGGGACAGCAGCTATCTGATTGGGGGAAGGAAAACATGAGCATGTTTCCATTTAATTTTCCTGAGGTCGTCTCTCTTGATTTATATCACACTGACCCAGGCCAAGTTGGCACTCAGAACAGTTCAGAGAGTGAGCGCGTCCACTCCAAACCTCTGAGAGATAGATGTGCAAATTAGAAACAGATTTCCTCCACCAAATATTTGGGAATTTGCAAATACAATGATATCCCTTCCCTGAGTAACCCTTTTTATATCTTCCCACAACAAAGGTTCTTACTCTTTTTTTGTGTCTTGGATACCTTTGGAAGCCTGGTGAAATCTATGGGCACCTCAAAGTAATGTCTTTTAATACATAAAATAAAGCATATTAGATTACAAAGGTAACCCAACATATCGAAAAACAGTTATCAAAAGATGTGTATTAAGAAAAAAAAGTTTCCAGACCTCAGATCATATCTACTTTGGTTATGATGCAAATTCCATCATCTGAGAGAATAGGAGATACTTCCGGTGGAGAATTAGTAGAAAACAATCCAGCCTTGGCTGCATATTAGAATAATCAGTTAAGATGCTGTATACTTATGTTTCCCATTGAATGAATTCTAACTTTCCAGATTTCGCCACTATCCTTCCTACTCCCCAAGTAGGTGTCTCTTCCTCTCCCTTCCTTCTTCCCCCCTCACCTTTTTAACTCCCTTTTACATGTTGTTTCCTGAGAACAAAATCCCAAACTAAAGAAATTTAGGAAGTTTATTAAGTCATCCAGCAGAGGGGAGAAACAAAATAACTGACTACGCCCCTCTTACCACTGCCCCACCGCTTTAAGAGTTACATATTATGTAGGTTTCAAACAAAGAAGCAAAGAAATAGGCATTTGATCGGCTAATACAAAATAAGTTTCCAAACAAGGCACATAGATTAATTGAGTTTCACATCGATTAATTAAAATGTACTTCTCAGGAAACTAGAAATTAACTGAAACTTCCAAACATCAATTTTTGGGTCCCCTGGAGTTGATGTGACCTGGGGTCCTGAGTTAAGCATTAAACTTGTCTGATCTCTAAGCAACACAAGTCTGGTTACTTAGCATGCAAGGCCATATTCAAACAATGAAATAGTCAAAATTTTCTTACAGTTCAATAATTAACGATTTTACCTACTCTGTCATCTTCCCCTATTAGACAGTATACTCCTAGTGGGCAGAGATTGTCTTCGTTTTTGCTTGTATTTAAATACTTGTTGATTGAGTACAAGCTAAAGGAAATGAATTACATTAAACCTGAAAGAAGGGCACAAAAAGGTATTTACTTTGCAACTTGGTTTACATAATTAATTCTAGAACTTGGAGAATTACAGCAAACCATGAAGTCTGTTGCAAAAAAAAATCTCTAGAATCACAGCTGGATTGTGATCAGGAGCTAAAATACAAAAAAAAAATCATAGAATTAAAAGATGTCTGAATAGGCCAAAAGTCTCTCTTCCCTCACTTTTTCCCTCAGAATGCATTTGAATGTAGTTTTCAATAATAGTAATAATAATAATAATAATAATATTAAAACCTTTATTAAGCACCCACTATGTTTCAGGCACTGTTCTAAGCACTAGGGATACAAAAAGAAGCAAAAGGAAGTCACTGTCCTTTAATAATAATAATAATAATGATAGTGATAATGACAATAATTCATATTTAACTGATGCTTCAAGTTTCACAAAGTTCCTTCTTCACAACAGTGACAATAATTATGAAAGTAGCTCGTGTTTTTATAGTTCTTGAATGATTTTGATATTGATCTGGGAATTAGCACTATGCTTTCACTGGCATCAGGAAGTCCAGGAGGCCATGTGGTATAGCAAATGGATAGCTGGCCTTCAAGTTAGAAATAACTGGTTCAAGTCCCATTTCTAACACACAAAGGCTCTCTGACCTTAGGGACTCATGGTCCCTAAGTCTGTAAGTTACAGAATAGCTACTCATCTATTTTGACAGAGGGAGTTTTTTCCATTTTTGAAATTACAAGTTAAGAACAAAACACAAAACCACAAAAAAAAAATTCCATGAGATAGGTAGAGGTATTATATAAGAAAGTTCAGAGAACTTACATGACTTGCCCATAGTCATAGAGCTAGTAGGTCTAAAAAGTGAGAGTTGAACCTAGGTCTTGATTTGACTTAAAAAGTGATGCTTTTTTTCTACCATACAGTGATATTTCTCATTGTGCCATAGTCCTTAAGAGGTCCCTTAAACATAGTGGGTGTTTAATAATATTTTAGTGCATTGTATGCCTTCTACATAGTAGATATTTGATAAATCCTACTGATCTTGAATAAATTTAAAGAAAGGAAGGCACCTAAATAAGTGAAGCTGTTAACTAACTATTCCAGGCCTGGAGAATGGATTGTGCCAGAGGTATCAAGCTATTACTCATGGATGATATTACTCATGGTGTATAATCTATTTTTTTTTTTGTAACAAAGAGCATGTGGAAAGGACCTAGAAAGGGTAGTTTGGAGCTAGATTGTTGTGGCCTTCAATGAAAGTTTAAGGAGTTTATACTTTATTTGGAGATTAATAGGAGGTGACTGAAGGTTTTTGAATATTAGAATGGCATGATACAAGAGGTGCATTAGTGGGTTTTTTTTTCATTAGTGTTTTTTTAAGATTGCACATGTATAACCTGTACTGGATTATTTACCATCTTAGGGAAGGAAGAAAGGGAGGGAGGAAGGAGTATAATATGGAACTCATAACTTGGAAAACAGTTTAAAAATCATTTTAACACGTAATTGTGGGGTGAATAAAGTATTATATTTTAAAAAAAGAAAAAAGTGGGGTATTAAGAAGATCTCTCAACCTAAGGGGTGAAGAGTATACTGGAAATGTACAGGATTTAGAACTAGAAGAGACCTTAAAAATTATTTTAGCCTAATCCCTTTATTTTATAGATAATCATTATCACTCACATTTACCTAATACTGTAAGGTTTCCGAAGCACTTTACATATATTATTTCATTTGATCCTCACAACAAGGCTGTGAAGTAGGTTGACAGGTTTGATAATCTCCATTTTATAGATGAGGAAACTGCCAAGCAGCTAGCGTGTGGTCACACAGTCATCACGTGTCAGAGGCAGGATTCTGACACAGGTCTTTCCTGTGACACTAAGTCCACAGCCCTTTCTACTACATCAAGTTGACTCTTAATTTGTCTGTTTCACTAATAACTCTTACTCACGCCTGCCTTGGTGCCTTGCTTCACTCCAACAAAATTCAATGAAATATCCTTTATAAAACTCTTATCAAGGCACTAGATAAGTTGACATAGTCATGATATTATCAGAATCATGATGGTAATCATCATTGTTCACATCAATCATCGTCATCATTGCTCATAGTTACCATGATCATTATTCACGCCTGTTGTTCAACTTGCCTACATTCTGATTGTTTATCCAAACCCTATTCACCTTCCAAAGTCCCACTCACCTTCCCATCTCTTCCAAGAAGTTCTCCTTGGCTGCTCCAGCCTTCCTTGGTCTCCCCCTTTTCTGCACCCTACAACAATTACTATCTGTACCTCACTCTTTGGATTGTCTCTTTGTGGGAAAGTGCTAGGTCTTTTGCTTCTGTGTCTCCTTCAAAGTGTGGCTTCCATCATGAACTGTTCATTCCCTGATGGATTGACAGCATGTCCAGACCATCCCCATAATCCAGACCCACAGCAAAGGGAGGAAAAAAAAAATCCTGACCTTTGAATGAGAGAGTTGGCAGCTTCCTGGTTTTTCATACTGTAGTTCCCGGCTTCTTTTTTTAAACCTTCTAGGTTAAGAAAGTCTTTTTTTTTTTAAGTGCCCAGCAACCGTGAATCATCAGGGCCTGTTGTTTATTTAGCAAATAGTACAAGTATAATTACAGTTAGGCATCAGCTGCTCTGAAGCAGCATGAGACAGCATGTTCACTGAGCTCAGCAGGGTGAGCAGTAAAAAACTCGACAGGGGATACAATTATACAATGATCTCCCTCACTCCATCACCTCTGACTTCTGGCAAGTGGAAATTCAGCACCTCTGTACCCTGGCAAACGTGTTCAGAAGCAGATGTGGAAGCCACAGACCAGGAGGCCAAGGACATCCTTCCCCTTTCCACATCCCTTCTCTCTGACCATCTTTACCTTGATCTTCTAATTGTTCTACCGGCTTCATTTGGCAATTCAATCTTCTGCTGCCAAATGTCTCTTCTCTTTAGATGCCCCATAGCAAGAAAATAATCATGGCTACCATTGACAGTGATTCGAAGTTTGCAAACCACTTTACACACTATCTCATTTGAACCCCATGACACTCCCTACCCCATTTTGTTGCTGTTATTTATTGTTCAGTTGATTCAGTCGGGTCAGACTCTTCATGACCTGCTTTTGGGGTTTTCTTGGCAAAGATACTGAAGGAGTTTACCATTTCCATCTCCAACTCATTTTACAGATGAAGAAACTGAGACAAACAGAGCTAAGTGACTTGCCCAGAGTCACACAGCTAGTTAAGTGTCTGAGATCAAATTTGAACTCAGGTCTTCCTGACTCCAGGCCTAGCACTCCATCCACTGCACCACCTAGTTTCCTGTTAAAAGAGTGCAATTATATTCCATATTTTATAGGTAGAGAAACTGAAGATAAGAAAGGTTGAGAGACCCAGGGTCACAGAAATATGTTAATTATCTAAAGCAGGTTTTGAGCTCAGGTTTTCCCTACTTGAAGAATATAGATCTTTCACTCCATTATAGCACCAAGATGCCAGAAGAGAAGGAAAAAAAAATCTGACAAGACTCCAGGCAAAATTTTGGGGGGGGGGATGGGGAGAGGAGCTGATATAATCCGAGCCTTCCAAATCAAATGATTTAACATGTGTAAAGTGCTTTTCAAATCTTGAAGTTCCACATAAGTGCTAGTATTGTTACTGTTATTATTATTATCTCCCAGTCCTTTTCTCCCTGATCCCTCCAATCTTCTCTAATACCCACAGGTCTCCTCTTCTCATCCTCCTCTCTAATCCTGCCCCACCCCTCCAAAAGGAGCAGAAACATTTATTCTCACTAACCTAGAAATGACTGATAAGACTTCCCCCCCCCCAATCCTATTGATCTGTTAAAATTCCTTGGAATGGATAACTCTCTACCTCTGGAATCTCTTGTCTCAGCAAAGGGATTACAAAGAAGAAGGCCAGGGGAGTGGCCTTTGTGAAATCCTACCAAATAGAAGGCTGTCTATACCACTCCTTAGACCTCCTTTTCAAGCTATAGGGAATGTGCCAAATCTAACCATAGCCCTCAGGGGCAGCTTCCTGCCTTTTTAGTACAATCATAGGGTAAGAGTTTAAAAGGAGGTTTCTTAACCTAAGATCTTTGGAAAGATTTTGAGGGAGGTGGGGGGCAGGGGAATTTGTGAACTTGGATGGAAAAGAAAATATGTATTTTATTTCAATATAAGTGGTTTCCTTTTTAAACCTGTGTTTCATGCATTTAAAAACAGTTTTGAAAAAGGGACCCAGCTTCACCAGATTGCCATAGAGTCCATAATACTACCACTACTATTACTACTATTACTACTACTGTTACTACAACTACTACTATTACTACTACTACTACCACTACTACTACTACTACTACTACTACTCCTAGCTAACATTTATATTGAATTTATTACGTGCTAGGCAATGTAAGAAGAACTTTACAATCATCAACTCATTTGATTCTCATGGCAACCCTGGGAAGTGGATGCTATTGTTATCTCCACTTTATAGATAAGGGAATTGAAGCAAACAGAGGTTAAATGACTTGCCCAGGGTCACACAGCTAGTAAGTGTCTGAGGTCAGAGTTGTCCCTGACTCTAGGCCCAGTGCTCTATCCCCCCCCCAAAAAAAAAATTAAGAACTGTTGGCTTTGAAGGTACCTTAGTGATCATGTAGTCTAGCTCCCTCATTTTATAGATGAGAAAACTGAGAACCACAAAGGGGAAGTAACTCACCTATATCACACATTTAGCAAGCTGAAGAGCATGAATTTCAGACCAGTTTTTCTGATTCTAAATATCCCATGCTACAAATGTGTCACTGAAGCAGGGCTAATAGTGGACACATTCCCAAAAAACAACTGAGGAGACGAGGATGTGATTCTGGCAAGGTTCAAACATCATAATCACACCAGGAGGGTCAGAGCTTTTCTTGAGTAGCCACAACATGGCAATAGCAGCAGATCTGAAACTGACTGAAAATTAGCGAAGTCTGAAGTGCATACATACAACATCAAAACAATCCCTGGCAAATCCAACCATCATGCAAGCTGTTGCCTAGAGCCACTTTTTCAAATAAACACTAGATTCATTTTCAGGGCTGACAACTTAAAGTAAACTATGGCAACACTGTTAGGAAAATCAGTATCTTCCATTCCCTGAGAGACCAGAGAAGGGAACTGTGAGTTCTGCTGAGAATCTTTCCTTTAAGAGTATCTGGAAATAACAACCAGTATTCACTGATTGGCTGTCTTTGGCAGGGGATGGAGGATCTTGGTCCTGGGGGCCACTGGCTAACTTTGGAGGAAGGAAGGGTAGGGGTAGGCCTTCTGAGTATTCCAATATACCCATCTGCAAAATGGGATGATCATGACCTTGTTCAACATCATCAGGGGGAATTGCTTATTCAAATTCACATTTAAAAGAAAGATTTGAGTTCTATGATAAAAGGTGCAAGGTCTTGAAAAGATGAAGAAGTTACTAAAACTAAAATACTCTCTCTAACGTTAAAAGATGTGATACAAGAGATGGGCTACAATAAATTAGTGATAGTGATTAGCCCCAATTTATTTTTTTTAATTTTATTAATTTTGATTTATCAATAATCACTTCCCTATGCTTTTGAGTTTAAAATTTTTCTCCCCCTTCCTCCCCACCACCGTCCCCAAGATGGTGCACAATCTGATATAGGCTTTACATTTACATTCCTATTAAACATATTTTCACATTAGTGAAGTTGTAAGTAAAAATTAATACTAATAGGAGGAACCATCAGAAAGATGAAACAAAACTCAACAGAAGGTAAAAATAAGTGATAGCGATTCAACTTCATAGTTCTTTCTTTGGATGTGGATAGCATTTTCCATCATGAGGCCTCTGGAGATGTCTTAGATCCTTGTATTGCTGAGAAGGGTTAAGTCTATCAATATTAATCATCGCACAACATGGCTGATACCGGGTACAACATTCTCCTGGTTCTGCTCACTTCACTCAGCATCAGACCATGCAAATCTTTCCAGGTTTTTCTGAAGTCAACCTGTTCATCATTTCTTATAGCACAATAATATTCCATTACATTCATATACCACAACTTGCTTGGCCACTCCCCAATTGATGGGCATACTCTCAATTTCCAATTCTTTGCCACCACAAAAAGCTGCTATGAATATTTTTGTACATGCAGTTCCCTTTCCCTTCTGTATGATCTCTTTGGGATATAGCCCTAGAAGTGCTATTGCTAGGTCAAAGGGTATGCACATTTTGATAGCCTTTTGGGCATAGTTCCAAATTGTTCTCCAAAATAGTTGGATCATTTCACAACTCCACCAACAATGTATTAGTGTTCCAATTTTCCCACATCTTCTCCAACATTTATCATTTTTCCTGTTTTGTCATGTTGGCCAATCTGATAGGTGTGATATGGTACCTCAGAGTTGTTTTGGTTTGCATTTCTGTAATCAATAACGATTTAGAGCATTTTTTCATATGACTATAGATGGCTTTAATTTCTTCATCTGAGAACTGTCTGTTGATATCCTTTGACCATTTATCAATTGTGGAATGGCTTGTGTTCTTATAAATTTGTCTTAATTCTCTATATATTTTAGAAAAATGAGGCCTTTATCAGAGAGACTGGTTGTAAAAATTCTTTCCCAATTTTCTACCTTCCTTCTAATCTTAGTTGCATTGGCTTTGTTTGTGCAAAAACTTTTCAATTGAATGTAATCAACATTATCCATTTTGCTTTTCATAATGTTCTCTATCTCCTGTTTGGTCATGAATTCTTCTGTTCTCCATAGATCTGATAGGTAAACTATTCCTTGTTCTCCCAGTTTACTTATGGTATCAGCCTTTATATCTAAGTCATGAACCCATTTTGACTTTATTTTGGTACATGGTGTGAGATTTGGGTCTATGCCTAGTTTCTGCCATACTCTTTTCCAGTTTTCCCGGCAGTTTTTTTTTCAATGAGTGGGTTCTTATCCCAGAAGCTGAGGTCTTTGGGTTTATCAAACAATAGATTACTATAGTCATTGACTACTGCGTCTTGCATATTTAATCTATTCCACTGTTCCACCACTCTATTTCTTAGCCAGTACCAAGCAGTTTTGATGATTGCTGGATTAGCCCCGATTTACTAGGCAGCGAGGTGGCATAATGGATAGACTGTTGGATTTGAGGTCAGGAAGACTTGAGTTCAAATCTTGTCTTAAGACACTGGCTATGTAATCCTGGGCTAATCATATGTTCAATCTCACCTACTTCACAGGGTTCTGGGCAAGTTCAAATGAAATAACGTATCCAAAGCATATTGTAAATGCTTAAAGGAGTACAGTAATGTTTTTGTTGTTATTGTTCAGTCATATTCGACTCTTCATGGCTCCACTTGGGGTTTTCCTGGCAAAAAAATACTGGAGTTGGTTGCCATTTCCTTCTCCAGTTCATTTTACAGGTGAGGAACTGAGGCAAACAAGGTTAAGTGACTTGCTCAGGGCCACACAGCTAGCAAGTATCTGAGTCCAGATTTGAACTGAGGTCTTCCTGACTCCAGGCCCATAAGGCTAACTACTGAGCCATCTAGGTTCCCAGTATTAACACTAGCTCTTATCTAATCTCTTTAGAAAAGGCTGTAAACATCAATCAATAAGCATTTATTAGGTACCTGTTAGTGTACTATAGACACTGGGGATACAAATACCCAAAACGATAGGCCCCATGTGGCATTTTTCTTATAACCATAGAATTTTATTGTGCAAGGAGGCCCTAGAGATCGTCCTTTCCAGTAACCTCATTCTACTGGTCCAGAACAGTAAAGCAACTCCACCAAAATTATGGGGCTTGTTACAGAAAGAATCAGGACTAGAACTCAGGTCTCTTGATTTCCAAGACAGAATTTGTTCTTCTGGGAAGCAAGGTAAAATCAAGCACTCTCCTAAAGGCAGCTGAAGGGTTAACAGCCAACCTTGTTCAAACCAAACCAGGACTTCAACAGTGAAAATACATATATTGCCCTGTAACTTTGAGTTTCTGCCCACCCTTACCTTCCCCTTTCTCTCTCTTAACTATGATGAATATTTCTTAGAAAAAGATACAATCCTTCACGTCATTTAGATGAAAGTTTCTGCCAGCCTAACCATATCAGCTGTGTTGACTCACATCTTCAGAAGAATGATCCAGTTGGGTTGTGGACCTCCTGAGTTCTATCTGGGCTTTAAAAGAAGCCACAAATGCTAACTAGAGTTGGAAAGAGAACTGACAAAGGAAAAATGCCTATTTAGCTAATAGCAGCCTGATTAGATATGTTCTCTGCACATACATTTCTGTTCCTTGGTGTGATTCTGTGCCACACAATCACGCCTCATGACTCTCGGCTTTTTTTTTTGTCTGTTATTGGCAGAATGTTTGACTTAGAACAAAAATGATCTTATCTATGGGTTTTATTTTTATTTCATACAAAAAAGTAATTTTTGTTATTTTTGTAATTGGCAACATTCCCTGAAGAAGATGAAGTATAAAAAAATTCTGTGAAGTACTTGATTATATTCTCCAACCTAGGTCACACCGACCTTGATAATGACTTTGATATCAAAGTGGGTATAGGAGAAGACAATGGAGAATGCACTCTGAGACCAAGAAATAAAATAGACCAAGGGGTTATAAGTGTATACAGGATCTCACACTTGCACCTTAGAGTTCATCCTGTAAGAGGAGAGGAGAAAGTAGCAAAACATAGAAAGTATAGGAAAAAAAAATTTTAAATCAGATTTTTTAGATCTCTTCTGTCCATTCTGCTGTCCCTTCCCCTCCATACAGGCCATTAGGTCAGGACCAAAGTCTTTCCTGAGCTACTACCATTCCACAATCCAGAGACTGATTATAGATGTAGCATTAATAGAAACTGGAAGACAACAAAAGGAATGAAATGAGAAGATGAGGCAGTGTTTCTGCTGAAAGTCATTCTTGTCATTCTTGTCGGCGGAACCATTACCTCTTCTCTACCTATCGATGTCTAATAGTGACTGCTCTGGCCTTCACTGCCTAGGAGGCCAGCTTTGTTAGATTTCACCTCTCCCCCTGGGTTTTCTAGTACTTTTTTTTGGTTGGGGGGGGGGAGATGGAGAGTTCTGGTCTGGCATTATTAGCAGCAAGGAGTTTAAGAACTGGGTGAAGCTGCAATGGCAGAAGAAGGGATTGGAGAAGGATTAAATGGGGCTAATTCTAAGAGGCGAATGGGGGTTCCTCAGTGGTGAGGCAGGAGAGAGGAATAAGGGAAAAGTGCGAGGGAGGGGAGGCAGAATAGGGTCTGGACTCAAAGGGGATGGGTGTAAGATAGAAAGCTATCAGGAGAAGGATCAAAAAGGAGCTTCCCAGGAAACACGAGTGGTCATCAGGGATCGTTTCAGTTGCCTGTAGGTGACAAACATTACCTTGTTCTAAAAGCCCAAGTGGAGGAAGAAAGGCATGAAAAGATTTAGGGGTATCGAGGCTCTCTGCCAATGTCTCCAGCCTCTTGCTGGTGTTCTCCCAATTGGAGAGATACTCCTTGCACCCTAATTCTGTTTAGCCACTGTCAGATCAGCTTTTACAAAGAAATATTTACTTCAAAAGATATAATCACAAATATATAAGCTTACTCCCCCAACACATGGCAGGGACAATCCACCCCACAGTCTCTGGGGAGGAAGAATTAGGTTTATAATTTAGGTTAATTCCTGTAGAGCAGAATCCCAATTCCCTGTTCATAACCCACCTTGGGTTAGAGTCCCAAGTACCTTGGCTTCTCAGAACTTCCCTGAAGAACTGGTTGTCTGCAACATTTGGCCTGCAATCCTAACTCCAAGGATGTCATGTCTCAAACTCCTGGTCTGGTGGGGATCACAACTGGCACCTAAAACTGAGAATGCTGATGAAATAGAAGAGAAAGAAACAGTCCCGGGCCCTTTGCAAAAGAGAGGGAGAGATGAGGGAGGAAATCCTTCTTCTGTCTTTCAGTTGACAGCACAGGCACTATGAGTGAACTGTGATCTTCACCCTCTGGATCAAAACAAACAAAGTCACATAAAAAAATTAAACAAGAATGATAAGTCACATCTTTCACAAACATGGAAAAGAGAACAATTTTTACCCAACCATGGAAAGGAGAACAGATATCCACTATCATGTCTGTATCCAAAGGAGGTTCAAGGAAAAAAAAGGTACATCTTTATAAAGAAAATATTTATAGATTTATAGTAACACTATTTGCAATAGCAAAAAAAAAAAGAAAAAAAAAAATTTGGAAGCAATCTATGTGCTCAGTGATTTTGGAACGACTGGATAAGTTGTAGTAATGATTGGAGTGGAATATTATTATACTGGAAGAAATGATGAATGTAAATAAAGCATACAAAGAAATATGGAAAGACATGAAGTGATCCAAGGTAAAGGAAACATAACCAAATAAAATATATACGTTGACTAAAATTATGCAAATGAAGATATTATTAAACAGTAAAAAAAGGTCATGTTAAATTTAAATTTAAAAATATAAACACAATCTTTTAAAAGTTTAAGTGCACAGCTTTCTTTTCTCTTACTCATCTGTAAATAACAAAAGTATAGAGCTTCATAAGCAATCATTCCCAAACACTTCTTGTGTCATTTTTTTCCTTAATTCTTTGGGATTCTACAATTGTTATTTGTTTTCATTTTTAGTGCTTTTGTTTTTATTTGTAATCACTTTTGTGATTGTCCATATATGTAAGTGTTTGTATGTGTTCTTTAAAAGTACAGTTTATAAATACAGTTTTGAAATGGGGATAATGGAAAGATAGATGAGCAAATCAAACTTAAATTAAATTTTAAATTAAACTCTTTTGGCTTCATCTATTTATTTAGCCAGTATCCTTTGTAGCTTCTGTCCTCCAGCACTCTGGTGGCATATCTCCTAATGCTTTTCTCCTTACCTTCTATTGCCACTAGGTTTCAGAGTTTAAAGGAATACTCCCCTGTTGTAATTACAATAGGCAAAGTGGTATATAAGTATCTCCCTGGATTTGAAGTCAGAAAACTTTGGTTAGAGTCTGCGTTACAATACTTATTATCTCTGTGATCCTTAATAGTTCACTTAAAATCTCAGCCTCAGTTTTTTCAGTTATACTGATACATAGGATTATGGTGGAGAAAGTGCTTTTTGCACCAAAAAGTATAGAATACTGTTCTTTTCATCTCAGAGCCGTTTTTTTTCAGTCAATGCATATAGAATTTCACATTTAGAAGAAACTTTAGCGATCATTCATCTCAGAAAATTTTAAAGATCACAGCATCTCTTTTTCATCCAAATGAAAATACCTAGGGGGAATGGAAGGTTAAAAAAAAAAAAGGAAAAAAAAATCTTGGACACAACGAATGACTATTATTAATTACTGAAGAACTTTCAAACTACAGGTGTTTCTTTCCAGTGTTTACTAAAATGTTAAAGGAAGAAAAAAGATGACAGTACAGTCATTATTACATAGACTTGATTTTAGATATTCTGAGTAATGAAGGGTTATTGTTGACATAAAGTTTCATCTATTCACATGACTAAGTGAACAAATCTAAAATATTATAAGAAACAAAATGAGATTATTTTTAGAAGTACTAATTCTTCATATAGAATTTGAACATGATTTACTGAACCACAGAACTAAAAGTTAATCTCCGTAAGACTAAAATGAATATCAATCTGCCTGAAAAGTTGGGATCAGGCCCGTTGAAGAAGGAGAAACATGAACTAGATCATTTCTCTTAGGTCAGAAGCTCTTTGAGGACAAGGAATGTCTTTTTTAATTGTTTTTTTGTGTGCCCAAGGGTAGGCGCTTAATATAGTTTGTTTTTTAGTTGAATTTTCCAATCCAAATTATATTACAGATTAGTATAATAAAATAATCTAAGATATTACACTAATCTGTTCTCTCTGGTTTAGAGGGGCAGAAATCAAAAACCAAGAAGGAGGGAACAAGAGAAGAAGTCTTAATATTAATGTCATTCTTTCCAAGATGGAGGAACTAATGTGGTGAAGTTCTATTCTTCAATAAGTTCTACTAAGAAGAAGAAACTAATTGCTCAGGATGGAAATCAAGAAAACCTTGGAATGATATAATATCTCTAACTTAAAATTTGTAATAGAAGATAGGAAAGCCAGACATCATTTGACCTACATTCCATGGTCGAAAATTCTTCTAAGAAAGTAAACCTTATAGGGGTGAGTAGAAAGCTCTAAAAAGAAAAAAAAATTCTAAAACACAAGGAGAAGCAATTTTAATGAGGAGAAAAATAGGGAACTGTCTTTAACATAAATGCAAAGGTAATTAGCTCATCAAATAACTTACGTTCTTATAAGATAGGCAAAGAAGATGGAAAAATCAGCAGGAAACCACAAATAACTGTGAGTGTGTTTGTGTGTGTGTGTGTGTGTGTGTGTGTGTGTGTGCGTGTGTGTGTGTGTGGTGTGAGCATGATGATCTCACAAGAATAAAATCAGGAATGCTAAGGCTCAGAATGAACTGAAGCAGGCAAGAGGGAAAAAAAAAGCTTTTCCACCCCTTAAATTGGTGTATGTATATGTATGGTGTATGCATATGGGAGTGTGTGTGTGTGTGTATGTGTGTGTGTGTATGTATGTGTGTTAATTATAGTTAAAAAAGAAAGAGGAACAAAGAAGGAATAAAACTACTGCATGGAGTGGATGAGATGATGATAAATGAAAATGGAGAGAAGCAAAGCTGTGTGATTGATTTTTTTTTCTCTGTCAAGCAGAAAGGACAGAATAAAAATGGTTTAGAGCGAGTTGCTACACAAGTTATTTAGGGCAGTAATAACACCATCTAGTTGCTGTTGATGAGTTCACTATATCCTTGGTTATGTAAAGGATGAGAAATGGAATTGCTAAAACACTGTCAGTAATTTTTGAAAAATCATGAAGCAAGGCAAAGGTGTTGTCCAATTGATAATGAATAACTGTCTCAAGTTTCATAAAAAAGAAGTTAATATATTCTTCAGTGCCTAGGCCAGTGAGCTTGAATTTAGTTACTAGCAAAACCCTAGACTGTATTATTAAGGGATGGGTAGTGAACATTCAGAGGTGGAAGCAGTTATCACAAAGGCCCACCAAGATCCTTTCATCAAGGCCAGGTCATGCCAGACTAACCTTGGGTTTTTTTGTTTGGGGGCGGTGTGTATGTGTGTGAGTATGTGTGTATGTGTGTATGTGTGTTTTAATGACAGGACTACTAAGCTGGCAGATCAGAGGATGGCTGTATATATCATTTACCTAGATGCCATTAAAGCATCTGACAAAGTTTCTCATGTTATTCAGCTAGACAGCTAGGTGCTATAGTGGATAGAGTATTTGACTTGGAATTAAAAAGTCCCAAATTAAATCTTGCCTCAGATTTACTGGCTATGGAACCCTGGAAACTCACTTAATCTTTCTCAGAGCATCAGTTTCCTCATCTGTAAAATGGGAATAAATAATGGCACTTATCACACAGGCTTATTGAAAGGCTGAAATGAAATAATACGTATAAAAAAACACTTTTCAAAACTAAAAGTGCTGTATAAATGCTAGCTATTATTATTTAAATGAAAAATTTGTAGAGATATGGACAAGTATAGTAGAATTAGGAGAATTTAGAAGTGATTAAGTGGTAAGATCCAAAAAGCAGTCATTAATTGGTGAATATCATCCTGAAAGGAGGTCTCTAGTTGAGTGCTCAGATATCTATCTATGCTTGCTTGACCCTTTCCTGCTTAAAATTTTTATTAATGACTTGGATGAAGACATAGTTGGCTTATCAAATGTACAGATGACACAAAGTTGGGAGAGTTACCTAATATATTGGATGACAGTAAGAATTCATAAAGAGTTTAGGCTAAAGCTTTGGACTGAATTTGATAAGATGAAGTTTATTTGAGAAAAACTGTCTTAATGTTTTACAGTTGGATTTAAAATCATCTTCATAAATAGAAGATGGAGGACGAATGAGTAGAATGAAGTTTATCTGAAAAAAAATCTAAGGGTTTTGATGTACTAAAAGCTCAATGCAGACCGACATTGTGATCTAGCCATTAAAAAAACAAGTATCCAATCTTGGGGCTGCATTCAGACACGCAATCTAGAACTAAGGAAGTGATAGTCCTACTACATAATGCTCTCAATCTGACTACAGCTTGAGTATTATAGGAAGTCTTAGAGACCACAGTTTAGGAAGGACATTGATGGTGTGGAGAGCCCCTAAAGGAAAGTAATCAGGATTTTGAAGGCCTTCTATTCCATGCCAAATGAGGATTTGTTGGGGATGTTGTTCTTTCTGGAGAAGGTAATTACAAGGGAGAGGGGGAAATGTGAGATGAGACACAAGAGCCATTAAGAGCTGCCATGTATTATACTGTTTGCTTGGCTCCAAAGGTCAGAACTAGGAGAAATGGGTAGAAGTTACAGAGAAGTCAGTACAGGCTCAATATAAAGAAATCATGGCAATTACTTCCCAGTAGTTTCTAAACCATGCTTCTTGCACTTCAGTCATCTTCTTCATCCCCTGCCACCAGAACCTTTTAAGATTCTCCCTAGGTTAACTAGAGTAAGGGCAGAGTGGTGAGAAGGGGACAGATAGAAGAAGTGTTGTGAAGATAATTATTTAGATATGTGGTGGGAGTAAAAGTGAGGCATCTAAGCTAATGTCAAGGTTGAGAACATGGCAGATTGACAGGATAGTGGTGTACCCTCAGCAGCAATACAAAAGCTTGAAACTGGGGTGAGGTTTTGTGGGGCAAGAACGAGTTCTGTTTTGGACTTGTAGATTTTGAGGTATCTATGGAACACCTAGTTGGAAATGGCCAATATACTGTTGATGATATGGGACTGAAGCTCCTGAAAAGAGCATCAGGCAAGCTATATAGTTCTGGGAATCATTTGCTTAGACATGATAATTGAACCCATGGGAAGGGGTCAGTCACCAAATAAGAGAGTATAGCAAGGGAAGAGAAAATGGCCCAGGAAGGAAGAGAACCAGGAGAGAATAGTGTCATGAAAAGCCAGTAGAGAGAGTATCCAGGAGATGTCAGACCAGCCATGTCAAATGTTGTTGAGAGGTCTGTGAGGATGAAATTTGAGAAAAAAAACTATTGGACTTGTAAATTAAAAGATCACTGGTAAAACTTTGGGGAGATCAGTTTTGATTAAGTGAAGAGGTCAGAAACTAGATTGCATAAGTGAAGAAATGGAGGCAAGGACTATAGACAAGTGTCTTTCCCCACCTCCCCACCCCCAGCCCCCAGCCCTGACCTCTCCTGGGATCTTGGCTAAAAAAAGGAGGAGAGATAACAGAATGATAGCTCGAGGAGTTGGTAGAAGTTAGTAAAGGGTTTTCTGTTTTAGTTATTTTGTTTTCATGATGTTTAATCTGGGCATATTTATTGGTAAGCAGATAAAGAACCAGTAGATTGGGAGAATCTAAGGCTAGAGTGAGGAAGATTTGGAAGATGTCAAATCAGGTAGCTCTTTGGGTGGGACAAACTATGGGCTAGTCTGTTGTGTGTTGCTTTTTTTTTTTAATCTACCTAACTGAATCTCGTCTGATCTTGAACTGTCAATTGAAGCCAGTGTGTACCAAATCCCTCCCCCCACACTCTCAGCTAAGGACCCCATATGCGTTGGGAGAAGTTTAAACAGAGAACAGAGGTTTTGAACAGTCTCTTTGGGCACTGAGAGAGAATTAAGTAAAAGAAGTAAAAAGATGGCCTTACCATGCTGAGAACCAGATCAAGGTCAGCTAACAAGTTAGCAGTAAACTCATTCAGCTTGATTGTGTGACTTTCTCCAGCTCCATTCAGCAGCACTGAATAGAAGAGGAGAAGGCTAATGCTGAGAGTAATCCAGGTTTGGGGTCACTACCATCGCTTCTGTAAAAAGACTTAGTAATCAACTACTCTATAGCCCCATCTACCCCTACCACTTTTGTGACTCCCCAGACCAGAACTCCCTTCCCAGACTACCATCTCCCCAAACGTCTTGTTTCCCTCTATTGAAATGTAAGCTTAATTCCTGGATCTGTTTCATTTTTGTACTTCTATCTTCAGTGCCTAGCACCATGCCTAGCAGACACAGTGATCCAAACTTAGTAAGTGCTTTCTCATTCATTCATTCACTCTTCCCTGATTCCCTTCTCTGCTCTAGCCAGAGGAACCCTCCCTTTCCAAACTAACATAACATAATTCCGCAGCTCTGCTGTACTTATCCTGTGATGCTGTACCTTGAAGTTAGCACTATTCGTGTCACACTTCAACTAGAATGTAAGTCCTCTTAGGCTAGGAAACAGGTCTTACCTAATTTTTGTACTTCTATGAGAGTTCAACAGAGCACTCTATTTGCCACAATTCCTTAATAAATGCTCACAGAATTAATGAATGAACCAGCACTGACTCAGCAGTGATCTTATTTATGCCTAAACTTCATTTTCTATTGGTGTGCCTTTGGGCAGAACTTTTTCTGTTTTAAAAGGTCTTGCTTTGAGTTGAAATTTAAATGAGCTCAAGCATGGCCCAGGGAAGCACTGGGCTTGGACTCAGAAAGACTCTTCTTCCTGAATTCAAATCTGGCTTCAGACACTTACTAGCTGTGTGACCCAAGGCAAGTCACTTCATCCTGTTTGCCTCAGTTTGCTCATCTGTAAAATGAGCTGGAGAAGGAAATGGCAAACCACTCCAGTATCTTTGCCAAGAAAACCCCAACTGGGGTCATGAAGAGTAGGACATGACTGAAAAACGACTGAACAAGAAGAAGCAGAGCTACTCCCTCTCTTCTGATCATTCTATCATTTCAGGGATTCCTTCAGGAAAGAAACACCATATGGGTCATTTAGTAATAACATTTGAGAGTCAGAAGGAACCTTGAGTTTTATCTATTCCCATGGCCTAATTTTGCAGAAGAGGAAGGTGAAGACCAAAGAAATGACATCAATGTAAATGACCTTATCCCCAGTCTAGTGATGCAGTTTTCTTCAGGCTTTCTGTTATATGTAGTGGATTCACCTGCCTCGTGCCAAACCCTCTGTACATGTTCCTACTCTCATCAGAACCCCACAACACTTTGTCCAAGTGGGGAGGTAAGCTTTGCAATGGACAAACTGAGCTTGAGAGGTGTGGAGAACATGACTTATCAACCAGGGGGTTGGGAATGGAATTCTGAAATCCCTATTACTAGTGCCTTGCATCGAAGCTTGATTAGAGCACATTAATATTGGCTTTCACTCTCTGAATTTAGTGTAGTAGTTGAAATTTCAAAATTAGGTAATAGTCATGAAAAGGATTTCCCTTAGGAAGCCAGAAACTTTGAGATTTGCAAAAGCTAAAAATAAATAAACCAAAGAGAGTGGAACCAAAGAGAAAGGCAAAATTAAGCCTTGAATTCTACCAGTTGATGATTCACAGGACTGGGATACTTTGGGGTTTTTTTTCCCCCTTTCATCCTCAGTTGCTTTCAAAATGTTTAAGGGGGAGACATTTTCTATGAGTGGGTGAAGTAGTTAAAACAACTGGTTCCTTCAAGTTTCATCTGACAATGGCATTTAAATCATCAATCAAAGAATAAACCCACTTTCCCACATAAGAGAAGATCTTTTTTTTTTCATTTCTACTACCATGGCTTAAGTTAATTAGCACTCTGTGGTGACTACTTTGAAAGTTCAAGGAGTTTATTTTGTCTTAGTCTGTCCAGAAATTCTAGAAAACATGGCTACTCCTTTTAGTACCAACAAACCTTGGATTTCCACATGACCTGGCTGACAAGCTCTTCACTCTAGAGTATTATTCTACCTTAAACTCTCACCAAGGGATAGCAGTTACTGAAGCTCCCAAGGTGAGTGCTTCTAAGACATCAGAACATTAAACAAGGCCCCAGCAGGAGGGACTTTACAGTATTATCTGAAAAAAAAAAAGAGTTGTAAGGCTTAGCATTCCACATTTTCTAAAATATTGAGTTCTCTGATTCAAAATATAATTTTTTATGTGTATATATTTATGTGTATATACATATACATGTATAAAATCACTTCCAGAAATTATCTTAAATAAATAAAATTCGATGACAAAAAAAGTAATAGAAAAGACAGAATAAAGGAAAAATGAAAATTAAAAGATCCTTGTTCTCAGTGAACATACAATAATTGGTCTTAACAATGGGTACCTTTTTTTCCTTTCTGTTTCAAATCTGGCTTATAAAAA
The DNA here is from genome assembly GCF_003287225.1 of Phascolarctos cinereus. Classification (NCBI taxonomy): domain Eukaryota; kingdom Metazoa; phylum Chordata; class Mammalia; order Diprotodontia; family Phascolarctidae; genus Phascolarctos; species Phascolarctos cinereus. The sequence continues at coordinate 101,486,855 of NW_027555847.1, forward strand.
ACTAGAATTCAGCTGACAGTAGTGTTTGTAGTACCCTAAATATAAGTTAATCTTTGATATTCTCCTAGCAGCTGCAGAACCACGGTTGGCAGTCTCTCTATAGACCAGAACTAAATCTCTGGCAGGACAATCAGAGCACTTTCTCAGAGTACTGCAATTTAGAGGGTGCGAGGATAACATCTGTATTCCTTCAGCAGATAGAAACAGTTGAGCTTAGCACTACATTAACAAGCATTTTGGTACCATGTGATACTGCAGGTAAGCTCCTCTTTAGCTCCACTTCACCCTCTTCCCTCCCCTGATAATAGCCTTTCCAGCGGGAAGGAGGTATCTAGCCCATGAGAGCAGTGTACTGGAGTCACTGTCCTATCTTTTCCCTACAAGACTCTTGAGTCCCAAGATCTTATGTATTTTCCCAAGGTTTTTCTCCCTCCTAACTCAATTCCTTGCCCCATGTTCCAGAATTGCTAATTATGGCACCGGGACAGAAAGCTACAATATTATAGAATTCTCTGTTGTAGGCAAATGAGGCAGATTGCTCTCAGACACAAGCTACCAACTACTAGCTCGTAGTATCTCATGAGCCTGTTGGAAGTAAGGCTGCTGTTGAATGCAGCCATAAGAGGAGCTACCTAACCTGGACCCCATGGTCAGAGCAAACTCAAACCAGTGGAAATTGCTCTTATAGTTTCTCTGAAAACTCCCCACTGCTGCACCCAGAGCCCACTGTTCTGGCCAGAGGTCACCACTCCAAGAGCCTCCAAAGCCTTCTCTGTAGTCTTTCATCTATTTTGTAAAACAACTTAAGTAACAGCTTTGAGAGGCTGTGCCTTCCATGAGACCCCCTCCCTGCTGAAGTGCATTTAAACCCTACCTCTTCTCACCACCCAGGCACGCCAATACTTCCTCCGCTCTGTGTGGTATCCTGAATTGTAATGCCCCTTGCCTCGATTGAAGACCCTTGTTTGTTGCTACTTTGGTGGTCTTCTTTATTTCAGGTTGGCATTGGTCAACTCATCAACTATGCTACATTCTTTAGAATAGAGAGAACTACTAAGAATGAGTTAAGGGAAGGGAACCCCATGAGTACCCCTCTCCAAAATGTTTGTACTTCCCCCCCTCCCCCCCATTGCTTAGATTGTGTCTTTTCCTTAGAGATGGATTCCTTATAGATGAAGTAGTGAGGTAGATAGAGCTCTGGATATGGAATGAGGAAGATCTGGGTTCAAATCCAGCTTTAGTCAGTTACTATGTGGCCTTGGGCAAATCACTTAACACTCTGCTGCCTCAGTTTCCTCATTTGTTGTTGTGAAAACAAAATGAGATAATACTTGTAAAGTACATTTAGAGTGTTTTGTAAATGATAGCTATTATTATAATTATCATCATTGTTATTATCTTGGGACTTGTGCTTACGGCTCTGTGGATGGCTCTGTGGATGAGAAAAGTATGGGGGAAGGAGGAAGGAAAGCTGACTTGGGTCCAGTTAGGTTTCCCAACTTTGCAAATGAATTAAGGGCTGCCCTAGGAATGGAACCAGAGCATGAGGAAAGGAAGAAGAAGGGGCAAGTCAGAGTTACCCATCTCTATGTTCCTCCCTTCTTAGCCAAGGAAAACTCAAATTTCCACGTTTCTTCGCTATCTAGACTTAGTAAAGAGAAACTTGCTTTTGTGGGTGCTCTTTATTTTGATAATGGGTTACACTTGTATGCAGCACAGCCTGGTTTCTCTTAAAAAGGTCAATTTTTATAATGTAGTAATTATGTGTAATTAATTTTTAGTGTGTGCCTATATATGGTCTTCCTTTCAAACAAATCCCATTTTAGGGTTGTGGCCTATATTCAGAGCTGATTCACATTTAAATCAGTATGGTCTTAGGGTTTCTCATACCACCTGTCCTTAATCATCCGTTCTGCCTTCAATTCTCCAACTGCATCTTCACTCCTCAAATGCTTAGCATAGATCACCTGTCTTCCTACAACACTAAAAAGATAAGGGGAACTCCTATAGCTTTAGTCCTGTAAAGTCAGAGTCACCTTCTGTTTTCTCCTCTTTCCCTGGTTTCTTAGAGATTAAATTAAACATTAAGTGCCTATGTAGAGGCACCGCTTGGGAGGGTGGCCTCAAAGTCAGGAAGACTTGGCCCCCGACACATACTGGCTGTGTAACGCTGGGCAAGTCATTTAACCCCTCAGTCAGTGTCCTCAGGCATCTTCCTAACTGCTGTAAACTGCAAAGTAGTTGTTAACAACAACAACGACAACAACAAAGACAATAGCTAGCATTTATGTGATGCTTTAAGGTTTGCAGAAATGTTTTACAAATGTATCTTATTTTAACCTCACAAAAACCCTGCGAGGTAGGAGCTATAAACTATCTTCATCTTATAGATGAGGAAACTGCAGTAGAGAGTAAATGACTTCCCAGGGTCACAGAGCTTATGTGTCTGAGGCTGGATTTGAACTCGAGTCTTCCTGACTCCAGTTATCCACTGTGCCATCAAGCTGCCCCTTTACCAAGTCTTCACCAGAGAAGGAAATTTCTCCACCAGGTTTTCCCTACACTAATTAAATCACAGGTAGGGTGAAAACAAAGAAACCAAAAAAAGTGCCTTCCATGCTATGTACAACCAGGTTCAATTGCTCCCTAAGGACAACTGAAAGTTAAACTCTTTCACTTGAAATTGAAGGCCTCCCAGAATCTGGAGTCATATTTCATAAGATCCCCTTTATCTTTCTACTTCTGCAAAACTGTATTATTTATCATCCCCCTCCTATATGCCCTCCAAGCTTTCTTACCTCTCTTACCCTATCTTGTGCCCTGAGCATAAAAGGCTGTTGAAATTCATCCATCCCTAATAAACCAATTCAAACAGCTCATTATATATCTTCCACCCCTAAGCACGGGTATTCCTCTAGGCATGTCCTGAACCTCTTTTCTCTCTTTATCTTTAACACTAATCTCATTACTAAACTTGGGTTACCAATAGTCTGATGGCTGTACTTACTTTGATGTCTCATCAGCATATCAGTCAATATAAAAAAAAAAAAGATGACATTTCTTCCCAAACCTGCCCTTTCTCCAGATGTTCCTATTCTATTAAGGACATCCTCTTAAATATGTAAATTTGGGATCTGGGAAGTCATTGTTGACTCTTCCCTCTCATTCATTTCCCTGTATCCAACCTAATTTTCAGGCTCCCTTTACTCCTTATCCGAACTGTTGTAATAGCTTCCGATTCCAATCTATTCCATCTTCCAGCTATCTCTGCATAGCTGCCAAAATAATCTTCCAAAAGCATTGATCTGATCATGTTATTGCCTTGTTAAAAAAAAAAACCCAGCTCAGTGGCTCAGTTTTGGTTCTGGGATAAAATACAAACATCTTTACTTGGCATTTGAAATTTTCCATAATATGGTTTCAAGATACCCTGTTCCACACATTTACTTTATAGCCAAACAAAAGGGACACTTGTAGTGGCTATTCCTCAGCCTTATGATTCCAGCTTCTGTTTACTTCCATGCATTTGTGCATTTCCTCCCATGCCTGGAATGCATGACTTGCCTTCAAAGCTCAGTTTAGATACCACTGTCCATGTGAAACCTTTCCAGAACTGGCCATTTGTGAGCATTCCCTCCCTTTCCAAATTGCTGTTCATCTTTTGTTTTTGAATAAGACCAGTGACATCAGGTGATGTCTTGACTTGCAGCTGAATTGGATTTAAGTGAGGCAGAGTAGCACAAAGTCCTCAACAACACTCTCTCTTCCAGAGTCACCAAAGTCCACTGGCAAGACAAAGGTCAAGATGACTGACAGTGGTCCCAGATGCAGTGGATGGCTTTGGTGTCTGTGCTGTCTGACCAAGCTCTAAGGGCTCCCCAGTGCCTGCTTCAGCTGCCTTCATGGCCATTGGAACAGATTGTTCTCATCTGCCCATTCCACCACAGGAAGTCTTCACATGCTCAGGGTAGACTTCCCCCTAACTCACTGACAGTTTGAGTCCTGTTGGTTACCCTCCTTCTGGTTTATCCTGTCTGCCAGGAAGGTTTTACCGGATCTCTGTGCATACTACAGCTCCTTGGAGCCATAGGTGAAAGTTGGGTGACAGGTGGACACCACAGGTGAATAAGCAGCTCTGAAAAGGCCTCCGACTAGAGGCGCTAGTCTTCTCTGAACACTCCATCTACACCTTTTCAAATCCCCTCTTGTTTATCTGTGTACACATTGTACCCCCCCCATTAGAAAGTAAGATCATTGAAGTTAGGGGCTATTTCCTTTCTGTCTTAGCACCTCCAGCAACTGGCATAGTGCCTTGTACATAATAGACCCTTAAGAAATATTTTTTTAATTGAATAAGTTATTTTCTCTGTGAATCCCTCCCTGATTCCTTCAGTTGTTTAGTCGTTCAGTTGTGTCTGACTCTTCATGATCCCGTGGACTAAAGCGCATCAATACTGTCCATGGGGTTTTCTTGGCAAAGATGCTAGAGTGGTTTGCCATTTCCTTCTCCACTGGGTCACACAGTCACTTGTCTTGCCACTGGACTTGAATTCCTCTGGAGGAGAGAGCGAGGCTAAAGACTTTGTGTAGCTCTGCCTCACTTAAATCCAATTAACATGCAAGACAAGACATTACCCTCATTGGTCTTCTTTGAGAAGAAAGGACAAACAAAACAACATTAATAACACAACTAGTATCTGAGGCTGGATTTGAACTCAGATCTTTCTGACTTCAGGCCAGTTCTCTATCCACTGAGCCACCTAGTTGCTTCTGATTCCTTCAGTACCCATCACATAATACTTTTATTTCCACCTTTTTCATGCACTTGTCACGTGTAGTCTGAGGGCAAACAACAATGTATATAGTATGAACCTCCATTTAAGGAGGGCACCTAGGCCAACCATCTCTTCATTTCCTACCTGGCTGTACTCCTCCAGACTTCTCCATCATAACTGCACAGGGTGTCCTCCCCCTTCCACCTTTTCAGTTTCCTTTTGTATGTTGTCTTCCTTTATTAGATTGTAAACTCTCTGAGGACAGGGATTATTTCTTTTTCCAATTGTATTCCCTGTGTTTAGCACAGTGTCTGGCACATAGGTGGTCTTTAATAAATGTTTATTGATTGTCTATTAACTATTGCTACTATAATTATTTGAATATGTCATGCATTTCCTTACCCCCGCAAGAATAAGCTCCACAGGGGTAGGGACTATATCTTGTCTAAATTTTGCATAATGGATAGTCCAGGAGGATGTGGGTAAATCCCTTCTGAATACCTTTACTCTCTCCTTAACAAGTTATCGACTTTCCTTGACAAGTTTAACTCATGGACATGGGATGCCCAGACTCTACCCTGGCCCTTGTTGCCCTATTGGTAAGGTCTTTATACACAGACCATAAAAGGTAGTTAATAAATGTATCTTGAATTGAGAATTGTAGCATAACTTCTTGAAAGAAAGTGATGCTACTGACCCACCTTTAGTAGGGAATGGCACTGGGCAATTTTTCTTGTCCTGGTGACAACTTTATACTGATCTATCCATATATCTTTTCCTATGAAGACCATACATTTACAAAATTTTTGGCAGGAGACAGGTCTTCAAACCACGTCCTTTGAATAAAAAAACCATTTTACTTATCCTTGTCAGAAATCAAGCCCTTGACCTTGACCTCATAAGAACCCCCCCTTTTTTTAACTAGACTTAGTGATATACACTTGAAACCTGTTAATCCCACTTTAAAGCAATGAGTCATTCCATGACCTCACCTTTTGATGATTCAGTATCCTTATGTATAAATGAGGTAAAAGGGTAAACTACTGCCCAAACAGGCTCTTCATGGCTAGAGGGCAGTTCCACAAAAAAAAAAAAAAAAAAAAAAAAAAAACCACACACACAAAAAACTCCACAAAAAAACCCAACCAACCAAACAAGAAGGGATCTTCTCCCTTGGAGATCTGTTTGTTTGGTAATGACTTTCTAAACTACTCTCTCTCTCCCCCAACCCATCAAATCTATTCACTGAAACCCAGATTATCTCTCTAAACTCCTATTTTTCGTCATGTTACTCTCAGGATGCACGAACTACTGACATCTCCCTACTGGTTATAGGGCAAAGTTCAAACACCTTGATCTGGCATTCAAGGCCTTACCTACTTTTTCTCCTACTGCTTTCTTACAAAAAAAAAAACAAAACCCAAAACAAACAAACAAAAAAAACCCTCTGCACCCCAGCTGTCCTCATAGTTCTTAAAATACGCTTTACACATTTTCGTTTCCGAAGCTCTGATGCTGATCTGCTCCATACTCAATTCAAGAAATATTTTTTAAGTGCCTACTATGAACAAAGCATGGCACCATTAACAAAAATACAAATAGTTGGGAGACCTCCTCCTAACAGGTTGGGGAGGGAGGTGACTAAATGATGATTTCAGCTTCTGTCATGTTGATTATAGAGATGTCCAGCAAACAGAAAACTCTCACACATTCTCTTAATTTGTCTAATTCTTACTTTGCATATATAAAAGTCACTTAACGTTAAATTGGATGTCTCAGAGACAGAGAATTTTAGAGCTGGAAGAAACTTTGATTCAAACAATTTATCAGCAAGCTTTTATTATGATCTTACTATGCTAAGAGCTGGGGATACAAACAAAAACCAAAATTAGTCCGTGCCCTCAAGAAACATATTCTAATAGAGGGAGACAACATAAATAAGTTAGAATTTATAAGAGAAATACTGATGAACATCTATTCTTTATTGTTGTTCAGTCATGTCCTACTCTTCATAATCCCATTTGGGGTTTTCTTGGCAAAGATACTGGAAGAATTTTCCATTTCCTTTTCTAGATCATTATATAGTTTAGGAAACTGAGGCAAACAGGGTGAAGTGACTTACCCCAGTAGTCACACAGCTAGTAAGTGTCAGAGGCCAGATCTGAACTCAGGAAGACGAACAGGCCCATCATTCTATCCACTGTGTCACCTAGCTGCCTAGTCTTTACCTTCAGAGTAAAATCCTCAATAACCACCCTAATCCAGTCAGTGAAAACCCACTAAGTGCTAGGCACTTTGCTAATAGCAGAGAGAGTGACCTTCTTTTCTAACTTCTTAAAACACCAAGTCTGTAACAATTACCTGATACTTAGCATATATTTCCTTGTATAGCTATCTATCTCTTTATGTGTTTCTACCTCATCTTCAACCTTAGGTTGAAATCTCCAAGAAGGAAGATCATGTCTTCCTCCTCCCTGTGTTCCCCACAACACTTATTACAAGGCCTTCAGGCTTGAGAGATAATGTTGATGGATTGATTTCTTGGTTAGGGAAGTCCTTTCTAACATCTTTGCTTGGGGGTCCAGTGGCAGAACATAGAATGCTAAATTACCATGGATGCTAACCAGCGAAGTTGTAGTGAATTAATGTGTAGTGATGTGGTATATTGGGAAGACACTGAATTTGAAGTCAGGAGACCTGGATTCGATTCCAGCTCTGCTCTTTAGTGGCCCCATGACCTTAGGCAACTCACCATTCCTGAGTCTCATTTTCCTCATCTGTAAATAAGGATAATAATGCTTGCAGTATTTACTTCGTAGAGTTATTATCTGGATAATGCGAGATAACATCTTTTTATGTAACCATAAAACATAAAAAATGTCAGCTATTACTATTATTTGTTGAACATTTCATGTATATGTATTTATATACACACATGTATATTTTGTTCAGTCATTTCAGTCACATCTGACTCTTCATAATCCATTTGGGATTTTCTTGACAGTTACTGGAGTGGTTTGCTATTTTCTTCTCCAGCTTATTTTATAGATGAGGAAACTGAGGCAAACAAGGGTAAGTGACTTGCCCAAGGATACATAGCTACAAGTGTCTGAGGCTGGTTATTTAAACTCAGGTTTTACTGACTCCAGGACTGGTGCTCGATCTACTGTAACACCTAGCTACCGCTATATATGTTTACATAAATATAAATATATATATATATATATATATACATACACATATTATATATATTATATATACATATATTACATATATGTATATATACACATATATTATATATTTTATATATATATTATACACACGCACACATATGCAACACATATTTATATGCACATGTATATGTACAAACATCTGTACATTTATATGTGAGTATGTATACCATTTCCCAAAAGTCTTAGTACAGTTTTAAGCTTTAATAAGTTTTATATAGTAAGAATGATAAGAATAATAATAACTAATGTTTACATAGGGCTTACTATGTGACAGGCACTCTGCAAAGTGTTTTACAATTATTATTTCATTCAATCCTCACAACAATTCTGGAAGGTAGGTGCTATTATTATCCCCATTTTACAGAGGCTGACAGAGGTTAAGCAACTTGCCCAGGGTCACACAGCTGGCAAATATCTGAGGCTGAATTTGAACTTAAGTCTTCCTCAGGTCCAGTACTCTATCCTTTATATATTCTACACATAAATAGTACTTGTGTTTATATCCACTACGCCACAATGCTTTCATTATTATGAAAGCTGGAACCAACTCTTAAAGTTTATTTCTGGTAACTATTTCATCTGTCTTTTTAAGATGAGATGTATTGAAGAAGGTAAACTCTCAAAGAGAAGAGAAAAAAAAGTATTGGGAAATACCTGTTTGCGTCATGGGAGTGGTAAGTAGCACCATGAGGAAAGAGTAAAACTTGGTGAACTTTCTTTCCTGAGGATATGAATGACAGGGAAATTGGGACCAAATGTAATTTGGTTACACCCATTTGCTCCATAGAAGAGGCATTAGGAGCAATCAGAAAATAAGGGGGTGTTTTTTCAGGGACATTTTATTTTAATGTTTAAAAGGGGAAAGTCACAAATGCAGTATCTTTGGGACATCCTGGGGAAAAATGCAAAGGTCTTATGTTGTATTGCTTTCCAGTGATTCATAAGTTAAAGCATAAAGTAGAATGTGTTGCTATTTTCTGGAACTTAAGAAAATCTGTGCTTGCTAAAACGTTTTCCCCCTTAAGCATAATTTCACAAAATATGGAGTCATGATGTGTGAGTTACAAAGCTGAATTTTATTTCAGTTCATTTTTTTTTAAAATCAGTATGTTCCTATGGATAGTGATGGGGACATAGCATCACACAGCAACCACAGTGCCTGGCTTTTAAGTGGAAGGTTCTTATGTGTTATTAAATAGCCTCCGACTATGTTTCAGAACATCAAATAAATAAATCACTCCAGCGAGATCAGAGCCTCTTTTGGTAAGTGAGTATATTTTTACTTTAATATTAAGCAAAATATCAAGGAAATCAGTGGACATAAGAGATTGCGTTCCCTCTTCTTCACCAAGCTCACCAACCAACAGAATGATGGGCTTCTATTGCAAAGGAAACTTAGCTGAAGTCATGAATTCCTGGATGGTTTCTAAGAACTCATTTGCTTTTGGTGAAAAGATTATTTTTCCCAAATAGAACCAGTATTGGATTTGTCAATTACATGCTCTAATTGCACCAGAGAGCCAGGGCGTATTGCTCTGCTAGCCATCTGTTTTGTTGAGTCTAACTGGAGGCAGGAAGAGGAGATGGCTCGCTATCCCTGGCACTCTGGGAACTATCCACATTCAGTCCACAGCCGAAGCATGGGCTTTTTTGCATTTGGCTCAGTTACCTAGATAGCTTGCCAAGGAGAGGGGATCTTCTGTCCCAAAATGATGATAATTACAACCAACATTTCCATGGTGTTTTAAGGTGTATAATACACTTTCCACACACAAAAAAACATTGCCAAGGTTGTAGGGTATTATTATCCCCATTCTAGAGACGGACAAATCAAGGCTTAGGAAATGAGGTGACTTCCTTATGATCACAAAGCCAAGTTGAAGCCAGACTTTGAATTATAATCACACATAGGATATGTGATGCATTTTCCTTACACAAATTTTTTGGGGGAAGTATCGCCGCTTCTATTTTACAAATAAGGGAACTGAGGCTTCAAGTATCTTATCTTTATTGCACAGCCAACAAGTGGCAGAGTCAGGATTTGAACCCAGGTTTCCTAACCACAGGTCTAGTAGTCTATTCATTATATGAATAGTGAATGAATCCACTTTGATAAGGTACAGTGGAAAGGGCATTGTATTTGGAGTCAGAGGACCTCAACTGGAATCCTGGAAGCACAATTTACTGCCCATGTGACTATGGACAATTCCTTTAACTCTTGGGGGCCTTACTTTTTCATTCATAAAATGAGCGATTAATCAGGGTTTCTTAAACTTTTTCCACATGTGACCCCTTCAGCACTTCTTAAACTGTGGTTGCAACCTACAGTTTAAGAAGCACTCTACTAGCTGTGTGACCCTGGACAAGTCACTTAACCCCAATTGCCTCACAAAAAAAAAAAAAGAAGCAGCAGCAGCAGCAGCACTGGACAGATGACCTCTAAGGTTTATTTAATTTCCCAATCTATGATCCTAGGAAAGAGTTAATTAATGGGAGGATCTAATAGCATTTACTCTTAACCCATTTGCCAGGGAGAACACAGTGTTTGCATTGGAAGGGTTTGAGGAATCATCTATCTTAACTAGTACCCATATGAGATACTACTCTATCATACTCCTGAGTGACAAATGTTTGCCTAGCCTCTACTTAGAGACCTCAAATGATAAGAAAACCACTACCCCCAGAAGTAGCCCATTCCATTTTGAGTCAGCACTAATTATTAGGAAGTTTTTTTTTCCTCTTTTAAATGAAGCCTATAATAGTCTCTCCTCAATTTCTACCCATTCCTCCTAGTTATGTACTCTAGGGCCAAGTCGAACAAATATCTTCCATTTCAAAACTTCTCAAATACTTCAAAGACAATCACCATTTTCTGCCTAAATCTTGTCCTCTCCAGGCTAATCATCTCCAGTTGCTTAGTCTTTGCATGGGATGGCCTCCAGTCTTTTCACTCTCCTGGTCACCTTCTTCTGGACATGCCCAAATTGCCAATATCCTATCTAAGTTGTGGATCTCATGAGAGAACTGAATACTCCAGATTTTATCTGATCTGGGCAGAGCACAATAGAACTATCACCTTCTTCATTGTGGAAACTATGTTTTTCAGTGTGGCTTAAAATTGCATTAATATATTTTTGGCTACCATGTCCCACTGTTGACTCATATTCAGCTCACTCTTCATTAAATACAATATCTTTAATGTGAGGAAAAATATTCCTATCAGTCAAAGGTGGAGTAGGCTGCCTTTAGAGGGAGTCATTCTTCCTTACTGGGGGTCTTCAATCAAAAGCTAAATTACTACTGATCACTTAGGTTGTAGATGAGTTTTTTCTTGAGGTACCGGACTAGCTGAGTTCTGAAGGACCCTTCCAATTCAAATTATGTGATTCTGTAGAATTCCCAGATCTTTTGCATATGAACTGCGATAGAAACACAGTTCCCCTAGTCTAAGCTTGTGCAGTTTATTTTTACTTGACTCTAGTGAGGGAATTTTCATTTATTTGATACATTTCACATTATTAGATTTGGCCCATTAGTCTAGAGTGTCAGAATGTTACTGCCAAAATTTCAGATGAGTCAGGTGCCCCTTGAGCCTATGTGTATGGACTCCTAACTGAATGTGAATCAGACTGGATCTTCATTTGAAACCAACTCTGTTTGTATTGGTATACTGTTCATGCTCACCCAGGCAATTGAATGGCTGGGTCTATGCTAATTGTCTCCTGATAAGAAGTATGTCTAAACAGGCCTGGAAATAGAAACAGCCATATGAGTACTTTAACAATTCCAGTTTCACCAGCCCTGCTCTGCCTTGCTTGTATTTGGTGAAGACTCCATCAAGAGAACAACAATTGGAATGATAAGTTTGTACTTGACCACTATGTCACTCATGAGAGGAATTGGGTCCATTTCCTCATAATATGATATTTCTTAGCAACTTCAGTTGTTTATGTAGTTAGCCATCATCAATTTAATTCAATGTAATAAGATTTTAAAAATCATACGCTATGTGCCAGGTATTGATCTGAGCTCTGGGGATACAAAAACAAAAATGAAAGAGTCTCTACCCTCAAGGAATTTACATTCTACTGGGGGAGAACCTGTATACATCGAAGTAAATACCAAATATCTACAAAGCCTTTTTAAAAATGTTTTTTGAGGTAGGTATAGAATGCATTAAGAATTAGGAGGGATCTGGAATTGGCACTTGGGCTGAGTATAACCAATGGTGAAGGGCCTCCCAAGACTCTTATGACTTCAGTCAAAACTCAAGAGTGATCTAAAAACAGAGGTTCTTGGTCCATGGACCCCTAAAGAGTTCATGGTTAGATTTCAGAGCGTCTGTAAACTTGGACGGGAGCAGGAAATTATATATTAATTTCAATATGATTGGTTTCCTTTGTAATCATCCACATTTTATTTTATGCATGTAAAAAACAAAACAAATTGTTATTCTGAGGCATCCATAGGTTTCACCAGACTGCCAAAGAGAACCACAACACAAAACAGGTTAAGCATCCCTGCCTTAGGATGAATTTCTCTCTGGCTCTTTGCCCTGGAGAGCTTACAGATCCCATTTTTCTACTGCATTAGACTGTTTCAGCAGAGTTAAAATTCTGCAGAGAAGGCTTGCTTGGGGTGAAAAGTGAATGCCAGATGCTTGTGAGCATAAACCCTTGTGGGGCGGGGAGGGAGAAATCCCCTTATACCACTTAAAGTCTTTTGTGGCACAAACTGACCACCCCACCTCATTCCCTATTCAAGCATGTGTGCAATTCTGTCAGTGTGAAGAGAACCGTTCAATATGATTCCATCACTTTCAAGTTGGAAAAGACCTTAGACAGTGGTTGTTCGGTACAGCTCATATACAATAAAGAACCCATTATAGCATCCATAACCAGTACTTATCAGACTGTGCTTGAAAATCTCCAATCAGAGGGAACCTTCCTGTCACTTCCCTTCCTATCATTTTGGCATGAGTTGCCAAATGGTAAATCTGGTCTGAATTTCAACTTGGTCTATTCTTTCATTGCCACCCCTTTGGGAGAAAAGCATCTGAGTTAATGAAGGAGGAATAGGAAGACAGAGGGGTTATATACACTGTTGGTCCCTAACAAACAAAAGGGGGGGGGAACCACCTCACTTAATTAGCAATAATAACAAAAAATAATGAATACTTTGAACTACTATGGTACCTTTCATCCAAAGTTGTCAAAACGCCTACCCCTAATTAGAGTTGCTCTCATTATCAATAATGAGGCCTCCTCTTCAGTCTTGATCTTTATCTCTGGGGTGGGGAAACAGACCCCATGACAACCAAATGGGGTTTCTTTAGCTGAGGTGATGAGCCCCAGAATGGGCACATACAGTAGTTTGGGTAAGAAAAGCTTCCAGGAAGCCTCCAGGTGGACACTTTATTAATATTTCTGCAGGACGGGTGGCCTTAATGGAAACAGAGGGAGCAATACTATCCTGACAGAAGTAGCATCCAAAGCCCTGGTTTGAATGATGTTCTGCATGTTGCACAACAAAAGAATTACATAACACTTACTTGTGCAATCTGGAACCTGGTTTCAAACTGATGGTTTCTCAACTGCATATTTTATTTCCAGTCTTCACTGCACTGAACTAGATCTATTTGTCAGAGCCCAGATAAATCAGGTCACCTCCAAAAAAGAGCAAGCCCCAATTTTTCTGGGCTTAATCAAATCCCATTTCTTTTTAATTTTTTTTTAACACATATCTCAGTTTCTTCTTGCCTTTGCAAGAGTTCAGACCCAGATACAACTAGAAAGCAAAATAAACCTTTGAGGAGAGTCTGTCCTCGTAAGATTTCTAGACTTGAGAGATAGGACTAAACTTTGGATCAGCCCTTGCTTTTGAAACTCTGGGGCTTCATTTGACATAACTTAATAAACCCTGGCTCTGGACAAGTAACACTTAGATATTCCATCACTTGTACTTATAACCAGTTTTCAATGATAAACATTTAACCCAGAGACCTATCTTTGTAGGCTGACCTCTCCTTGATAATATGCAAATATCTCATTCTCTGCTACTAATGTGGGGGCATCATATTGCTTACTAGTGAACTTCTCTTTCTTCCTGAGATGAATACTTTGGAGTCAGTGATATCACTAGAAAGCAGCTGAGATGATAAAGATACATTTAGCTTAAAGTCCAAAAGCAAAATCTAAAAACATTCAAAAGTCAATGGCAGGTAATAATACTAATGATAATAATAACAGCTGACGCTTACAAGGCTTTAAGGTTTACCAAGTATTTTACATATCTTATCTCATTTCTTCCTCACTGCAACCCCATGAGGTAAGTGCTACTGTTATCCCCATCCAACTGACTTTCGCAGAGTCCAAGTGGTTAAGGGAGAGGCAACATGGTACAGTAGAATGAGTACTGGTTTCAAAGATTAAGACCTTGGGCTGGATCCTGGCTCCACGTGTGACTTTGGACAAGGAATGGAACCTTTCTGGCCTCAGTTTTCATAAGCAAGAATTAATCAGGTTAAACAAGATGATTTCTAAGTCCCTTCTGGCTCCAAATCTGTGATCCTATAATTTTATGGTGACTAGAATCATGTAACTAGTGAGTATCCAAAATGAGATTCAGACTCAGAACTCTCTAAATCCAAATCCGGAACTCTAATGCACTGGAACGCAATGGAAACCAGGGTATTTCTGTAATTTAAGACCTTATTGAGATCTTACTTTTATGCCCCCTCTAAAAAAGTTCAGAGTGCACTTGAGGAACACAAAAGGGAGAGAGCTATTTCTTCACTACCCATGATAGTAAAGGACAATAGTGCCCCAGCCTCTGGCATCTTCAGTTCTGTGCTATAAATAAGTCCTAGTGTTACATCCTTCCAGGCAGTCTATGGTTTTCACAATAAAGAAAAGCTTCATTGCCCTTACATGGCCTCTGGCTCCCCTCTGGGCCTCAAGCAGAAGGACATAGCCTGCGGATGAACTAACAGAATAACATTATATTACAGTGTTGGCCCAGAGTGGAGTAGATTTACTCCCTCCCTGTCCTTTCCATGAATTAACTTCCCACACCTGGTCTCCCCTCCCCCACACATGTGGAAGGAAGAATATAGCTCAAAATGTCTTGATTTCAACCATATGTACCAATTTGTATAAAGGAACTTTTGCACAAAGAAAATTAGAGTGAACTTAACCACAAGGAAAGGAAAGAGATGACGCATGGCAAACACCCTCTTTTCTTCTCTGGTTAGATCTAAGACCTGCCATAAGAAAAGGTGGTAGGTTAGATGATCTTTTGATGTCCCTTTCAATTCCAAGATTCTCAGGTTCTATTACCCTCAGGAACTTTCCATAATCCATAGCAGACTATCTTATAGTTTACCCTAGTATCTTTCTGAATTCTTGTTTGTGCTGGTTTTTCAACCAATAGATAACAGCGTCCTAAGATTCATAGTCCTCCAAAAGAACCTGACCTAACTATCCATACAGGAAAAACTAAGTGGATGAAAAGTGTCTGTTGTTCATACTCTGATTTTCAGTCATACAGATAGCCTATAGAGCTTTTCTGTCAGTGTTTGTGGATGTGGATGTGATGAACAGAATCAGATACAGAAATGCCATTGTCATGGGAATTAATCTACAGACAACCTTGTCAGAAAAAAGAAACAGGTTGAAGTTCGAAAGCAGACCATAAGCCTGGCACAGAAGTTTACTATAATAGTCCTTTGATTATCTGGATAATTTCCTGACAAAAGCAGAGAAACTAATGATTTCTTGGCTTGGTATTATCAACTAATGATTACTTCATCATTTGAAAGGCAGAGAGATCAATGAGGGTAACTATTACTCTGGATCTTATCGATGCCCAGAAGGAACAATTGGCTTCTGAAAGGAAAGTAATGGAAACCTTGGGGGGAAGTACCCACTCTGCCTTGGAATTTTTGAGAGAGAAGTAAAAGAAAGTCATAGTTTGAAGTGTCCCTTAGATTTTCTAAGAAGATATTTTAAGATTGAACAGAAATTCAGAGAATGGTTGGGAGGATTCCATGGACTAATGGAAAGAAAGCTCTGACAAATGAAATTCTAAAGACAAAGAAACAGTTGTGATGAGGAGGGAAAAGGAGGACAGTCTAAAAATGTGTGTGTGTGTGTGTGTGTGTGTGTGTGTGTGTGTGTGTGAAAGAGAGAAGAGAAAGAGAGAGAGAGAGTTAGATGATCTGAGTTCAAATTTCAGCTCTTCTACTTAGTACCACTAGGCCCCTGGGCAGGTACTTTTAGCACTTTGGGTCTCATTTTCCTCATCTGTAAAATGGTAGGATTGCCCCAGGTGATCTCTCAGTCCCTATAGACTAAATCTATGATTCTATGCCCAACTTGGATTAAAAAAAAAAGAAAAGAAAAACCTGACATAGAAGATAGTATCATGGACAGATAGCATAGGACAAATGTAAAAGTAAAAGAAAAGTGTCAGGACTCTGAATCGTAGAGTAAACTGAGACTGTCAAGGAATGCTAGAGGCAATGAAACAGGCATTTTGGACTGTATGCAGGGAAAGTGGAGGGTAAAAAAAAAGATAGACCTTTTTCTTGGGGTGGTTGTGATGATGATGACAACTGATCACTGAATAGGTTAGAAATGATTAACTCTTATTTTATCTCTTTCTCTTTTAAGGAGAATAGTCTTTGGACTGGAATGAATAGAACAAAAAATGACTGATAAGAAAACGTACATGAGATAAACAGGCAGGTAGTAAGAGAGGTGTCCTTGATAAGTTCAATTCACCAGGCCTAGACAAACTCAGTACTCACCATTACTACTTCCCTCAGCTCGTGGGACCTCCTCACCCTGGAATATCCAACCAACCCCCTGGACTTCTCAACCTAGAATATCCCTTTGTAAGATGCTGCCCCTTTTCTCCCTTGGTGAATTAATCCTAGGGCAGGGATGAGGAAACTGCACCCTCAAGGCCATACGTGGCCCTCTAGGTCCTCAAATGCAGCCCTTTGACTGAATCCAAACTTCCCAGAACAAATCCACAAGTGGCCTCAAGGTCACAGGTTCTCCACCACAGTCCTAGGCCTCAATTTCACAGAGAGACTCAAGGGGACCTTCATTCCTCTCCAGGTCCTATTCCTATCTTTCTGACTTTCAAACCATACTCCCATGTTGAGTAGCTTCTTCTCCCACCTCTTTTCAGTTCCCTTTTTGTGGGTGTATGTTTTCCTTCATTAGAATATAAGCTAATTGAGAGCGAGGACTATCTTTCTTTTTGCCTGAATTTTTATCCATAGAATTTAGTATAGTGCCTGACATACAGGAAATGCTTCATAAATGCTTCCTTCCTTCCTTCCTACTAATGTACTGAAAGAATTGTGAGTAGGATTAGAGCCACTGCCAGTGATCTTTGAGAGATCATAGGGAGAAGGAAGAATGAGTTAAATAAAAAAAAAATGAGAAAGCCAACACATTATGAATTTTTTTGGAAAAAAAAAGAGAGTAGAATTTGTAAACTATATATCTTTGAGCTTGATGTCAATTCCTGGCAAAGTTCTAGTACTCATTACTAAAGGGATAGTTAATAGAAATTTAGAAAAGAAAACGATAGTCACAAAAAAAGCCTGGTTTCATCAAGAACAGGTCACACCAGCCTAATCTCATTTCTTTGTAGATAGTGTCACTAAACTGAAAGATCAAAGATGTGCTGTAGATATTGTTTACATAGATTTTAGCAAAGTATTTGCCAATTTCTTTTGTGCTGTCATTATGGGAAAGGTAGAAAGATGTATACAAGATGGTAGTACAATTAAGTAGATATAGAAATTGTTGAATGGTCTGACCTAATAGGTAGATATCAACTTAGAATGAGGAAAAGGAAAAAGAAAAGGAAAGGAAACAAATAAAGTAATCTTAGGTCACATTAAAAAAGATAGCACCTACTCCCAGGGAGGTAGATGGTTCTGCTCTTTTTGGAGCACATCTGGAATATAGGGTTCAGTTTGGGCCCCACATTTAAGAAAGGGTATTGATCTACTAAAGAACATACAGAGGAAAGATCCCAGGATTTTTAAAAAAATTATCCGTATAACTTTTTAAACCAAATGACTCTTCTCTGGCCACTATTTCCCTATAGGTGTTGTCTTCTTCATTAAAACACAAGTTCCTTGAGGATATGTACTGTCTTTGCTCCATGTATTCCTACCAGAGGCTTGGCACTTTAAGGGTTTAATAAGTTTTCATTCATTCATTCATTTTCTCTGAGAGACAGCCTCCTTAATCATTCCCTCTCTTTCATCTTCAGCCTTTCCTGTTGCCTACAAAGATGTTCAGGTCCCGGCCCCCCTATCTTTAAGGTCTTTACTTATTCTCCACCCACTTCCAAGTGATCATCCTATAACTTTTCTCTTTTTTACATATAAGCTATTAAAAACACTTTTCTACATGTGCTGCCTCTGCTTCCTCACATCCTACTCACCTTGTAATTCTTTGCAATCCATCCTTTGCAATCTATCTTCTGACCCCACCACTCTCTGGGAACTGTTCTCACCAAGGTTAAAAATTATCTAAATGGTGTGATGGAGTCACGAGGATATCAGGATTTTGAAAGGTTCCATTAGGTTTAGTTGAAGGAACTGAGGATTTTGAACCCAGAGGAGGAAAGACTCAGGGGCCACAGAATAGCTGTCTGTATGTGTCTGAAAGGCTGTCATATAGAAGAGGGATTTCATTTATTTTTCTCAGCCCTGAGAGGATAGAACATGTAGAAATTGCAACCAAGAATAATTTGATTTGAGATAGGGAAAATCTTAACAACTTGAGCTGTCCAAAAATGGAATAGGCCCTCATAAAGTCTCCCTTACTCTCTAAACAAAGAGTGAATGATCACTTATCACTTATCAGGTATGTTGTAAAGGGGATTCTTGTTCAGATGTCCCTCTTTGATCCCTTCTCACTCTGACCTTCAGTGATTCCATTATCTCGTTATTCACACAATAGTCCAATGAGGTAAACAAGGAAGCACTGCAATCTCAATTTTATAGTTCATATATCATAGACTTATGCTTAGGAGTCACTTAGTCTAACCCACACATTTTATGTACAAGGAAATGAGGCTTAGAGAGGCCAAATAAGTTGACCCAAAGTCATCCATGTCATAAGCAATAGAAGCAAGTATTCAAACCCAAGTCCTTGGACTTGGCCAGTCCTCTTTTCAATACACTAGGTGAAAAAATGGAAGTATAAATAGGTTAACTGATATATGTGAAGTTGAGATGATCTCTTATATGAGAATGGATCAGTGTTTTAGTCAAAGAAAAGGAGGCATTGAAGCTATGCAATTGATTTCAGTAATGCGAACTCCCATTCCAAAGTCTTGCTTATGGCCTGCCTAATTCAGGATTAAGTGTAGGCTGTTTTGATTACATAGAAAGTTTAAATTTGCTGTGGTGAACCTTATTGGACCACACTTAAATTTATACAATAAAATAACAAAAAAAAAATGTTCCTTCTCCAGGGGCTCTTGCAATACTTGGACCTCAAACACTGAAGGTCTGAAAGAACAAAACAAAATTTAGTTCAAGATGAGTTCCACTTATCTGCTCACAGTTTCTGTTTCTCTAATATGTTTTCTACTTTACATATAACTTCCACCTATACATGCTGGTGGAAACTTTATTCACTTGCTGAAAATCAGTTATTCATCTTGTTAAAGGTTTACCTTTTTATATGGGGCTAATATGCATTGGGGAAGGGGCAAAAGATAATGAAGAAGAAAATGGAAGCTGGACAAAAGAGAGATATCTGCCACTAGCTTTTTTCTTTCTCTATAATGATAATTATCGCCACTTTGCCTCTACACAGATGTCAGTAAAAACGGCTATAAATTAAATCAAAAATAAAAACATTTGAAGGGGAGAACGTAAACAAATCTGCGAGTCAGAAAAGGTCTTGTACTGAAGGTGTCACTTGAGCTCAGAAGCCTTGGCAGGAGGAGACTTCCAGGGAGAATGGAGAGAGAGCATTATATTGTTTTCCAGTGAGAAGGGAGGCCGTTTTAGCATTTGGATGGCCTATGAAAAAGTATGGAATCAGAGGATGGAATGGCATATATAAGGAACAACAAAATAACAATGTTTGGCTGCAATGTGGACTATGTGAGGTGAGTAATGTGAAATTAGTCTGAAAAGTCAGGTTGTAGCCTGATTGTGAAGTACTTTAAATGCTGAGCAAAGTCATTTGTTTCAATCCCAAAGACAATGGGAAGTTGTGGAAGCTTCTTGACCAAGGGAATGATGTGGTCAGGCCTATGCTTTAGAATATCAGTTTAGCAGCTCTATGAAGGAGGGACTGGAGAGGAGAAGAGAGACTGGAGGCAGAGAGACCAATGAGAAGGCTGCTGCAACAGGCCAGGTGACACTTGTCCAGGTAAATAGAGGTGATAGCCATGTGAGCTGAGGGAAGGAAATAAATGCCAGAGATGTCACAGAGGTAGAATCAAGAAGACTTGGCAATTGATTGGCTGTGGAGAATAAGACTGTGAATTAAAATTAGTTTGGTTTCATGGCTTACCCGTCATAGCAAGAGTCAAAGGTCAAATCCTACATCTTGCTCTGCTCTGCCTGTTTGTACAAATCACTCTACCTCTATGATCTTTAAAGATGAGTTTCCTCATTTTTAAAATTGAGACAATAATATCAACATTGCTTTCCTTAAAATGTTGCTATGAAGGCTAAATACAATTATGCATACAAAGTAATTTGCAAACCTTAAAGTACTGTACAACTTGTCAGTTGTCATTATGTTATTAGGGCATAGTAAGCCATTACACAGAGCCTAACGTAAAAGTGAAGTGGTGAGGGTTTCCTCCCAGGGTACTGAAATTGATAGAACATGCTTCCTCCAGTCTTCTGCCTTGTTTCATGCACCAGCTGAAGGTCCCAACTTACATTACTACCACCTCCCCCTAGGAACTGTGGGAGGAGCTTCTTTGGACTTTTGGATCATTGGAAAGCTTCATGAAAGGGGCTCAGGCTAGACTTTCTGAGAAGTGGGCTATTGTCATTTCCGTTATGACTTTGTTCACCCAGTATAGACTGCTCCTACTCAGCTGAATTTGTTCCAGGCATCAGAACTCCTAGTTACGTCTTTAACATTAGGAGCCATAAAACAACACACTTCCCCTTCATATTCCTTAGTTATTCTTTCCTAAGTCAATTTTTTAAAAAAAATTAATTGTGAAATTACCTAATGAACTTTTTTTCATTTTATTAGCTGACTGACAAAAAATGTTTATTTGAGGAGTTTGAGACAAACCTGAAAAAGTTATGTGAATATCTTCATCTTTTGTGATTATTCTAACCCCACTGTGAAAGGAATAATTAAGATTATTTCTGGTTGAAAAGTCAAGATATTAAATCATACTGCAGTATTCCATTGCAGGATGTCTGATCCATGAAGTTTAGGGAAGATCAGCTTACTGATGAGCTCAATTATTATAACCAGAATGTGTCCTCAGAAATGGCTAGGCTTAGGAGAAGAATCTGGTTCTCTCTGAGGAAGCTTTAGCCCTTTGCCAAACTGCAGGAATGCCCTTTGAGATGCTCTGCCAACCTCTTCTGGCTCTTCTATCATGCAGTAATAATATACTTTCTGGCTGCTGCTTTCCAGAATGGTGTCAGGATGCCAGTTGCTAGTGGTCTTGGATAAGGGGGAGGAGAGCCCAAAGTAAGGGAGTTCCTGTCTGCTATTTGTGTTGTCAGCCTATAACCAGACCTGGAGCAGACAAAAGAATCACACCAATATTTTCCAGCAGAGAACTGTGAGGTCAAGGGTAGAACAAAGCAGTCCTTTTATCTTTCTTCTAAGTGATTCCAAGAGACTTCATCCAGGGCCACCTCCAGTCATCCTTATCTATATCTTTCCACTGAACCCAGATGGCTCTGAATAAGAGAGTGAGGCTGGGGACTTTGCACAGCCCTCTCTCACTTACATCCAATTCATTTACAAGTCTTGACATCACCTTCTTGATGTCATGGTCCTCTTTGAGAGCAAAGGACAAACAACAACAATGACAATGGTTCTAAGGTCCATTCAGTACTCCAGAGATACTTAATGACAACAACAGCAACAATAAAAACACACAAAACGTGAGCTGGTCAGGCAGTAGAAGAGCACACGGCAATGTCCCTCCCATGAGGCAGTGGAGAGCCCTGGCCAGGATTCAAACCTAAATTCTAGGCCCAACAATTCAACCAGCTATGTGACCTTGAGCAAGTCAGCCTTCTCTGGGCCTGTCTTTCCTCACATGTAAACCAAGGGGATTGAAGATGATCTAGTTTATCCCCCTGCCTCATTTCACAGATAAACAGAGACCCAAGAAAGTTAGGTGCCATCCCCAATGTCACATGAGTAATAAGTTTCAAAGAAATGTTTTTAGCGCAAGTCCTCTGATACCAGGACCAATGTTGTAACCACTGTACCATGACACTTCCCTACTTAATAAATGGCTTTGTGTGACAATGACTGATCTCTACAATTCTTCCTATGTTGACATTCCATGACTCCATAATCTCGATGGACCTCTATTTCATCAACTGTTAAATTAGAATAATAGTAGCCAGGCCCTCCTTATCTGACAGGGATATTATGAGGATTAGAGATGATATGTTTAAGGTTTGTGAACCTCTGGGGAATGTATTTTATGTAAGTCAAGTCTAACATGGTTATTATTATGGATCCCAATTTTACAGGGTATATAAAAGTCTCATGGGTTGTCAGGATCTTCAAGATGTTGTGAAATGCCGTAAATTAACTCAGTGAACCTTGATATTCCACCTCCTTCCTTTTCCAGAAGAAACCATGAATTACAAATAGTTCTTGATTCACTAATAGACAATTAAGTATTTCCTAAAACTTAAGAATTAGCCATCCAGCCAGCAACAGTTGAGCATGGCTGTGCACAAAAGGAACATTAAAAAAAAATTTGAAGTTTAAAAAAAAGTTTTGTTTCTTTTTGTTTTTTTAATGATAATTGTATCCCAGTGGATCGACAAATCATTGCAAGTCATAAAGCTCCAGAATCTTCAACGAAATCAACATTTCAGGAGACCTAAAGGAAAATATATGGTGAGTATGAATAGGCCATAATATATTACTAATGAAGTTGGTACACAGAAAACTGGTTTTTCAATCACAAATTAAAACAGTATTTCTGCAGCCAAGTCTAGGATGTTTACAGTGGGAATGGAAAGAAAGGAATGGGCACAAAAGATGTTTTAATACTAAAGTTTATGGATCTGATAGGTAGAGCTATTGGACCTATGATCTCAATGTTATTGGCTCAATAACATTAACTAATATAATGAGCTCAGTGGGGCTTAAGTCCCCATTCTGAAATGTTCTTCCTGCTGTTAACTACTACAGAAATATCCTATTTTCACTTAACCATTTAACAATAGGTGGATAGAGAGTCAGGCCTGGATTTAGGAAGATCTGAGTTCAAATACAGCTTCAGAAACTTATTAGCTATGTGATTCTGGGCAAGTCACTTACCTTGTTTGCCTCAATTTCTTCATCTGTAAAACAGAGATAATACAAGCATCTCCCTCTAGGGTTGTTGTGAGGATCAAATGAGATAATAGTAAAGTACTTTGCACTGTTCCTGGAACACACTAAGCACAAAATAAATGTTAGCTATTATTAAATCAATTAGAAAAGGGATAGTTATTGTGAAGCTATAGCAAGAACAGAAGTTACAAAGCATCCTCCCTCTCCAACACCTATGGGCACAGTCTCTCCCATACCACCTGGGACCCTAAGGAGACTAGGTTCAAGCTTAGCATAGTAGTAACCCCACCAAGCTCATTCCAGATTTGGCTTTGCTGATGTGTCTGTGTCTCCATTACCACTGGGCTGCCTTTGATCTATGCTGGGTCTAAGAGATCTCTTAGGACTTCACTCTTCACTGTCTAACTTTTGACAAAATCCTACCATACATCCTTATCTCAGGACTTCAGTTTGGCTCACTTCCCTGACCTTTTGAAGCACTCAAGGTCATAGCTGTGTCTGATGCTCCATCATCTAAAATCAGGTAGGATAAGACAATAGAGACAGAAGTTAACAACTGGACTATGTGCTCATGGGCTACATGGCCATGGTCTAAGGGTGGTAAAAGCTCAAGGACTCTCCTCACTTGGTCAGCAACTTACATCATTCCTTCCCCCCGTTCCCTCTCCCCATTCAAACACAGGTAGGCAAGAAAAAGGAAGAGACTTTGCTTTAGGTAGTTAGTACTGTTCGAACCCAACCCAGTTCCACGTCAGCGACCAATCAACAGTCCATCTCTTCACCATGTGGTTAAGAGGACAGAACCAGGAATGGAATGAGGAATTGGACTTTTCCATTACAAATTATCAAACCTTTCTGGAAACAGACTCTTCAGCTTCTTCCCTGTGGGGGAATTCCATTAGCCATGTAAACTGTGCATGTTCACCAGTCCCCCAGTTACTTAGATAAACAATCACCAAGTCCTGCTGATTACGTTTCATTGCAACTTTCCTATCTATGCACTCCTTCCTATTCTCACTGCCACCACTCTAGTGCAGGTTCTCATTGCTGCCTTCCTGGCATATTGTAGTAATTTGTCAACAGGTCTTCTTGCCTCTGTTCTTCCCCCTCTTCAATGATCTTTCTTTCATTTGACTGTTTGATCTTTTTTTTGTTGTTGTTGTTTTATTTGATTTTTAGTTTATGAAATAAAACAAGCACTTCCATAACAGTAGAATTTAAAAAAAGAGATGAAACTGCAAATCTATTATATACAAATTGCTATTCCTTTCAAATATATAATAAAATTATCATGTAAATTTTTTCCCCTTTTTCTTTCTTCCTTCCCTGTTCTTTATCATGCATAGATCTGGTCATGACACTCCTCTGCTCAAATATTTTCAGTGGTTTCTCATTGTCTACTGAATGTATTTCAAGACTTTTTGTTTGTCACTCAAACGCCTACACAATCTGGAACCATCATACATTTATAGCCTTATTTCCTATACTTTCCCTGACATTCTCTGTGTGCCTGCTAAATTCTATGATCACAGCCTATACATTCTCACGCCCATGTCTTTCCTCAAGCCCAACTGTAGTCCTTCTGTTTCTTCATTTGCTGGATTCCCACCCACCTTTTAAAGCCTGACACAAATGCCACCTCCTCCAGAAAGTTTTCCTTCATCCCACTGACATTAATGACCCTCCCCGTTTGACATCGTATAGCGCTTTGTTTAGCATTTCTTTAATGCGCTTACCATTGTAATGTTGCATTTTGTAGTTTTCTGTGTTTCTAAGTTTCATCAGGGGAGAAGACTATTTTATTTAAATTTCTATATTTTCCACAGCTCCTTATGATGTTCTGTGCACAGTAAATGTTTAATCAATTTGATCAGTGCCCTTTAATCAGATCCAATGAGCAGCCCCTCAACTACTGTGCTAGGCTGCCTTTGGGCCGCAGTTAAAAAAGATGAACCTCCATAGGCATAAATGCAAAGTTCTATATTCAGCATCAAGAAATCAATTATGCAAATAAAGGATAGCAGAATTTGGACCTTTGGTGGGAGGATAATAATGAACCACATTGCCCTTTAATATTTATGTAGCATTTTTTCACAGAAACCCCTGGTTAGATACTAGAAGTCTTAGCTAAAATCCCACTTTCTGTAGGAAGCCTTTCCTAAACCCTCTTAATTCTAGTGCTTTCCCTTTGTTGATCATTTCCTATTTATCCTGTATATAGCTTCTTTGTACATATTTGCTTGCATGTTGTTTCTTCCGTTAAATTGTGAGTTCCTCAAGAGCAGGGATTGTCTTTTGCCTTTCTTTGTATCTCCAGGGCTTAGCACAGTGACTGTCACATAGTAGGTACCTAATAAATTCTTATTGATTGACTCGTCTAAGCATCATTTTCTCCATTTTACAGGTTCAGGAAACTGAGACTCAAAGAGATGAAAGCAATTTGCCCATAGTCATACAGCTAATGATTATCAGAATTAGTAAATACCAGAGTTAGGATGTGAACCTAATAACTCCATGTATTGGCTCAACACCAGGAGGAACTTTCTAAGAGTTAGGATTGTAAAAGAAAAAAAAATGGGAAGGACTGCTAATGAGCTACTGAGATTCTTATCACTGAGTGTGCCAAGCAAAGGCTCTAACCTGTCTGTTACATTGTAGAAACAGCAACTTTGGGTTGGTATTTGGACTACACAGCCTCTAAGGTCTCTGGCAACTATGAAACTCTACAATATTCTTCTGCTATGGGTCCCTGAAGCCAACCTAAACGCCATCCCTTCAGGTTTGAAATATACATGTACATACATGTAGATATAAATGTAATTATCTATAATATTCATATAAGATTATTATTTCAAAACACCATACATGAAAGATCTCATCTCTCTCTCTCTCTGTCTTTCTGTGTCTATCTATATATACATATATATGTAGTTTTGAAATAATAATGCTGTATGAATATTATTGTTTAAATTTACTTTTAAGAAATGTATCACCAAAAAGCTATGTGGAAAATCTCATCCTGAGTCATATCTGTTTTGTAAGAAAAATACTGGTGGATATATTCAGTTCAAGCCCTTTGAACATCTGACCTATACAATCAATACAAGATTTCAGTCTTGGCAAGATTGAGGTGTAGAGGGGGAAAATAGATGGGCTAAAGGAGGTAAGAAAGCCCAGCAAGGAGATTAAAAACAAAAGTACATCATAAAAAGGGAGCTGCAGCCCAAACCTTCCTACAATTCTGAACAATCTTTGTCCAATACTATGCAAATCTCCTGAAACTTCCAGCCAAAACTTGGCAGCTCCTTCTCTGTGATAAATGTAGAAGGGATTAGGCATCTGTATTTCTCTGCCTGTGTCACTGTTTTAATTTACTTACAAATATGCATCTCAGTGCAAATCAAGAGGAATAGGGGAGATCTGGAGCTGAGTGTTGGCAACTATGTGGCAGAGAAAGCTGCAGTCAGCATTGAGCATGCCTGCTTTAGGGGCGCACCTAGCAGATTACTGTTTATTATACAGTTAAAAATGTCACTAAAGCCACCCTCTCAAGTCCCCAGGAGGCACTAAGAATGCCTAGGGCTCTCAGATTACTTTTTCAAAGGATCACCACCTAAGAAAACTCAGTTTGTAGCCTAAGGAACTGACAAAGTTACCTATCTACTCAGGAATGTTCTTGGGGACCCAGTCCTGCTAAAACTCTCTTATCAAATCATATCAAGAATAGGTGCTAAGCTTCGAGGAGAAAGAAAAAAATAGTCCTCTCCTAAGAATTGCCCTTCTCTTAGTCTACACCCAGATTCTTTGGGTACCTGTAGGAATCTTGCAATTAATTGCCAATGAAGCAGACAGGTGTAAGGCAGACAATAAGCATTTATTAAGTGCTTATTGCGTGTGAGGCACTGTGCTAAGCACAGGAGATAAAAATAAGCAAAAAGAAAGATAACCCCTGTCCTCAAGGAACTTACATTCTAATGGAGGAAGATAACAGCTAAGAGGGAACTGAAGGGGACAGAAGGGAGGTGCCAGTGTGGGGAGCATGGTGGCAGAGTCTGGGGAGTTAAAAGTATCACCTGCAAGGAATTAATCATGGCTAGCCTGGGCCCATCCCCAAAATGGAGTCCCCCTGGAAGAAATTCACCAGTGGAAAAAGGGATCCTATATAGCAGAGGGGAGAAGTGTAAAAAGGCCCCAGGCCCTCAGACAGACCAGTGCTTAGAGCATATACAGATTTGACTGGCCAAATACAGAAAATGAGCAATATTTTCTGCTTAATTTCAATCCAATATTCGAAGGCTTGGGGAACCTACTTCCCACATGAGTGACTGAGGGCTTGGTGCTTTAGTGACAAATAGTCTTCTAATTATCTAGGAAACCAGAACTGAGGGTGCATACAAAAGGATCAAACGAGTGATCTCACACTTTCTTCTCTGGTGGCTTTAATAGGTAAGTAAGTAAGATTGCTGTCAGTTGACAGGTAGAGGAGGGGCAGGCTGCCCTGTTTCCCATCTGGCCACCACATGTCTATGAACACATGGTACCTCTATGGTTTTTTGGGGGGTAGGATTTGGGTCTTCTTGTGTTTATTCTTTTTGGATTGTGGGTGAATGGGTATCTGGCAATGAAATTGACCAGGTTATGACCTTGTAAACTTTGAAAGATTGAGAGCCATCAGGGTCCCCACAGTCAATAGCAGAGACCATCAGAGCTGACAGCAGCAGCAGCAGCAATTAAACCTAGTGAGGCCCAGCCTAACAGTAGATTGACCCATCAGCTGAGATACTGTATCCTTCCAGGAACTGGTCCAGGTGACCAAGGGTGGCTCATCCATCTCCCATGACCAGAGGTCAACTTGGTAAAGAATTCAAGAGGGGAAAAAAGGATTTCCAGGGCCAGGAGTCACTGGGTACTTGGTCTCATGTATTCCCTACAAGACTACCTTAATAGCTTAAGCACACTATCCCATGAAACCAAGTATATGTAGAGGGAAGCATACACCCCTATTTTGGAGGGTTTTTTAAAAATAACTTCTGTCCTTGCTCTATCTTCTAAGTAAATATTTGTAAAAGCTAATTAATAGCAAACAATTAATTGATGTGGAGAGGTGGCACAACCACATGGAGGTCCATTGGCAGTAGTATTAAAATATTGAAGCTGTTAGAACCCTGCATGGAGTAATCAGTTGAACCTCTGGGGACATAGCCCACCAATTTAAGTGGAGGTTGAAACAGTAAGCTAAGATGGTGTGCCATATAATTTATTTTAAAATGAAGAGACTCTTCCAAGACTCTAAGAGGAACTAGTGATGCCCTGGCTATAAATCGGCTGTTGCAGAGGGTCATATTTCAATTTCCAGCCTGTGGGCATGCCAAAGTCTCTTATCAGGAATGTCCTTGGGGATCCAGTTTTGCTAAAACTCTCTTAGTATCAAGAATAGGTGCTGAGATGTGGATTGCCCTCTGCTTCTCTCCTAGTCTGGATTGCTTGGGTAGCATTGAGATACTTGCAAGGGCTACATTGTCAATGAAAATATATTCTTCCAAAGTCAAATCCATATCTATTGGCCTAGGTCACTGCAAATTCCATATGATATTTACCTGGCTATTTCTGCTTTCCCACAGACACTAAAAGTCCATACGAGGCCTAAGTGGATTTCTTCATTGACAAATTTATTTTTTTTTCAATATTTATTCAGTGGATAAGGTAACTTAGCAGTGATGGTAACTTTGACTGTAACTCCAAAAGAAATATACATATGAATTGTTATAGAAAAAGTGCTGTTTGTAACTAGCTATAGATAACTATGTGGGTACAGTGATTAGAGAAGCAGGCTTGGAGACAGGAAGATCTGAACTCAAATCGGTCAAACATTTACTAGATTTGTCACCCTAGGCAAGTCACTTAACTTCTGTTTGCCTCAGTTTCCTCAACTATAAAATAGAGTTATAGTAACAGCATCTGTATTACATGGTTGTTATAAGGACTGAATGAGATAATATTTATCAAGCTCTTAGCACAGTGCCTGGAACATAGTAGGCATCATATAAATGTTTATTTCCTCCTTTCCCCTCATGAGACACAAGTTTAATTTTCTACTTTTGATATTAATTTGTAATGATTCACCTTCCTGGGTCTTATTTTCCTCATTTGTAAAATGAAGATAATGATAATTTGGTTATTGTCAAGCAAGTATGTTGAATTTGAATTCATTTGAACTATAAACACAGAAATTAATAACAATATCTCTTTTATATTTTAATTATTATTATTTATTTTAATTTAACTAATGAATTAGTATTTAAAATTAATTAAATATAATAATTAATTAGTAATTAAAATTTTTAATTGATATTTTAATTTGTTATAGTGGATTGCTTAGGAGTCTACATGGGGTCCCAGGAGGGGTAGCTATGATGTTTCAGGTGAAGGGAGATGAAGGGAACTGAATAACAATTGCTAACTGATGGTAGGAAAAAAGTATGAAGAGCTGCCATCTCTACCTCCCCTCCCAAATGCAATGCAAAAGGGATACAACCAGGTACTTTAATTATACAGAATGAGGCCTAGGCTACAGTGGAAAGAGATATGGATCTGAAAGTCAATTCAAATCTTTCTCTCTGACCTTTACTACCCATGTGACCTTGGGCAAGTCACATAAACTTTACTGACCTCAGTATTTTCCTCTGTAAAATGAGGCATATGGACTAAATGACCTCTAAGGGCCCTTTCAGATCTATGTCTATTACCAGACAGATCCTTCTCCTGCCCCAGGGAGATGATTAAAGAGCACTTGCTATGTAGGCTTGGGCCTTCTGCAGAAGTCACTGAAAGGAGATAAAAAACAAAGCCTTCTAACAACAAGCCCTACACTTTGACTAGGGAATTGCTTGATACTCAGAACTTTGCGATGGCGGCAGCTATTCTGGGAACTTATCTGGAACCACCCACTGCATCCTCCATACAATCAAGTTATCAAAGAGTAACTTAAATGTAATAGGATGTACAAGGAATGAGTTCGATCTCCTTCACTGGATTCTGATGCTCATTTCCCAATTGGCTGTATCCTAGAGTCAGTACAATATGGAAGAAGCACTACAGTGTAGTAGATCTGGTTTCAAGTTTTGGTTCTGCAACACAGCTTGTAAGTAAATGTTTGGATAAGTCATTTTGGTGGCACAGTAGGTAGAGCACTGGGTCTGGAGTCAGAAAGGGCTGAGTTCAAATCTGGTATCAGACACTTGCTAGCTGTGTGATCCTGAGCAAGTCACTTAACCTCTGTTTGCTTCAGTTTCCTTATCTATAAAATGGGGATAATAGTAGTGCCTGTCTCTCAAGGTTAATACAAGGATTAAATGAGATAATATTTGTAAAGTGCTCTGCACACTGTCTGGCACATAGTAGGAACTTAATAAATGCTTATTTGTTTCCCTTATTTTCCCCCTCCCTACCTTACCCTTCCATCCCTTCCTTACTTCTTCCCATTTGCTGCTACTTCTTCACTCTTTCCGTTTTCTTCTCTTCCTCCCCTCCCTCTCTTCTTCCTTCCTTCCTTCCCTCCTTTCTTCAACCTCCTTCCTTCCTTCTTTCCTTTCTTCTTTCTTTCTTTCCTTCCTTCTTCCCTCCCTCCCTCCTTCCTTCCTCAGCTTCTTCATTGATAAAATGAAAAGGTTGAATAAAATAATTTCTAAGATATCTTTCAGCTTGGGGGGAAGCCATGATTCTATCTATATATTTGCAGAGGTCAAGGGCCAAGGTCAAAGAATGTCCTGAAAATTTCCTGATATGAATATTTCCTTCTCTATTTAGTCAACTCAGCAGCTGCAGTCCTCAATGGGATCAGAGACCAGAGGCCTGAAGCAGTGTTTTATATGGCTTGCCTGTTTCAATAATGAAAGAATTCCTTCCCTTTCCAATAACAAGAAGTGAGGGGGGGGGAACCTCACTAAACAACTCACAAGATCATGTAAGTATGTTTTAAAAACCTGTTTGGAAAAAGCGCTAATAGACATGCACACCAAAAATGTATTGACATCACTTCAGTGATGGGCAGGGCTCCAAAGATCACCAAAGGGACAGCAGCTTGTTCCAATCAGAAAAGGGAGAATGAGGCTAAGAGGCTACCTCATACTGGGATCCCTTTGCACAAGCTAGTTTCAGCAGGCTAAGTAAGGAACACAAGTACATTTAATAGGAGACCAGGGTGACTGTGTTGACCACCCTGGCTGTCAAAGACAGGTCAAAGTGGTTACTCGAGTAAACACTCTCAGCTTTTTTTGAAAACAGCTTCTCTTTCTCTTCTTTGCCTCTTTAGGAGTGTGGTCCAATATTAGGGCTGTCTGACCTGCAGAGTTCTGGGTTCCAAGGCTGGAACAGAGAAAGACATACAATATTTCAGGAAAGACTGAGTGTCCTTCATCTATAGTATACAGAAAAACAACACTGAACTATTGAAGGCAAATGACAAGTGAGAACTTAATATTTAATGTATTCTCTGGTATCCTAATGGTATTATATGCTCTGATCTGTTTGACTTCCCCACCCATTTGATTTCATTTATTTATTCAGCAAACATTTATTGAGTAAATGATGGGCCAGTAGAAGACATTATGAAGAAAAACACTTGATTCCTATCCTTAAAGAGATTGTGGTTTAGTTAGTAATGATCATAAAGACCCAATTTAATTCAATCCAAAAGACATTGATTGAATGCCTACTATGTGTAAAGCAAAACAAACAAACAAACAAACCCAGACACACACATCCCAGAATGGATAGAGGCTGTCTTGCAGTTGGGAAGGTCCCTGGCTGTGTGACCAAGAGTAATAAGAGGTACAGTGAAAAGACTGCTGGCCTGAGTTTGAATCCCAGGTCTGATACTTGCTACCTGTATGAACTTGGCTAAGTTTTTCAACCTCCTTGACCTTCAGTTTTTTCATTTGTTATGTGATGGTGTTATACTAGGTAATTTGTAAGGTCCTATCTAGCTCTAGATAAATGAACCTGTTGTGATCATTAATAATTTAATCTTTCAATTTCCCAAACAACTCTCTTTTAAGGTATCTTAAATTTCTTTTGGGGGGGCAGGGGTCATATATTCTTTTGACAGTCTGATAGAGCTTATGAATCCCTTCTTAGAATATTTTTAAATGCACAACATAGAATACGCAGGATTTCAAAAGTAACTAATTATAATGAAAATACAATTATTACAATATATATTTTTTAAAAACCCAGGTTCACAAACCCCAGATAATATTTTTAAAAAACCCAAATTCACAAACTCCTGTAAGACTATATGTTGTCATAAACATCAGCATGGGACTTTCCACATGTGAAGTTAAATCATAGATACTCTTCCTGCTCCCTTCCCCAACCATCTCCACCTGACCCCAATGCACAGTACACTGTGTGCTAGGTGCTAGAGATACAAAGACAAAAGAAACATGGCCCCTGCCCTCAAGGAGACTGAATTCTACTGGGAGGATACAACATGTAAAGAGATCAGAAAATGCATAGATTGAGTATGGAGAAGGTGCTAAGAGGAATATGAAGGAAGGCTTCCCAAGTACTAGGTGGGGCAGGAGCTGGGCTTGAATGAAGCTGGTAATTCTAAGAAGCAGATGTGAGAAAGCAGTGCATTCTAGGTATGAGAGATGGCCTGTACAGACCAGATAGAAATCTGAGTCCAAGCAATGGAGAGTAAACCAGGTAAGTAGAAACAGCTAGAATCTGAAGCATTTTGCAATATGTGCCATAAGAGACCCATAAAGTGTTATGGAAGCCAAGAGGTGAGAGAGATGACATTTTATTGGGAGGAATCAGGGGAAATTTTTTGAAGGTGAAGGAATTTGGGATAGCCTCTAAAGATGAGCAGGATGCTGACAGGTGGTGGGTGAAGGAAGTAGGAAGATGAAATCCAACTGAATTTGATGACATTTTGCCCTTTCTTCCTTTCTACCCACCCCACCTCCAACATACACTGCATTTTCTTATCCCTGTTCCCCATGCCTGGAGTTCTCTTGCTTCCCCATCTCCCTGTCAAACTCCTACCTATTCTTTATGTAAGAGCTGGTGTTTCTATAGTGCTTTAAGACAGTATGCTGTAGTGGATAGAACTGACCTCAAAGCCAAGAAGTTCTGGGTTCAAGTCCTTCCTTTAACACATTCTGGCCCTACCTTGGCAAGTCTCTTAACATCTCAACGCTCTAGGCAGTTCTCTAAGACTACAAGTTGCAAATAAGGTGCCAGCCTACAGAGTTGCATCTATAGCACAAACTTCCTCACCTGGGGATTCCCTATAATCAATGAAACCACAGATAAAGTCCCTATCATTTTAAGAATTGCAAAGCCATTTACATACATTATCTCATTTTATCCTCATAACATCCCTACAAAGATAGATACTCTCATCATATGGAGGAGGAAAAAAGACTCAGAAAGGTTATAGAATTTGTCCATGGTAACATAGCTTTGGAGGACTGGAGGTGGCAGTTGAAGGCAAGTCTTTCCTCCCTCCTTCCTAAGAGTCCAGCATTCTTCTACTTTCTTATTCTGCCTCTTCAAACTCACTTAAATGTCACCTCTTCCATGAAGTTTTCCCTGATTCCCCATATTGGCAACAATCTCCCATTGTACATTGTTTTGCAATCTTCTAATATACTTGCTCTGTAATAATGGTTGTTATTGTTAACAGTGTTTTATTTCTCTAATAAACCATAAAGACAGGGACTGTATCTTATCTACACTTGGCATATGCTCAAGAGCCCAGCAGGCTGCTCTGTACATAGCATAAATTAGTAAGTTATTAAATGCTATTAAATTAAAAGTAGAGAAAAGTTCTCTTTTGGGGGCTCACAACCTCTTTTTTTTCAGAATAATAAGGTTATACAAGACGATTTCTGATAGCCCCTTTAGCTCTAAGACTCCATAGAACTATGTATGCTAAACTCTTAGCTGCTTCTGTGTTATGGACCCCATTGACAGTCTAATGAAGTCTAAGGATCCCTCTTCAGAAAAATGTTTTAAAATGTATAAAGTAAAAATACATAGGATTTTAAAGGAAGACAAATTGAAATACAGTGGCTAATATATATATATATATATATACATATACATATACACACACACACACAATATATATATGCATATATATATATATATATATATATATATATATATATATATATATATATATATATATATATATATATATATATATATATGTTTACATTTAACTAGGAGGGGAAAAGAAGATGAACATGCCAGGGTTTGAAGAGCCATTGGTGTCTATCCATTCTCTAAGAGCTTTCTTTCTTCATTTTTTAAAATTTATTTATTTGTTTATTTTTAGGCAATTGGGGTTAAGTGACTTGCAGAGGGTCACACAGCTAGTAAATGTCAAGGGTTTGGTCTGAGGCCGAATCTGAACTCAGGTCCTCCTGACTTCAGGGCTGGTACTCTGTCCGCTGTGCCACCTAGCTGCCCCCTCTAAGAGCTTTCTTAAGGACCATGCCTTAAACCCAAATGACTCTGGCTGTCATTGATTGGTGAGCCAAAAGAGGTTTTAGGAAGCACTAAAAAAAGGTTTGGAAGAGTTTCTGTGGGATGAATGGGATAGTTAAGTAAATTAGGGTGGTGTAAAAGGATTGCCTAGTTGTAGTGAGGGCCAGGTTAGTGTATGTAAAATAATTTTTTAATGAGTCCAGTCAACACAGTTGCATGAATTTCTCCAATTTCATTCAGCAGCACATGCATAGGATTGGAAGCAGATGTTGGGAGTGATCTAAGGTTGAGTCTTGGCAAGGCACAAATGGTAATACAATAAGAGGGCAAGAGACTTAACAGAAGAGCACAGTGTAGAGTTGAATGAGATCACCAAGGAATCAAAATAAGGAAGGGAGAAGCATGTAGCCATTGCAGGGTGATGCCTTGGGACAGAACTGAGAGTTTGAGGGATTGGAGGTCACGGTGTAGATAAAGTACAGGATTTAGTATTGGAAGGCAGAAGAAGAGATGGAATGCTAATAAACTGATTAAATAAGGGAATTTCAGAGTTCACAAATTCTGGCACATTTATGGGTGATGGCAAGTAGGACTACTATTGGTTTTTCTCGGGGAGCTGGGGGATAGAGAAGTATGTCATGGGAAATGAAAAGTTGAGGAACTAGAAGGTTTGAGTGTTTGAGGGAGTGTAACTATATATGTTGAAGTCCCCTAGTGTGAGAGCAGAAATTGATAAAGAAGGAAGAAATATGATTCAGACACAGAATTCATCAAAGAAGGAAGGGGAAAGTTCTGGAGATCTGCAGACAAAAGTTATCAGGGTTTCGACTGGATTGTAGATTTAGATGAAACCTCAGAGGCGAGAGGTTGCTGGGTGATGGTGGTAGATGAAGAAATTGAAAGTGACAGTGGAGAGAAGGGAGTATTCTAGCTACATCATCTGAAGCAGTGAATTGGAGGAAATGAGTGAATTTGAAGTCAGTGCCTGAAAGGGTGGCCAGGAAGGCTATGTCAGTGGAAGAGAACCAGGACTTGGTAAGAGCCAGGAGATGGAAAGCATGGAAAAGAAAAGATTTATAATGAAAGTAAGTTAGTTGCCTATGCGAGCATCCCAGAAAGTATGGTGAAACGGACATTTTAGCAGATAATATGATGGTATACTTAGAGGATAATAGAGAATTGACTTAAAAACTACTTGAAATAATTAACAACGAGCAAAGTTTCAGGATATAAAATAAACCCATGTGAATCATCAGCATTTCTATATATTACGAACAAAGCCCAGCAGCAAGAGATAGAAAGAGAAGTTCCATTTAAAATAACTGTAGACCCTATAAAATTTGGAGGAGTCTACCTACCAAGACAAACCCAGGAACTATATGAGCACAATTATAAAACACTTTTCACACAAATAAAGTCAGATCTAAATAATTGGAAAAATATCAGTTGCTCATGGGTAGGCTGAGCTAATATAATAAAAATGACAATTCTACCTAAATTAATTAACTTATTCAGTGCCATGCCAATCAAACTACCAAAAAATTATTTTAGACAGCAGCAAAAATAACAAAATTAATCTGGAAGAACAAAAGGGCAAAATATCAAAGGAATTAATGAAAAAAAATGCATAGAAAGGTAGCCCAGCCTTACCAGATCTAAGACTATATTATAAAGCAGAACTTACCAAAACTATTTGATATCGGCTAAGAAATAGAGTGGTGAATCAGTGGACCAGGTACACAAGACACAGCAGTAAACGACTATAGTAATCTATTGTTTGATAGACTCGAAAACTCCTGCACCTGGGATAAGAGCTCACTTTTTGACAAAAACTGCTGGGAAAAACTGGAAAATAGCATGGCAGAAACTAGGCATAGATCAACATGTCACACAATATGCCAAGATAAAGTCAAAATGGTTTAGACATAAAGTGTGATAACTATAAGAAAATTAGGAAAGCAAGGCATAATTCATCTGTCAAATCTATGGAGAAGGGAAGAATTTATGACCAAACAAGAGACAGAGAGCATTATGAAATACAAAATGGATAATTTTGATTACATTGAATTAAAAAGGTTTTGCACAAACAAAGCCAATGCAACCAAGATTAGAAGGAAAGCAGAAAGCTGTGAAATAATTTTTTTAAATATAAATTTATTTATTTTTAGTTTTCAATATCACTTCCACAAGTTTTTGAGTTCCAAATTTCTCACCCCTCCCCTCACCCCAAGATGGCATGCATTCTGAATACCCCTTCCCCTGGTCTGCCTTCTCTTCTATCTCTCCCCCCTCCCTTCTCTTATCCCCTTCCTCTTCTATTTTCCTGTAGAGCAGGATAGATGTCTGTACCCCATTTCCTGTATTTCTTATTTCCCAGTTGCATGTGAAAACATGTTTTTTAAAACATGTGTTTTTAAAACTTTGAGTTCCAAATTTTCTCCCTTCCTCTCCCACCCACCCTCATTGAAAAGGCA
Source organism: Phascolarctos cinereus (assembly GCF_003287225.1). Lineage (NCBI taxonomy): Eukaryota > Metazoa > Chordata > Mammalia > Diprotodontia > Phascolarctidae > Phascolarctos > Phascolarctos cinereus. The sequence continues at coordinate 101,524,402 of NW_027555847.1, forward strand.
AGCAATTCAATATAGGTTGTACATGTACAGTTATGCAAAACACTTCCTTAGTAGACATGTTGTGAAAAACTAACTCTATTTCCCTTAATCCTATCCTGCCCTCCCATTTATTCTATTCTTTCTTTTGACCCTGTCCCTCCTCAGAAGTATTTACTTCTGATTACCCTCTTTCCCAATCTGCCCTCCTCTCTATCACCCTCCTGCTCTCTTGTCCCCTTCTCCCCTATTTTCCTGTAGGGTAAGACAGATTTCCATACCCAATTGAATGTGTATGTTATTCCTCCTTAAGCCAAATCCTATGAGAATAAGATTCCCTCATTCCCTCTCACCTTCCCCTGTTTCCCCTCCACTGTGAGAGACTTTTCTTTTCTGTTTTTTTTTGTGAGATAATTTACCCCATTCTACCTCTCCCTTTCTTCTCCGAGTATCATCCTCTCTCATCCCTTAATTTTATTCTCCAGATATGACCCCTTAATCTTCAACTCACCCTGTGCCCTCTATCTATCTATATATACATACATACAATTTTTTTCCTTCAACTACCCTAATAATACTGACAAAGTTCTCATGAGTTACAAATATCATCTTTCCATGCAGGAATGTAAACAGTTCAATCTTAATAAGTCTCTTATGATTTCTCTTTCCTGTTTACCTCTTCATGTTCCACTGGAGTCCTGTATTTGAAAGTCAAATTTTCTATTCAGCTCTGGTCTTTTCACAGAATGCTTGAAAGTCCTCTATTTCACTGAATGACCATTTTTTCCCTGAAGGATTATACTCAGTTTTGCTGGGTAGGTGATTCTTGGTTGTAATCCTATCTCCTTTGCCCTCCAGAATATTATATTCCATGCCCTGCGTCCTTTAATGTAGAAGCTGCTAAATCTTGTGTTATCCTGATTGTGTTTCCACAGTACTTGAATTGTTTCCTTCTGGCAGCTTGTAATATTTTCTCCTTGACCTGGGAACTCTGGAATTTGGCTACAATATTCCTAGGAGTTTTCCTTTGGGGATCTCTTTCAGGAGGAGATCTGTGGATTCTTTCAATTTCTATTTTGCCCTCTGGTTCTAAAATATCAGGGCAGTTTTCCTTGATAATTTCTTGAAAGATGATGTCTAGGCTCTTTTTTTGATCATGGCTTTCAGATAGTCCAATAATTTTTAAATTCTCTCTCCTGGATCTATTTTCCAGGTCAGTTGTTTTTCCAATGAGATATTTCACATTGTTTTCTAATTTTTCATTCTTTTGGATTTGTTTTACAGTGTCTTGATTTCTCATAAAGTCACTGTCTTCCAATTGCTCTATTCTAATTTTTAAGGAAGTATTTTCTTCAGTAATCTTTTGGACTTTCTTTTCCATTTGGCCAATTTTTCTTTTTAGGGCATTTTCTCCTCATTGGCTTTTTGGACCTCTTTTGCCATTTAGGTTAGGCTGTTTTTTAAGGTGTTATTTTCTTCAGTATTTTTTTGGGTCTCCTTTAGCAAGCTGTTGACTTGTTTTTCATGATTTTCTTGCATCACTCTCATTTCTCTTCCCAGTTTTTCCTCTACTTCCCTTACTTGCTTCTCAAAATCCCTTTTGAGCTCTTCCAAGGCCTGGGACTGATTCATATTTTTCTTGGAGGCTTTGGATGTAGGAGCTTTGATTTTGTTGTCTTCTGGTTGTATATTTTGATCTTCCTTTTCACCAAAGTAAGATAATATAGTCTGACTCTTTTTGCCCTGCTTGCTCATGATCCCAGCCAATTACTTGAGTTTTAAACTCCTTGTTAAGGTAAGAGTCTGCTTCCAATGTGGAGAGTGTACTGTCCCAAGCTTCAGGGGTTTGTGTAGCTGTTTTCAGAGATACTTGTAGGGACCTGTAAATTTTCAGTTCTTCCAAGGTGGTATGATAAGGGGCGAGGTGTTTACTCCTTTCCTGGCCTATGACCACAAGTATTCCTTTCTGTCCTGTAACTGTGAGGAGGGTTTTCTCTCCACAGCCACTACAAGCTCCACCACGCCAGCGCTCCTCCTCACCCCAGTATTGCCGCTCAGAACTGTGACCCAGATCCACACACGGGCAAAGCAAGAGATTCCTGCCTCAGCACTGGCAAAGAAATCCCTGCAGTCCCTCTCTGATCAGCCACTGGATTCCCCCTCAGTCTGTGGGCCGGAAGCTTGGGAAGCAGATCCCCCCCCCCCTCCGGGGCCAGGCTCTTGGGGAATGGAGCCGAGACCCCATCTTCTTCTCTGACCACCGACAGAAACAGACTTTTCCCACTGACCTTCTAAGTTGTCTTTGGCATTTGTGGATTGAGGAGTCTGGAAACCTCCACAGCTGCCCGCGATTCAGTCCTCTGAGGCCTGCTCCAGGTTTGCAGCAGCCTGCGCGTCCACGCTGTGCTGTGCTGTGCTGAGCTCCCAGCCCAGAGTGATACACCTTTCTGATCAATCATCCCCGTTGTCTTGGGCTGGAAATTTGTTTCACTCTGTCTTTTTGTGGGTTCTGCTGCTTCAGAATTTGTTTAGAGCTATTTTTTATGAGTATTTGGAGGGATTTGGAGGAGAGCTCAAGCAAGTCACTGCTTTCATGCCCTCCATCTTGGCTCCGCCCCCGTGTGAAATAATTCTTACAGCAAATGTTTCTGATAAAGGCCTCATTCCTCAAATATATAGAGAACTGAGTCAAATTCATAAGAACACAAATCATTCCCCAATTGATAAATGGTTAAAGGATATGAATAGGAAGTTTTCAGATGAAATTAACGCTATCTATAATCATATGAAAAAATGTTCTGAACCACTATTGATTAGAGAAACTCAAATTAAAATAACTCTGGGGTACCACCTCATACCTATCAGATCAGCTACTATGACAGAAAAGGAAAATGATAAATGTTGGAGAAGATGTGGGAAAATTGGAACACTAATGCATTATTGATTGAATTGTGAACTGATCCAACCATTCTGAAGAGCAATTCAGAACTATGCCCAAAGGGCAATGAAACTGTTTATAACCTTTGATCCAGCTATGCTATTATTAGGTCTGTACCCCAAAGAGATCATAAAAAAGGGAAAAAAGAACTACATGTACAAAAATATTTATAGCAGGTATTTTTGTGGTGCCAAAGAACTGGAAATTGAGGGAATGCCCATCAATTGGGAATGGCTGAACAAATTGTGGTATATGGATGTAATGGAATATTATTGTGCTATAAGAAATGAAAAGCAAGTGGATTTCAGAAAAACCTAGAAAGACTTACATGAACTGATGCTGAGTGAAGTGAGCAGAACCAGGAGAATATTGTACATAGTAACAGCAACATCGTGTGATAATCAATTGATAGATTTAGTTCTTCTCAGCAATACAATGATCCAACATAATTCCAAAAGACTTATGATGGAAAATGCTATCCTCATCCAGAGAAAGAACTATGGAGTCTGAATGCAGATTGAAGCATGCTATTTTTACTTTCTTTGGTTGTGTGTGTATGTTCTGTTTTTTACTGTTTCTTCTTTTACAATATGACTAACGTGGAAATATGTTTAACATGATTGCACATGTATCACCTATATCAGATTGCTTGCCATCTTGGGGAAGGGGGAAGGAAGGGAAGGGAAGGAGGGAGAAAAATTTGGAACTGAAAATCTTATAAAAAATAATTGTTGAAAACCATCTTTACATGTAATTGGAAAAAATAAAATACTATTTACAGAAAAATAAAATGTTTACAGACTCCAGGTTAAGAACCTCTGGTTCATGCCATTGTAACAATATTTTTTGGCCCACTGAAGTGACAGCTGTCTCAAAAGGGGTTAACTTCTAGTCCAGTAGAACATGGCTTTCACTTAGGTATAAGTCTCTCAAATCGATAACCTGGCTACTATCAAGGTACTATAGACAAGTAGTCACATAAATGAAAACACACCTATGAATAAACATAGTCCCATTTAAGATATGAGGCCCAGTTGGAGGTGGCAACTAATTGTCTGACCAGCACAGAGTATAGTGGTACTATCTCCTTCCTTCTTCTGGATGCTAGTCTTTTATTAATGCAGCCTAAAATTAAATTTGTTCTTGTTATTGTTGTTGGGTGGTGGTGGTGATGGTGTTAGTGGTTGTTGCTGAATCATGTTCAATTCTTTGTTACCCCATTTCGATTTTCTTGGCAAAGATACTGGAGTGGTTTGCCATTTCCTTCTCCAACTTGTTTTACAGATGAGGAAACTAAGGCAAAGAGGGCTAAGTGACTTGCCCAGGGTCACACAAGTAGTAAGTGTCTGAGCCCAGATTTAAACTCAGGTCTTCCTGATTCCAAGCCCGGTGCTCTATTTACCGAGCCACCTCGCTACCCTGAAACTAAATTAGAGGCAGCATGTTGTTGAGTGTTCTCAACTTCAGAAAAACTTGGGTTCAAGTTCTGCCTCTATTAGATATATGGCTAAGTAGTGCAGTGGACAGATCATTGGGCCTGGAGTCAAGAAGACAAGTTTAAATCCAACCTTAGACACTTAGCTGTGTGACTCTAGGCAAGTCACTTAACAGTATCTGCCCCAGTTTACTCACCAGTAAAACTGGGATAATAATAGCCCTTACCTCCCAGGGTTGTTGTGAGGATCAAATGAGATAGTATTTGTAAAAACAACACAGTGCCTGGCACATGGCAGGCTGTATATAAAAGTCAGCTATTATTATTATTATTATTATAGACACTTAATCTCTCAGTACCTCCAGACAACTCTGAGTTTCAGAGCAGGTGCTTATCTGCTTTGGTAAAGGTCATTTCTTCTTTAGACCAATGAAATCCTGGGTCCACTAAAAAAATATAGTTTTTCACATTTTAAAAAAAATTTCACTTCTTAATGCTGTCTATGGGTCACCTCTAGGTCCAGGGTTTAAAAGGAATTAGAGGATAAGTGATCATTTTAATATCAATTATATTCTATGCATATTTGTGTGAATGTTGGGAGGCCAGTGGTGCTGGATTTGGAGTTAGAGAATCCAGATTCTAATCTCATCTCTGCTTAATCATTTCACCTCTCCTGGCTTCAATTTCCCCTTTAAATGAGAGGATTGAACTAAATCATCTCTAAGGGCCCTTCCTTTTCTAATTCCTATAACTCAAAGTATTTGGCATAATTTAAGGAAAATTTACATGATTTTATCAAACCTTTATAATTAGAGCTGTTAAAAAGTGGAATGGGTTGCCTCTGGAAGTGGTGAGTTCCCATTTTTGGAGGACCTCAAGCAGAGACTAGATGAGTACTTATCAGATATGGTACAGCAGGGATTCCTTCTGGGTATGGATTAGACTAGAGGGTCCCTGGGGTCCTTTCCAAATGTAAAATTCTGTGATTTTGTAAAGCATGTTTTAAACATAAATAGTCAAAAAGTTACCATTGGTAAGTTTTAACCATCATTTAGAATGGAAGGGCCATAAGGCAACAAACACAAAATTAAAATTAAAAGGGGAGGTGGAATTTGGAAGGGGAGAAAGATGGGAGTATGGAATGCATAGGCAGGAGGGGAATAGTACAAAAGAGATGTAGATAATGGTAAATTGAGGAGCATAACAGAAAAGGGAAGTGAAGATTAAGCAGTCAAAATGCAGAACCAGAAATTCAAGTTGTAGACCAAAATGATTAAGAAAAAATAAAATGGGAAGAGTTGTAAAGAAATAAATCATAACCAAACTAAAGAACAAGGACATAAAAGATTAGATGTTGGGACAGAGAAAAATGAGTCCTCAGATATGTTTAGTCATGTGTTAGGTATTTCACATAATAGTGTGATGAATACTTCCTTGGAACTTTCTCATCATTCCATCTACTTTTTGACCACACTGAGTCAATCTTTGGTGGTTTTTAAGGATTATTCTCTGAAGAGAAAATACACACATCTCCATATGAACCATAAGGCATACTTTCCTTGGCACTATGACAAATGTAAATAAAAATAATTTTTGGGCAGTGGTTTCCAGTAAGATTATGAATGAAAGTTCAAGATACATATTTTGGTTTCAAATTTTATCTTAATTGTGCTATCATACAACATTACAAATGTATGCTATTAATATCTAACACATTACATTTAATATGCCATGGGTGTTCAGGAGTTTGGTTCATTTCACTTGAAAGTATAGAAGAATTTCAGGGCTAGAATGTACCTAAGATTTCATCTGGTTCAACCCGCTCATTTGATGGGTGATTTAGAAAGTGAAACCTAGAGAGGACATAAGACTTATTCAAGGTAATTTGACTAAAAGTGGTTGTGCTAGGACTTGAAGCAAGACTTCTGTCTCATAATTCAGTGGATGTTCCATTATAGCATGTGAACTCATGTAAGCCCTCTCTCTTAAGTTGATTTTCAGTACAACTCTTCATGACCTCATTTGGGTTTTTTTTGGCAAAGATACTGGAGTGGTTTGCCATTTCCTTCTCCAGCTCATTTTTTTTTAACAAATGAGAAACTGAGGCAAATAAGATTAAGTGACTTGCCCAGGGTCACACAGCTAGTAAGTGTCTCAGGCCAGATTTGAACTCATGAAGGTGAATCTCCTTGATTTCAAGCCCAGTGCCACCTAACTGCCTCATAGATAACTCTTTCACACTCTGTATCTGTCTTGCCTGCATATTATATGCCTTACATAATTATCTGATTTTATTATTTTAATGTTTATACATGCCTACTTTGATTATAAGCTACTTAAGAGCTGGTACAATCACCAAGCATTAACTAAATACTTACTATGTGCCAGGGGCTTTTCTAAGTGCAATAGATACAAAGAAAGGCAAAAACACAAATGCAGTCCCTGACCTCAAGATGCTTACATACTAAAATGGAGACCACATGTAAAAAAAATAAAAAAGGTAAATACATGATTAATACAGAGTAGAAGGAATGTAACCTTAGAGGAGAAGGCTCAAGGGGCTGGGAGTGGGAAGGAGCTGAAAAGGCCTCCTGTAGATGGTGGCGTTTGAGCTAAGTCTTAAAGAAACCAGGGTTGTCAAGAGGCAGAGGTTTTGAAGAAGAAAATTCCAGAAATGGGAGGCAGCTAGTGGAACGTCAGAGAGACAGAATATAACAGATCACGTGTGAGGAACAGCAAGTGAGACAATACTATATAACCAAAGAATGAATGAAGAGAAGTCAAGTGTGAGATGCCAGGAAAGGTAAGAAGGGAGCAGGTGTGGAGAAACTTGGATGCCAGAGGACATTATATTGGTAAAAGGTAGCTATGAGAGTTTGTTGAGTTCAGACTCACGATTTCGGAAAATCATTTTGGCAGCTATGTGGAGGGATTGGAGAGGGGAGAGACTTGAGCAAGACACACCAATTAGAAGGCTATCTCAGTAGTGAGAAGTAACGAGGTCCTGAAGTAGAGTGATGACTCAGTGACTGGGAAGAAGGAGACACATATAACAGATGTGATGAAGGGAGAAATGACAAGATTTGTCAATGAAGTGGATATATAAGGTAGGTGTACAAGTGTGAAATATGCCAAGATTATGAATGTGAGGGATTGGGAAATCTCCTGATGGTGCTATCTCATTCATCTTTGCATCACCCTTTACAGACTCATATTGGGTCTTTCTAGACACTGGAGATTCAGAACATGTTTGCTGAGTGAATTATTAGTTAATTAATATTGTGGTGCATGTCTACACTTAAAAAGAGCATTTTTAAACTACTAAATCTTGTGAAACATTGTAGTGAAGGGGTTGAGAAGAAATATCAGAGAAGACAGATCAAGTCAGGATGAATGGTCCCAAGAATTGGATACACTGAGTGAATGATGTAGCAGGAAGAACTGAAGTCAGACTCCGAGTAGATTGCCTGCCATACACATGATAGCTTGGCTATAGAGAGGGACAGTAAATGCTGATAAATGTTCAAAAACTGGTTCTCCAGAAAAGAATATTATACACACACACACACATTCACACACACACATACAATACACTTCAATAAATCAAGCCCTTATTTGTAGCGTCTGCCAATTTCTAAGGTATAGATGTTCACTGTACACATTTAACAACTGGCTCTAATAACCAGTACAGCTGGCTTCAGCACACCATTGGGTAGGGCTTTCCTGGAGATTAGTCTCTTCAAGGATTAGACTATCTAACAGATCTCCAATCCTCCCTGTCCTTTTCCCAGTTTCCAAGTGGACCTCTGTCAAGAGTTTGGACATCTTTCTATTCAAAGTGAATACAGATGGGACAATATTGAGGTATCCCAGGAAGTAAGACATTTGGTGGGATGAAAGAATATAGCTCACATTTTTCTCGAGTCAGAGAATGTTTTAGGTGTCAGAAGAGGACAAATACCAAGTAGAGTATTGGGAAATACTGGAGATTTGAGGGAATATATAGGGAGGTTGGAGGTTTCAGGGAAAGAGGGGCTGTACTGGGGCACCATTAGGTAAAGGGGAAATGGGAACCTATTGGGTGGCAGAAGTTAAAGATCTTAAAAAGTTTAGAAGTCTCATGAATTCCTCAGAGAAAGAGTATTAGATTTAGAATCAAGAGGATCTAGATTCAAATCTTGACTCTGCTGTTTACTAACTATGTGACTTTGGACAAATCACCTAAACACTCTGAGCCTCTATTCCTCGGGCTGTAAAAACAAGTTGTGTCAGATGAGATGCTAACGCTCCTTCTAGTTCTAAATCTATGACCCCATGATTCTATGTGGGGACAGCCACACTACTATTGTGCTGGACAGCTTCAATGGACAGAATTTAAATAACTCAAAAACATGGCCAAAGTTTTGTACCATTGAAAGCGTTACTGAAGAGGCAGGGTCAAATGCCAAGAATAATTCCATCGTAAGCAGAGAAACATCTCGAGGTTCCAGAGTTTGCATTTTGAAGGGATTCATTTCTTATTTGATGACATCAATAGAATTCAATTCCATTTTCATTGAGGCTTCAACCATCCTTTCAATTAATCCAAGTTTTTTCTACTTTTCCCTCTCTTCATCCTACTTATTCTTAGCAGTGACATGTCATATCAATTACCTTCACAATATTTCTGTCTCCTTTCTGTACTAAAAGCTACCCTAATTTAGGCCTTCAGCACTACTCTTCTAGAATCTTTTAATGATTTCTTAGTAGCCTCTTCACTTTTGGTATTTCCCTTTTGTAATGCATTATTCTTACAATTTCCAAATTGATATTTCTAAAAACTATTACTCTGACCATAATTCTCCCCTACACAAAATTCCTCAAAGACACTTTTTTTTTTGCCTGTAGTAGAAAATACAAATCTTACATTCAACACTCTCTATAATCTGTCTCCCACTTACCTTCCCAGTCATTTTACATCCTCTCCATCAACTCCCCTTCCTCCCCACCTCACTCTTCCTCTGTTCCGGTTAAACTGGCCCATTGGCTGTTATCTAAACATGATGTTCTATCCCCCCACTGCCTTGCTTTTGCATGAATAGAAAACCATGGCTGGAATGCACACTCCTTCCTAGCTTTCATCTAAGAAATGTTCAGGTGCCACTTCCAACAGGCCATACCTGACCCCTTAGCCATGAGGGCTCAGTGTTTACCCTCTTGATAGGACTTCTTTTTTCTTCATATTGACTTTCACAGATTAGAAGGATTTTGGAGAGAGTGAAATCAAATCCCTTCATTTTACAGGAGAAGAAATTCTTTATCTGTGTATATGGTATATCCCTCCCATCTCCCAATACCTCAGTAGAATGTAATCTCCTTCAGGGCAGGGACTAAATGGGTTTTCTCTGTATCCCCAGTACTTAGCCCAGTGTTTTATGCTTGGTAGGTACTCAGCCAATGTTTGTTTAGTTGAACTGAAAACAAACCTAAGACTCGTTTTCCTAAATAAAGAAATTACAGAAAATATTACGAGTGCAAAAGTGTGGTAGACTCATAATTAAAGACCTGAGTTGTAGCCCCAACTCAATCATGAACTAACTTTGCCACTCTTAGGACAGTCTGGTATAGTGAAAAGAATACTTGAACTCTAGCTAGTTCTGGAGTTAGAGAACCTGATTGGGTTCAAATCTCAGTTCTGAAGTTCATCACCTATTGTGATCTTGGGTAAGTCACAACCTCCCTAGGATCTCAGTTTCTTCATCTATAAAATAAAAGCATTGGATCAGATGACCATCAAGTTCCCTTCCAGCTATGATTGAATTTTTCTAGGCCTCAGTTTCCCTATCTATGAAATGAGGAGCTTAAACTGTCTCTAAAGCCCCTCCTAGCTCTGACATGTAATGATTCCACTTCTTTGAATGAGAAAGTGTCTGCTGCTCCCCATTCTTGCTGTAACAGTGAGCCTTGCCTAGCAATGCTGCCTATCCCTTTAGATGGCCTAAAGCATCATTGCATCATTTGGGGTTTTCTATTGTGTTGAATAAAGAAGTTCATGACGTGTAAGAAGGAATGCACGAAATAATCATTAAGAACACACGCTAGTTTCATAAAACCCATAGAGACGGCATAATCAAATGAGGGTTACTAGCTGCTGGGGTGTACACTCACTCAACTGGTTTACCGAGATAGAACAGGTTTGCCCCACCTCAGAGAAATATCCAGAGCCCTTCCTTTATTGCAAAAGAATTATATATAATAAAACACAGAGACATACACACACAGAAACATGGGCAGACATACACCCTGAAAATCTAAGTACTAGAAAGAACAAGTTATTTAAACAGAAGCAATTCCAGTCCTGTGAAATGTTGGAACCTGAAGGTCATATAGTTTACTGTCCCCCAGAAACTTCATGGTCTGAATAACAGGTCTTTTCCTGGAAGATAAGGGACATGTGTGGGCATTCAGTACTGAAAAAACTGAGGGATCAGAAAGAAAAGATCTAGTAAATTAGAAACAAATACTAATTACTAACAATAAATTATTAACAAAATGAGGAGTGATCTCTAAGTTTCCTTTTTATTCATCCTTCATACTTGAAGAAGACCAATGACATCATGATGTTGGGGTCAGGGTACATTGTGTCCAGCTATGGCTGGTCAGTCCAATAGAGTTTGGAAGGCTCTGCCGCAGGTCAGGCACAGATAGTCCATTTGAACATTTGGGATAGAGATGTCTCTAGATGTGCACATCTCATGGTTCCTTTGTGCTTCTGAAATTCTGCTTTGCTCATGGAGCACAGCACCTTCTTTGATTCAGGTATGCCATGCTGGGTAGTCCTGTGCCAGTATCTCCCAAATGTATGTTCTTGTGATTACTTTAAACACATCCCTTCTGCTAGATCTGAAGGGTTCCACAGCCTAAAACAATGCCTTCTATGAGGATTTTTATGAATCTGTTTATGAATATGTAATCCTGAGGATCACATTAAGATGAGTGAAAGGGGAGTAGCACAGTTATATTTAATATTTCAATGGCTTAGTCATGTCACTGAAATGGAATTCATTCAAAAGGGTCTCCATCTTGGCCTACTGTAACCTCATCCTGAGCAACTTTTTCTCAGGTCGTCTTATAAGTAACTCCCAGAGCAAATCTACCTAATTCACTGGAGCTCTTCATCTCCATTTTTTAACATTTTATGAATTCTGGTGCTATACCCAGCCTGTCAGCCTTCTGTCCATGGCTCTCAATATAGCCTTACCTACCTTCCTTTTTCATCATGTGTTTCCTGGATGATAGCCTTTCTACCAAGTTTTGTTATTCTTGGTAATATGCAGATGACTGCAAACCCTCTGCATTAAAATAGCATGTAATTTGCAAACCATCATCAACAAGCATTGTTTGAAAAGCTACTATGAGTGATACCATGAGGCAGTATAAAGAAGGTAACACAGTACCTGGCCTCATGGGGCTCAAAGTCTCCTGGAGGAAATAAGACATTTACACAGATATCTATAATATGTAGTGGAATGTGAAAGCACAATATTTAGAGAATTACATGCTATGAAAATTCAGGGAGAAGACAGGATTGCTTAGCATAATTATGGACTTCTCTCACAAAATTTTCCAATTAAAATGTACTTTTTGCTATTCCAATCTCCACACTGTTGTTGTTGTTTTTTTAATCCTTGCCCATTTCTTTTCTCTCTTCTCCACTCTCACCAGTATAATCAGTCGAAACTCCCTACCAGAAATGGAAAGATCACAACTTCAAGGAGAGTGTGGGTTATCAACAGTGATCAGAAACATTTGCTAAGACACAAATATTCCACTAAGGCACAGTTTTGTATACCTATAACCTACAGAATAGCTAGATAAGAAAAATAAATCATCAAAAGCATGATCCATGGATCTAAATAATTTATCCTTATGTAGGTCAAATATTTAATTTTCACATCTGTCATCGCATTTCATAAAAATAATTTCATCTTCTCTACTTGGGACTAATTCCATCCAATATCTACACTACCCCTTAGCTTTTGACTTCTTTTTTGGCCCTTCATATACTTGTAGCTTGAACTACTTTTTGGTCCCTGGAATTGTCTTATCCCAAGGTGAATGGGAATAGATAACCAGAGCTAAAGAAGGAAGAGGAGTGAATTATATTTAAGTACCTTACCTGGCCATTCTCTATAGACCAGAAAAGAGTAATGAAGTGAAGGGCTCTCTCTCTGGAGTTCATCTTAATAGGCTTTCCTTTTCTTTTTTTTTTCTTTTTTCTTTTTGGTGAGGCAATAGGGGTTAAGTGACTTGCCCAGGGTCACACAGCCAGTAAGTGTCAAGTGTCTGTGGTTGGATTTGAATTCAGGTCCTCCTGACTCCAAGGCCAGAGCTCTATCCATTACACCACTTAGCTGCCCCTTTCTAGCCTTTACTTTTATAAATATAACTGCTCTAACAATCACTTGGGATGCTTGATCAGTCATGGCAGCTCCACTTTTCATATTGTTTGAGTCATTGATAGGTTCATGACTGTAATTAGCACACATGTGTGTCTGTGTTTTTCTAGTTTTGGTTGTCAACATGTTGCTCTTAGAAAGTATCTTATTTGGCAAAAGACCATGGTCATTAGAGGGACTCTATTTTAAGTGAAGTACTTGGAAGTCATTTCTGATGACTATGGAATAAAAGGGGGCAAAAAAAAACTCCATCAGGGTTATATTCTGCCTTCAGGAAACCCTATCTACCTCCTTTGGGAGCCAGTGGGTCTTAGGTAAATGGATAGTGATCAAGGATAGCATCTGTCCCTTTGAGATTACCTTCAGGTCATTTGCAGTCAAAGATTAATGGTGTGTGGATTATAATGCAAGAGTGATAGCCATCACTCCCAGATACTCATCTTAATCATTAGAGCTATGCAAACATCAAAAGACTCACAGGTTTCTTGAAGATAGTGAAGATAATAATTAATAACAGGCTTTATTTATAGAATTTATACCACCATGTTCCATCCTTGCTTCTGTAAAACAAACAAGCTAGGTTAAAGATGAAAAACATTAATGATTATACATGTTCAAAAACAAATAAGCATTGGGTTGAAGTGAAGAACATATGCGGTGAAAATATTTTTCATTCTATCTACAAAATGATTATTACATCATTGACCATGGGCACACAAAAGAGAAAATATTTCAAATTCTAGTGAACTTCTTAGACCAATCATCATTTGTTCCAGTACAAACTTTAGGATTTTGCTGGAGTAGGTATGCAAGAACTGGGTAATCTCCCTTCCATCATGCAGCCATTTTGGCTAGAGGTCTTTAGAAATATTGAAGAATAGAATGGACTTAGTATCAATATTCCCTCCTTCAGTAGAATGTAAGCTCATTGAAGGCAAGGACAGTTCTTAATTTTGCCTTTGTACCTTTGGATCTTGCTTCCTGTCTTGAACATAATATTGTCTTACTAAATGCTTATTGGATTGAACTGACATGATAACTGGTTTCAGATTTGGAAGAATGGTCATATGAAAAGGACAGAATTCATTACGACAAGTGGACATCACAAAGAGTCAGAATAAAGTTTGACTTAAGAGGAAACTGCCTAGAAGTGAGAAATATCACAGTGAAACATACTGTCTTAGTAGGCAGTGGGTTGCCCATCACAGGAGGATGTGGTAGAAAGGATTCCTATTTGGCTGCATGTTAGAGTAAATGTCCTCTGATGACCTTCCAGTATAAGATTCTATGGCTCTTTAGTTTTGTGACTATGAACCAGAAGTTACCAGAACTTTTTTGTTTCTTTTTTGTTTTTTTCACCAAAGACAAACATGTAGTGTGGAGGCTTTGGGAGAAGCATGGAGGACAATCTGACTGAAGCTGTGATCATCCCAAGAGAGGGGGAAACCCAGCCCTGGTAGGGGTTGGTGGGAAGCAGAAGGGGAAAAGGAAATTCCCAAGATAATATGATGCTTGAGGTAGAAGCCTGAGGATCTTTGCACCCTAGCACTGAGGGCTGGTTAAAGGCTACTGTTCATTTTATATTAAGATGGCACTAGTGATCCATGATCAGCAGGAACATGTGCTTTGAGACTTGTACTAAGCCATCCAATCTTGCCCATTCTCTTTTTTGTTAGCAATATGTCCTTGCAAGATAGCTGGCTAAGATAAACGTCAGTCCATGGAATAAATGGCTGAAGCTAACTATGTTTCAGACCCATAAACTCAAACTTATTAAGACAGTGCTTCAATCAATTGCAGTAATGTCCCCCCAACTAGGTGAAATCAAACTCTGACTAATTTCAAAAGTTTGCTTTATATATTGATGAGGGGACTTCCAAATAAGACTCCCAAAATTCTTGTACTAGGCAAGAAAGTAAAAAAAAAAATTAAAACCTTTCTTTTTAGCAAATAAGTTCTAAGACATATTTGTTTACTTATCCTCTCTGAGACTCAGTTTCCTTACCTATAAAATGAGGTCATAGAACTAGATGAACCCTGGAGTTCTTAATCCTTTTTTTTTTTTTAAATCAACCCCTTTGTTAATCTGGTGAAGCCCAGGAATTCTCTTTGAGCATGTTTTTAAATATATAAAATAAATACATAGGATTACAAAGGAAACCAATTTTATTGAAACAAAGTCACCAAAATGTTGAAAGAGAAAAACCCCTCAAGTTCACTGACCTCAGATTAAGAGACCCTTGACTAGATGATCTTTAAAGTCACAGGCACATTTCAATTCCATGATATTTATTTGATCGAAAAGCTAACTTCTGTGGCTTATTCTTTGGGTTTTCCCCCACCCCCCACCCAGTAAATTCCTTGCTTTATGAATATTTAATCTCATTTGAAATAAAGAAAGATATGAAGATACAGGACTGAATGGGATCACAAGCACACATGCTACCAGAAGAACCACATATTTTTATTTTTACTAGCTTAACAGGCTCTGGGGACATTTTAATAAGGTTAATGAGGACTGGTGTAGGTGATGCATTCTTGGGCTTGGCAATTTATTAGTCAATATGATTGATCACTCAGCTCAGTAATTTTATGAGAAATTTGCATTGTTGCTAACAAATCCCTGATAATATGCACATTATACAGCCAGGGTGTGTCTGCCTAGGGCAAAGGGGTTATTTTTTTATATGTGCAAAAGGGTGCGAGTCCATTTTGGCAAAGGAGTTCAGGAAGCATCTGGTGTGCCTTGAGAGAGGTTGTATATTCCTGCTTCTCTACCTGTGTGTTTCTGTGTACCCATGTGTCTATTGTGACTGTCTACCTGTTGTTTGTGCCTTTCTGAGTCCCTACAGCCTTCAGGTGATGAAGATTAAGTAGAAATTTAAAAAAAAAAAGAAAAGAAAAGAACAGTCCTAACACTTATTGGCCAGAAGCATTTGACCAGGATTCCAGATTTGGTTACCATAACTATATTCTCCAAAGCCTTAGAGAGAACAAATAATATTTACCTAGTGATTTTCAGTTAGTGAGAACTTTACATCCATTATGTGCTTTGATCCTCACAAAAATCCCACAAGGTAACTAAGCATGTATTATAATTTCCATTTTATAGATGAGGAGGCTGGGGCTCCCTAGACATTAGGTGTGAACTAGCCAAGTTCATGTAACCAGTAGGTGGTCACTTGAGGACTCAAGCCAGGTCTCCTGTCCCCTTGACTGACCATATTATGAAGAAGATGGGAAATTTTGCTTAGTGGTTTCTAAATAGTAAGATCTCCAGAGGCTTCAGCAATGCCAGCCAGTTAGTGGATAGCTGCCGCATTGTTTGTGTGCTAATAGATCACGAAATGTATCTACTTTCCTGGTATAGAGGTTGTTTTTTTCACTTGGAGACTTTTTCAGTAGAGAGCAGTTTGCGTGATGTGGCATGCCTCATTCAATGAAGTTAAATAAAGCCTAATATCTTATTATGACTCAAGAGTTTGCGAACCATCTCTGGCACTTAATATTGTAATTACCCCCTCTTTTGATTAGAACGGTCTTTCATAAGCAAATAAGCACAGTGGTTTGACAAGCTTGAGGAATTGTTTTTAGATCTCACTCTACTCGTTAGACTGCAGATTGGGCTGGGAACTGTAATCATCATAATTACTACTGAAGCGAGATTCCAGTTCTTGATGTACCAGAAGGTAAATGAATAGCAGCCATAAACTGCACCCTTTCCTGGCTTGGTATAGATGGGAGAGATGAAAATGTAAAGAGGAGGTGGAAGTAAATATTATATGATATGGGCAAAAGTCCGAGGACAGTCCATACTTCTTCCTCGTTGAACAGGGGCTAAGTCTTATGTGGATTATGGCTTTCTATATTGGAAACCACCCATTCTAAAAGAAAAAAAAATTCTCACCAGGAGTGTAGGTTCAATGCCAGCTAGGGGTTTGCTAGAGGTATCACTAACTGGCTTGGGAGAGCCTATTATTAAAATTTCAGTGTTAAACATTTTCACCTAGAAAATTAACAAATGATATAAATTAGGGCCTGATTTATTGTTTTATTGACTGTCCAGACTTAAGAAAGTGATAAGGAAAATGTTAACCATGTAGATTAAACTTGAAAATGTGTTGTACATACTTTTTTTTTTGAGAGCTGGTTGTTAAATTTTTATCAGCACATCCTCATGGTAGCCCACATGAAAAAGATGAACCTGATGAGTCAGAATATTTGGGGGACTAAAGATGGAGGCCTTCTGCGACTAATTGCTGGGCACAGGGCTTATACTTGGGAGACTGGATACCATTCTAATGCTTAACAGCAGCATTTTTAAACAGCACTTAAAAGGCAATGAAAGAATGGTCTTAAAAAGAAAACCAACACCAAGATTGTTTACATTACCCACCCCCCCACACTTTGTCTATTATTATGGAAATATGATCATCTTCTACCCTTACCCCACAATTTGTGGCTCTTTACTACCCAGACTTTCCCGATTTCCCATCTTGCTCTTCTTTCAGTTATCCACAGTCTGAAGATTCATTTAAAAATTAACAACGCACAAGTAAAATCCCCATCCTTTCCAGATTGCTAGCAGATGCTCCTGGGGAATGTTAGCTTCAGGCCAGCAATCTGGCCTGGGGCCCACCAAGTGCAGTTTGTTTGGTCAGTGAAAGAGCTAAGAATAAGAAGCCAGGGCAGGGGAGGAAATTGTGTGTTCATCTTACCTGATTCCCTTATGGCTTCCACATAGACTCACGAGTGTCCAGGTGGGAATACCTACAACCTTGAACTATTAAGAAACTTTGGCCAGCCCTGAAGGTCATTATGCAGTATCAACAGGATAAAATGCGGCTGCGGAACAACAGAAAGGACAGTTAGCCGGGCTGAGTGCAGGGGAAGGTGAAAGGAGCTATCTTGGACTCATCAGCTGAAGCTTGCAATGTTTAACTCAAGACTGCAAATTCCATTGTATTTGGCCTACTCCCAACACATTTAAGATAACTGCTGTTCTAATATTTCTTTATTTATCAAATATTTGCAAAATAGGCCTGTCATTCTGTTGTCCTAATGCAAATATGAGCATTTTCTTTTAGGGAAAGACCATTAAACTGAATGAAAACAATGAGACAGCCAGAAATGAAGTAGGATGAGCCAAACCAAACTGCTGAGAGAGGCTTCAAGGCCTTAGGGCCACAGTTGGAGCCTACCCTAGCAAGAGAGGAGGGAGACCTTGCCTGTTCTAAAATTTGATGAGAAGAACCACTGAGATGTTGAGGATGGGGCCTTTTTGTAAACCCTTTCCTTCCCACCACTCCAAATGGAAACCAACAGCAAGGGTTTGGCCATCTGTTCCCAATTCCCCTGACACTGTGTAAGAAGGCTGCTTCTGAGGGAGCCAGACCCCAAACTCCACTGGCTAATTGCTTTACTGTGATGTAGTACGTTGGGGCTCATTTGAAACCCCCATTGATGTGGGATTGAGTTTAGGCCCTGTGAGTCAGTCCTATATCTTTTCCCCAACCAATTAAGCAGAAGAAAGGTCACAGAGTTGAGCTGGAAGCAGCAACTCTTACATGAGTGTAACTTGTAATAAGAGGGATATCTGAAGACAGGGAAGTAGGAGTTATAGGGAAAGTGGACCAGTAAGTAGATAGTGAGGCTGTAGATGTTTTAATCTGGCCCTTCAATGTGAAGTATCTAGAACTGTGAATCCCATCAGTATCCTGAGTTTGGGAGAGGTGCGTGTGTGTGTGTGTGTGTGTGTGTGTGTGTGTGTGTGTGTGTGTGTGTGTGTGCGCGCGAGCGCACATGCTCGTGTGCAGCATTCAAAAAGATAGCCCTTCTTTACCTTTGATGGGTTTTTAAAATATGAGCTTGTCTAGAGCAAGGGACCATCAATTCTTACCATAATGTTTTGCTTGGCACATAGTAGGTACTTAATAAATGCTTTCTGATCAAGTGACTCCTGAGGTATCTTTCCCTAACAAGAATAGCTGGGTGAAACATTTTGGAGATAGAGTGCTGTAAAAATGCCAGTAGGGTAATGAAAGTATTGGGTAACTGAGAGGACAGAGCCCAGATTTATAAGAAGAGAAAGTGCCCTGGAAGAAGGAACCAGGGCAAGAAAGATGATTGTCATTCTATAGATAGCAGGGGCCAGAAGTAATCCCAGGGCATTAGAAGGGAGGGAATAGGAGGATCCAGACAAGATTAGTTCAGAAGGGAGGGAACTTGTTAAGGGGATTTAAAGTTTACTGTTTTAATGACACTTTGTAGTTACATGGCGCCTTTCCTTCTAGAAGCTCTAAGTGCTTTGCAAACATTATCTCATTAATCCTCACAAAACCCCTGTGAAGTGGGTTGGTAGTGAATGTTATTAACCCCATTTGAGAGTTAAGGGAGGTAGGTGTTAGGAGAGGACTGTTTTGCTGTTGCTCAGGGGACTGAATATCTACCTAGAAATGTCATTCCCATTACGGTCACAAAGTCATTTCCCAGCCATCCTTCCACTCAGCCACCCCACTCCCCCACAAAGCTTTGTGGAAGAACAGCTAATGAAAAGTGACTGTGTCCCACTCTCTGTGTGGCCTGACAGCCGGTGGCAGCATCTACTGTGGAACCCAGCCTGACGATTCTCTCACCAAATGACTTCTGTTCATTTCTCTGAGGAACGAATGGATGGTGTTAGTGTATGATGAAAGGAACCCCAGCCCAGAGGGGCTAGGGAAGAGAGTTGTTAAGAAGTGATTTGGGAGGAGAGGTGAGAATTGTTGAAGTCAGGAATTTGAAACCATTGTTGACATAAGGAGAGGGTTTTAGATACAGTTCCCGGAACTTAACTATTGTGTGTTTTTCCAAATGTAACAGAAATTTGAGGGTTGTGGAGGGACCCTTAGAGATGTCGAGTCTAAACTCCTTACCTGGAAGAGCCTGAGTGACATGCTCTCCCTGGGTTTTCTGAATGCTTCAGCAACTTTGTTTTGACCTGTTTTATACAACGATATTGAAAATTAATAATAAATCTTTCACTAGGATTAGCAGAAAATGTGCACAGAGAATGAGTGCTGAGGTTGGCACTAGGACCCAGGTCTCCTTACTCCTGTCTACAACTAAGACCTGTAAGGATATCAACACCTAACTGGAGGCAGCCCAAAGCAGCGGAAAGAGCACACTGAGGTTGGAGTCAGAAGCCAAAATGCCAAATCCCCAGCTCTGCTATTTCCAACCTGTTTGACATGAGATGAGTCACTGGCCTCAGTTTTGTTACCTATACTTTGAGGGAGCTGAATTCATTTATCCATGAGGTCACTGGCTCTAAAGCATATGACCATCTTATGTAGGGCATTGTTCTAGATTCTGTGAGATAACACAGAGAGCCACAAGACATGGTCTTTTAAAAGGTGCTCAGAGACAGACAGAGGATCAAGAGACACTGAGGAGACACTGGAATACAGCAACGGGCTGTCTCCTGAGACACAAAGGCAAAAGAGAGTGACAGTGACAGAGAGAGAGAGAGAGAGAGAGAGAGAGAGAGAGAGAGAGAGAGAGAGAGAGAGAGAGAGAGAGAGAGAGAGAGAGAGAGAGAGAGAGAGAGAGAGAGAGAGAGAGAGGAGGGGAAGGGCGAGTGAGGAGGGGGAGAGGGAAAGAGGAGGAGAGGGAGAGAGAGAGAGAGAGAGAGAGAGAGAGACAGAGACAGAGACAGAGAGAGAGAGAGAGAGAGACAGAGAGAGAGAGAGACAGAGACAGAGACAGAGACAGAGAGAGAGAGAGAGAGAGTCGAGAGAGAGAGAGTCGAGAGAGAGAGAGAGAGAGAGAGAGAGAGGCTAATTTATGATACAAATCAGCATATGTGTATAACATAAAGTTGTAAAAACAGTAAGTATCCTGAAGATTCAGAAGAAGGACATCACTGGGAACTTAGTCCATCAGGACAGCTTCATAGAGGAAGCAGAATCCCATCAGGGACCTTGAAGGATGGGCAGTATTTAAGTGGAAAGAATAGTGATATCAAGCTCCAAGACAGAAATATACAAAGACCATTTAGGGACAAGGACTAGACCAGTCCTGTGGGGTGGGGGGGAGTGGACTAGTAGTTGTGTACCTTAGGAGAGAATGGTGGGGGTTTGTCTGCCAGTCTAAGGGGTTTCTGTTATCTTCTGAGTCAATGAGGAGCCACTGAAAGATTTAGAGTGAGTCTAATTTCATTCCTCCATTCGGGTATAAGCTCATCAAAAGCACAGTCAGTCTTTGTATCCCCAACACCTACTACTGTTACTTGACTATAGCAATCTTTTAATAAATGATGATTGTTGACTAATTGAACGATTTCTGGCCCCCACATTAGTCTTGTCACTCCACTCTACAGTCAATCTAGCTTATCCCAAGTGGCTTTTCATTGTTCATCCTGAAGTATGGAGCTTAGAATTGAATATAATCTGAGCCTTAGTTTCCTTCGCTGTAAAATAGGAATAATACTTGCTTTATTTTATAGGAATGCCATAAATAAAGCAACTTTTCATTCATAGAGCTCTATATAAATATATTATTTTAGTCCCTCGAACATTACAATATTAGCACTTATTGTAATCTTAGAGGTTTGGAAGTTTCAGGGAATCTTAAAGTGATTTTACAGAGAGAGCTGTTGAGGTGTAGTAAAACTGATTTATTGTACAGGATATGTACATTTCACAGAGGAAAGTAGTCAATGCTTTAGGGATTTTCATAGATTTGTTACATTTTGATTCATTTATTAAGGTAGCTGTGATTTGCTAAAGCAATAGGGATGTGAAGGCCTAAAACAAAACAATCTGGGCCTCAATAAACTTACATTTTACTGATGTAAGTAAATAAAAGGTTATTTGAGGAGGAAGAGAACATTAACAAGTGGGAGGATCAGAGGTTTCCAGTAAAAGGAAATTCATCTGAGCTGACTGAGTCTTGAAAAAAATGGCTAAGAATTCGAAGATGCAGCAAGAGGGAGTGTATTCCTGGCATGGGGAGCAGCCAGTCTAAAGATGCAGAGACGGGTGGCAGCATGTTGAAACTGAGGAATCGTGTGAAGAAGAAGAAGACTAAATAAATCTGGATCTCGAGATACGTTGGAGCTAGAATTTAGGAGACTTTAAATGGCAGATGAAGGAAATTGTATTTTATTCATTAGGAAACAGAGAACTACTATAGGTGTTTGAGAAGGACATTGACTTGGTGAAACCTGTACTGTAGGAAGATGATTTGGGGGCCTTGGAGGAGGATGCCTTGGAGAGGAGAAGGAATAGAAGCAGAGGGACCAATTGAGAGAGTGTTATAAGGTCTTATTCAGGTGAGAGGGCCAGCTAGGTGGTGCAGTGGATAGACCACCGGCCCTGGAGTCAGGAGGACCTGAATTCAAATCCAGCCTCAGACACATAACACTTACTAACTGTGTGACCCTGGGCAAATCACTTAACTCTGATTGCCTCACCAAAATTAAAAAAAAAAAGAATCCAGTGAGAGGTAATGAGAGCCTAAAGGAGGGTAGCTGTATGAATAGAGAGAAAAGAATGGATGTAGAAGTTGATACGGCTGTGAGGCTTAGATATATGTCACCTAAATCTCCCTAACCCTAAGTCTAGGCAGCCCTTTCTAGACCGAATCCAAACCCAGCTGTTGGGAAAAGACCTTGAATTGTGGTAGAAGGAGGGGAAAGGGTCTGACTACTCTTTTCTTCACTTGCTCCACCAAACTGCCAGTCCAGTTAGAAATATGGGCCCTTTAAATCAATCACACCTCTAAAATTATTCTGTGATATCAGGATGTCATGGGCTCCAGGTTATATTTTCTGTCTTAGAATTCAAGAGCTTCCATGCTCCAGCTCAGTCTGGCTTTCTGGTCTTACCCCCCCAAACTCTCCTATATATGTTCTGTGCTCCCCCAAAACTACTCACTCTTCTCTGAACATATGCAGCCCTTTTATCCTTCCATTCCTTTGTGTCAAGTCCTTACCCCGCTGTTACAATCTGTTAAAATCTTACATGTACTTCAAAGACCTACCAGCTCAAATACCAACTCTTCCACGAAGCTCCTGATTGCGTCACTACATGTGATCTCTCCATCCTTTTAACCTCCCTAGCCCTTTGCTTATTTCTTTTCTTATTTCCCAAATAGCATCTTGTTATCTTGATACTTACCTTCTTGACTTGCCAATGAGCTTCCTTAAGGCAGAGACAATGTCTTAGGCAACTTTGCAGCATCTATGGTAATTAGCATGTCAGTGTGCAAATAGTAAGTGCTTAATTTCTTATTTGTCTATTAGTTGTATGCATGTCATCACAGAAATGTAGGAACGGGGGCAAAAAGGATGGACAAATATCCAAAGTGAACAGTCAGTCACAATCATTTCTTAAAGCCAGCCTATGTATCTGGCATTGTGCTAAGTTCTCAGGATACAAATAAAGGCAAAAGACAGCCTCTGCCCTCAAGGAGATCACAGTCTAATGAGGGAGACAATACGCTAACAGCTATGTACAAACAAGCTAAGAGGGAAGGCACTAGAATTAAGGGAGATTGGGAAAAGCTTCCTGTAGAAAATGTGATTTTTAGTTGAGATTTTAAGGAAGTCAGTAAGGGCAAGAAACAAAGATGAGGGAAGGAGAAAATTATGGGCAAGGGAGGCAGCCAGTGAAAACGCACAGAGTAGGGAAGTGGATGGAGTGCCATGGAGTGAAGAACAGCAGAAAGTCCAGTGTCACTGGATTGCAGAGTACATAGGAATGAGGAAGATATAAGAAGACTAGGAAGGAAAGAAGGGGAGCAGGTCATGACGGTCTTGGAATGCCAGCGGATTTTATAGGGAGCCACTGGATTTATTGAATTGGGGGCTAATGTTGTTAGACTTGAAAGAGGATAATTAGCATATTCCATATTTAGCAAATATAAGTAGGGCCCTAGAATACCGGCTGGACTATGTGTTCCAGATTTAGGGAAGTTGCCCTCCTGACTCACATGGTTATCATCCTAATTTATGTCCTTATCATCTCTTACTGAGCTATTGCAATAGTCTTCTAAATAGTCTTTGTGCCTCATCATTCCTTTATTCAATCCATCATTCAGATGTCAAACCAAAGCTCGTTTCTGGTTGTACAACTCCCCTGATCAAGAAGCTATGGTGGCTCCCTATTGCCTCTAGGAAAAAATACAGAGCCTTTTGTTAGGAACTTAAAGCCCTTCATAATCTGATTCTAACTTCTTCCAAACTGATCACACGTTACTTTCCCCTTATTTACTCTATTACCCCGCCAAACTAGTCTATGTCCTCATATTCAAATTCCATCTCCAATTTGGGGCATTACCCCATGCCTGGAATGTTCTCTCTTATCATTTTTGCTCCTTGGAATCCTCAGCTCCCAGGCTAGTATATGTGTATATATGTGTGTATGTCTGTGTACATATATGTATATTGTATATATATATATGCATATATTTATATCTGTTTTTATATGAATATACACATACATGTATAGGTATATGTTTTCCAGGGGAGCTGATTGTTAAACATTTACCAGCACACCTTTAGAAAGTCCCTCCCTTCAAAGAGCTTACATTCTACCAGGGGGTTATTTGTGAGATAGGGGAGAAGGAAGTGACATAGAAGGTATGGAATGAATAGTAAACTTATTTCCTATTCTTATTTTTAAAAATATAAAACTGGTGAGAAGGTAATATGCTAAAGAGAGAAGTTAAACAAAAGGGGAAACCTATGAAGAAGAATAAATAAAGAAGACGGCAGCTGAAGATCAAAGGAAAGGATCTGAAAAAGAAAAGTAGGGGAATTTTATACAAGGAAATATCAGAAAGAGGAAATACATTAGGGCACTACAAAAGCATTAAAAAACTTATGGGAGATAGAAGCAAGAGTCAGCCTAGTACAGTGGAAAGAGGGCTGGATTTGGAGGCAGAGGACCTGGATTCAAATCCCCATTCCGTTACTATTTGTATTACCTTGGGCAAGTCATGTGACCTCTCTGGTCCTCAGCTTCCCCATCTGTAAAAAGAGGCCCTTTCACTTCTCCATCTCTGATCCTAGGATGACATAAAAATTAGGACAAGTCAGGAATGTTGTGATAATGTTGAAAATAATTAGCTGCTGGCTAAAACAAGTTCCAAGACAGAAGAGGCAGCAATAGATGAGATGTGTTGTCAGGGACAGGCTATGAGACTAGTAGCCAGATCTATGTGTAGCCAAAGTAAAATGGTGGGTTGGATTGATCCCATTACTTGGAAAATTCAGAAGGAAGCTGACTTTCATTTTTTAAATTTTGAAGAGACAGAATGGCTTAGTAGAAAGAATATTGGAACTCAATTTAGGAGAGACCTGGGTTCAAATCCCACCTTTGACACTTGCTAACTAATTTCAGCCTCCTCATTTTCATCCATGAAACAACTCAGAAAGGTGAGGTGATTTGCCCAACTCACATAGATCGTGTGAGCATGAGTCTCCTGGCTCCACCATCTGTTTGTTTGTTTTTTGTTCTACTGTATTCGTGCTGCCCCTGTGTATCCCATCCTGAGATACACGCACATCAAACTTAGATCCTTGACTTCACTGAGCCTGCTGATAATGGACCTTCATGCAGATCTCAGACCCCCAACCAAGTCAATCTAGCAATTGTACAGTCACCACTTTGGCCCCAAGTAATTACAGAGAGAACATGGTGTTCTCTCTACAGAATAGTCACTCTGTAGAATAATGTCACTTAACCCCCCTAAGCTTCAGTTTCTATATCTATAAAATGGGGAAAATAATAATTATAGTTGGTATTTATATAGCACTTTAAGGTTTATACCTTGTATATATTTCACATTGGGTACCTGTAATATCTGCAACTACATGGTACAGTGGATAGAGCACTGGACTTAGAATCAGGAAGACTCATCTTCCTGAGTTCAAATCTGGCCTCAGACACTTACTAGCTATATAACCCTGGGCAAGTCACTTAACCCTGAAGAAACCCAGTTTTCTCATTTATAAAATGAGCTGGAGAAGGAAATGGCTAACCACTGCAGCCTCTTTGCCAGGAAAACCCCAAATACAGTCACAAAAAGTGGGACACAACCAAACAACAGCAACCTGTAATGTCTACCCTTCAGGACTGTTGTTAAAAATCAAATAAAAAAAAACCAAAAAACAAAAAACAAAAATAAAATAAAAATAAAAATAAAATCAAGTGATAGAAAGAAAGTGTTTTACAAACTTTTAGTGACAAGTGTACAGTTTTTGAAGGGTAGGGGATTGGGGACAGGACATGGTGAATGATAATGTGGACCAGTGATTTCCTTACTATGGAGAATTCCTGGTATGAAATTTCCCTTCACTTACTCAGATAGCAACTTCTCCTTAACTTGTACTCCTTAAATTACCTGCAAAATTGAGAAGTGAAGTGACCTGGCCTCAGTCACATAGCAAGTATGTATCAGAGACAGGATTTGAACCTAGATCATCTTGACTCAAAGACTGGCTCTCTATCCACAGTGGGGCATTGCTATAGACACACCAGCTATTATTACTTTTACCTAGTATGAGAAGAGAGGACATTTCATTCCTGCTATACACTAGATTACTTCTTTTTCCCCAGCACCTCTCAATCTCTGAACCCGCCCCTCATATTCTAACCTTCTTCCTCATTTCCCCAGCTTCTAATCGTACAACAAACAACCTGCTTCTACAGCGGCTTTAGAGAGTGATGGCAGAAGAGAGGTGTTTGTTCCTGACAGGGATATCCAGAGTGTCCTCAGACTGTCAGGTCATTTTTAAGCATTACTGACTTAAAATGTTCTAAAGAGATTGGGGACCCCCCATAATTGATGGCCTCAGTCACCACACAGGTTCGTTAAGCCTTGTGGAATCTCTGTTCCTAAAAGAAAGTGTAGGGGGGAAATAAATGGTAATGATACCATCTCAACTTACAGGTGGGTTTTAGGACCTAATTAAGCAATGCTCGCTCGTAACGTACTTTGAGGATCTCACATGAAAGACTTTCTGTATAGTAGCTGCCAAGTAGTAGAATTAAGAGATGTGAAAAGAGAGTATCACCTCAGAGGGAGGAAGGTTCATGTTTACTTAATGTAAATCATGCCAAAGATGTGTTTCCTTAGGAATGGGCAGTTGAGTGTCTTTGTTCCTTTGATAACAAGCTCACTCTGTGCTTACATCACATACAATGGGTCAGGACCCTCATTGCTGTCAAATGAGGCAGACAATTGGTCAGGGCTCCTGAAATCAATGAAGTCTGTGTTCTGATAGGCTCACTGGCATCTTTCAATTGGTCCATCCTAAGAAGACAGTCATCTGTTTATGAACAGCTGTCTTGCAAATGAACTGTTGGTCATTAGTGACGATGTTGAACTCTTGAGATCCTTCTCTCATCCTTCTTGGGGATCACTGTACTTTTTTTCCCCCAGTTCAGAACACTTAGGAAGTATGAGTTGGTTTAATTCAATCAGACAATCATTTAATCATAATAGCTAACATTTTCATAGTGTTTCAAGGTTTTCAAAGTGCTTTACAAATATTATCTTATCTGAGCCTCACAAGAACCCTGAGAGATAGGTGCTATTATTACTCCCATTTTACAGGTGAGGAACCTGAGGGAGATATAGTTTAAGTATCTTGCCTAGGGTCACACAGCTTAGCAAGAGTCTGAGGCCAGATTTGAACTCAGGTCTTCCTAATGTTAGCTCCTTGGCACTAGCTATGGCACCACTTAGCTACCTATTATGTGTAAGGAACTACACAAGGCGTTTGAGATAAAAAGACAAAACAAAATGTGGATCCTGACTTCAAGAGCTGAAAGGGGGACTCACAGACTACCTTTTCAATGGCATTTTTTTAAAAGATGAAGAAACTAAGACCCATTGAGGTAAAGTGACTCAAACGGATGTAGCAAACATCAGAGGCAAGATTTGGATTGAAGTCTTTGACTCTCCAATCAGTGCTCCTTCACACAGATAAATAAATACAGAATAATTTCAGGAGTGAGAGGGGGTATTCACCAACCAGGAGGATTAGGAAAGATTCCTATAGAAAATGGAACCTGAGCTGAGCTCAGTTGAAAGAAGGGCCTTTTGTAGGTGTAGCTTTAGCCCAAGAGGGTCTGCCTGATGTCCCCTGAAACGCCTTCCTCACTCGTTGATGCTACTACAGAAGGAATTCCCAACAGAGACAAAACAAAAGGGCTCTGTTGCCTAAGTTAAAACACAGAATGCATTTTCTTATAAGAACAAGCTCACAAGTCGTAGCTGGACTACAGTTGTTAGTAGTAAACTTGATCTATATAATAAATTGTAGGAATATTTTGTGAATTGGCAAATCTAGCCTCACTTCCACTGATAACATTAGGTCTGTGGGAAATTGTAGCTAGAGGTCCAAACAACTAATCTACACGCAAATGTTTGCAAAGTAACCTGTTCCTAAGTCAGGACATTGCTGGTAGGGCCTGTTTTCCCCACAGTTTCCATGCTGCATATTTATGCCATCTATTCATGCCAATATCCAAGTCTGAAAAAGGAGCAAAAGCCTCAGAATGATCACATCTGATTGCTATTCTAGGAATTCCTCCTAGTTTACTCTGTTTTTTTTCTGAATTGATTCAGTTTTTTACTATTCTGGAAAAGAAATGCTAGCAGCGAATTGCTTCAATAGCCAATCAAATGTCCACCGTAAAAGGCAATTTAGAGACATCCCACCTCCTACCACATGGACACTTTTCTACTGAATTCCTGAGAGGTGACCTGCAACCTCTGCTTGAATACATCTGCTGATGGAAAACTTACTACTTCACATGGGAGTCTTTCTTTGTTGGATACTTCTGATTGCTAGAAACTTACAATATCATAGAAACATAAAGTCAAAGCCAGATGGAACCTTTTCATTATTTACTCCGCTCTTAGACAATTATATTGTTGGTGATTCTCTTCTTAGACAAATAAATGTACCTTTTTTTTTTTCCAGGAGTAGGGGGGAGAATCAAGATAATAAATTAACTTATCTTTCACCTGAGCACATTGAGTAAACATTGAGTAAAAATCCTCCTTGCTTCCACAGAAGCATGATTATACTCAAAGACCATGGATGATCATCCATAGAGATTTCATAGATAAAGGTCCTGAGGCCCATGATTTGCTGAAGGTCATATGAGGGGAAAAAATGGCAGAGGTAGGATTTGAGCCCAGGTCCTCTGATTCCAAATGCAGTGGGGTTTTTTGTTCGTTTGCTTGCTTTTCCTGATGCAGCACATTGTACTTGGAAATCATCTAATTCAAACTCCTTATTTTTCACCCCATGAAAAAAAAAATACCCAGAAAGGTGAGGTGATTTGCCAAAGTCACATAGATCATCTGAGCATGGGTCTCCTGGCTCCAGCATCTGGTTCTTCTTCTACTGTATCCATGCTGCCTATG
This sequence comes from Phascolarctos cinereus, assembly GCF_003287225.1. Classification (NCBI taxonomy): domain Eukaryota; kingdom Metazoa; phylum Chordata; class Mammalia; order Diprotodontia; family Phascolarctidae; genus Phascolarctos; species Phascolarctos cinereus. Next base: position 101,553,617 of record NW_027555847.1, read on the forward strand.
TGTGTCCCATCTTGGGATACATCCACACCGATCTCATCCCTGACTTCATTGAGCCTGCTATAGTAGATCTTCAAGCAGATCTTGGACCCCCAACCAAGGCAGGTTCTCTGTCAATCTGGCAATTGCACAGTCCCCACTGCCAAAGGTGTTTGGCCCCAAGTAATTATAGAGAGAACATGGTGATTTCCGGCATGTGAAATGCAAAGCCAGTCACACTGTAATTACTTCAGAACCCACTAGGTGTAATTACCACACACTCTGTAAGAATGGCATTCCATGATACTGTAGATAAGCCCTACTGTTAGTGTGTAAGAGATGAACTCTCAAGTACTTTTATCACAATAGGCTTTATACAATGAGGGGTTCATTTTCAAAAGTTGTTTTTTTGTTGTTCAGTCACTCAGTTGTGTCCAACTCTTCATGACCCTATGGACCACAGCGTACTAGGCCTTTCTCTCCTCTCCTTTCTCTTCTAGTCTGCCCAAGCTCCTGTTTGTTTTTTTCCGTGGTACTATCTATCCATTTCATCCTCTTCTGTCCCTTTCTCTTTTGCCCTTCAATCTTTTATCAAAAATGGGAGCACCTTTCTTGGTGTGTATTGTTTTCCCTGATAGAATGTAAGCTCTTGAGGGCAGGCATATTTCATTTTTGTACCTAATATAAAACCTAATACATAGCTAAAGTTTAATAAATGCTTTTTGATTAAATACAACATTGCTGAACTGTGCCATGAAACTGATCCTTTTTTTGCTAACAAGCCAAAGAACTGAACTATCTTAAAATATTCTTCACACTAAACATAAGATGTAAGCATAGAAAGGGGACAAAGGAATGTTTTTGAATTTCTTTCCCAGAGACTACTTTACTCCCCCTACTTCGCCCTTTACTTCTTTTCTTCTTTTCCAAGTGGTCTTTTACACATGTATTCAGGCAAATATTTATTAAGTTCCTGTTGTGTATCAAGCTTAGGAAATACGTCCCTGACCTCAAGATGCCTTATAATCTATTTGGGAAGGCAAGATACACAAACAGTCATGAAAGAGTTAAATAATGATAACGGCCCTTTACATTCGCATTTTTGAGGTTTACAGCATGCTTGACTATATTTGAGCCTGTAATGTAGGGAGCATAGGCCAGCTCTCCATTTTTCAGATGAGAAAAATGAAGATGAGAAAAACTAAGCTTGTTATAATATAGGAAGAACACCCTAGAAGGGAAGGAAAAGTTCTCATTCTGTTCTAACTTCTAGCCTCCTGAGAAATTTAAAGTACCATTTGAATAAAGGACAAAATGATGTTTCCCTTCTGCTCCCTTGCCATATATATACATATATACACATACGGATATGTGTGTGTGTGTATACATATATATATATATGTGTGTGTGTGTACATATATATGCATATATTATATACACATATATATTATGAGAGGTAGAAAGAGGAAAAAAATTTTTATATGTGCATATATATAATTTTTTTACAAATATGTATATACACACACACACACACACACACACACACACACACACATATATATATATATATATATATATTTTTTTTTCCCCTCTTTCTACCTCTCATAATGGGGAGGTATATGTCAAAAGACTCATACCTTTTGCATACTTCCACCACTCCCCAAAGAATGTGTTCTCTTCTTTCTCTCATAGTCCAAAGTCAGCTGTCTTCATGAAAGCATATGTCTTCTTGTTTTTCAGAGACTTTTAAACCACTTTCAAAAGGATATGAGAAAAGAAGATGAGGCCTGTTCAACATAGACCTATTAGTGTCTATTGATAACAGATCAGATTCTGAATCAGACCATTGGTGGGTGGCACTGATTTACTCCCTCTTTTGTAAGGGCAGGGGAAACAAAAAGCAATGTGTTGCAACTCCAAATCTGCAAGGATTAAATTCATTTCCCCGCATCCCTGCACCCCAGCAACACACATACTTCCTGAAATGCTGCATCCATGCAATTGTAATAGTGCTTTAGTTTTAGTTTTACCACATTTCTTATTATGGTTAAAATATTAAAAAGATAAAACAATACCCAAATTCATATTTGAGGAGACCCATGCCCTGAAGCTATTTTTATGACTATCCTATTTGATGGCACATATCTTAAGGATTCCATCTACTTTATTCTCACCCCCCACCCTCCATTCTTTGTTGTGGTGCTTAGAGAAAGAAAAACATGCCTATGGTTGTCCTATAAACAGACCAGTGCACAAAAGTGTATACTTTTACCAACATGTTACCCCTACAATGCACAAGATGCTCAGGATGGGGTTTTGTTTTCTTTTCTTTTCCTTTTTCCAGAGTTGGAGGGAAGAATTGGTTTGATTGGTTGAGATTAAAGAATGGCATCATTATGTTTGCTAGAGACCTGCCTGTCTGCCTCAACCTGGATCTCCCTCTGCACTAGTCCTGGAACCAAATGGCACATGGTCCCATGTCACATGTTCTGACTAAAGACTGTTCTATCCATCCCATGGGCAGCATATCTTAGTGGTTCAAGTGCTAGGTTCAGAGCCAGGAAGACCCAGGTCCAAATCCTGCCTCTTACATTTACCAGCTGTTTAATGATAACACAAGTTACTTAACCAACCTGATTGATTCTCAGTTTCCTCATTTGTAAAATGAGCACCTACTTTACAGGATAGTTGAGAGGATCAGAGGAAATTATGAATGCAAAGCACTTTGTAAGTGCAAGTCTTATTATTATTGTACCACTTATGATTTGGCAATTAGGTTGAACCAAAAACTGCTCTGTATAAACTAAATATCCCTTGAATTAAAGAGATTCAAATGTGGGATGTTTAAAAGAAGAACCAAATGGTTCAGTTGACTGAATATTTACAAATTCAGTAATATAAGTATAAGCAATCTGAAGACAGGAATCACTTTGTTGTTTTTAACCTGCGTTTTCCCAGGACCTTAGGATAGTGCCTTGGATGTAGTAGGCACTTTTAACATTTGTTGCTACTAAAAACAATTAATTTGGAAAATAAGAAAGCTATCCTAGCCTATACCTTTGTCTCATTATTGAATTATGGATTCATCTTTTTTTTCTTTTTGGGTGGGGAAGAGAACTATTTAAGGTAATTGCTAGTGAAACCTCCATGATGATGACATAGGTACACCTTGAATTCCGTTAAGGATCTGGACTTTACCCTAAATCTGAAAGGCAGTAAAAGATACCTTGAATGTCCTAAAGTTAGCTGAGACTTTGGTAAATCTTATGGGAAAGAGAGTTCGAAAGATCCTCTGTTTCCCATAATCCATCCCACGACCCATTCATATCTTCCCCAAACTCTTAAAACTTTTATTGGAGCTTTTCACCTTGTATTACCAGACACTAAAAGCAGCCCTGGTATAATTAGAATTGAAGGCATATAGAGGACACTTCACTTTTCTTTTCTTTTTAAAAAAATCATCCCTTTGGGTCATTCATATAAGTAATTTTTATATCCAGGGAATATTGTTATCTATCTGAAGGTAGTATGGCTTAGTGGGAAAAGCACTGGACAGGTCAGGAGTTAGAAATCACCTAGCTTCAAATACTTCCCATTATACTTACTAGCCATGTGACCATGGGCAAGTCACTTAGCCACTCTTGATACCAGTTTCTTCATCTATAAAAATGGGTACAATAGTACTTGCCATACGTACTTTAGAGGATCAACAGGTGAACCAAATGAGATGCTATAAAAAAGTGTTTTATACCTTAAATAGCTACATAATTTTTGCTACCCACCTCTTTGAAGAGATTTTCATGGTTTTCAAAGCATTCTTTGGTGCATTGCAGCTCAGAAGGGTGGAAAGAATCAAGACATTTCAACTTTGAAAAGGTCCTTCCTGGGGAGGAAGGCACAAATAGGTTTAAATACATTGCTACATAAAAGTGACATACAAAATGCAAATAGGGAATGGTACTCCTAACCACAACCACTTCCTGAGAATCTAGGAGCACCAGGAACTAGGATCTTTGGAGTATATATGAATCCCTTCAATTAGAAGGATTAGTAATTATCCCTGCTATAGACACCGGATGTTTCACCCCCAGGATTTCAAAAGTTCTTATTGTTGCAATCAATCCACTCCACAAAGGTATGAATGTCATTTGTACTCAGTGCTCCACCCAGTTTATTTCATGTCTCGTAGGTCATTGGTAAATTGGGGTGACCTGTGGGAAGATAGAGTGATATGATTTTGTTCCACATGCAATGTACAAAATGTGGCCTTTCAAGCTATTACAGCAGATGAACCATAAGGTCCACTGCTTCTAAACATGCTTACTTGGTTACACAGATGGCTAAACCAGATTGAGGGTAACTGAGAGGCCTCAAATTCCTCGATGAGTTACAGGGAAGTCTACCCCAAGCATGCAAAGACGTCCTTCTGGCAGAATGGGCAGATGAGAATAATTCATTCCAACAGCCATAAAGGCAGCTGAAGTAGGTGCTGTGAAGCACTTAGAGGTTAGTCAGACTTGAAGGTACCAAAATCATCCACTGCATCCTGGGCCATGGCCCGTCATCTTGACTTTTGTCCTGACACTAGACTTCATTGACTTTGGAAAAAGAAAGTGAGGCTACCACTTTGTGTACTCTGCCTCACTTAAATCCAAATCACTTGCAAGTCAAGACATCACCCCATGATATCATTTGATGCTCTTCGAAAGTGAAGGACAAATGACACTTAGAGAGTTCACTATTCCATGACCCCAGGCTGAAGTCCTAACGTTGCCCAGACATATTGCAAATTGGCCACAAGAGGGACTGGCTTCTTGCCATAATTAGGTAATAAAAGTCCTTTATATTTGTATGGCAATTAGAGTTTTCAAAGAGTTTTCATACCCATTATTTCATCTGATCTTCTCCACAACTATATAAGACCAGGAGGGGAAATATTATTGTATGAGGAAACTGAGAATTAGAGAAAGTAAATGACTGGGCCAAAGTCACCCAGTGAGTAGGAAACGGAGCCAGGATCTGAACTCAGGTCTTCTATCTCTTCACCTAGTACTCTTTTTCCACTTTTCTACTTTTTTACATAATGATATATACAATCCATCTTCATTCCTGGGAGAAAAAAATCTCCAAACCCACATCCCTCTGGGTGCCCCAGGCACACATGAATGGCAATGTACTAGTACCTTCTTATCTTGGACCTGTAATAGTTGGTTTGATCCAGGATTTAATCACTTGTTCCCTCCACAAAACAAAAACAAAAGTGGAGAAGCCAGACCTAGAAATGCGTAGGGCTGGATCCTCTGATCTTTACAGAAGTAAAACTCCCACTGACTCTTTTGATGACATGTTTACCAGTTTACAGACAGGCTTGAGCCCTTATAGGATAAAAATAAAATTGTCTCCCCTGCATATCTCCTAGCAACATACACACATGCACACACACTCATACACACACTCACACACACACACACTTATACACATACACACACATCCATGTGTGTGTGTCCATTCCTACCCATTGCTCTCCTTCCAGAATTCTAGAGGGAAGGAATGTTTCTGTCTATGAAGGCTGTTATCACTGTAACTCATTATCTTTAGACTATGGGACTAAATGGAAAAAGCAAATAGAACAATGAGTTCATTCCACTGAATCCCTTAAGGTTATATAATAATAATCATAACTATTATTATTATGTTACTACTAATTGTTAACATTTATGTAGCACCTACTATTTGCCAGGCACTGTCCTAAGCATTTTACAATTATCATCTCATTTGATCCTCACAACAACCCTGGGAGGTACGTCCTATTATTACCCCCATGTCACAGATGAGGAAACTGAGGCAGACAGAGGTTAAACTACTTGCCTAGAATCACACAACTAGTAATTGTGCAAGGCTGGATTTGAACTCAGGTCTTCCTGACTCCATGTCTGATACTCTATTTACTATGCCTATATACAGTATATATACTGTGCCTATATACATATACACATATATAAGTGTATATGTATATTTGCATGTGTGTATACTTGTGCAATGAATGGATATATGTGAATGTGTTTAGACAGACAGATAGATAGGTAGACATCTTTATCTGTATACATATTATCTGCATACCCTTATCTGTATACATTGATTCACATTTATAGAATATAAGCTCTTTGAGGTCAGGGACTTTTGTGGTTTCATTTTTGTATTGACAGTGCCTGGCACAGTACCTTGCATATAGTAAACACTTGATAAATCTGTGTTGAACAGAATCCTAGGCTGTCTTCCCTCCTCCCCCACCTTTAGAATTCAAAGAGTTGTTTATTTATTAAACACTAACCTATACGACCTTGGGCAAGTCCCTTCTCCCTCTAGGCATCAGTTTACTCATTTGTAAAGTAAGGTTGGAGGTAGATGACATGACTTTTTGAGTTCCCTCTCAGCTCTAATTCCCATGATCCTCTGAGTACTAGGCCAAGTTTTCACCTGCTCAGTACTGAAGGGGTGATGCATTGGTATTTGTTAGCTTCTTGAGTTCTCAGGCAGTGTTAGCTTGGCTCAGAGATAACTAAGACTTGCTCACTGCCCACCAGAATCAAAGTGGAAGTCCTGATTTGGGAAGCTAGTTGGACAAATATTAAACTTTATCAGAACTCAAATAGAAAGGGCTGCCAAGCCAGAGTTTTGTGGGGTTGACTTTTTTCCCTCTTCCTCTTTAGAGGCACAAAAATCACAATGAAATATTGTTAAGACGCCTAGCAGATAACTCTCTTTTGTAGCTAGTAAATAAGGGCTGGTCCCTGGCCCATAATTTTTACAGGCATTACATACCCACACTTACTCTCCTTTATGGAAAAGGGGCTCAATATTTAACTAACCAGAGAGTGTGCCAAGGACTTGGAGGCTGGTTTTGGCTTAAGTCAGCTTGAGATCTCAAGTAACTAAAAACCTTTTCCTGAGAATGATCAAATGGCTGAATGGAAGGCATATCAGGGGGAAAAAACTAAGTTCTTGACACTTTTTCCATGCCATAATTCTCTTAAATGATTTAAAACTCATCGTAACTGTGGCTATATCTGCTAAATAAAGCAGATCATCTAGGCAATATTCTAAAAGTGAAAAAAAAAATTCATCCAAAATATCAAACGAGGTAACAGTGTTTTTTCCCCTCTTAAACTACTTGGATTCAATTGAGTTTCAATTAAACAAAGATTTATTAAGGACCAACCATGTGCAGATCACTTTGCTGAACTAGAAGGGATATAAACATAGGCTCTGCCCTCATAGCTCTTGTGACCTAATGGGGGAAAAGAATCATGAATCATTGGATCAGAGCTGAAAGGGGTCTTAGAGGTGCCTTATGATCATGAGATCATAGCTTTAGAGCTAGAAAAGACCTCAGAGGTCCCCAGTCCAATGCCCTTAATTTACAGAAAAGGAAACTGAGGCCCAGAGATACAAAGTGACTAGCCCCACAAGTGGCATTAAGGGGAAGAACCCAGATTTGAACCAGTCTATTGATTCCAAATGCAGTGTTTTTCCCACTGTACCATGATGCCAGATAATGGACAAATAAATAACAACAAAACAGAATTATACCTGATAAATGCATCCATTCATATATCAAATATTTATTAAAATCTTAAAGTGTGGAAAGCTCTCTGGCAAGCGTTGAAGAATATACAAAGTTTAGCTAAAATGCTGTCTCTGCCCTCACGTTTCCTAGAGACCAGTAAACAGTTATCTCAAGCCTGGACTCCCCTTCACCTATACAGAGACAGCCTAGCTTTGCCCCCGTTGTGGATAATAAGAAGGGCTGTTCCAGCGGGTCTGGAACTGTGACAAGGTCCCAGTTATTCCAACTGCAGAATGAATATTCAAAAGGCAGCGTCAGCAGGGAGGGAATCTCTACTTCAGACACCTTGGGCTGGCAGACTCGGAGGTTTTGCTGACTTCAGAATCCTGGGGACACGCTGTAGGCATATTCATCTGAGGAACAGCACACACGTGCCACCCTTCCAGGATGGAACTGGGGTTAGTCAGCAAAACCACAGGGCTTGCCAGACTGATGAGGCCACAGATAGCAAACACCACAAGTGCTGGAGCAGCCGTGGCATGCTGGGCCTCCCTCCTGTCAGGAGCTAACAGCGAGACATTGGTACAACTAACTTGGCACATGGGGAATGAAGGGAAGAGGCCTATTCCCCAGAAGGGGCTAACTGTGTGCCTAATACCTCACAAAGTGCATTTAATGGTTTTAAAGAGGCCCGGGCTTTCCAATCTGATTTTTATAAACCAGGCCTTGATGGTGGGTTCCAGTTCATACCCATGCTTTCCTATCCCCAAAGGCAAGAGAGTTAATATGCAGTTTCTAGGTTTGTTTATTTAGTTTAGAGGCTATGAGGGTAAAGACAGAGGTCAAAAGTTCCCAGATTTATAATAACAGATATAGTGGGGAAAGGAGGTCACCAAGTAAAAAGTCTAATGGTTACAGCAGAAAGCTGCCTATCAAGAAGACTGAATAATTTGTCTATCTGCTGAATCTTTGTCTGTGTGTGTGTATGTGTGTCTGTGTGTGTGTGTGTGAGAGAGAGAGAGGGGGAGAGAGAGAGAGAGAGACCAAAAGGGAGGCAAAGAAAAAAGAGATAAAGAGTCTGAGTGCATGTATGTATGTATATTTATTGGGTATTTCTATGTATCTAGACACACATGTGTATACACACACATATACATACACATATACATGTATGCATGCATGCACGCACATACATACATACATACATACATACATACATACATACATACATACATACATATGAAGAACCTCACTATAATCTTAGTTTCAGGAGAAAAAGAAAATATACCATTTATAGACTTTGGATGCCACAATGAAAAAGATATCCACACATATCTGTGCTTTCACAGGGGATGAGATTTAACCCAAAGCATGACTAAAGCTGGAGCCTTATGCTTTATATCAGGATTTCCCTGAGTAAGTGCACCTCAAGGATATTTCTTAGGCATAGTATGTATTATAATCTTTTTGGATGAGAGTCAGTTGAGGACTATAAATCATCGAAGTCCTTCTTTCCTGCAAAATGTTTTCAACAGGCTCTGAGTAAGAAAGAATGTCAATTTGCTAGAAACCAGGAAAAGATGAACACGCATGTTTCCCTGTTTCCCCTCCCCACCCCACTTCATTATTCATCCAGAGAGTATAACCAGATCACCAGATCTCAGAGCTAGATGAGGCCTCAAGGACCATAATCCAACCTGAGTCTTCCCAAGAATCTTTTCTACAACTTTGCCGATGAATGGTCATTTCACTTGACCTCCCCTGGGAATCTACCACCTCCTGGGCACCCAGTTCCACTTATAGATAACTCTTAATTATTAGAAAATTTCTCTCACAAGACATCAGGACCTACATCTGCCCTTCTGTAACCTCCACACTTATTCCTTGTTCCACCCTCTGGAGCCAAGCAGGGGAAGGATGATTAATCCATTTTCCCCATGAAAGGCCTTCAAATACTCAGAGATAACTCTGTTTCTACCCTTCTGCTTTCTGTTTATGAGGCTAAACATTCCCAGTTCTTTCAACTGGATCCCCCTTCAAGAATGTGATCTCTTGAGGCTCTTTCTCATCCTGATTGCCCTCATTGGGTCAATCCAGCTCATTCTCTTCAATGGGATATTTAACCCTTCCACTTACCTAAGGTTATAGTGGACTGCCAGTTACTAGGGCCCTCTATCTACCTCTATTAATTGCAAACAAAAGCAATTAAATATGAATGGCAGAGTCAATACTGTTCAGGATTCCCTGAGAAGCATAGGTATGCCAGAATAAAGACCAGAGAAATGAAAATAAAAATATTATCTCATTTGTACTTCCCAAATACCCTGTGAGGTAAAATACTAAAAAAAAAAATATTATTCTAATTTTACCATTGAGCAAACAGTCTCAGAAAGTTTAAGGTCTTTGGCCATGGCCTCATAGCGAGTGTCAGAAGCAGTATTTGAACCCAGGTCTTCCTGATCTCAAGTCTAACACTTTTTGCTCTGATAATCCACTCTATCTATCTGACGTGCTGAGTCCTTTGCCCAGTGTTCTCAGCACTATATCATGCTGCTCTTCTGACATTAAATAGAAATATTCTTTCTTTTTTTTTCTCAATAAGAGATTTATTTATGCATCCCCTTAAGTCAAGTGCAAATTTTATTGTTTATAGACATTATTCTTGCTTTATATAACTAACAGAATCGGCCATGATCTAACATGATCAAGGGCAGAATCTTAACTCTTAGTCACACTCATCGTCCCAAAATCCTCACTACAGACATTGAAGTAATTTGTAATTAGTTTCTCTGATGGTACCATTTGGGTGGTAGACTTTTGTAACTAACTCTAATTGTGGCTGCTAACTCTGTGGCTCACTTAATTCTGCTGGTTTTTTTTCTTCTTCAAATATTTATATAATTTTTAAAAAATATGTATCTTAACAGGATTACCTTGAACAAGCGTTGTTAAATTGGGGTCCAAACTGGCATATTGATAGATTTCAGGGGATTGGTTAACTTAGATATGTAAAAACATGCATCTTCAATTCATATATGGTTAGTTACCTTGTCAAAATATTATGTATCTTTTGCATTTAAATATATTATTCTGAAAAAAGGGCTATAAGCTTCATCCTATTACAAAAGGGGTTCACAACACACAAAAAGGACATGGATTCATGCTCTAGAAATTCCTTGGAGAAAATAACTCACTAGTGACAAAGCTCCTTATTTAGAATAAAGCTAAGTGTCTAACAAACTGGGCTATCAATACACCATTTTGGATGTACTTTTTGTATATCTGCCAGATGTGACTATTGAGAAGAAGCATTGAGTCATATCCCACCTATTCTAATGTTAAGAGTTTAATTATTTCCTGATTGTTTCTCCTCTCTCTATATATCCGCAGCTAGGTGAAATCAGAACTAGAGACTAAGCTTTAATATGTAATTTCTTGAAAGTATTTTGTGTTCTGCTTCCCTTGGACACACTGACCATTTGACTTTTCAAGACACTCTTTCCTGTCATGACCTTTTTTTTTTTGTGAGCAAGTATCTTACAAGCTTGAAGGAATACATTTCCCATTTAGTTAAACAAACTGGAATATCCAGAAGGAGGTCAATAGTATCGTGAGATGACTGGAAAACATTTCTATGAAGATTAAAGGAAATAGGGATATTAAGACTGGAGAAGAGAAGATTTACTATAGATAGTGATGGTAGGAGGCACAGGGTAATCTTCAAGTATTTGAAGAGCTCTCATTTGTTAAAAAATAAATTATTTATGCATTTATAACCTACTCTCCCATTGAACAAAAACAAACAAAAGTAAAATGAGTACTAAAAAACTTGATCATAAACATACATAATTTAGCAAAAGAAGTTCTCACATTGGCCAAGTCTGAAAACATAGGTCTCTCTTTGCATTTTAAGTTCCTCACCTCCCAGGAGGTTAGTGGCATGCTTCATCTTCAGTCTTTTGGACTTATGGTTTATCATTGCATTGACCAGGGGTCTAATGTCTTTTCAAAGTTCTTTTTCTCCGTGAAAGTGAGTAGATTTCCTCTTCTCATAGGTGTTTAAGAGGAAGGTGTTGGGCCACTTTTTGACAATGGTGTGGAGTGAATTCTTGATCAGCTGTGAATTGGCCTAGATGGCTTCTAAGGACCTTTCAAACTCTTTGAAATAGTTGTCACAAGTAGAGGACTTTCTTGGTTATCATTTCTATATTATTGTATGACAAAAGAGGAGGAAGCCTGCTCTCTGGAGTCAGAGGACCCAGATTCAAATCTTACCTTTGATGCTTACTACTTGTGACCTTCTTTGGCAAGTCAGAGATTCCCTGGGCCTCAATCTTTTCATCTACAAAATGAAGTATTTGGGCTAGATGACCCAAACTCCCTTTAACTCTAGATCTATAATCCTATGATTTCCCCCACCCCCTTCCCCCCTTAAAAAAAAAAAGTGATAAAATATGTCCATGGACAGTTGGGTGGAAGGACTGAGTGTGTTCATTGGAAACTGCTTAAGGCCAAAGTCCATGTCATCTCTCTTCTGTACTTTGGTAATAAATGATATGTATATGACACTATCAATTTTGCAAAGTACTTTACAAGTATTGTCTCATTTGGGCCTCAAAACAACCCTGCAAAATCATCTTTATAGGTAATATTACCCACATTTTACTGAGGCTGAGAGAAATGAAGTAATTTGTCCATGGTCACAGAACCAGGTGATAGCAGAAGTGAGATTGAACTCAGAATTTTTAGCATCTTGTCTAGAACTCTGGCATGCTGAGTCTTTTACCCTTACCCTGAGTTCCTTCCTCCGGAATTGGTTGCTACACAAAAAGTTTTGGATCAGAATGACAAGTATCTTTGGTGGACCTCTGGTCATGTAGCTCATAGGATCTCAGACAGTGCTCTTTCTAAAGTTAAATGTAAAAATGTTTAGGGGCAGCTAGTAGTGCAGAGGATAAAGCACTGGTCTAGGAATTAGGAAGACTCATTTTCCTGAGTTCAAATCCAGTCTCAGATACTTACTAGCTGTGTGACCCTGGGCAAGTCACTTAATCCTCTTTGCCTCCAGTTTCCTCATTTGTAAAATAAGCTGAAGAAGGAAATAGCAAAACACTCCAGTATCTTTGCCAAGAAAGCTCCAAATGGGATCATGAAGAGTCAAACAGGACTGAAAAATGACCGACAACAATAAAAATGTTTGCAGTATTTTATGTGAGTGTTGAATAATAGCATGAAATCAAATATGCAAGTATTTATTGAGTGCCTCCTATGCCCTAGATACTGCAAGGAATGATTGGAAGCATAAGAAATAAGTGCTGACCTGAAGAAATTTACCATATACATTTCCTCCACAAGCTCCCTCCCAGATAGTCCTCAGACAATTTTATTTTCTTGCTATTGTTATATTCAAGATGGTGTAAAGACTATTATTTGAGTTTCAAAACTACCTGTGTTATCTTGGGCAAGTGGCTTCATTTCTTGGGGCTTAAATTTCCTCACAGATCTGACTATGTCACTCCCGTGCTCAAGAACTTTTAGGGGCTCCCCATAATTTCTAGGAGCAAATGTTAACTCCTAAATTTGTCATTTAAAGCCAATTTAGCCCCAAATGAACTTTCCAGTTTTATTATACATTGTTCCCTTTCATGAACTCTATCATCCAATCAAAATGTCCTTCTATGGTTCCTTATACAACGTATTACATTTCTTATCACCATAGACTTATACTGGCTTCTGTGTCCCATGTCAGGAATGAACTCTATTCACCCATTGCCTCTTAGACTTTCTAACTCCTTTCTAGACTCTGCTCCAGCTCCACCTTCTACATGAAGCCTTTTCTGAGACTCCCACCTGCTCATGCCCTCCCCATAACAATTACCTGTTTGTATTTGGTGAATACCTAAATATGTACATGCCTTCCCTGTTAGAATGTAAGCTCCTTGAGGACAGGAAGCGTTTCACTTTTATCTTTGTATCCTCAATGCTTGGTAGGTAATAAATAGATACTTGTAAATAATTAATTACAATTATTCAAAGCTTCCTGTTACCAGCATTTTCTAATCTCCCTAGTTGTTAGGGCTCTCTCCCTTCTCAAATTATGTGTATTGACTTTTCTGTTTACATGTCACATTCACGTTAACAAAAATTAATCTTCTTGAGGTCAGAGGCCATTTAATTTTTCTTTTCTTTGTATCCCCCATACCTGGTACAGTACCTTGGACATGTTAGGTGCATAAAAAATGGTTGTTGGGTTGGAGTGGATTGTGAGAAGAGAAGGGAAGGAAAAGCAAAGGAGGGTGAGAATAGTTGGTCTTTCAGATACCTCCCCACTCTCAAATCTGGTACCTCTGCTCACTGTCTTTATTAATTTTTTTCCCAAAACAATTTTAATTCATTTTTATTGTTTTATTGATACCTCATGTTTGTCATCACATTCATTTCTTCATTCATCCCTCTCTGTCCCCTATCCGGCAAGCCACCCATTGTAATAAAGATTTAAAAAGAAAAGAAGTCAGTAAAATCAACAAATCAACTGCTTATGCAACATTCCACACCCATAGTTTCCCATCTCTACAATAAAGGGAGGGAGGTGAACTTTCCAAACTTTTCTCCAGGGCCTCGCTTGATCATTATAATTACATAATGTTTTTAATTTCATCCTATTGCTACCATATTGTTGTAGTCATTGCATATATTGTTTTCCTGGTTCTACTCACTTCACTTTGCATCATTTTATATGTCTTCTCATGTTCCTTTTAATTCTTCATATTTGGCACACGGTAGAGTAGTTTTCCATTATATTCATTCACCCCCTTTTGTTTACCTATTCCCTAGTTTGTGACAGCCCTCCTTTTGTTCTCTCTTCTCCACAGTCATTCAGAGGTCCGTTGGTATCATAGGTAGAATAGAATTCTGAGATTTTTACCTGCAAGGAAGAATAAAGATCACCTAAGATGGCACACATATTATGAAGGCCCTGGATATGTGATCTGTTAAGGGATAGTAAGAATATGCACACCCAAATGGTGTTGCAAGAGTAAGAGAGAGGGGCAGCTAGATGGAGCAGTGGATAGAGCACTGGCACTGGGTTCAAGAAGACCTGAGTTCAAATCTGACCTCAGACACTTGATGCTTACTAACTGTGTGACCCTGGGCAAGTCACTTCACCCCATTGCCTCACACACACACACACACACACACACACACACACACACACACACACAAATAGTAAGGGAGAGAGAGTGAAGCTTAAAAGCATTGGGGTGAATGGTTACACTGACAATGTGTTACTCTTCCTTTTGGGCAAACCCAAGGATAGGAAACTGATGGGAGAGTGAAAGTTTTAGATAAATGCCTTCTGGAACCCCTACATTTCTGCTGCTGTTGTCTACTCACTTTTTTCCCCAACTAGGTTTAGTTTAAGAAGTACTTACTTAGCAGAAATCTCTTAGTAGTGAATCATCTGACTCTCCGTTTCATTTCTTTTAGATTAAAAGCTTCCTGATATCAGAAATGTGCTTTCCTACATACATTAGAAACATGACTATAATTAAGCTCTTCCTCCTGCACAAGGAATACAGAAGTCATGATTACTCTTAATTTAATTAAATAAGCATGTTTAAGTTCCTATTATATTTAAGATCCTATGTTATATGCTGAGAATACAAAAATGAAAAATGACAATACAGTATATAACCAAGGAAAATTTCACACTCAAAAAGTTTATAGTGTGTGTGGTGTGTATGTGTGTGGGAAAGGGAGATATTATGGGACAAGAAATGGTGTACTGAGAGGCAGCATGGTAGGGTGGATATAGAGTAAAGTCAAGAAGACCTAGGTTTAAGTCCTGCCTTTGACAAATACTGGCTGTGTGACCCTA
Source organism: Phascolarctos cinereus (assembly GCF_003287225.1). NCBI lineage: Eukaryota > Metazoa > Chordata > Mammalia > Diprotodontia > Phascolarctidae > Phascolarctos > Phascolarctos cinereus. Next base: position 101,569,039 of record NW_027555847.1, read on the forward strand.
GGCAAATAGTTAAACTTTGCAATGATCCCAGGCACCTTTAAGACTCTAAATTGCCAACTGGGTGCTAATCAACATTAGCAAAGGTGGTTTCCTCAACCAAGTTTTCTATCACAATGAAGTCATAGGTCTAGTCACCCCTCCCCATTCACAGTGGTATGTACACAAATAAATGTAATGCTAAGTAGAATCTGATGGGGGAAAGAAGAACATGAAAAGTGCTAGAAGGAAATTTGTGGAAATCTAGGTCAATTCAGCTAGGAGGCAGGGCTGGAGTATGTCAAGGAAGGCTTTGTGAAACAGGGATGAGATGGCTAAGTTAAACAAAAAGTTGGATTTCAATAGATGCATTTCATGGGAGGAGTCTATTCCAAACATGGTGGGCTGCAGAGCAAATGTAGGCACATGGAAAAGGGCAGGAAACAAATAAGGAGGCAGAAAATCATCCAACTTTACTGGAATATAGACCATGTGAAGGTGAGTAGTAAGAAATAAAAACCAAGTGGCTGGGTCAGTCAGGTTGTAGAGACCTGTAAAGGCCAGAATCGAGAGCTTACAGTCTATAGTTTATAGCAGAGAAACTGCTGTCTGCAGAGATCTCTTACTATTTGGATTTGACACCACTAGCCTGAATTTTCTCTAAGTTCCTTCTAGCTCTCAATCCCATATGAATACCTGGGTCTAAACCCTGGCTCAGTTACCCTGATAGTTGTGTAACCTTAGACAGATTATTCAGCCTCTCCTACCTCAGTTTCCTCACTTGGAAAAAAGGATAATAATACTTGTAATACCTGTCCCACAGTGTTTCTATGAAGGTCAAATGAGATATCATATGTAAAACATTTCATAAAGTACTATATAAACATCAGCTATTCTAATTTTAACTTCTCAGGTATCTTCTGCCTCTGATAGTCTATGATCCTACTAGGTCCTAAGCAAGGTGACAGAAAGCCCTCTGAGCCTACAGGAGAATCTTTCTCTTTTCTCCTCATTTCCCCAGCCTAACCTGATGTTTATCTCTGTACTTTTAACCAAATTCTACTATATTTACTTTACCAACTCACTTTAAGAGCACATTTGTCAATAACTCCTCCTCTACCCCATGATATACAATAACATGCAGTAGTTAATCACAATAAAGGGAGAGAAACCAAATTGATGCCTAGACTTCCAACAAGAAAACTATGCCCAAAGAACACAAAATAGACCTTTCATGGGAAAAAATGTTGCTTGTCTGGTCTTAAGATGATACAGTCAAAATAAAAACAGGATTACAGCTAGTTAGAAAGAAGTTGTTGAAGAGAAGTCACCTGAGAGTTCTCCTTTCAATAACAAAGCATATTTTTCCTTTAATAACAAGGATGCCCTTCCTTTAATGGCCGTTGATTTGGGCTCATTACATTCATTTCTTTGACAAGATTGCTCAGGGAGTTTTCATTGTACTTTCTTCCATAAGCTCCATTTGTAACATGGAGGAAGAGGTCTCTTCAGCCTGGATGTTTTCAGTAGAAACAAAAAAAAGAGAAATGATAAAATAATAAACAAACATGTCTCCACTGTTATTGCAGAGCAGACTTTATAAAGAAGAAAAAAAAAGGAAGTTGTTTGGGGAAGAATTCTCTTTTTTATCTCAGTCTCGCTGTTGTGCCCAGAAAGTACCAGCTTACATCGTGTTCTTCCGAAAAAAGACATTCATTCTGGACAGAAATTGTCAGTGGAGCTCTGAGTGAGACGGAGGAGATGCTGTAATGTGTTGTGCTAACTGAAAACAGGGCTTTGTTAATGAGTTTGACCTTTTGCAGACTGACTCATGTTGACTCTGGTGCTCAGCCTCTTCGATCTTTCATCATCTGAGGCCTTGGAATGATGGCATTTGGGAGAGGCAGCAGAGAAGTGGAGCCAAGAAATCCTAAAACCTGGGTGCATGGCTCTCTGAACAGGAGAGGATAGAGAACAGTGGCTGATGCTCAAATTCTCCTTAGTCAGCCTCTTTTCTTCCCTATTGTAGCCTATAAAACATAGTAACCCCCCTTTCCCAAGAGTTCCACATAATTCTGACTTATTGCCCTTTGGGATTCCATTACATCTTGCCCAGGGTTATAGCCAAATGAGAACAGAGGATTCTTAATTTCACATTCTCTGTCTGGAAAAAAAAGGGGGGGGGATAAGACGCAGCCTCGTATAGCACTTGGAGTCAATAGACCTAGGTTTAAGTCCAACTTCCACCAGGACATAGCTGTGTGACCTTCAGCAAAGCATGTAACATATCTAAGTCTTAATTTGCTCATCTATAAAATGGGGATAATAATACTTGCATTACCTACCCTACAGGGCTGTTTGTAGAAATAACTTCATAAAGTGTTATATAAATATGAACTATTACGATTAACAAATTGAACACTGACCAGGCACAATCAATTATCCATTACCCAACATACCCCTCCTACTCACAAAGCTTATTGCATCATTATATTTTTAAGACATATTGAAGCAATGTAATCTTCTACATCATGGAAATGCATAATGACAGTTGCTAATATTACTTCTATCTTCCCTATTTTGTAAGGACACAAGTGAACCTTAATTCTATTAGTGTGGCAGGAGGCATTAAGTCAGAAGAAATATTAGCATATCCAGCTTGGCCTTCTCTCTTTCTTCTTATTTTTTATTACTACTTTTTAAAAAATTACAACTCTGTTACTTACCAATGACTTTATTCTCACGTCCTCACCACTGCATAGAAGGTTCTCTCATAACAAAGCAGTATAGGTAAGAAAAACAAATCAACACATTGGCTACATCTGAAAATGAATATTTCATTCCGCACCTATATATAACATCTTCTCTGCTTTGGTCTTTTGAAGTCATGAATGACAATTCCATTGATCACAGTTCTAAAGCCTCTCAATGTTGTTTTCCTTTATATTATCGGGAGCATCATATAAATTATTCTCCTGGTTCTGCATACTTAAGTTTGGATCAATTCATTACAAGTCTCCCCAAGTTTCTCTGAATTCTTCATATACATAATTTTCTTTGGCACAGAAATAATATTCAATTATCATAATTTGTTTATCTATTTCTTAATTTTCTTCACCTAATTTTCTTCTAGCCTCTGCAATTATAAAAAGCACTGCTGTGGCTTTTTTGGTATATATAGTATTTTTCCCTTTGGTTATCTATGGGTATATGCCTAATGTGGCAAAGCTGGGTTAAAATTTTGTGACTTTTTTTAGTATAATTTCAAATTGTTTTCCAGAATGATTAGATGAATTCGTAGCTTCGTGAAGACAGGCATTAGTTTGCCTGTCTTCCCATATCCACTCCAACATTGACGTTTTCTTCTTTTATTATCTTTGCAGATAAGTGGGTAAAGGGCTAGGCCTAGAGTCAGAAAGACCTGAATTTAAGTCTTGCCTCAGACACTAGCCATGTCATGATGGTCAAGTAACTTAAATGTCTTTTAACCTCAGTTTTCTCATCTGTCAATTGGGGATAATAACCTACTTCACAGTGTTATTATGAGAATGAAATTAAATGTGTAAAGCTCTTCGAAAACTTTAAAATGCTGTGTTAATAGAAGCTAGTTTTATTGTCAGTCTGATGGGTTGAAACGTAAAGGTGAAATGTAAAAGCTGTTTTGATTTTCATTTTTCTTTATTATGAATTGGATTACAAAGCATATGCTTATCTATAGCTTTCATTTCTTCTTTTCATAACTTCTTTTCCATATCCTTCAACAAATTATCTATTGGCTAAATGACTCTTGTACTTATATATTTGTATTAAATCCCTCTATATCTTGAGATATGTTCTGAGAACACTGCTTCCCAGCTGAAAGTTTCTCTAATTATTCTAGCTATGTTGATTTTATTGGGGCGAAATCTTTTTAGTTATATACAAATGAAATAATTTTTTTTTATGATAACCCATATCCCATATTGAATTAAGCATTCTTTACATAGTTATAGTTCAGGTATCATAGATGTATAGCTAGAAAGGATCTTACTAATTATCTGGTCCAACCTTGTCATTTGACAGATGGGGAAAATGAGACCCACAGAGGTAAAGTGACTTGTTCCCATAGCTAATATAAACACCAGACCATTTGAACCCAGGTCCTGTGACTCCAAATCTGGCACCGCTATACCATGATCATCAGTCTCTTCCCTTTTGCTTTTCTCTCCTATTCTTCTGCTTTTCTCTCCTATTCTTCTGCTTTTCTCTCCTATTCTTCTGCTTTTCTCTCCTATTCTTCTGCTTCAGTATGCCTGGGGATCCATAATTCATTCACACTATACTAATTCTTAGGTTGAGTCTCTCCTTCTCATTCTGCTGCTTGATGATTATGCTGCCACCCCAGGATAGGTAATTCAAATCTTCATAACTCATAGTCTAAGAGGGCCCAATGCCTTTAGAATCTGGAGTTCTGTGAAGAGCAGCCAAAGCTTTCTCAAAGACCCAGAAGACAGGAGCTATGGGAAGAGGATTAAGAATCATCCTCAGACCTGAAGACAAAGCAGAGAAAGTCATGGAAGACAAACCGAGTTATCAAGGGTCTTTCTCTTTATGACAGTGGAATAATCATTATTATATCTTAAAACCTATCAGGAGAAATAGGTAATATTGGTGCCATTATAGATAGTACAGAAGTGACAAAGTGAAAAATAGAAAAACTGAAAATTCGATTCTGTAAAAGTAAAACTGACAGTTATTTAGCTGAACTTATCATTTATACCTAATAAGCATGCACCAAAATAATTATGCATATCAGTGTGCATCAGATTAATTCTGTCACAAGCTTTATTTGACTGCAGCAATAATTCTAATTCTATATGACCCTGGACAAGTCACTTAATCCTGTTTGCCTCAGTTTCCTCATCTGTAAAATGAACTGGGGAAGGAAATGGCAAGCTGGTATCTTTACAAAAAAAAAACCTCAAATGGGGTCACAAAGAGACAGACATGACTGAAATGACTCAACAACAACAAATAATAATAATAATTCTAAGTGTATATGCTCAGTCTTTAGGGTTTATGCTCAAGTGGTATGATTGCCTGCTTGCAACTTTCAATCCCTGGAAGCAAAGTTGGTGTGGCATTATCTCTAAATTCCTACCACACACCTCCCTGCTACATACACACAGATGTTTTTAAGTGAAAGAAATAAAACATTGGTTTAGTCAGATGGTTCTTCTGGAAAGAATAGAAAAGACCATGCTGTGGACATAGTGAGCCAGCACAAAGGTCTGCCCATTGGACTCATGGCCTCCAGTCCATGAGATATTATAATGGGCAACACTAAATCTACAAATAGCCTTTGCCTCAAATTCCTATCATAACTGACTTGGACTGGAAATGAGGTCACTAATTGAGTGGTGACCTTAAAATGTTGGGGAAGCAGATTATCTTGGTACATTGGAATGATATGTCCTCAGACTTAGTGAGTTTGAATGTTTGAGATAGAAGGAACCATTTTAAATATAAGACAACTGAGGGCTAGCAAAACAATATGACTTGGCCCATTACACACATTATGTACAGGTGCTAAGGCACAGATCTAACCTGACTCAGAGTCCTGTTGGCTTACCAAATTCCTGTTTGTTGGAGACAGTTGTATGTTACCCTCCTACAACCCCTTGATGCTATTGAAAAGGGAGAAAGTATTGTATTTTTGCCTCCACTTTCAACCCAGGTTTTTATAACCAATTAAAACCCCCTAATCAAATATGGGGGAGGGGGAGCTAGATGGTACAATGGATAGGGCTCTAAGCCTGAAGATGGAAGACTCATTTTTTGTGAGTTCAAATCTGGCCTCAGACTACCTGTGTGACCCTTAACAAGTGACTGAACCCCATTTGCCTCAGTTTCCTCATCTGTAAAAAGAGCTGGAGAAGTAAATGGCAAATACTCTGGAATCTTTGCAAAGTATCCCTCAGATGGGGTCATGAAGACTCAGACATGACTGAAATGACTCAACAGGAACAGCAATAAAATATGGGAACTCTCAAACAGACTTGGCAGAGAGGTTGAGGTTGTATGTGCTTGTGGAAAGAATGTTGTATTTAATGACTATCACGTGGAAAAGGGATTAGATTCATGCTCCTTGGCCAAAGAGGAGGAAAGAAGAAGCAATGGGTGGAAACAGACAAAATACAGATTTAGGCTCAACATAAGGAAAAACTTCTTGAGGGCTTTTCCAAAGGGGAAAGGGCCTTCCTTAAGAGGTAATGAGTTCTCCATCGCCAGGGACCTAACAGATGTAAAACTGAAAGAGGAAATAGAAAGGAATAGAAAACAATTCCCATACAGGTTTAGATATATGACCTCTAAGTCTTTTCAACTCAGATTTTCTGTATAATAATAGTAGCTGGCATTTGTATCACATTTTGATGAGACTGAAGTGATAGTCTTTTAGGCAAATGCACTTTTGGCAGTTGAACAACCTGGCCAGCCCATTGGAGTTGTGCTCTCTACAGTACAGTCTACAAGCTCAGCTTGAGAAAGGACCTGACTGTCTGGTAAGTTATTTTGCCAAGTGATCTTCAGAATCTTCCTAAGACATTTCAAATGGAAGCAATTCCATTTCCTGGAATGACACTGGTATACTTTCCAGGTTTCATAGACATACAACAATGAGGTTGTCATGATGGCTTTGTAGACCTTCAGTTTGGTAGGCAGTCTCCCACTCTTTTCCGCTGAAATCTCCCAAGCTAGCTGTGGCAATGCATGAATTAACCTCATCATCCATGGAAAGTACACTGCCAAGGTAAGCGAACTTATCCATAGCATTCAGAATTTCTCCGTTTGCTATAACCAATGGTTGTATGGATGGATGGTGTGATGCTGCCTAATGGAGAACCTATTTTCTTGGTGCTAATTATTAGGCCAAAATTAGCGTAAGCAGCAGAAAATCAATCCGTACTTTGTTGCACCTCAGCCTTAGGGGCTGCATTGAGTGCACAATCATCTTCAAACAAAAAGTTGTGCATCAATTCTCCCTCCACTTTAGTTTTGGAGCCTTTTCAAGTTAAATAATTTACTGTCAGTGTGATAGTTGGCCCTGATGCCATTTTTATCCTGGTTGAAGACATCCAACAACGTCACTGAAAACATCAAGCTAAAAAGCATGGGGGCAAACACACAGCCCTGCTTCACTCCATTGGTGACTGGAAAGCACAAGAGCATTGTCCATTATCCAGAACCCATGCAAGCAGGCCATCATGAAACTGCCATACAATACTGAAGAACTTCTCTGGGCAAACATGTTTTGTCATAATTTTCCACAAGCCTTCACAACTGACAGTATCAAAGGCCTTGATTAGATTGACAAATGTTGTGTACAGACCTCTCCTGGTGCTCCTGGCATTTCTCCTGGAGTTGTCAAGCAGCCAACACCATACCAACCACTCCTCAGCCTTTTCTAAAGTCACACTGGCTCTCAGGTAAATGACCACCTTCTAGGTGAAAGATAGGGATAATATGGAGAACTTTGGCAAGAATATTGTTGGCAATGACTAAAAGAGAAACTCCATCCCCTGTAATGGTCACAGGGCAACCTATTTCCCTTTCATTTTTAGAGAAGGACAGGGAAGGCATCCTTGAACTTTTGGGGGAATAATCTCCTCTTGACATATAACCCAGAATATTTCCATCAATTGTCATATAAGCAGTGGACCTTCTGCCTTTTAAATCTCAGCTGAAATAAAATCAGTACTAGGAGCTTTGCCACACAAGAGGAGCCAAATGACATTCAAAACCTCTTTTCAGTTAGAAGTTTGGCTAGAGAGAGATTAGCTTCAACCTGAGGTCATTGAGGTCAATGGCTTCAGCATTGACTGCTGAATGTCTGTTAGGAACACTATGGAAGTGTCCAGCCCACCTGTCCAGGATCATGTCCTTAACACTAATCAATGTGGCTCCATCAACACTGAGTACCATATATATCCGGCTCATAAGTACCCTTTAGGGCATCATAAAAGTGTTTTGGATTGTTACAATCACAGTAAAAGTGAATTTCATCTTTTGATGAAATTCTTACTGAGCAAAGAATCCTGTATCTCTCTAAGTTTTGCTTACACTTCACTTTTGATGGAATTAAATGCTGACTTCTTAGATATGGATGAACTATCCTGCCGGTAAATCCTTTGGAGTTCTTGTTTTTCATTTTTGCAGCTTCTGAATTTCCCCATAATTTTTATCAAGCCAGTCTTGATGTTTGTTAGTGTTCTGGCCCAGAGGAGTAAATGCAGTGCTGTAAACCAGATCTCTGAAAGCTCACTCCTTTTCTGCTTCACTGTTGCCAACTGTGTGTGGGCTCAGCTTTCCCTCCAAGTTAGCAAGGAACTGTTCATGCTAGGAGAAGTGCTTTAATCTGTTGACATTAAGTCTTTTGATAGTTGTCTTGAGACCACTACTTTTGTTGAATGTGAATGTTTAGCTTGGAGAGGATAAGTCTATGATCAGTCCAGCACTCTATGCCACACATCACCTTCATCACTCTCACATCCTCTCTGTCTGTTCTCCTTACAATGACACAGTTCATTAAATGCCAATTTTTCTGTGAGGGTGCATCCATGAATTTTCATTGCATTTTGGTAAACTGAAGACAGTGTTGGTAATGAGAAGGTCATGAGATGGACGAGTCTTTAGCAGTAAGTGACCATTACTGTTGCTGTTTCTGACTCCATTCCTCCCAAGGCCTCTTTGTCGTGTCTGACAGTCTATGCCTACTCTGGCATTAGAGTCTCTCAGAGTTATAAGTGTGTCCTCTTTCGGCACATTGATAATGAGGGCCTCTAGGTCATAAAATTTTTCTTTGACCTCATCAATGTTTGTCACGGTGGGAGCATAAGTACTGATGATGGTGGCATGGCACTTTCCTGCAAGTGGCAATCCCGTTGTCATGAGCCTGTCATTCAGCCCTTTTGACAAGCATATAAGCTTGTTGACTAGGTTATTTTTTATTGTGAAACTTATGGCAGCTTCATGATGCTTCCTATCACTAAGGTTGCTCTAGAAAAATATGTATCCAACTCTGACTTTGGCCCCCATTTTGCAGACTAGTTTCATTCAGATCTGCTATTTGGATGCATACTTTCTGAGTCCTCTTGCAACAAAACCTGCTCGTCTTTCAAGTATATTGGATTTCCTCTTGTCCATAAGCATGCACACATTCCATGTACCTACAGTGTGTGGAATCATCTTCACAAAAGCTTTTGTACATTTTATTTTTATGTTTCAACCATAGGGTGGAATCCCCAACTGCTGAGACAAGCAGGCCAGGGTTGGGAAAAGCAGACAGTTTTTGAGGCAGCTTTTCTACCTTCTTCCTCAGGCCAGGAGGTGAGCAGTGCAGTCCTTAAAAAAGACTGCTCAGATCCGTAGGGGGTTGCCAAATCCCACTGCTGCATCAGTCCAGTAAGAAAATAACCCTATGGACTGGGCTGCCTATTTGTAGGGTTGTGACTATATTTCACAGTATATTTACGTCTACTGCTTTGTTACTTGTCTGTTGCCACAGGACTTTGAGGTAGGTAAAAATGGTAAAAATGGTATGTCTTTTGTCTTGTGCATAAATTGTATTCAAGTGAAGCAGAGTTGCACAAAGCCATTGGCTTCACTCTCTCCTCCAGAGTCATCACAGTCCAGTGTTGAGACCAAAGTTGGTGATGGCTAGGGAAGCAATGGATGACCTCGGTGTCTTTAATGTCTAACTAAGCTCTAAGTGCTCCACAGCTCCTGCTTCAGCTTCCTTCATGGAGGTTGGAACAAATTGTTCCCATCAGCCCGTTCCTCTGGGAGAAGTCTTCCCATGCTGGGGGTTGACACTCCTCCCCCAGTTCACCAATGTGATTGAGACTCCTCGGTTACGCTCAACCTGGTTTAGTTATCAGAGTGTGGACACTGCACATGCTACAACGTCTTGGAGCCACGTGTGAGAGTTGGGTGAAGATGGACACCCAAGGTCTATGAGCAGCCCTGGAAAGGGCTCAGCAGTCCTAACACCAGAGGTGCTAGTCCTCTCTGAACACCCTACCCCACTGGTGGAGCAGATACAAAGATATGTAAGGTATAGTACCTGATCTCAAGAAGCTCACAAGCAAGAAAGGGAGTTGTGACCATATACATGGAAAATTGTAATGAAAAATAGGTCAAGAGAAGTACACTAAAAATATAAGAAAATACTAATCTAGGTGCAAAGAAGGAAGTTCTATTAAAAAAAATTTATTAAGTGCCTACTATGTGTCAGTTGCTATGATAAACAAAAAGAGGCAAAACGTAGTCTTTGCCTTCAGAAACCTTCAGTCTAATTGAGGAAACAATAATCAAACAAATATATACAAACAAGTGACTTAGGGAAAATAGGAAATAATTAAAAGAAGGAAGAGACTAGAATTAAGAGAAGTTGGGAAAGGCTTTCTGTAGAAGGTAAGATTTTAATTGGAACTTAAAAGAAGCCATGGAGATCAATAAGCAGAAGTGAGGGGGAAGAGTATTCCAGATATAAAGGGAAGACAGCCAGAGAAAATGCCCAGAGCTGAGAGATGGAATGTTTTGTTCATGGAAAAGAAAGGAGGCCAGCATCACTGGATCAAAGAGTACATGACTGGGAATAAGGTGTAAGAAGATCGAAAAGGGTAGGAACATCTAGGATACGAAGATCTTTGAACACCAAACAGAAGGTTTTGTATTTGATTCTGGACGCAACAGGGAGCCGCTGAAATTGATTGAGTAGGGGGAGGGGAGATGGTAGCACCTACAATTTAGGAAAATCATTTTGGTGGCTGACTAGTAGATGAATGGAGTGAGGAGTGACTTGAGGCAGACAGACCCATCAGCAGGTTTTTGCAATAGTCCAAGTGTGAGATAATGAGGGCCTGTAACAGGGTTACGACAGTCGGAGGAGAGAAGGGAGTGTATTTGAGAGATGGTGCAAATGTGAAATGAAAAGGTTTTGGCAACAGATTGGATATGGGGTCAGGGGAGTGATAGATAGTCAGGGTTGAGGATGACATCTAGGTTGTGATCCTGAGGGCCTGGAAGGATGGTGACAGCAATAAGGAAGTTTGGGAGGGCAGTAGGGTTAGGAGATAAAAAGGTTTACACAAAGAGGATTCCCTTGTATTGGAAAAGCTTTGCAAAAATGTTTGAAAAATGAGAGAGATCATTTATATATGTTGATGCTAAATGATCTGGGCTAGAAATAAAGAGAACAGGGTTCCAGGTCCAAACCTAACAGGTTTTGTGACTGTTGGCAAGTCAGTTAAGTTCTCTGGGCCCAAGTTTTATAGATTCATGAAAATTTTAAGTTGCAAGAGATCTTGGAAGTGATTCTAATTCAACCTCACTGCTATTAGGAAACTGAAGGCTAGAAAAGTTCAGTAATTTGCCCAGTATCACACAACTAATTAATGGAGATCTGGGATTAGAACTAAGGATTTCTGACAACTAGATATGGGTTCTCTTTACTTGACTACTTCTTTTTTTCTTAATCTGTAAAATGAAGGCAATCAACAAGATGATCTCCAAAGTCCCTGCCAGCTCTAATGTTAGTGTCTATGAAATCACCATCTTCTTAACATATCATATGGTTGAATGATATCTTTAAGAAAATTCTGGTAAATATCACTGACTTATGCATGAAATATTATTAATTCTCCACATCATCTAATTGCTTTATAATTGAATCCAAATTTATATAGATCAACATTTAGTATTGAATATTTTGAATCATTTTAAAGACATTGTATAATCACAGAAGCTCATAGCTGGGAGGCATCACCAAGGCTATCTTATCTAATATCTGCTCAAGTAAGACTCCTCTTTCTTGTATGAATTGTTGCAAAGTCAGGTAACTAGAACTGGGAGAACAATCTATATAATAACAGCAATATTGTCAAGACAAACAACTCTGAACGGCTTAAAAACTCTGATTGGCACAATGACAGGCAACAATTCCAGGGGACTCAAAAAGAAACATGATACCTACCTCCTGATAGAGAGTGATGGACTCAGAGTACAGACTGATACCTGCAAATGTATGCATATAAAGTGTGCGCATATTGTTCATTGGGTATGGGATCTTATTGCAGTAAGTACTACCTTCATACATGTCTACTGATCCTGTGTTTCTTTTACTATGTCATCACATGAATCTACTCAATGTACTGGGGTTCTTCCTGTCAATCTTTTGATGTTGTGTGACCAGTGGAGGTCATGGGCTATCAGTTAGTCATCATTCTTCCTAGATGATTCGACTTCCTCCTTTTCCACTCATCCATGTGTTTGATGATCTCTTCCCATCACTTCTCCTGGGCATATCTTCATAGCAATACGTTGCAACCAACTCTAGCCCATTGTATACCTCTCCAAAGCCCTCTGGGTAATTCAAAAGTTTACTTCTTTAGAGACTGCGATATTGCATGATTTGTAGCCCTGAAGTACCATCTGAGGAAAATTCATTACATCAAAATTTGGATTATTACTGAGCCTCCTAAAAATGATCACTCATTGCTCAAAAGAGTTTGGCCTGACTATCCTTACAGGAAAAACCAAAAAGATGAAAACTATCTATTTTCCAGACTGAGATAAGCATATGTGCATTTTTAAGTTACTCAACAAGAATTTATTAAGCACTTACTATGGGCTACATACCAGGTTAATTACTAGGCATACCAAAAAAAATAAAAATAAAAAAAGAGTTAAAAACAATCCCTGTCCTCAAGGAACTTACACTGAAATAGGGGAGAGAGTATGCAAGCAACTATGTACCAACAAGATAGATGCAAGATAAATTAAAGATAATCATGGAGGGGAGGTGCTAACAGTAAGGGGGACAGAGACCTTGCAGAAGGTAATATATTGCTTGAGACTTAAAGGAAGCCAGGGAAGCTAGAAAGCATAGGCAAGAAAGAAAGCATTCCAGGCATGGGGGACAGCCAGTGAAAACTCATGGAGTCGCGAGATAGAATGTCATGTGTGAGAAACAGCAATGGGCCAGTAATTAAAATACACATATGCATATATACATACATACACACGAATACATAAACAACATAATGTAATGTCATACAATATATGACATGATATAGGATAGTTTAGTATAATAATAAAATAATATAAGTAGAACATTTTATGATAGGAAATGATATTAATATGTATATAGATATGCATTTATTTCTGGCAAATAGGTGGTCTTCATGATTTTTCCTGTAAGTATAGTCAGTGATTGAGTGGTTATCGATTTTATTATTTTTAATTATTATATTACATATAATCATGTACATATTATATATTTATATGTTATTAATATGTTATATTGTTTTGTTTTATATAATTGTGTTTATATGTTATTATATTATTTGTGTGTGTGTATATATATATATATATATGTATGTATGTATGTATGTATGTGTGTGTGTATGTATGTATGTATCTGGTATTTCCCATACCAAAGAAATCCCAGTTCCATCTAAATAGCATTCATAAAAATATAAGTTCATGAACTTTACCATGTCAAACACTAAGATGAGGTAAGCAAGTCAAAAACAAAATAATAAATTCTTGAGTAGGAAAATGAAGAACATGTATACACACACACACACACACACACATACATATATCCATCCATCCATATATTATATTGTTTATTTTTAAAAGATCAGTAATAGGCCAAGGCTTGAGAAAATTAAGATTCTTTGACTGATGCTATATGACTACAGGATATACAATAATCACCATATTCCATAGCACACATTTCAATTTATTTGTATCTGTGTTTAAGACAATGAAACTGATGGATGTTGAACTAGGCACAGAACTGAGGAAGACAATGGGAAGATGCTGGATCGCATTTGAGGAAATACTCAGTATCTTCAGTGAGAGTAAACTAATCGTAGCTACTCCCATTATTCCCCACGTGATGATCAATCACTCAAGTCAGCAAGCACTTAGTAAATACTTACTATGTTACAAGAACCGCGCTAAGATACAAAAACAACGGTCAAACAGTCCCTGCCTTCAAGAAGGTTACAGTCTAAAGTGGGATTCCACACAAATAGATGTAAATATTTACATAATGCATGCAAAAAGAATAAAAATTAATTTGAGGAAGGAATGTACTCATGGAATCATGGAACACTATAATCTCAGAAGAATCAAAAGTGTAAGTAACCAAACAGCAATAGAAAGACATCTGGTAGGCATAAGGAAGCTATAATACATTACCAATGCTGATTTGTGCATGAGAGATGTTTCAAAAGATATTACCATACCCACATAAACAAAAAAGGAGGTGAATTGGGCATGTTAAAAAATTAGAGAAAAAAACAGATGGGCAATCTAAGTCTTACACTGGTATACTAAAATATTAAAAAGGCAAAGTATCTATTGGATGAATCCTACATTTAGGATCCATGGAAAAATATGGATAAAAACAATCATTTAGGATAAAAGACCATGAAGGAGTTGTGATCATTCCGGATTATTTTTCATAATATTTTATTTTGAACCAATTACATGTAAAAACAACTTTTAACATTTTTAAAAATTTTTAGTTCCAAATGCTCTCCCTCTCTCCACAACCCCACCCCCCACTGATATGGTAAGCCAATCTGATATAGGTTATACACATGCAATCATGCAAAATACTTCTATATTGATCATGAGCAATTGTTTTCCACACCAAAGAAATCCCAGAATTCATCATTCATAAAAATATAAGTTCATGAACTTTACCACGTTGGACGCTAAGATGAGGCAAGCAAGGCAAAAATAAAATAAAAAATTCTGGAGTAAGAGAATGAAGAAATTTGTGGTGTGTGGCAATGGTTCATAGATACTCTTTTGGGGAAGCAATACCAGAATACATATGAGTCTGGACAATGACATCCTTAGTGATACAAAAATATTATTACTAGGCAACCTGCACAGCTCACTAAGCTGAAATGATCAACAAAAGATATTGATATTAAGCAAATGAAATCACTGAAAAAGTAGACATCAGAATCTGAAAAGGAGACTCACTAGTATTGCAAAATGATACATGGAGTTCCGAGAACTGGCAAGTCTAGAGAAAATTACCATTAGTTTAAGTAAAAACAGCCAAGAGATTTAGGGATAATAGGATCATTGGACTAGATTCTTTCTTTGGTCTGTATTCCACATAGTTCTGCCTTGGAACTCCCCAGGCAGATTTTCACATGGAATAATTAGGCTGGGGTGAGAAGGAGAACAGGATTCCTGCCCATAATGTTTTAGCATATCTGGTTGATTTATCTGTTGATACCAGTGTGTTATGGCAGTTAAACACTGCAACATCAGAACAAGCTGCAACAGAATTTGCGTGTTCATAAAAGACATATGAAAAACACATGTACAAGATGTGGGAGAACCAGTTCAGATAAGAAAGTGGATGCATGCATTCTTAATACCTTTACTAAAAGCATAACTACACCGTGTGTTTTGTTTTCAGATCATAAACATTGGAATGGAATTTTAGAGTCACTGAATCCTAAAGCTAGAAGGGAAAACAAAAGGTCAACTGGGCCAGCCCTCTGCCTTCCCACAGTTGACTATTGACCCCTCACAGGATAGGGAGCTGTCTGTTCTGTTTAGAGGTGGATCCCTATGGCAGGTAGAAAACTTGATATCTTTTTCCTTATCTGGTTTACCTCACCCACCCCTGCCCCACCTCACCTTTGAAGGGCTTTCCCTGCTACAGAGATAACTGGAGTCATCTATACAATTAGAACTCTTCAGCAGGTGATAAGCAGTGTAAATCAATCAAACTGATGAAAATCTATTATACTGTGTGGTTCTATTTTCCAAGCCCACTAGGATATGGACTTCAAATTCTCTTCACTCAGGTATGGACAAAAGGGAGCTACAGTCAGCTCATACCATCTCACTCCCAATTGTTAAAGTGTGTCATGCATATATTTTTTTTCCAGAGAGCTGATTGTAAAATGTTCATCAGCATATCCATGCATGGACCTCTCCTTTCTCTTGCCTTCAGAATCACTTCTTCTTCACTGAAATGCTAGATTTGACTATATAACAAGCCTACTTTTTCTTCAACACCCATTTCCTCACCATGATGCACTCATCAGATTGTCTCTTCCTAGAAAGTGGCTGTACTACAATCTTTTTCAGCTCCCCTTACTGCTGAAACAATTAATAATTAATAAGAAGGCCCAAGTGTCTTTACTGAGCATTACCAAGGGCTAATTAAGGATAGAAAACTGATTGAATCCTTTTCTCCAAACATATTCGTTTTCTAGGCCACTACTTGAAATGTCACAGGGATAGACTACAAAAACAAAACAAAACAAAACCTTCTGGCTTAGAAAGCTCTTTCCACCTCTAGAAAATCCAATCCATCTTGAGGTTAGCATTCTGGTTTATGATCATTTTCATTGTGTGCCAGGAATGATCTCAGCTAAAAGTGTCACTTATAACTGCCCCCTGCAGGGGTGGATTAACTGTCAAGTTATTTTTATCAGACAGCTGGCTGTGAAAACCCAGATATTGTTTAATGAGAGTGATTATCCATGAAATCCAATGTCTTTTCCTGCTATGTTTCATTAAAGTGTTCCCTTAGCTGGGACTTGGGGCCAAATATTGATTAAAAAAAAAAACCCAGTAAGCCAGTTCTCCCCTCTGTCCTTAAAAGCATGGGAGAACAGGAAAGATTCACACTCTGCATGGAAAGGTAGAGAACCATTAGGGTTAATAGAAGTGTATTTCTTCTTTTCTGCTTTTGCCTTCAATAAACCCAAATCCACACTGCCAACTGCCAAGGTGGATACTAGATTAAGTATGGTCTTCCTCACAGCTTCTTATCCAAGTCACATGAATTTTCAACTTTAGTCATGGCTATCTCTACTAACATCTTCCTCTCATCCCTCAGTAGTGTATGAACGGGACCTTTGTTTCTCAAAGGTTATGCCAATGGAGTACAAAGTCCCCCCGCCCCTCCCCCTTAACACATACACAAGCAAGATGAAAGACTTAAGTCCAATGATATCACTTAAGGACCAGCCTATGTGAGTGTAAAGAATTCATCACTAGGTTAATCACAGGTTAATGATATTTTTGGAGCGCAGAAACACTCGATCAGAGTCTTTTAAATTATAGGGAGCTAGCTATAACTTTGGCTGGTTAAAGGAGCAACATTCCAAATGAATCTGTGATCTCTTCAATGTTGATATTCCATCTGGTGTTTTGGTTCACATCTTATATATGCCTAAAACACAGTAAGGGCTTAATAAATGTTTTTTGATTGATTACTCATAGGTCCACATACTTCTGTAAATTTTCTGCAGAGAATCTGCCCAGTATGCTTAGGGTTTTCCTCCCATTCTCTTGACACCATGAGGATAGCAATGCTATATGTTGGCTATTCATTGGCTATCCTCATTCTTGTCATATGAATGGCCAATATTCTGTGAATGTCATACTTTTTTTTAATATCTCATATATGTTTCTGAGAATAATTCCTTTCTGTTGTCATGTATTGGAACCTCATCTTTCCGGCCACAAACCTTTGGGTGATCATCAACTTCAATTCTTCAGAACTATAGTATTGCATGTTTTATATCCATACTGAGACTACCATCTTCTTAGAATTTAAAAAAAAAGTCAAAACTTAAACAAAACTAGAACAAAATATGGTGTTCAATGAAAATAGAGCTACCTTGACCAATTTAAATGGATTATAAATGGACGGAGGAACAAATATTGACACTAATCATGACATTTTTCATTCAGAAGTTTAACTGATGTAAACTAATTCTCATAATACTAGAAGAAAAGAGCTTATAAGGGTGTGTGAAGTGTTCAGGGAGGACTAGCACCTTTGGTGAGAAGACTTGCCAAGCTCTTTTCAAGGCTGCTCATCCACCTTTAATGTCCACCTTTCCTCAACTCTCACCTATGGCTTCAAGAAGCTATATCATGCACAGCAGCCACACCCTGGTAAACTGTCTCAGCAGATGAGCTAAATCAGGGTGAGGGTAACCAACAAACTTCAAACCTGTCAGTGAGTAAGGGGGATGTCTACCCTAAGAATGTGAAGACTTTTCCTGGAGGAATGGGCAGATGAGAACAATTTGTTCCAATGGCCATATAGGGAGCTGCAGCAGGTTCTGTAGAGTTCCTAGAGCTTGATCAGGGTTCAAAGATGCTCATCCATGGGATCCCAGGCCATCACTGGTAGTCTTGACTTTTGTCCTGCCACTGGCCTTTGATGAGTCAGGAAGACAGAGTGAGGCTGATGACTTTGTGCAATTCTGCCTCACTTAAATCCAATTTGCATACAAGTCAAGACATCACCCATGATGCCATTGGTCCTCTTCAAAATGAAGGGTGAATAACAAAATGTTCTCTAAGAGTGTTGCAGTAGTTGTTATAGATTCCTCCTCTACCTCCACTTAGCTCTGACCCAATAACATCTAGGATCTACGGACTTCTAAAATTCACAAGGTCATCTACAACCCTGACTCTTGAGAAGCAGTTAGAAACATGGTTTGCACCTAGAAAGAGAAAAAAAGGAGTGAGTCACTCCCTTTTGTGCATCCATGAGCCCTCAGCTCTTCCTGCTTCACAGCCAATAAAGGAACTCCTCATTGTCTTAAAGTGGAAGCTCCACAGTGATAAGTCCCACATGGTTGGATGTAGGCCCTCCAAAGCTTTCATTTAGTCTTCCAGAACCAGGAATGGCAACTCTGAACATACTTTATGGGATGTCCTTGGCTACAATGCAACATGTTGACTTCACCAGGAATTCTGTGTAGGCTTCAGCATAATTCTGAGTACTCATAATTCCCTGTCCTGAAACCTTAGATTTGTTTCAATATTTTGAAATAACTACATTTTAAAGAGAAGACATCCTTAAGTGGATATGACAGCAGGATAATTGATTTACACGCCTATTTCAATGAATGATCCTATTACCTTTTCTTAACAAAAATGTTCTTAAAAAAAATAAACAACTTTGTACCTGTTTAGGACAAAATAAAATATCTTGCTTCTAACAGGAAAAGAACATTAACTTGGAAGAAAATCCTGAGGGACCTACTTAACAAACTGCTTGGAGAACATGAGATATTTGGCCAGGCAAGGATTAATAATGCAGTCTCAATGTGACTCTAAAGCAAGGGCTTAATAAGGGCTCTTTTCAAAAGGAGTTTCACAATAACCAGCAAATGTAACATTCAAACATCCAAACAGCTCCAGAAGCTATGACCACACAAAGTTTTTGACCCATCAGATGCAGCTATAAAACAGACCCGGAATAGCAAGCTTGCCAACTTATACTATTTTTTGTAAGCAAACATCAAAAAATAATAATTCCCATATCTATAGAACTTTGAGTTTTACAAAATGTTTTCCTCACAAAAACCCCATGAGGCTTGTAAAATGATTCCCATTTTATGAATAAGGAAACTGAGGCTCAGAGAAAGGAACTGACTTGCCCATGATTACACACCTCATGCCAGCCCAGTATGACAAACCACCTATCAGCAAATAGTAACATGGAGAGGAGGGATTTTTCCTCCACCATGGGAGAGATTAGGTGAATCAAGTTCCATGAAATCCATTCTTTTACCCAGCTTCTTCTTACGTTCCATTCATTTCATCTTTGTAAGTTGTGAGTTCAGTATCCTTAAGGCAGAAGTAATGAGCCTAGTCCCTCAGGGAATTTACTGCCCAGATGTGGAAGCAAAGCAAACAACCTCGAAATAATTAATAGATAATAGATAATAGAAGACATTACAAAAATCAAGTGTTACATTATAGTATGAAGCAAAAATTTTGCTGGAGATGAAAGAAGTGAAGACATTGAGATCATAAGGGTTTGGCAAAGTCAAGGAAAGCTTCCAAGAGAAAGTAAGATTGAAATTGGGCTTTGAAAAATTGGTAGTTTTGAAAAGGTGTAGAAGAAGAGAGAAAATATTTCCAGATAAGGAGAACAATGTAATGGGAGACATAGAGACAAGAATGAAAAAACAACTAATAAAACATTTATTACTAGCTACTACATTTAAAGTACTTGTGACAGGCACTCTGTGCAAAGGCAAAGAAGTTTATGACACAGCTTTGTGATCTTAGATTGTCTATTTAGATTAGATATTTTAGGTTGGTCTATTCAGGGGGAGCAAGAAATGTGTCTGTATGTATTTATGTATATATTATCAATATGTGTATGTAAAATCTACAGAAAGAAAAGGGAGAGAGATGGAGATAGAGACAAACAGAGGCAGAGATAGAGAGACAAAGACAGAAATAGTGACAGAGAAAAACAGAGACAGTTAGGGAAGTTGCATGACATAATGAAAAAAGTTAAGAGACTTTAGAGTTAGGGGACTTAAGTGCCTTAGTTTCTTCAACTGCAAAATACCAATAATAATTTTTGTACAATGTCCCTTACACAGTTGTTTAAGATTAAATGACATACTTTATTATATATAAAGTTATTGGTTGTTGTCCTTCACTGTCGAAGAGGATCAAAATGACTCCGCTGTGTTAGAATCAAGTCACAGTTTGTCTAACTGTGGCTGATCAGACCAATATAAGCTTGGAATGCTCTGCTGCAGGTCAGGCACAAATAGCCCTTGTGAACACTTGGGGTGCAGTCTCTAAATTTGCACATCTTACATTTCTTTTGAGCTACTTCAATTCTGCTTTGTTCATAGAGCACAGCACCTTATCTAATGATGGCATGCCATGCTGGGTGGACCTGTGTCAATGTCTCCCATGTTATGCAATTAATTCCAAAGTTCTCAAAAGAGACCTTGAGAGTATTCTTGCATCACTTTTTCTGATCACCATGCAAGCATTTGCCCTATGTATGTTATCCACAAAATCGTTTTTTAGGCAAGCATATGTTTGGCATTAGAACATGGCTTGCCCATTGGAGTTGAACTCTCTGCAGTAGAGGATGAATGCTTGGCAGTTTAGTTTGAGAAAGGACTTCAGTGTCTGTTCTTTATCACTCAAGGTGATCTTCAGAATTTTCCTAAGACAATTCAAATGGAAGTGATTCAGTTTCCTGACATGACACTGGTATATTGTCCAGGTTTCAAAGGCATACAACAATGAAGTCAGCACAATGGCTCTGTAGGCCTTCAGGTTGGTAGTAAGTATAATGCCTTTTCTCTCCCACACTTTCCTTTAGAGCCTCGCAAACTGAACTAGCTCTGGCGATGACTGTATCAACCTCATTATCAATGTGCACATCCCAGGAAAGTGTATTGGCACAGTAAGTGAACTTAAACACAATATTCAAAACTTCCCCACTTCTAACCAATGGCTCCAGGTATGGATGGCATAGTCCTGGCTGACGAAGCACCTATACTTTCCTGGTGTTAATTGTCAGGCCAAAATAAGCACAAGCAGCAGAGAATCAATCCATACTTTGTTGCATCTCACCTTCAGAGGCTGCATTGAGTGAACAATCATCTGCAAACAAAAAATCATGCACCAACACTCCCTCCACTTTAGTCTTGGCTTGTAGTCTTTTCAAGTTGAAGAATTTACCATCAGTGAGTAGTTGACCTTGATGCTGTGTTCGTCCTCATTGAAGGTGTTTAAGACCATGGCTGAAAATATCACGGTAAAAAGCATGGGAATAAACACAGCCTTGTTTCACTCTACTGGTGACTGAGAAAGTGCAAAAACATTGTCCATTATCTAGAACCTAGGCAAGCATGTTATGAAATTGACATACAAAACTGACAAACTTCTCCAGGCAGCCAAATTTTGATATAATTTTTCATAAGCCTTCATGACTGACAGTATCAAAGGTCTTGGTCAGATCCATGAACATTGTGTATAGACCTCTGTTCTGCTCCTGGCATTTTTCCTGGAGTTGTTGGGCAGCAAACACCATATCGACCATTCCTCGGCCTTCTTTGAAGCCACACTGCCTTTCAAGTAGATGACCATTTTCCACATGAAAGATCAGCCTATTGAGGAGGACTCTGGCAAGAATCTTGCCAGCAATGCCTAAGAATAGACCTTGTAATTGTCCCCATGATAGTCCTTCACCTTTATAAAGACTGACAATGGAGGCATCCTAGAATTCCTGGGGGATAACCTCCTCTTGACATACAACCCAGAAAATTTCCATCAGCTCTTGCATGAGCAATGGACCCCTCACTTCGTAAATTTCATCTGAAATAGAATGAGCACCAGGTACTTTGCCATTCAATGGCATTCAAAACCTTTTCTTTGGTTGGAAATTTATTTAGAGAGGGATTGGCTTCAACCTGAGGTATATGGTCAATGGCTTTAGTGTTGATTGATGATAGCCTGTTAAGAACACTATGGAAGTGTTCAGCCTGTCTTTCCAGAATCATTTCCTTATCACTAATCAATGTGGTATGATCAACACTGAGTAGCTGAGATGCACCATATGTCTTTGGCCCATAAATAGCCTTCAGGGCATCATAAAAGCATTTTGGATTGTTACTATCAGCATAAAACTAAATTTCATCCAAGAATCCTGCCACGGTAATCAGGCCAGGGTTGGGTAAGCAGACAATTTGGGGGCACCTTTTCTAGTCCCTTCCTCACATCAGAAGTGAGCAGTGCAGTCCTTAAAAGGCTGCTCAGACACCCAGGGGACTGCCAAATCCCACTGTGGCTTCCAGTGAGAAAACAATCCTTTGGCCTGGGCTGTCTATGTGTATGATTGTGACTACAGCTCCCACTGTATCCACACCTGCTGCTTCATCACCTGGCTGTTGCCACAGGACTTTGAGATAGGTAAAGATGTAAAATGGTATGGGTGATGTCTTTTGTTCTGTGCATAAATCATATTAAAGTGAAGCAGAGTTAGAGGACAGGACTAGAGAAGTTCCAGCATGGCAGGAAGGCATCTGGAGCACCAGGCAGAAAGAGCTAAAATAAGAATGCCATTAAACAGAAGTTCAAAAGAAATAAAAATATATGACCAAGGAGATGTGGGGCAGGAGACTGTATCTTAAATCTATCTGTCAAGAACTGATCTAACCATTTTGGAGATCAATCTGGAATTATTCCCAAAGAGTTATTAACCTGTCTATACTCTTTGGCTCTGCAATAGCACTATTAAGTTTGTTTATAGGGTGATCAGGGAAAAAGGGCCTAAAGTATTTGCAGCAGCTCTTCATGATGGCAAAGAATTGGAAATTGAAAGGGTCCCCATCAATTGGAGAATGGCTAAACAAGTTGTGGCATACGATTGTGATGGAATACTACTGTGCTGTAAGAAACAATGAGGAAATTTATTTCAAAAACAACACGGAAAGACACATGAAATAATTAAGAGTGAAATAAGCAGAACCAAGAGAATGTTGTCTACAATATTATATTATGCAATCTTTAGCAACATTATTTGAAGAATAACTGTGAACAACTAAGTTACTCTGAGTATTATAAATATTCAAGTCAGCTACAAAGGACCTATGAAAGAACATGTCACCCACCTTCAGAGAAAGAACTGATAAATAGGAACATGTATAGAATGGTTTTGCATACATATGTGGGTTATATACCTATATCTATATCTATACTTACACATAGATGCATACACACACACATGTAAAAACGTGTGTGTGTGTGTGTGTGTGTGTGTGTGTGTGTGTGTGAAATGGTGTTCTTCTCTAGTGCAGGGTGGGGAACAAGACAGATAGTTCAGAACTTAAAGTAACAATAAATAAATTTTAAAACATCCCTGTACACTTATGTAATATTATATACATCTCCATAGAGGTACAGGACATATGCAAGTTGGTTTTAGAATCCTATACTAAACTGGAAATTCCATGAGGGAAATTAATATTATTCATCTAAATATTATTAATGTTAAGTCTGACCAAATGCTTTGTAGGCAGTTGATGTAATATATTTCTTGAGTTGTCTCGAATAAAGTTAATTTACAATCTTAAGTAAAATGTTTGACTCTGAATTATCAGAGAAAGGACAAAGGAAAGATCTAGATTAATTGTTGATAGTTCTCTAAAGACATTTGCCAAATGCTTCAGTCAAAAGGATCAACAAAATTCTCAGCATTAATTGGAAGGGTGGAAACAAAACCCACATTAACCTACCTTTGTTCAAAAGCTAGAGTGTTCATTCACACATAGAGGTAGAATGCCCTGTCTAAGTCTAGATCCCAAGAGAGATGTAACAAAGCTAGAAAAATTCCAAAGCAAGACAATAAAAGAGGAATAGGAAATAGAAGATCTTCCATACAAACATAGACTTTAAAAGTTGGCATCTTTCAGGCCCAGAACTCTTCCGCTATCTTCTAAGTACAACACACCATTTTCCTTGGTGCTTAAAAAGAAATATATGATAAATTGCAACATGAGAATTGGAGTACAATATCTATTAAGGGAGAGAAAATCACATCATGCCATTCATATCAATCACCCCTTTAGGTAAACAGAGCATTGGAGATAGAAGACCTAAGTTCAAATATTTGACATGTAACATATTTTCTTTCATCTTTAGGCAAGTTACTTCCACACTTTGAGCCTCAGTGTCTCTCAGGTATAAAATGAGGAGGTTGAGCTCTATAATTTCTTCAACTCTGAAGAACCTGTGAAATAGGGAGAAGATACTAGATATGCAAATTCACCATCACCTATTATAACTTTTACTTTACTGTTTTTCCCGGCCTTTTCCAAGGGAGAAGCCATGAAAGGCCTCAGTGGCACTGGTTCTAGTGTCAGTTGACTGACATCGTCAGAGCAGGATAATTTGCATCAGTACAGCTGCCCATTTGTGAAGGGCAAACAATAAGAAGTGGTGCATACAGAAAGAACACATTAAAAGAGCAATTAGCAGGCTACACATATGAAGTCAATGAGGGTCCGAGCCAGTAGGGGATATCTGGGAACCAGAAGAATTGATTGACAGTGCAGCAATGATGAGATGCAAGGGGCCAACAAAAAATAAATCTGAAAGTCGGTAAAATTGAACAGAATAGGTATCCATAACAGGTAAACCTTGAGCAAAGAGTACCTATAATTTATTCCAACTCAAATATTTATTAAGCACCAATTTTTATGAGATAAACTGGGGACAAAATGGTAAAGACAAAAAAGTCCTTACCTTCAAAGAGTTTACATTCCATTGGAGGGAAACCATGTACACAAATAAACAAAGAGGAGATAATTTGAGGTGGGAAAATGAGCAACTGGGGTGGTGAAGGGGATCAGAGATATCCCCACAGAAGAGAATACATGAAATTTAAGTCTTGAAGGAAAATAAGTATTCTGAGATATGATAAAAACAGAGTACACATTCCAGGCATAGGGAATGGCTTTGTCACGGATGGAAGAAAAAAAAATGTTAACAGAGTACATGAAGGGGAATGATAGAAGTAAATCTGGAACCAAATCTTAACTAAGCAAATTAAAGTAAGTTTCTCTCAAAGCTAGTTTCAGGTTTCTTACATGATAAGCAGCTTGCCATGCTTAAAATGGTGAACTTAAAGTCATTCTTTTAACCCCTGATGTAGGATGCAACTCCACTCTGACTTTTTTTTTTAGAAGAAGCTTCAGCTGTGGACAGCTCCCAACACTTCCGAGTGGCAATGGAATTTAATTTGTCAGGGTGTGTGTGCGTGTATGTGTGTGTGTGTGTGTGTGTGTGTGTGTGTGTGTGTGTGTGTGTAGGTACAGGGTGGGCAGAGGTATCTGATTTGAGATTTCATTTTCTCTTTTTTTGTTTTGCTTTGTTTTTAGAATTTACTTTCCTAAATTTTAACTCCAGGTATAGAAACCTAGCGTTCATGGGCCACTCAACATCATGAGATACCTGACCTTGAGACTTTCCTTTGATTTTCCCTCCACATTCACAAAAGAGAGGCACAGCCTTAGGCTTAGGCTATTCTAATGTTAATAGTAATAGCTAATAATAATAACTAATATAATAGTGCTTTAAGGTGTGTACATGTGTATAAAATCTCATATGATCTTCAAAACAACTCTGTAAAGTAGGTGAATTATAAAGCCAATTGCACAGAAGAGAAAACCAAGGGAGAGGGACACTAAATAACATGCTTGTGGTTACACAGCTAGTGAATGCCAGAGGTAGGATTTGAAGCCAGGTCTTCCCAGCTATAAATCCAGTGCTTTATTCAGTGTGTCACCTAGAAGTTCTACCTACGAAAATATTCTCAAACTTTTTTTTTACAATAGAGACCCTCCTCCTTTAAAAAACGATAGATGGACAGATAGATAGAGAGATAAATGATAGATAGATAGAGTTATATCAAAATATCTTCTTCTACCCACTGGG
The DNA here is from genome assembly GCF_003287225.1 of Phascolarctos cinereus. Taxonomy (NCBI): domain Eukaryota; kingdom Metazoa; phylum Chordata; class Mammalia; order Diprotodontia; family Phascolarctidae; genus Phascolarctos; species Phascolarctos cinereus. The sequence continues at coordinate 101,595,334 of NW_027555847.1, forward strand.
CTGGTACCACAACTTTTCTTGAACATTATTTACTTTTCAGTCTTTATCATGTCTTGAGGTGGGTGATAGCTTCTGACCTACTATGTAAAATATTATTTTCTTTTAATTATTCTAAAATTACTGAATTCAATAAAACATAAAACTTCTATATACATTGACATTTTTGATAAATATTAGAGAAACACAAATTAAACTGATAGGAATTGCTGAAACAAATGATTCATTATATTTAGATGGAAACTTTAAAAAAAATTGTCATTAAAGAAAACCTGTGTACCTTGCTGGTAATTAAGCAGTATCCTCTCATTGTGAAAAAGGAAATCAAAAATTATTGAAATAATTTAAGTCTCCAAAAATATTTTCCTCAAGAAACACCATAAACCAGATAGAAAACTAGTGAGACCAGCAATGTAGTAAATCCAAAACTTGTTTTGGTTTCCATAAAATAACAAAAGATCTAGACTAGGGATTCTTAATGGTTGGAACATATCATTTTTTGCTCTAAACTCACCACTCCCCCAAACCTCCCTATTTCTATTGAGGGTACCACCATCCATACAGTTATTTAGGTTCAGAACTTGATTTGTGACTCTCCAATCAGTTTCTAAGTTTCTTTTTCTTTTTTTACCTTTTTTTGGTGAAGCAATTGGAGTTAAGTGACTTGACCAGCGTCACACAGCTAATAAGTGTCAAGTGTCTGAGACTGGATTTGAACTCAGGTCCTCCTGACTCCAAGGCTGGAGGTCTATTCACTATACCACCTAGCTGCCTCAGGAACTTTGGTTGGGAAAAAAATACATCAATACCTTTCACTAACCTCGAATGGAAATTCATTGTTTTCTTCAATTACAAATGTGGGCTGCAGATTTTATTCTATGAAATAATCCATAGGCTTCACCAGAATGCCAAAATAGTCAGTGACCCAAGAAGAGGTAAAGGATTTCTAGACTAGGGAAGGGCCTCTAGCACATTGGATGAGAAGGATGATTCATGAGAGAACATGGATGAGAACGACACAAGCATTCAAGGCATCGGTAGGTTACTATCTACACCAACAGTGGACAAACCTGCAAATAATTATCCAAGTATCAAGGTGGCTTTGAACTAAGCCTATAATTTCACTGGTGTAGGGAATTCTGTGTGAGGAAACACCTATGAATACTTACAGTCTTAGAGAATTGCCAAGGATGCTGAGAGGATAAAGTGAACCAGTATGAGTCAGAGGAAGGACTTAAACCCAGATCTTCTTGACTCCACAGCTGGCTCTCTATCCACTACACCAGAGGCTTCAAACACAAAGTTAGTAGGCCTAATGCTGCCCACTAAGCTCCCAAGTGCAGCCCAAACCAGATTAAAATATAATTGGAAAATATTTAATAAAAGAGGTAAAATGGAAGAAAATATAGAAAATATTAATATGTGGTTTTCTAAACCAATAAGCAGCTATCAGGGATCCTTATATATAGTTTAGTGGCCTGTTTCTATTTGGATTTGACACCACTGCTTTACTCCAGTGGTTCTAAACATATTTTGTTCTGTGAATCCTTTTAAACAACACCAACAAAAATGTGTCGTGAACCCTCAGGGTTCACATAATAGCACATATGCTACTCATAATATTATGTAATTATTTACTGCTTAAGGTGCCATTGAACAATTTTTTTTAGTGCAAACCCTTTGTACCATAGTCCCACTAGATGGGAAGCCCTGTACTAGACTGAGCTGCCTCTCAAAGTATACATCATAGAAAGATTTTTTTTACTTGCTGGGTAACTAATTATATTTTTCCCCTATTGCCAGAGGGCAAAGATGCTTTTTACCTAAATTTCAATCTCCCTCAGTTCCCAGCATGAATGCTCTTACAAAGATGTTTGATTAATATTTTAAAATTGAATTAATGCTTTTCAACAGTTTCCAAATGGTCTCAATAAAGGTCTCTTCTTTTGAATTTCAGCACCACAGAAATAATTCTTTTATGCAAGAATTCCTTTGCTTTTCTGAACCCCAAACACTCTAAGTCAGAGGATTTAATTTGTTGGTACACTTGGATTACCTGGCCCTTTGTTTATATTGAAGTTTAACATGTGATACTGGGCCTTTTAGTTCCTCAGTATGTATATATATAGATATATAGATATCTATATAGATATCTATATAGATATAGATATAGATATAGATATAGATATAGATATAGATATAGATATAGATATAGATATAGATATAGATATAGATATAGATATAGATATAGATATAGATATAGATATAGATATAGATATAGATGATATAGATATAGATATAGATATAGATATAGATATAGATATAGATATAGATATAGATATAGATATAGATATAGATATAGATATAGATATAGATATAGATATAGATATAGATATAGATATCTGGTCCCCTAGTATGCTGGTTGAGGTGGAGGAAGTAAATAACAGAATTTCTCTTAAGCACAAAAGTCTCCCCATATTTCAACAACCACTGTTATCTCATAGAGCTTTAGGGTTAGAAGGCACCTTCATAATCTGTTTCTCACCTGTGTTTTTTTAAAAATCAATTTATTATTTATTTATTTTTAACATTCATTTTAAAAATTGAGTTCCTAATTTTCTCCCTCCTTTCTGTCCCTTCCCCACTTATAGAGAAGTAAAGCAATGTAACATCAATTTTACATGTGAAATCACACAAAACGTATTTCCAGATTAGACATGTTACAAAAAAGAAAAGCAAGAAAAATTTAAAAAGTGGAAAAATCATGCTTCAATCTTCACTTATACTCCATCAATCCTCTTTCTGGAGGTGAGAGTATTTTTCATCATGAGTTCTTTGGAAATGAGTTGGATCAGGGTAGCTAAGTCTTTCACAATTGATTATCATTATAATATTGCTGTTACCGTGTACAATGTTCTCCTGGTTCTGCTTGCTTTACTTTGCACCTATTCATATAAGTCATCCTGTTCATCATTTCTTATAGGGCAGTAATATTCCATCACAATCATATACCACAACTTGTTCAATCATTCCCTAACTGACAGGCATCCCATCAATTTCCAATTCTTTGTAAATCATAAAAAGTACATCATCTTTTCCACCACAAAAAGAGCTGCTATGAATATTTTTGTACATTCAAGTCCTTTTCCTTTTTGTTTTTTGTCTCTTCGGGATACACATCTAATAGTGGTATTACTGGGTCAAAGGGTAGGCACAATTTTATAGCCCTTTGGGCATAGTTCCAAATTGTTCTCCAGAATGTTTCAACCTATCTTTTGAAACTGATTATTCATTTTACACACACACACACACACACACACACACACACACACACACACATCATTTTAGCCAAACTTGCTTACTTGCTGTTCACAACATATGGCATCTCATCTCAGTCCCTGTGCCTTTACTCAGTCTATGCCTTAGCCCGGGAGTTCTCTCCCTTCTTACTTCCACCTCTTGGAATCTCTAGCTCTCTTCAAGGCTTAGCTCAACTGCCTCCTCCTACAAGATATCTTTACTTATCCATACCTCCAACCCCAATGAAATTATTAATGCTTTCCTTGGCAATATGCTCCAACCTACTGAAGAGGGCAAATTATTCAATTTGCTACAGATCAGGGCTTGATTTATTATTTTGTTGATTGTTTAGACTTCAGAAAGTGATGGAGAAAATACTAGTTGTGCAAATTAAACTTAAAAGTGTGTCATGCATTTTAGGAAGACCATTATTAAACATTTACCAGCACACCTTTTATTCCTCTTGCTTGTAGTCAAAATTATTTTGTATTCATGTACTTGCAGATGTATTGTTTTCCTCCAGTAGAATGAAAGTACCTCAGGGAAGAAGACTTTGGTTTTTGTCTTTGTAGCCTCAGGACCAAGTATAGTACTTGTCATATAATAGTAGGTGCATCATAAAAGCTCATCAAAATGAATCAATAATAGAGGTCACCTGGTCTAAATTCTTTCTCAGTGCAGGCGTTTGATTGGTGGTCATTAGTCCCTGTTTGCAACTTCTAGTAACTGGGCAGAAGGAATGATTCCATTTTGGAAGTGATGCCAAGTGAGTAAATGCTTTACCCCCCTCTTCCATTGCATGCTGACCCATGATTCCAGTTGTAACAATTAAAAAGGTTTGCAATGACAAGACTAATTCTTCCAATCAGCAATTGCACTGATTTTTTTTTTAAGGAGGGAATTGTTTAAAGAGATCTCATTTACCACACTTACTTGGCATTCTGTCCCTCCAAGGCTTTTATCTAAATCTTCAAAACAGCCTCTTGGAGGGATATTAAGGCTCCAGTTGGGCTTTTCTAGTATTAGAGAGAGAGTTATCTAGCTACAGTGAGGCTTCAAGATGCCTTGGCTTCCAAGGCAGGCAGTGATTGGCAGTGGAATTGCTGCCAAACCCTAAAACCAGACCAGGACTTGGACAATGTGAAAAATTTGCTTGGGTCAACTGTGCATATTGAGAATGAGAGAGAAAAAAAAGGAAATTTTATAAAAAGAAGTTCCTTACTCCTACACTAGAGGAGAAAGCTAAACAGAAAAGGAAGAACAACTTTACTGAATGAAGGGTTGTGTTTGGAGTTCGGGTTTATTTTAAAACAGGCCCTTGTCCTGCTTAAATTGGAGAGGCTGCATTCTGTGAAGCTGCATGCTAGAGGGCTTTGTTTTTGCTTCCTTCTTACATCTTGGGTCATATTTATATTCCCTTTAGAGGCTTGGGAGAGCAAAAAGTTCATGTAGTTCTAGAGGGAATTATAGTCTTGATTCAACCTGGGTTGGGGTGGGGGTTGTAGAGAGGAAAAATAGAGAAAGTAGCTATGGTACCATGCAGGTAGAGACACATCCTTGCTACATAATTCACCTTACTCTTTCTAGTAGCCATTCAGGTAGCAAGCTATCTACTATACTATTGACTATTACTACTTTCCCTAGCTCTCCTGGTTCTTCCTAAAACTATCATGGAGATTAGGTCAGGGAAGGAGGTTCCTCTTCACTCAACCACACAACTTTTCTCAGTTCCTTGAAGCACATTGCCCAATTTGTCATTCTCATTGTAGGAGAGACACTGGGAATGAAATGGATATTCTAGTTCCTTTTTACTTAGCTAATTCTCTCTCTACCCTATCCACCCTTTCTCCTAAAGTGATTGTCTCCTTCTTCTGGCCCTGCATTTTCAAGATGACTTTGTACAAAGCTATTCCCTTCATGGAGGGGAAGAAATAGGTCCTTTGCACCTTTTGTGAGAGACTAATGAGCCAATGAGAACACTTTTCTTTTCTTTTCTTTTCTTTTCTTTTCTTTTCTTTTCTTTTCTTTTCTTTTCTTTTCTTTTCTTTTCTTTTCTTTTCTTTTCTTTTTTTTTGATGAGGCAATCAGGGTTAAGTGACTTGCCTAGGGTCACACAGCTAGTAAATGTAAAGTGTCTGAGGTTGGATTTGAACTCAGGTCCTCCTGACTCCAAGGCCAGAGCTCTGAGAACACTTTTCAATGATGCAAGTCCATATTCCTTTCTAGGAGGAAAGATGATCTAGGTTCACTAACTGCTGCACCACCTCCCCTTCCACTGCACTCCTGACTTGTGGCTAGAATGATGGCAACTGGCTGCCAAACCATTCTAAGTTCCTTGAGATGATGGTGAGTGGGTGGAAGAAATGAACCAAATTGGCTCTTTAATTCACCTGGCTGGTCAGTTCTATGAAAATACTCTGTCTGATAGCTCCACAAAGATACAACCTCATTCTTCTGTCTTCTACTCTTTTTTTTCTGTTTTGTTTGGGTAACTCCCATCTCTGGGTAACAACCTATCTTATCTGAAGGATTAAGGCCTAAAATTTTTATTTTCAATGGAATAAATAACCCCTGAGTGGAATTCCAAAGATTTGATTTGGGTTCATTTCAAACACATGGCAAGTGATTTACACCTTGACTTTGAGTCCCGCTAACGTACATATACAGCTAGCTACAGAGTGCATTCCTCCTGTCTAAAATATAACCAACCGAAAATAACAGGCTTTGGATGTGTGGGTTGAAATCTACATATTTACTTGGGTATTTTCTCTGTTTGTTGTTACTAGCTCTAGACACATACACTCAGTATACTCAGCTTTGGGGTGAGGGGAGTATAGAGTTGCAGGGACTGAGCACTGTTAGGGCCAGACTATTAAGATAGGATGGTAGTGTAACAATATTACTCAGATACAGTCACTGCTGGCTGCATAGTCACTTTCTTTCATGAGATGTCAGGAACTAGCTTGTAAATAATTTCCCAAGTACTTTTGCCACTAAAAGTCCATTTAGCTCACAATATTTGCATTGTCCCCATCCATATAAATCAATACCCACAATGCCTTTCTGGTTATTCTAATTCTTTTTTCCCTTTTTGCCTTTTTGATGTGTTTTAGTTTTATATTGCAAATATTTACAGATCATTCTTGCTTCATGACAGGTCTCTTGTAACAAAGTTGAACTAATTTAAGTAGCTAATAATACAGGAAACTTGTCTGAAAGTACACACGCAATACTTTGTATCTGTGGCAACTCCAACTCTTTTTTTTTTAATTAACAGAAATCTATTTTCTCTCTTTCTCATCCACCCATCTCATTCTAATTCCTTTCAGTATTTCTGAGAGCCTTAATTTGGGAGAAGCCATCTGTTCACAAAATTTACTCAACCCACTCTCCTTTGTCACACAATGTACCTTGAAAAATTAACATGACTAGAATGAAAACAAACCAATGAACAAAAGAATAAAGAGAATGAGGGCACCATTATTGAAAGAAATATACACCTAGGAGCTGGGGAACCTGTGCTCAAGTCTTCATTGCATAATTGTAGTGTGCCTTTGTGGAAATCACTTCCCTTTTCAGGGCTTCATTTTCTATTTGTCAAATACAGGACACAGAAGAAATACCTGCCTAAGGTCCTGGGCAGTTCTAACATTCTCCAAATCAACATTTCCAATAAGCATTCCCAAAATTTATGTTTTCTAAGAAAAGAAAACTTAATCACCACAAGCCAGTCCTGTCTTCTTACCTTTCATTGGCTCTTCCAAATTGGCTTTGCTGAGATTTTCAAAGTTGGCAGCAAGATGGACAACCTTCCCATTTTTCCTTTTTAAGTTTTCCACATTACCAAAATTGGACAGTACAACATAATTCAATATTTTGGTGGATCCATGATTTCAACAATTTGTGTCCCTCCCTTTGAATGGCGTAGATTGTGGTCTTTCTCTTCTTCTATGATGTCTCAGCCTTCCCATAAATGCTCTAAAGAGCATACATACATACATACACACATATATATATATATATATATATATATATATATATATATATATATATATATATATATATAATGTTCTGGAGGTTTTCCTTTATGTAATAGCAGCTTAAAATTATGGATCTGAAGCTAGAAGAAATCTAAGAGATCATGGATTCCAGCCCTTTTCTATTACAGATGAAGAAACTGAAGCCCAAAGAGATTAATTGATAGGAACCAATGCACCATTAGGGTTGCACATCTCTTAATCTTTGTATTTCCTACTTAATCATCCTTTCTCTTCCAGTCAGATATTTCCTGTTTGATGTCCTCTATATCTTTAGTAAAAATCACAGATCATAGATTGAGAGTCAGAAGGTACTTTAAGGCCATTGAATCCAAACTCTTCATTTTTTCAGATAAAGAAAATGAAACCCAGAGGGTTTAGATGAGTTATCCAAAGTGATACAGCTAGGAAAGGTCAATGTACTACATGCTTTATCACAATGATTCTTTCTTCATCATTGGGAATATGCTAAAAAAATCTATGTATGCTCATCATTCATCTCTCCACTTCCTTTGCGTTGACCACAATTTTGATTCTTTGAAGATCACTGTGTTCAATGAATGACTCATAGGCATACAGCATGACCAGAAAAAATATTGATGTTAAAATAAATAGGGAGTTGTGTCAGGAAAGAGCTTGTGATCATTTAAAATGTTCCACACTTTCCCCTATGCAATCCAGCTTATTCTTCCTCTCCATTAATTTTGTCCCAAGCTTAATGTCTCATCTGTATTATCTGACCAACATATGGAAGGACTAACTCAATTTCCCCTCCGAATGAATATAAAACCTCTTCTATGGACAAGAGACATTCTCATATTTTATTTTCATCTTTAGTTTGTTAAGACAATATCATTCAATAGCATGTAAGTCTTGTAAGCAAGTTCTATAATATTCAAGGGCTTGATGAAATCACAATAACATTTGTAAAAGAGAGAGACTGGAAGATCTCATTATTCCTCCATAGACTGTGCTACCATTCCCCAGAAATCTCTTCATCCTGAAGCTTCCACAAATCCTGAAATTCACACACTGGAAGTACTCCCCTCCTTTGTAGCTTCTCCCTCTGATTGGAAGGCTCCTCCCAGAATCTCTATTCAAAGACAGTACCCAGGGGCAGTTAGGTGGCACAGCAGATGGAGCACCAGCCCTGTAGTCAGGAGGACCTGAGTTCAAATCCAGCCTCAGACACTTGACATTTACTAGCTCTGTGACCCCAAACAAGTCACTTAACTCCATTGCTAGCAATAAAAACAAACAAAAAAATGACAGTTCCCAGAACAGTCACTCTCATTCTTTTCTAGGCTGCACTGTGGATTATCTCTACTATGCTCCCACTCTGGGTACCTTTGTCTCTCCCTGTTATAGCTTTCTTTTATATGTTGTCTTTTCACATTAGACAATAAGCTCCTTGAGGGCAGGGATTGTCTTTCTTTCTACTTGTATTTGTATTCACTGCACTGAGCACAATGTCTGGCATGTAGTAAGCACTTAATAAATACTTGCTGAATGAATGATTGGCTGACATAGATAGGGAATTCCTCTTCTACTTCAATTTCATGCAAGGCACTCCCCATGATGGTTGCAAAGCATATATTTTCCCTGTTTTATACTTTGCTTAATAATGAAAATCAGGAGAGCATTGAACAATGTTATCTGTAACTGTGATGATAACTCACTCATGTAGGGATTCAATGTAAGCAAATTGCTTTAAACCTTTTCTTTTGCTCTTCATGACAATCCTGTGGAGGAAATGCTCCTTCCTTTTTACAGATGAACAAGCAGCCTCCAAGAAATTAATCACTTATTCAAGTCACATAGTTATTGTCATAAGTGATATTCAGACCAAAGTCTCCTTGATTCCAAGTCCAGCATTCTTTCTAATCTACGACTCTGCTAAGGAATCTTGTACGATTTTTATGCACATGGTGGAGGCACCTTGTTGGAGAAGTCTCCTTTAAGATATTTTTCCCCATTAAGATGAAATGCCTTTGAAAATAAAATCAACAAACATGTTAGAAATATATTCTCTATACCTTTCAATTGATTATATAATTAAAGAGGAGATTTTCTGTGGAATCATTCAAAAAACTCTGCCTGTTATTCTTATCCAGAATATATTCAATACATGCATAGAACTGTTCATAAAGAATTTATAAAGCTAAGGAGTCAAGCATATGGGTCAGTAGCTCCTATTGTCTTATTGGTCTCCATTTTTGATACTAATTCTGTCTGATGTTTTCCAGTCATTAAATATTTTTTTCTCTTTCAGATATGTTGAAAGACAATTCCTCAGTGATTTTTTTTAAATATAACTTCTAATACAGATTTCATCTGAAGGTACTTAGTTATATTCAGCTGTTCCTCTATCTTCTTCCACTTTTGTGTCATTTCTTTATGTTTTCATAACATAGATGGTATTTAATTCTTACAAGTTCACATTTGGTAGTTGTATGGTAATTGATTATGAAAATAAACTTATAACACTATTGAAAGATCTGTTCCATCTCTTGTTTATTTGTTATTTTCTTAGTTTTATTTTTGAATTATCTTGGAGTAATCCAACTTTGTTGGGTCTCAGATCAAGTGTATTTTCCCTTCCACAAATAATCACTCTTCTTTGAGGAAATTCTGCTCATAATCTTTCATCCTTCTCCTGGAAATTTTGTGTATATATATTTATATTCTAAAATATTGTTGCCCTGGGCTACTATATTACTCTTCTTTGGCAGAGGCCAAGTGTTTGCTGGTTAAGGCTGTTTCTGGGTTCTTTTGCCTTGTTTATTGTGGCAAATGTTTTACATAAGTTTAATTTTTATGAGAATAATGGTAACTCATGCTGTTGCTTTTCTCTCATTTCTCCATTCTTTGTCAATAGTTTATTTGAATAAGTCAGATTGGAGCTATTATGATTGCAATGGCTCTTCTTTTTTTATTTCTTCTAATTTGGAGTTGATTTTGACCTTTGCTCTAAATATCTGCTGGTCTGACTGCTCGTAGATGATTCAGAAATGGTTGCCACATTTCTAACCACTTCTTTTCTGTCTGTTAAGATATATCCAATTTTTAAAAGGAATTTTTGGTATTCTTATATACAGCATTTTCTGGCTCTTTTCTTAAACTAAACATTCATGATACATATATTTGAAAATTCTAATGAGTCCACAAGACTGATTTCTTTTGATTCTAAATCCTGAATCCTCTGCATTTTTTGTAATCCTCCCCTATGTCTGCTTTTGTAAACAAAAAAAAGTCCTTGTCAATGTATGTATTGACTTGTTTTAGAGGACCTTGTTAAGGTCTTCACAGAATTTCTCTACTTTATCTTCTATGGCAAGAGCTATGACATAAGCTTCAATTATCTTCAAGGAGGTATAACATGCTTAATCTTGATGTGAACACTTTAAATAGGGATGAGTCCAAGAACCTCTTGAAATGATGTTTCTTATTGCCTTTGTGCACAAAATGAAAATAACTATGTGAATTCCTTTGAAACATACTTCAATTTAGTTTAAACTTTCCTAAATTTTTTGGCTTAATTTGTTGTGAAAATGTCAATATTGATGTGGTTCAATTCACTTAGTAGTATGACTTCTCACTGATCATTGGTCCAAGATTTCATATTTAGGATAATGCAGATAAATTTATATTTCTAAATGCATGACTGTTAAAAGTTGAATGATTAGTAACATCTTCTGTCTTTTACTTATGCCACTCCATCATGACTGCCTAAATGGGAGGGTCACACGAGATTAAGTATCGTTTTCGGTCTTTCTTCTTCACCTCCTCCCCAAGCTACCCTAGTTAAATACTTCATCACCTAATGTCCTAATTAGTCAAACAGTAGACAGCCTATTACCAAAATCATATTCAACCTTTCCAGTATAATCTGATAGAACTTGTACATAGTTGGCATAGCCTTCAATATCAAGGATCACCTCCACACCAAAATGAGGCTTCAGATTTGACATTTTCTTCAAAGGACAATGGATATCATTCAACAAACTATTCATTTGTAGCAAAGTTCAACCTTCTTGTACACCTGGAGCCTTTGGTCAAACCATTGTCCATCTAGGATTAAATTGCCAACTATTCAAAGAACTGGTTTCATATATTGGGAAGAACACAGAACTCCGAGGCAATGGATCTGGGTTTGAGTACTAGAAGCATCACTTGTGAGAACTTGGGAAAATCACTTCACTTCTGAGTTTTCAGTTTCTCCATCAGTATAATGAGGATAATACTTGCACAATCTAACAGGCTTTTTGTAAAGATCAAATGACATAACAGTACGTAAAATGCTTTGTACCATAAAATGCTCCAGAAATATAAGCTGTTATTACTACAAGTAAGACATGATGCTTTCCAGATTCCCAAATCATTAACCTGCTAGGCCAAAGCATTTGATTTATAGTGCATGGATTTTGTCTGCTGAATTTTTTATGTCAGCATATAATATATTTACTCAACTTCCAATCTTTTGACAAGTTGATACTCTACCTATGTATTTGCATTAAGGGTGGAGAGCCAGGGGAATATATGTCTGTGAAGATTTCCAAGAATGACAGACTATTAGGGCTGAAAGGGAACTTAGTAATCATATGGCCTAATTAACTCCCTTCTTTTAAAAGACAAGGAAATCGAATCCCAGAAATGTATAAGACTTGCCCGAGAACAGACAACCATTAAATTCCAGAGCTGATCCTAGAACTTATGTCTTCTGCCTCTAAATTCAATATTCTTTTTTCTATAACATGTTTCTTCCTTTATTGGAAACTGGTCATTCTATAGACTACTTTCTCTATCTACTGGGGTAATTTTTATTCATCCATTTCCCCCCAAATCCAAGGTGGAGAAAGAACTAAAACACAGCTGTGAGTGGGGTATGAACTGAGAGGGAAAAAAAGGTATAAGTAGGGGACTTGGCAAGTAAAGAGACTCAAATTCCTTCAAAGAAAGCTATTGAATTCAAATATAATCGGAGAGGGATAAGGGTGGGCAATAGTTACCCCATTCCTCTGACAAAGAAGTAATAGACTTGAGTCAGAAGAACTCCCATTACATACCATCTAGCAAAGGAAAAATGTGTCTATTATAATTTTTTTTATTTTACAATGTGTGCATGATAAAGTCAATATTCCCTTGCTCTAAATCAGAGGTTCTTAGCCTGTGGTTCATAGAACTCCAAGTCCTGAGAGATGTGAAAGGATCCATGAACTTGAGTGAGAAAAAATACATGTTTTTTTCATTTATTTTTATTTTTTGTTTAATTTGTTATTTTCTTAACTTTTTTAAAATTATGAACTTAAAACAAAATTCTGCAGAAAGATCCATAGGCTTCCCTAGACTGCCAAAAAGGTCTATCACATATGCACACACACACACACACACACACACACACACACACACACACACACAAGTTAAGAACCATATAATATATGGAAGAAAAATTAAAGAGGGCAAAATTGGGGTTAATATATAGAAATTTATTTTACATGTCTCTATAAAAGGAAAGAACTTTCTAACAATACCACCCAAAAAATGAAATGTATGATCTCAAGAGGTATTAGTGAATTTTTCCATTGGTAGAGATATGCAAATAGATTACTTGATGGGGATATCATACTGGGGGGATTCATACATGGTTAAGAGATTAGACTAGATGACTTTTCATGTTCTTCCCAAATTATATTCCATTTCTAATTTTTGCCATAAAAACTAGCCTCCTCCCCCCTCCCAATTCCATCATTAACTTCAAAACGACAGTGCATTCAATCGCTAAAAATGAAAATTTTTCTTTTCAGATGTACCTCCCACCTGAAAATTTGACCAATCCTATCTATGGCTTTGGTAGTATATAGTTGAAGAAAGAATGGAAGGAAAGAAGGAAGCAAAGGAGGGATGAGAAAGAGAGGAAACTCATGGGAAATCTTTCAAGTACATGGGCACAAATGCTGTGGGGAAGTTCTTCTTTTCCGATATTGGTTGAAATGGACAGTGGTAGTGAGAAATGTAACTTTAGTTCTGCATTTCTCTCATTGTAAGACTAAGACTATATTAAGTGAGGTAGATCTGTGAGTGATCTATGGCAAAGGGCTGATAAAGTTAGGGTTTGTTTGTAAAAGCTTGGCCATAGAGATGATTCATCCATGGCAAAGAACGGCATTAAGTGAATGAATCACCCACCTTGCCTTATCAGTGAGCTTCCTTCCCTATTGCTACTCTGGAATTCTTTACCCCCAAAGACTGGGAGAGCAAAAAGACAGGCAAAAGAATGAAAAGCCTGTAGATCTGATATCTACTCTGCTTCTACCTATGCTACTTAGAATTCAGAGGTCTATTTGTTTAGCTTGTCATAAGCCAAGCCGTATACAGTATATAGTATTGCTTTCATTCATAAGGTAGAGGAGTGCCAGCCCTTTGCTCTTGAAATTAGCTGACTAGAGGGACATTCCAACCCTTGTAAGGCTTGAACTTTTCAGCTCCTAGGCATCCTAATTATAATTATTTTTAAACCTGTGTTAGTTTAATGTTTATAAAATTCAGGAGCAAATTATAGCAGCCAAAGATACAAGAGGCAGACAGAGAGGCAGGAAGCTGGATACAGAAGGCAGAAGATAGGAAATTAGGAGGCAAGCAATCAGCAGTCAGTGAAAAGCAAGAAGATGGAGGAGACAGGGGTGCATAGAGCATAGGCAGGAAAGAAAGCATTCCTGGGTTTCCCTCACCGAATTTGGATGTTACTCTTGCTTCTGACACTGGCATTTTCACATGCCTGTAGTCACCCCCTTATGGGCTAGGATCCCATGAGATTACACAAGCCAGACAAGGTCAGGTCTGGTGAATACATGAATGGGAAAGCACCAAATAACAATAAAGCTGATTGACATTTTTGGTTCATGGGAGGTGATTGCTCAGAAGGTTAGACAAGCCATGTGTCAGTGGACAGAAGTCAGCCAAACAGGCTGTCTCTTCTTAGAATGCTCCTTAGAATTCTTAGAATACAGATTGAGGAATCTTGTTCCTTTGGACAAATTTCGAGGTCAGGAGTTACAAGTTAGTGCAATGGCATAAATATAGACTCCTAGGCTACTTTGAAATAAATATGTTCTGTTTAATTATTTTCAGAGGCAGCACATTGTGGCTGAAAAAGCACCAGTCTGGGAATTAAGAGCCTGGAGTTTGGAGCTTGTTTACACTATTTCTTACCTATATTACCATAGTAGAGCTAAACAATCTTGGTTTTCTCATTTGTGAAATGAGCATAATGTTATATTCACTTCCAACTGTATGGAGTTGTTCTGCAGTACTATGTTGTGAAATAATTTCAAAACCTTAAAAAGTTAGAAAAATGTAAAAATGTGAATTATAATGAGTGTTTTCGAGCACATTACTTAAGGCCACTGAGTAGAGTGGATGGAGTGGTAGAATTGTAATCAGGAAATCCTGTTTGCATCTCACCTGTGACATGTACTTATGTGACATGGACAAGTCATGTAATCATTCTGTGCCTCAGTTTTCTCATCTGTGAAACACAAGTAATTATACCCCTAATAACCACTGTACGAGTTTATTGTGATGCTCTAATTAGATAGATCTTTAAAAACTTTTAAAATTCATGTAAGAATCGATTACTTCAAGCTCTAGAAGTCTATGAACCCACAATGATTCATGGATTAAAAATTAGGAGTAAGATCAGAAACATTCTTTTTCCAAACAAAGAAACAGGCCCGGAGAGGATGTATGAGTAGCCTAAGGAAGCAGAGAAGGGATCTGAATCTAGGTCCATTGATTCCAAATCCATCACTTTTTCCACTGTACCATGAAGCTTAAAATAAGCCAGCAAAGGTTTTCATGGTTAAGTTCTTAAGGAGAACAGTTTCTATGCTCTCTATTTAGTTTATCATATACATAGACATGTGTGTATGTCTGTATGTGTATGTGTGTATGTCTGTATGTGTGTATGTGTGTCTGTGTGTATGTTGATGCTGCCAAAGGGTTTGAAAGCTGTTTATTCTCCTTAAGGAAATGAAACCATTTCTTTTTCAGTCTTGTTTATTCTGTATTTTGACCAACAAAATTTTCTCTCTTTTTTGCATTTTCTCTCTTCTTTCTCTTCTTTCCTCCCTTTCTTTCTCCCTCTGTTTTTTCTTCCTTCCTTCTTTCCTCCCCTCCACCCCTCTCTCTCTTCCTTCCTTCTTTTTCCTTTCTTCTTTCCTTCCTTCCTTCCTTCCTTCCTTCCTTCCTTCCTTCCTTCCTTCCTTCCTTCCTTCCTTCCTTCTTTCCTTCCTTCCTTCCTTCCTTCTTTCCTTCCTTCCCCCTGTACAAATAATCAAAAATTCTGTCTTAATGAGGTTTTCCTAACTCCATGCCTGGTTGAACAGCTAAGATTACTGATCATAAAACCCAATGAAATGAGGCCTGGGTTCCACTGCTAGGCTCCCCACCTTTCCCCAAGCCTTATGCCTGCAATTCTGTGGGAAGGCCAATTCTCACCTCTCTCCCTAGCCGGCTGAGGGTGGAAAGGGTAAATGGCTGGCATAGGCTCCTAACGAAAGGCACTATGTTCAGTGCCAAGGCCTGCCTCCATTGAAGATCCCCGAGGAAGTTTTCAGGAGCAGGGGTGCCCTGGCAAGCATCCAGGCCTTGCTGAGTAAGGGCTGTAAATTTGATCTCCTAGAAACTCCCCCTGTGATTTGAGCTGGATCTGGGAGTCTGTCCTACTTCCGCTCCTCCCCAGCCCTGTGGGACTCTGGAGAACAGCTGTTGTGTTTTCCCTGGGTCCCTGTGGTGGGTGAAGTGATCCCCAGATAAACCGTTAATTAAGTTTGTAAAGCACTTGGGGATCCTTGGCGATGAAAGGCACTCTATAAATATGTTCTTAAATATGTTCTTGTTATTATAACATTCCTGAGGTTAGTAGTAGGTGGCAGTGGCAGCCACACCAAGCTCCTAGTGAGCCCAGCTTCCCGGAAGTAGTCGTGACTCACCTTCAGAAAAGAGGCAGAAAGGTTCCTATCCACACCAAGGCATCCCTTCCTTAGGCTTGGGTCCAGCTTCGGTCTACCAGAAAGGCAATTGCAGACTCTTGGGCCATAATGCCCTGCAGACCTCACCCAGGAATGACAGAACAGGAATTATTCACTCCCATCCATTAACAATTAATGAACACCCACAAGGAAATAGAATCTATCTGTGAGAACACACTAGTCCCATCATCAGAGGGCTATGTTTCATAAAGTTTGCATTCTACCCTAGCACCAGGCATGGGTCTAGGCACATAGCAAATACTTAATAAATGTGTGCTGAATAAATCTATTTAGAGTGAAGCATATCAATAGGTACTATCCATCAGCCATTGTCAAGGTTCTCTTCCTTTCCCACCCGGCTACATTTTTTCAAACAAACTGAGATCTGGGAAGACATTAGCTTGAAGAGGCCAAGGTGTCCCATTGCATCCAGGGCTATCACCAGTCATGTGGACCTATGGCTTTCCACCGGACTCCAATGACCCTGGAGAAGAGAGTGAGGCTGATGACTTTGCACAGCCCTGCCTTATTTAAATGCTATTCACTTGCAAATAAAGACCTCCCCCTCCTAATGTCATTGGTTGTCTTTGAGAATGAAGGATGAACAACAATAATAACAACACTTTTCCATCATGTCCCGAGAACCTCTTCATCTTGCAAAATCACATTAGCCATGGAACTCACATTTCATCAGTGCCCTCTTCCCTGGGGACTGTCCCCTGGAGGATACAGTGGAGAATACCTTCTAGAACCTCTTTAAGGAGGGCAAACAGGCTGGTCAACTTTTACTTTCCCACTGACAGCACTCCTTTGAAATCCTCTATCATGCCTCCAAGTGCCTTCCTTCCATTTCCCTACCCCGATTTCAGATTCCTTTTGTGTGCATCAGGTAAGGGAGCCTCCTTTGACCCTTACAGAAAGAAACATCATAGGATTTATAACTGGAAGGGAATTTATGGATCTCATTCAACCTCTTCATTTTGCAGGTGAAGAAAGAGAGGCCCAGAGAGCAGAAGGGACTGGCCTCAATCCACATAGTGATTAAGTAGGGTCATAGTCTAATGCTAAGAGGGACTTCAAAGACCTTTTGGTCCAACCCTCTCATATCGCAGATGACAAAGCTGAAACCCAGGGAAACAAATAACTTTCCCAGGATCCTATATAGTAACTAGTAAATATCAGAACCAAGATTCAAACCCATATCATCTGACTCCAAATTCAGTGTCCTTTCTTCTCCATCTTGAAGCCTTTCAATGAAGTTGTGGCTAATTACCTTCCATTAAATAATTCAATAAATATGTATTAAATGCTCAATTTCTGCAAGATGCTGAGTTAGGCTTTGAAAAAAAGAAAGACAAAAACAAAACAGTCCCTGGCTTTATGGAGCTTACATGCAAATACCAATTATTTACAAAGTAATTTCAAGACAGTGATAATACTAATAAGTGGAGGAGATCAGGAAAGGCCTCCTGTAGGAATTGGTAGCTAAGCTGTGCTTGGACTCTGAGGCTTCTACAAGGCAAAGATGTAGAAGGAAAGCATTCTAGGTATGGAGTCAAAAGTCCAAGTCAAAAGGTAGAATATTGTATATAAAGTGGCCAGCTAGAAATCAAGCCTGGTGAATAAGAATTGGAGAATACCTGAAGGGAAATCATATGAAATAGGAGTCAAATTTTGTAGAGATTTGGATGCAAGGCTAAAGATTTCGTATTTTATCACAGAGGCAAAAAGGAGCCAAAATGGGGTAGGAGAACATGATTGAAGAATACAAATTTGATAGTATTGTGAAGGATAGATTAGAAAGGGGAGAGATTAGAGGCAAAGCAAATTACAGTAATCCAGTCAAGGAGTCTGATAGCCTAAATTAGGGAAGAAACCTTGTGAGTGGAGAATATTTGAGAGAGGCTTGGAGGTAAGATTGAGAAGACTTAGCAACTGGATGTGGATATTAAAGGACAAGGAAGTCAAGGATTTTCTTAAGGTCTTGAGCCTAGGTGACTTAAGGATAATGGTGTCATCAACAGAAAAAGGGAAGTTAGGAAGAGCAATGAGTTTGGGGGAAATAAGTGCTGTATTTTGGCTATGTTGAGTTTAGGATGCCAAAGTTTAGAATGCAGCTAAGTGGTGGAGCAGATAAAGCTCTGGGCCTGGGGTCAAGAAGACCTGAGTTCAAATCTAGAGTCAGAAACTTACTTTGTGACCTTGGGCAAGTCATTTAACCTGTCCGACTCAGTTTCCTCAAATGGGAATAAAAATAGCCCCTACCTCCAAGATTTATTGTGAGGATCAAATAAGGTAATATTTGTAAAGCAATTAGCACAAAGCCTGGCACATTTGTTGTCATTGTTGTTCAGTCACGTCCGACTCTTTGTGACCCCACGTGGAATTTTCTTGGCAAAAATACTGGAGTAGTTTGCTATTTCCTTCTCCAGTGAATTAGGCAAATAGAGGTTGAGTGATTGGCCCAGGGTCATACTGCTAGTAAATGAGGCTGGATTTGAACTCAGATCTTCCTGACCGCAGGCCCAGTGCTCTCTTCACTCAGCCACCTGGTTACCCCTGTCTGGCACATAGTAGTTGCTCAGTAAAAATTTGTTCCCTTCTCATTCCCTAGACATTTAGGTGAAGATTTTCAATAGGTGGTTGATAATACAAGACTGGGGTCAGGAGAGATATTAGGGATGAGTATATGTCGATTTGGGAGCCTTCTTCATAATGATGCTAATTGAACCTATGCAGACTGATGGAAGCATTAAAGGAAAAGAATAGAGAGAGAATGGGCAGGTTAACCAGAATGTTCCAACAAAGCAGACTGAGTAGGAGTGAGCGAACTAGTAGGAAGGGAACCAAGACTGAGCAGTATCCCAGGCTCCAAGAGAAGAGACAGAGCGTTGAAGAGAAGAGTGTCTAAAACCAGTGTCTAAGTCTGCTGAGAGTTCAAGATCTTCTGGAGCCCGGGCTACTTCCTGAGAGACAGGCCCTGACTCAGTGTTGGAGGGCTTGGCACGGATAATGTAACAACCTCTTACGGGTCCTTTTAGGCCTGTACTTGGAGATGATGAAAGCAGTCCCTTCATTGGCCCCTTTGTTTTGATGATACATCAAAGAGCATTGGCTGCCGAGCCAGAAAGATTGGACCACTCAGTGAACTTTAAAAGGAGTAACTCCACCTTCTCCCTCTCTCTTTCTATCTGTAGAGCACATTGGGACTCTGAGCTTTCCTTCAGGATGTAGAGGACGGGGAAAGAGGATCTCACTCCACTCTCTATGCCCACCCCATGGCAGTGAGAACACATGTTAAGTGAGCCTGAGGTTGGAACTTAAGGCCTTGGAAATCTTTTCCTGAGCCCAGAGAAGGAATAAACTCTGATCCTTTGATAGGATGTTTATAGTCTTGGTAGAAGGCTCTTAAGTTCCAGAAGCCAGGGGTTCCTGAGTTCAAGTGCTGTTTGCCAAGCAGAAGGTCATACATCATAGATTTAGACCTGAAGATGTGTTTTAAAGCACTTCTTTTTGGGGCAGAATAGATAGCTGTCCTGTACTTAATCTATTATGTATATTTCATACCTTGCTAGAAGAAACCTTGTTAATCCCATTTGAGGAGACCCTAAACACAAGCCAAAACTAAGTTTAAGAGATTTGTCCCTCAAGATGGGGGCGGGGGCTGTGAAATGAAAAAGAAAGTGTAAGAAGAGGTTGACTCTGAATTTTTGGCATTTTAGTAGGAGAAGGGTATCATGATCCTTGGGTCATGGTCTTTTCCCTGAATATTTGAGCCACAGACATTATCTACTATTGATTTTGTTCCAATACCTTCTTATTACATTTGAAGTTTCCTCTACAACTCAGAGGTTTTTGGAACAGACTATGTATGAAGTAAGGTAGCTTCTCAAAGTCTTTTGTCTATGAACCATTTTTAACTGGATTAAGACCCCAATATTGGTCACAGAAGTTGGATTCAGGAGCATTTAACAAACTTTGATTAATGAGTGGAATTTTCACCCACAAGAGTCCCACCCCAGACTTTACAGCTGAACCACATTATTCTAGGACATACAGCTTTCTTAAACAGAATTGGAATAAGGCACTTAGGGCTGTAAAACAGTTTTGCTTTATACATATTGGTGGAGAATGACTCACCTTTCCCTGGAATGAATTATCAACATAGTAAGTCAAAGGGTATTCAAACCACAAGATCCATTTTAATAAGATCAATTATAAAAAAGATAGGAGAGGAGTGATAAAGCGACTCCAGTCTTTCCTGACTGAGGGGTGGGAGTGGGGAACAATGCTTCCAAATATAATTCAGTTTCTCTCCAGGAACATTCAATACTAATAAAGATTTTGGGTGAGTGAAACAAAGGATCTCATTGCTCCTCTTACCATATAATCCTCTCAATGTCACTGTACAGTATGGAAGGAGCCATTGTAAAGCCTCAAGTTCTTAGCTCGGTCCTCTCAAAGTCCTGTATTGAAGGTTGTTTTCAAGCCCTACAAAGTGATTATTTTCTCATGCTACTTACTCTGCTAATGAGCTAGCAACTCACCCTCACTGTTGAGTGGGGAGGAAGTGCAATGTCATCAGCCCCCAGATGAACACCCTCCACACTAGCCTTAAAGAAAACAGAAGCAGCCTAAGGTTTTGACTCATGTGTAGTATATCAAGGTGGTATGTGGAAAAATAATGCCCTATAAGCCAACCATGATTCATAATTTTATACTTTAATCTACTTAATATTTAAATACAGCCTTTTCTCATTAAGCAGTCTGTGTGCACGGGCTAAGAGTACAATGTCCTATCTTACTTGGGACTCCTTATGGTTCATATGTGTCTGACTCTTCTTGACCCCTTGGACCCTACTCTCCATGGAATTTTCTTGGCAAAGATACTGGATTAGGTTGCCATTTACTTCTCCAGTGGATTAAGGCAAGCAGAGATTAAGTGATTTGCTCAGGGTCACACAGCTAGTAAATGTCTGAGACCAGACTTGAACTCAGGTCTTCCTGACTGCAGATCCAGTACTCTATCCACTGAGCCATCTAGCTGCTTCTACCTGGGACTCCTACTTGTCATTAAGTTGCAGAAAGTTGTAATCAGCTAGATTGGGAAGGGAGTGAGGCTATATTGATCTAACTCAGAGATTCTTGTTGTTCAATCATATCCTACTTTTCATGACCCCATTTGGGGTTTTCTTGGCAGAGATACTGGAGAGGTTTGCCATTTCCTTCTCCAACTCATTTTACAGATGAGGAACTGAGGCAAACAGTGATAAGTGACTTGCCCAAGGTCACTCAGCTATTAAGTGTCTAAGGCTAGATTTGAACTCAGGAAGATGAGTCTTCTTGGCTTCAGGACCATCACTCTATCCACTGTGCCAGCTTAGAACATGGCTCTCCAAAGTGGAAATGGGGTGGGGGTGGTGCATGGTTAAATAGCAGTTGTTCTGAAAAAGATCTTGGAGTTTCAGTGATGCATGCATCAGCAGTGGGATGTGACAGCCAAAAAGCTAATATGATCTTGGGCTATATTGAGAGGCATAGTTTCTAAGAATAGGAAGGTGGTAGTCTCTCTGTATGTGCTGTGATCTCATCAGACCTCATCTAGAATATTGTATTCTGTTCTGGGCACCACAATTTAAGAAGAACATAGATAAACCTGAAAGTATCCAAAGAAAGACATCTGAGCTGGTCAAGGAACTTGAGTCCATGCCATGGAAGGATTGGTTTAAGGAACTGAATATTGTTAGCCTAGAGAACAGAAAACTCAGGAGTACCTGGTAGCTCTCTTCAGGTATTTGAAGGACTGTCATGTCAAAGAGGGCTTAGGCTTGTTCTGTCTGGCCCCAGAAGGTAAATCGAGGAACAGTTGTTTGAATTGCAAAACAGATAAATATAGGCTTGACATCAAGGGGAAGAAAGCATGTATTTCCTAACAATTTTAGCTATCGCACAGTGAAATAGACTATCTCTGGAGCTCAGGCATTCCCAGTCCTTGGAGATCTTCAAGTGGAAGTTGGATGACCACTGTTATAGTGGGGATTCCTTCTGGGAATGGGTTAGATTATAGTTGTTAAGTTCCCTTCCTATTCTCTGATTATTGAATTGAAGTTGAAAAATCAGTCAAAAGTCAATGGATAGGAAAATGTTGGATGTGAGTATGCTTCTACAGGTAGCTGTCTCTAACTCCTATTAATTCCAGTGTCTTCCCTCTGTTAATTATTTCCTATTTATCCTGTATCCTATTATAGCTTGTTTTGTATAGATTTGTTTGCATGTTATCTCCCTATTAGACTGTAAACTCCTTGAAGACAGAAAGTGTCTTTACTTCTTTGTATCCCCAGGGTTTAGCACAGTGCCTGGCATATAGTTGGCACTTAATAAATGTTTATTGATTGGTTAATTGTGCCACATTATTAGTTAGGAACTACAAGGTAAAAAAGGGGGAAAGGATTTCAAAGAAATGTGTGAAAAAAGAATGACAACTGGACAAACTGTGTACTCCATTGACTTCCTCTCATTCTTGAGAGAAAGGGGAGAAGGCCCCAGAAAACTGAGTGAACATGCTACTTCATGGTAAACTTATGGGAAGGCAGGGATGAATGTCACACAGGATGGGTAGGGATGCATGAGATCCATCTGCATTGTTGGAGGGAATGCCCACATCAATTAGATCACATATTAGAGTATTTAAATGAATTTATTTCCTTTTGAAAATGTTATGAGTGTCACAACAGAGCCCTTTTTTTTTGCTATGGTTCGGCTGTGCATTTTTTGTTAATAGCGTGTTACATTTTTTGCATTTGTAATCTTAGTTCTTTGAATAGTGTCTGGTAGATGGGGGATAGGAATAGGGACTGGAACTGTCATTACACTGGTCTAGGGACAACTTTTCAACCATTATCTACAATTTCTAGTGTTCCAGAATAGCCTGGAGCACTGAGAGGTTAAAGGATTTGCCAAGGGTCATGTAGCCAATATATGGCACAGGCAGGACTTGACCCTATACTGCCCTTGTTCTACCATGCTGGTCTGGCACATAGCAGGTACTTAATAAATGCATGCCAATTGATTGACCTCAGGGTTCTGCCCTGTGACCTACTCAAGAGGCCTAAATCAATGTGCTTCCCATGGTGACATACTTCCTCGAAAGGAGGTCACATACCTATTCAATTGGTCATTCAACAACTTGTCTGAATTGTGGTTTGGCTTCCCAATTTCCTTCCTAGTTTTTCCATGATTCTCACCCAAACATCTTCATTCTGGTTTAGCCTTTGCTCTGTGTTATGTTGATTGCTACTTTCTTCTCAGATTATACTTCAGTTGACTTAGTTAATACTCAGTTTCCACTTGCACCTGTTCTCTCAATTCTGCTACTTTCCCAAGTGCCCCATTTACTTAGCCTGACCTAGCATCCATGATTACAATTCCCATTAGCAGCTTATACTGACTTTTGGACATCCAGAGACTGGCCTCAATCACTAGTCATTCAACCCCATGCCTTTATCTCTGGGCTTTGATAATGTTCTAGCAAAGATACCTGGCATCATATTTGGGGGACAGGAGAGGAGCCAGCATTGGGATTGCTGTACTTTGTCATTATCCAAATAATATTAACTAACAAAAACCTCACATTTCTATAGTATTCTATAAGATTGCGTTTCACAAAATACTTTCCTTTATACAATCCTATGAAAGAGGTAGTACAACTATCATCCTAATTTTACAGATAAGCACTCAGATCAGTGAAGTAACTTATAGGATAAATAACTTCCCAACATCTGAAGATTAGTACATAACAAAGCCAGAATTTGAACTCAGGACTTTCTGATACCAAATCATATAATAGCCTAAAATACATAGCTTATAATAATAGCTAGCATTTATATGGTATTTTAAGATTTTCAAAGAACTTTACAAATATTTTATCCTCATAACCACCCTGTGAGGTAGGTTCTATTATTATCTGAATTTTACACATGTGGAAACTGAAGAAGAGAAGGGTTAAGTGACTTGCCCAGGGTCATACAGCTAGTATCTGAGGCAAGATTTGAACTCAAGTTTTCCTGACTCCAGGTTAGCACTATACTATGTTATGCTGCTTTAGTCATAGGGTAGAGTGACACAGCTAGGATTGGAATTCATAACTTCTGACATCAAGTCCAATAGTTCTCCAACTAGAACTCCAGTTCACTTTCTACTACTATACTGACTCTATACAACCCACCCTTCTGGGTGTTCTCACAGCCTTTTGAGATTGTGGTTGCATAGTTTCTCTCTGCTGTTCTCCCCTACTGAATGCCAATAGACCCCAACAGCCAAAGTGAGGGTGGAATGAGAAGCTGAACCAGTTTCTTAGAGCAGGGGAGGAGAGAATGACGCTTGATTTATTTTTCCAGAGATTGCTGTCATCTCCCCCAGTAGGCAGGGTGTGTTCACAGCCAAACGACAGCATCAGAAGGGGCTTCCAAGGGATGGTAGCCCTGGGACAACTCTCCTCCTTTTGACCATCAGGCTTTTTCACGGCCATCTTTAATGTCTTCATTTGCCTGGTATGCAGTTATGTTTTTAACTATTCAGACTGGCAGCTGGCCTGATAGCATATTTGAAATCCAATTGAAAGACAAATGGGAACATTATGTAACTAAATGTTCAGTGAACACTGATCTCCAAAAGTAAAATATCTTTTATTTTTCCCCTTGATAAAAGCAAATATTTCATTTTAAGGGAAAAGATTGGAAAACTAAGTCCAGTGAAAAACTGAATATTAGAAGTTCTCAACTTGGGAGGAGATATAAGGTGAGAGAACGAGAATAATAATTCATATTTACTTACAGCACTAAGGTTTAGGAAATAACTATTTTCACTAAAAACCGAAGAGCTGGTAGCATAAGGTCATACCCTATTTTACAGAATCTGAGAGAAGTACACACAAGTCACACAAGTAATGACAGAGGTAATATGTGGACCCAAGGCCTCTGACTCCAAATTACTCTTTCCAATCTAACACACTATGTCCCATTCTTATCCATTTGTTAAGGCTGGTCCAAGAAGGCCTCCACTTGAAAATGTTCATCTCTAAGCCTGGAGGTTGTTTTGATGGCTAGGCACGAGAAAAGAACCAAAGAGGATGGGTCACTTATGAAAGAGAAAGGGAAAGAGACCAGAAGATAAGAATAAGTGTGAATAAGTAGGTACCCAGTAGACAGAGCTGTTGATTGTACAAATAATTTAAGGAGCATTTGGGAAGACAGAGACAAGAGCAGCCTGTTCGTTGAACAAACAGACTTGAATGGGGATAAACATGGGAAAGGTCAACAATGGGAATTCCAAAGCTTACAGGGAGAGGGACAAGAATAGGTATAAGTTTTCTCAGAAGTCAAATGAGGCAGAACCAAAACAATTGCATTGGTTGGGATGTCCATATGTTATCCTTCATTTTCACTGCATGACCATATTTTGTATATATGTATGTATGTGTGTCACACATGTAGATAGAACCCACTCATTTTACAATGAAAATTCTGACAGGCAAGTTATTTAGATAACTTTCCCAAGGCCTATCATCAGAACTGTACATAGATGAATATAGATACAGAGAATGTATGTATTTACACACATGTATATATTCATGTGTATATGCATGTATACATAAACACAATACACAAAGATACATAGATGTAGAAATATGTATGTGAATGCATATACATACACACATATACACATACAAATATATGTGTGTATGTATGTGTGTGTGTATTGTCCAGAGTATGGTATGCAAAATTTCATATCTCATTCATTGGTGAAGGGTTAGAGTTAGAAATTAGGATTATGGGTAGGGTCACCTAATCCACCACCTCTATTTCTACTTCTTTTTCTCCTAATCTGAATGTTCTGCTTCATACTTCTCCCTTCAGATTCATGAATTTCCTGTTTTAATTTTTTTAGTGTACAGTGGTATCCCACCTCCACCATAATCTTCATGAGTCATATTACAAAATACCAAGTCTCAGTGATACCTACATAGCTATATTCATCATCTTGAGTTAAGATCTCTAGCTCCTTTTGTTTATCATCTATAATCCATGTGATAGAGGACAGAAGTTAAGACTTTGAATTATCTGCTCATGAATGAACATGATATTTGGCTTGGGAAACTGAAGAATTTTGCCTGGTTCTATCATTGAGTAGATGTTGGGGAGAAGTTATAACTAAGATTGGATAGGTAAAAGGTTCTCTAAAACCAGGGATTTGGATTTCATAATCGGGAAGCTTTGCTCATTTTTTTTAAACTAGGGGAGCTTCTCTGCCTTGCAGAAGAAAAATACTGTTATATATTCAAGAAAATATACCTAGATCTGAGGTATTTCAAATCCCCATTTTCTTTGGCTGGTAGAAATCTTATCAATGTGCAATCACAGGTTAATAATAATCCAAGAAGAACATGTCCAAGGTCTTTTGGAAAACAGTCTTGTGACCTTGGAGTTCCTTATATGCTGATTAGTCTATCCTTGGAGCAGCCTACAAGATCAGACAAATGACTAGAGTAAATGAAAAGTAGCCAAATTTTGACAAATATCACATGGGTTCCTTGCAGCAGTCTCCTGTGTATGTATGTCCAAGAGCCTGCAAAGGATAATGGGAAGTATGGTTTTGAAGAAGAGTAATTAACAATCACCAAATCCTGTACTTGAAAGGGACCTTAGAGGTCAGCTCCTTCCCAAAGCATGAATCCTCTCTACAATACCTCCATTAAATGGTTTGAGGATGTGTCATATTGAAGACCACTTTCCTGGTGAAGCTTCCCATTCCATCTTGTTAATCTTTCCAATTGTTAGGAAGTTGTTTCTTTTCCTTTACATTGAGCTTAAATCTGATTCTACTACTCCCACTCACTGTTCTGCTCTTTGAGGTCAGATAAAATGAGTCTAAATTCTCCTCCAAATGACAACCTTTCAAATACTTAGATAGGATGTAGAAAGATCAGCAGTGACTTTGCAATCAGAGGACCTGGGATCAAATCCTACTTCTGATCCTTATGAACTGTGTATGACTTTGGACAAGTCACTTAACTTGCCTGGTATTTGTTTTCCTCCACTATAAAATTAGGCAGTTGGAACAGCTGGCCTCTGAGGTCCCTCCTAACTCCCTAATTATGAATGTATACTTCTATGTCCCACTTAAGCCCTATTTTCTCTAACTAAATATGCTAATTTCTTTCAATCAATCATCATATGGCATGAATCCCAATCCCCCACATTATCCTGTTGTCCTCCTCATAGACCTGCTGCAGCATGAAGCAGCTAGGTGGCACAGTAAAACCAGGAAGACCTGAGTTCCAATTTGGACTCAGACCCTTACTAGCTGTGTGACCTTGGACAAGTCATTTAACTCCTGTCTGCCTTAGTTTCTTCAGCTATAAAATGGGGATTATAATAGCACCTACCTCCTGGGTTGCTGTGAGGATCAATTAAGATATTTAGAAAGTGCTTATCATGATACCTGGCACAAAGTATGTGCTACAAAAAATATTTATTAAGTGCCTGCTATGTAGTAGTAAATGCTTAATAAATACACGTTTCCTTCCTTTCTTCCTTATCAATCTCCTTTCTAAAATATGTCCAAAATTAAATATATTATTATCTTATCAGAGAAGAGTACAATGGAATTAGTACTTCTATCACTTTCCTCTTTCTGAACTTACACTCCTCAATACATGCTAAGATAGCATTAACTTGTTTTTGTTTTTGTTTTTTGAATGCCACTATTGACTTACATTTAACTTGTAGCTTAAAAAAAAGAACTTTATACCTTAAATTTTTCTGTGAGAGGATGAGAGATTTTATTAATTGGAAAGAGATGAGGCAGCTGCCTAGCCAAGGAGAATTCAGGCCACAATCTGAAAGTGGAGGATCTTGACTAGGAAAGTACACTTGGATCTCAAAGATTGGGGTATCCCATCCCCACTCAAATTATCAAACATTGTAGGGTCCATCTTCTCTGCTCCTGTTCCTGCAAACTAGCCACCAAACCAATGAGAACCTTCAGTATCTACTCATGTCATGTATTATTTAGTCAGATTTTGGAATGCCCACCACTGTTCAGTCCAACTTCAGCGAGATCCTGGATCTCAGACTTTAGGAAGCTATCTTTGGTAAGGCCTGCTTTTCTGAATCTTGAAACTTTATCCCATTCTCTTTCTCTTTCTCCTTGAAACCTATCATACTTTGCAAGCCTTATCTCTTCCCTGAGCTTATTTTTAGAATTCATATTTGGAAAATAAATATGGCAGATAAGAAAAAAAACCAGTAACAGGTAAAAGGCACATGACAGAACTCAGCAGGATCCTGCTCTTTCCATGAATTCCGTACTTGGGCAGGGCTTTTCCTTAAGATTTCTGGAAGGTAACCAAGAAGAAAAGAGATGAAGATGTTCTTCTCAATGAATCCACATTACAACTTATGTAACATGTAAATGTTTCATTTCAAGTTGTGTTTTCACCCTTGAGTGGTCACATTATTTGCTTTATACATTTGTGTTGGAAGGCAGTGCTGTGCTGCTATTCACTCTGGAGCCCAGAAACTCCCCACCCCAATTTCGCAACTTTTGGCATATTGCCAGGTGTCTTAAGGAATTCAGAAAAAATTCAAATTTTCAAAGCAAAATTGGTTTGTAATTCTGTTAAAGAGGCAGCACGGCATAGTAAAAAGTGGGTCTTACTTGGAGTTAGAAGAGATTTGAGTTGAGATTCTACATCTCATTCTTAATACTTGCATGAATCTGGTCAAGTCACTTAATGTCTCTGATCCTCAGTTTTCTTACCCGTACAATAAGATCAACGCCCAGAGCACTTAACCTCACAGGCTTGCTGAGAAGCTTAAACAAGGCAATATTGTAAAGTGCTTTGTAAACCTTTGTAAACCTTTGTAAACTTTCATTAATATAAATATGTCAGATATCATTTTCAGAATACAGGGTATGGGAGATTGTGAAATTCAACAATAGCATAGCCCTGTCTTTTCCTTCATTTCTACCTGTTGAAATCCTACTCCTCCTCACGAATTCTGCTGCCTCCCCTCCATCAATTCTCAGTTAGTAGAAATCTCTTCTTACACTAAACTCTCATCATATTCATATTTATTTCATGTGCTTGCCACATGCAATATGATGTATTTATATGATGTATTATGGTTATTTTTGTATGTGTCTCATTGCTTCTACTTGGGCTAAAAGTGCCAACAGGGCAGGAATGGTATTTTAAACATCTTTATATCTCTAGTGATTTACAAATAGTAGTTATTTAGTAAACCTTTGCTAAAAGGAATTAGACAGGTATCAAACCTTCAGATAGAGGGACAGTAAGAATATTTACTACAAGGATGCATGGCAGTATTTTGAACTCTATCGGTTGCAGAATTGTTAATTTATCCTTTTATATCCACATCGATATCAGAAGTCTCTGCTGCTATAAGCACATGAAAGTCAGAGAACAGATCTATCTTGATTTGCATACCCTGAAGCCCAGGGGAATTCATTCACTTAAGGAATCTTTGTTGAGTAAATATTAAAATAACAACAGATGTCAGAGGTATTTAGTGCTTTAAATACAGGTGTATTTAGTATTCTCACAGCAATCCTGTGAGGCATTATGGGCAAGGAATTATGGAAGTGTGATGGTAGAGGCTAAGGTATCCTGCCCTCAGGGAGCTAACAGGCAACATAAGATATGTAGGAAACACACATCCCTGAGATCTCCCCTGAAGTCCAGTGCTATATCTCTAGAATGCTCTCTCTTCTCATTTCCACCCATCAAGCCTCTTTTCAAGTCTCCTACATGAGACCTGTGCTAATCATCTATTGTTGCTAGTTCCTCATAGCTCTTATTTATTGTCTTATACACATACGTATTGTAAATATGCATACACACACAGACATGTGTGTTTACATATATGTGCCTATACAGACACACAAGCATATGTGTTGTTTATCCCCAATGTAATATAAGCTCCTTGAGCCAGGGACTGTTCCGTGGTTGTTTTTGCAACCCTAGCACCTAGCACAAAGCCAGATATATAGTGGGTGCTAAATAAATGCTTGAATAGAATCTGCAGCATTTCCTCTCTGAATTCAACATGGTGTTTGGTTAATAAGTGGTTGTTGAATGCTTCATTCAACATTTATTAGACATTCTATGTCATTAGACTAAATAGAATGTGATACTAGGTTAGAATGTGGTCTACCCAAATCAATGTCCTGAAGTGAAGTAGAAATATGCATTTGAATAAAAACTCGGAGTCTCAGACATCTATACTAGAAGCCAATGATTCTGACCTAAATGGTTCTGAAAAACAAAACTAGGCCATCCCCAGAGAATGCTGAGTCCTAAAACAGAAGACCTAATCACTTAGCGTCTCGATACTGAAATCCTATTCTAATTGAAGAATGTTGCTTTCTTATACCTTGGTTTCTCTTTGACATGCTCCTTTCTGGGTGAGGTTCCTCAAGGGGATTAGAACTAATGCTCATCTTTCAAGATTAGAGGCCCTACCTAGGAGACAGAGGTAATGGAGTAAGCACAAGCTTACAATCAATAAATACCTGAATTAATCTGCAGAATTTCCTACTATGGACAGAGCATCCTGCTAGGTGCTAGGGACAGAAACAATCCCTACCCTAAATAACAAAAGCAAACATTTCCCTGGTATTTAGGTTTGCCAGGTGATATTCTCACAACAACCCTACAAGATAAGAACTCGTGTGATTATTATCTCCTCATTTTACTAAACTATGAGAATCTTGAGATTCTCAGAGAGGTGGAATAAATTATCTAAAGTCACACAGCTAGTAATTGCCAGTACCAGAACTTAAACTGAAGTCCTCAGATTTTATATTCAATCCTCCACTGAATTATATTATCATTTTTTAAGTGCTTATAGCTCAGTAGGATGACAAGACCTGAATGTGAATAGCTCTAATACAAGTTAGAATGTGATAAGTATATAGGAGAGGTCACATTGAATGGAAAATCAGACTGGAGGGAGAGGGATCATGCCTACCCGGAGAATCAGGGAAGGTTTTGTGGAGATGTAGGATAGCATATCTGTCTTATAGGGAGAAAAGACTTTCAATAGGCAGAGATGTGGAGTTAATACATCTCAGGCATGGGGGTCCTGTGAATACATGGATGTAGGTGAGGACAGGGTGAGACTGAGAAGCAAGGATGTTAAGATGGTTGAGGGGTTTGACAGATGAGGTATGGCTGGGCAAGAACCAGGTCAAGTTCAAGAACACAAAATCTGCGAACATATCTAGCAGCTTGTGGAAAGGTGTTCTCCAAACTCTACCTAGGAGATGCTACTACTACATTCTAAGGACTGATAATTGATTAGCTAGGAGAGAAGAGAGATTGTGAAAAGGAGGAGGAAGGAAACTACAATGAGGAAGAATTATAGTTATTAGGACTATGGGTTCTATATGTGAACCTAAGTATGGATAGTGCCTACATGACTTTGGCCCAG
Source organism: Phascolarctos cinereus (assembly GCF_003287225.1). Classification (NCBI taxonomy): domain Eukaryota; kingdom Metazoa; phylum Chordata; class Mammalia; order Diprotodontia; family Phascolarctidae; genus Phascolarctos; species Phascolarctos cinereus. Next base: position 101,627,212 of record NW_027555847.1, read on the forward strand.
AAAGAGGGAAAGGGGCTATGCTGACATATGTTAGTAATGGAAAATAACTATGAAGGTAGGACATCTAAGACTGATGCTTGAATGACACTTGGGGAAGAACAGAGAAGAAGCAACAACTACAGGATCATTAACAAACATAATATCCTGTGTTCAAATGCTAAGGGTAAATCAAATACTGCATTCAGCACATGCCCATTCCCCATAGCTTTTGGACAGAAAATTATGTAGGCTCAATAAAATACTCACCAAGATCTAGATTTCCCATAAGCGACCTTGAAAGGTCACAGTGGAAGGAGAAGCCTGGGTAACAGTAAGTAATATAATTTAATTGGAACAAAGGAGAGTAGCACTAAAGAAGACTAGACTTAGAGGTACGATGGGGCAGTCACATTGTGGCTGTCTTTGAAAGCCAAGTGAAGAAGTCTGAATTTTATCATGACCCTGTGACCTCAGACAAGACCCTTTTCTCATCTCTCAAATGAAGCAGTTGGACTAGATAACCTTTGAGGTCCCTTTCAGCTCTAGACCTAGGAGATCCAGCAGCCTTTCCTCTCTTCCTCCAGCTTAGTTAATTCAATCAAGACCCTGAGTAATAAATGGGGAGCTACACGTGGTAGGCATTTAATAAATGTTTCATGACTAGAAAATAAAAGGAGTTCTTTGCCTTTTTGTGTTACAGGCCCCTTTGGCAGTCTGGTGAAAACTATGGATCCCTTCTCAGAATAATATTTCTTAAAGTATAAAATAAGATTAACGACATGCTAAATTTCAGTTAGAGGTTAGTGGAAATAAAGGTGTAGTACCCTGCTGATCCAAGTCCATGGAGCCCTTGAAATCTATTCATGGATCCTTTAGGGATTATGGATGCCAAGTTAAGAATCCCTACTTTAGGCAGTGTAGAGCCATTGAAGATGTTTGAGCAAGGAAGTGCCACGTTCAAACTTAAGCATCTAATCACCCGAGCAATTTTGGCAATTGTGAGAAGGATGAAATGGAGAAGGGAAAGGCTAGAGGCATTGGAAGTAGTCAAGTAGTTACCTTGATACTACAGGTGAGAGGTGATAAGGATAAGTGCTTAGAAAGGCAATGAGAGTGGAGAAGGATGGGAGGCAAGAAAAACTGTGGAAGTAAGACTGAAGGAGAAGTAGCCACCACCCCTGAACTTTCCTTGTCTATTGATTATCCTTGTTTAAAGTCGCCTTTTCAGACCCAGGTATATCTCAGGAGTTTGTCCCTGGTATATAATGGAAAAGGATGAATGGCTTCCATGATGTTTGACTTAAAACATTTGGAGTATATCCCATATCTAATTATTATCTTTTAGATGTCTGTTGTGAGTGGCTTATCCTATATTTTTTAGAAAAATTACTTAAATCTATATTCAATTCACACACATTTATTGAGTTTCTTCTATATGTGTTAATTTGTGGTAAGTGATGAGGATACAGACAAAATGAAAAACAATTCCTGAGGAGTTTGCATTCTACTTAGGATTATACAACAGTCACACAGATAAGTAAACACAAAATAATTCTGAGAGGGAGAAATTATTAACAACTAGAAGAATCAGGAAAGCCCTCCTATATTTGCAATCTTCATCAACTCAAGTAGATAATTTGCTCCCTGCAGAGTAAAATAGCCTTCCAATTGAATTCATAGTAATTCATTAAGAATTTATTAAAGACTTGATAATGTACATGATCCTGGAGGAGGGAACAATGAAAAGGAATGTAAAACATAAAAGGGGAAGAGAACAGGTACAACTGAAAGAATTTTAAAAAGAAAAACCAGGAACCCTGGGGTTAAGTGCCAACAGTAATAGCAGAGACAGGAAGTGAAGCTGTCCCTAAAACAAATCCTTTTAAAGTCTGAGTCATCCACCCTGATGTTTGTTTTTTTCCTTCAAGCCAAGACTCCACCTAGATGGAGGGCAGAATATCTGGGCAGCCAGGAGACTGGGGCTGCCCTTCCAACTAGGCCATAGCTTCCCCTCTCCCTCCTCCCTTTCCCAATAGCCAAGGGAATGGCTTAGCTGGAGAATTCTCTCCTTTTGATTTCCTCCAGCAGCTTTGCCCTCACCTGCCCCCATTTGAGGTTGCAAGATGCTGGCACACAAGGAGTAGTGTGTGGTCGCGTGCCCCTTTCATGTTGGCGAACAGCCTTCCCCTCAAGTGCCCTTAGAAATTCCTGTTGTCTAGCAGTGTGGTATAATGGGAACACACTTGTCTGAGTCTGGGTCTAGTCCTGACTGGCACTAATTCACTGCGCAAGCTTTGGAAAGCTATTCTCCCACTCTGAGCCTAGGCTTCCTTATCTGTAAAATGAGGAGTTTGGACTAGATGAGCTCAACACTCTTTTTCAGTTCTAATATTTAATGACTTATTATTCCTTTCTAAAGCCCACAGACTCAAGAGGGTCAGAACTATTGAACAGCCTATCTCCTAACTACCTCAGGGACCATGAGGGCATTTAATAGTTAACTTTGAAACATGCAAAGTACTTTCAGCTTCTTAGAATATGAGTCCCTCCATAAAACCAAGTACGAATACATACCAGTAAGCCCCTGCTGTCCTCTATGCTTATAGACCTTTAAAGACAGGGTCCTAGCATATAGAAATTTGACAGGAAATATGTGTATGTGTATATGTATATATATACACACATATATGTGTGTGTATATATATACATAAATATGTATATATGTTTACACACACAGTACTTAACACATAGAAATTTGACAGAAAATATATGTATATGTGTGTGCATATATATGTATGTGTGTATGCACGCACACACACACACACACACACACACCACAAAACTTAGCATATAAAAATTTGAAAAGAAAAACCATCCCCAAGGGACTCTGTAAATATTAAACTGAATTCCAGTACAAATGGACACTCATGAGATACACATAAAGATCCCTTTGGATTAACTCCTCACCTCTTTTGGATCTATATCTTTCTGTCTTCCCCAAGGACCTTTTTCAACTCAATTCCACAAGCCTTTATTAAGCTTCTATTGTGCCAGGAACTGGAGATCCAAAAAAAGAAAAAATGAAAATGATCCCTAGTTTCAAGAAATTTACATATTCCATTCATCCTCTAGTATCTTCCTTCTTTCCTTCTCTATCCTTACCATCCTTCTGCAAATACATTCTATTATCCATAGATCTTCACATGTATATATATGTGTGAATGTAGATACAGATATACACATATATAGCTCCTCCCTGTATCTTACTCCAAATTTCTCAACAAGTTAATTTATAGTCACTGTCTCCACTTACCTCCCCGCCCAGGCACTCTTGGCACCCCTTCCACCCACCCCACTCCACTGAAGCTGTTATCTCAAAAGTGTCCAGTTCCCACCAACTCTAACACAGACAAACCCAAGAGAATTGGAAGGGCTTAAGGAGGTGTGGTCACCATAGACACAGCTGTTGCTGACCTTTTGAGAGAGTACTCATCCTCACAGCTGACATTTATATAGTGTTGTAAGGTTTGCAGAGGACTTTATACACATTACCTCTTTTGTTCTTCACATCAAGCCTTCAAGAGGGGCATATACTTCAAGAGAGGTAATACTAGAGGTATTAGTATGGCAGTTTTACAGATGAAGAAACTGAGGCTCATGGTTGAGGTTGGCTCATGGTCATCCAACTAATAAGTATGCGAGGTGGTATGCAAAGCCAGATCTTTGACTCTAGGTCCATTTTATTTTCATTTACGTCACACTCACTGTATCACATCCCAAACCCAACATCCTGCACATAACCCAATGCTCAAAACTTCCCCAGTGACATGCACAACAAATTCAAAAACATTTTTAAAGCGGCTACTATGTCAAGAGTACAATTATGGTGAGATACAACATTTAGATCTAAAATGACCCCAGTTAACATGGAATTTTCAGCAGAATAAGGAGAAGAGACACAAATGAAAAAAATTATATTATCAGATAAGTACGCTCTAGGAGAAAGAGTATTACCAATAGGGGAGATTAGTGATGGCCTAATGGAAGATGTAACATTTGAGTACGGTTTAAAAGAATGTCTAAGAAATTCAACAGGTGAAAAAAAAACAAACCAAAAAAAAAAAAAGAAAGAAAGAAATTCAATAGGTGAAAAGGAGGAAGGCAATGGATCAGTATAGGTCACAGTATAAGAAAAGATCCAGAGGCAAGAGGAGAGCCCCAGACAAAAGAATTTCACATTTATTTAGTAGGGGTAGGAAGTCAATGACTTTTGTTTTTGTTTTTGTTTTTGTTTATCAGAGTCTGATATGACCAGTTCTGTGGATAAGGGATAATTTGGCAGAGGTATGAAGGATAAACTGGAGTGAGGAGTATGGGGGTGGAAAGACTTATTAGGAGACTGTAATAGTCCAGGTGGGTGGTAATGAAAGCCTGTACTAAGGCACCACAGTGAGAATTAAGAGAAAACAAGGTTAAGAGGTTATGGAAGTGGGATCAAAAGGACTTGGTAGCTTATTATATGAGAGAGATCATTATAGAGTGAACAGAGAGTGGAGCCACAGAGTCAGGAAGACCCAGGTTCCAGTTCTATGCTGGACAAATGTGGGTTTCTAGGCGATTCAATTAACCTCTAATACTAGGCAGCTCTCTAAGATTAGTAAGTTGCAGAGCAATAGTATAGTTTTCTCACCTGAAATTCCCTGCACCAACAAAATCTCCATTCCAAACCATCTACCTAACCAGGCATGAGAGGTGAAGAAAAGAGAAAAAGACTAAATGGGAAGGTTTCAATCAGTAAGATAAGGTAACTGGCACACGGCAAACCCATCATCAAAATTAGCCAAGCAGCTCGTGTAGGAACATTCAAGGAGAGCTGTCCTGGAGGCAGTTGGAGATATGGGTCTGGGCCTCAAGAGGAAGATATCATACATATCCATGTAGATATAAAATCTGTATAGAGCATATAGTTTTACCCATAAGGACAAATGAGATTGCCAAGGAAGAGGGTGTAGAGAGATAAGAGAGTGACAGTCCCATAGGGAGCCCCTGTATTGGAGAGTCAGAAGCAAGCAAAAATAGAGAGGGAGAAGAAGTAGGAGAGCCCAGGGCTGAAGCCATAGGAAGAAAGAGCACCTAGTACTGGGCACATGGTGGCTTAAGTGCTAGATTTGAAATCAACAAGTCCTGAGTTTGAATACTGCTGCAGACACTTAATAGCAGCATGTCACTGGGCATGCCATTAATCTCTCTGTGCCTCAGTTTCCTCATTTCTAAAATGGGAATAATAATAGCACTGACTTCATAGCGTTGTGATGAGGATCAAATGAAATTATACATATAGGTATATTATATATTATATAATACATGTGTATATTCTTATGTATGGTATATGATAATATATATATTATTTAATATACATATATTGTATAATATGTTATATTATACAATATATACACACAACATATATTTCATGATATATATGTATATTATATATAGCACTTTGTAAACTATAAAGCATTAATGTTAGCTATTATTAAAAAGATATAGTGAGTAATATCAAATTACATAGAAAGGTCAAGATGGGAGGGGGAGGGAACATGCATTTCTTAAGCACCTGCTATGTGCCAGGCACTGTGCTAAGCATTTAACAAATATCGTCTTATTTGTTTGAAAGATGAGAACTGAAAAAGAGGCCACTGGATCTGACAGTCAAGGGACCCTCACTGAACATTAAGAGAATAGTTGGTTAAAAGGATAAAACTTTTTCAAGGAAAATGAAACCATTCATTCAGGAGTGGGAGGGGAGATAATTACTTGGAGCACAAGTCAGGAAGAAACAGAAGAAAATGGGACCCAGGGCCATAAGGAGGAAGAGGGATAGTTCTCCTGCAACCAATGGGAAAGAAGAAAGTATGGGTGATGCTGCTGCTAAGTTTTAGGGAATCGTTGAGGGAAGCTGAAGGAGCTCTGATCAGATGGTTTCAGTCCCAGTGAACTTGGAGGTTAAGACATCTATTGAAATTGTGGCTGTACAGATATTGTTGTTTTTTTAGCTGTGGCGGGGAGCGGGGAGTGGGGGTGGGGGGGTGGGTACTAGAGCGGCATAGGAAAGCCGAGAAAAAACAACACATTACTCGGCCACAAAGAAATTTCCCTCACATTTTTGCCACACACACACACACACACACACAACACACACACACACACACACACACGCACACACACACAGAGCTCCACCAACACATTATCATGGGCTAGTCTAGACACTGTCCCAGTAGCTGGTGTCACCGTTATTTTATCTATAGACAACAGGCAGCCTCAGAGTGGGAGAGAAAGGCCAATGTCCTCATTAGGCTTATTGGCAGCAGCTGCTGCCTTCCAGGCCTGCAGCTCTTCTGTCTATTGTACCTACCTTACTGTGGTAACACAAAGCACCAGGAACCTTGTTAGGACCAGATCTAATGATCTTCCCCGTCCCACCTCAAACATCATGCTTCTTGACTTGGTGATAACATTTGACCACCTCTTCTTTCTTGAGATTCCTATAAATCTCTACGCTCCATTGTTTCACTGTTGGAGGAAGGGAGGAAGGGAGGAAGGGAGGAAGGGGAGGAGGAAGAAGGAAGTGAGGAAGGGAAGAGGTGAAGAGTGGAGGAAGGGAAGAAGGGAGGAAAAAAGAGGTATCTTTTAAGTGCCTCCTATGTGACAAGCATTGTGTAAAACTTTACAAATATTATCTCATTCAATCCATGAAACAATTGCTGGGGATAGGTGCAATTATTATCCTCATTTTACAATTGAAGAACCAAGGGAGAGAGAGGTTAAGTGACTTGCCCAGGAGCACACAGCTGGTATGTATCTGAGGCTGGATTTGAACTCAGATTCTACCCAACACTAACCATTGCACTGCTTTGCTAGAGGTCAAATAGTACAGTGGAAAGAACACTGGCTAGCAATCAGAAGATGTCAGTCCAAATCCTGGCTCTGACACATCACCTGTGACCAAGTCACTTCATCTCTCTGGGTCTCAGTTTCCCTCTCTATAAAATGAGAAGATTGGTCTAGTTGGCTTTTGAGTTCCTTCCTAAGTCTAGGGACACTGTCACCTTACCAAGTTGTTGCCAGAGAGTTAAAACTGAAGTATGAGATCACTAAGCTTCTTTTGGCTCTTATGTTATGAGTTTAGCCATAATTACTTGTATACCATCTCAAAGGAAGGTTTTGACTAAAGTTTTTCTCTGTCTCCCTTCAAAATAAGACCAAATGGAACAGCCGTCCTTCATACATGTTTGATTTGTTATTCCCTGTAAGTTTGAAGACCAGAGGGATTTGGAAGTTCAGCCTCTACTTAGGAATTTTTTCACATAGGACAAAAGCCTTTGGGAGAAAGGAGGGTAGTAGCAAGGGCAGGCTGATGTGGCCTGACTGCAGGTGTGGTCACATTTGGAGAGGAGTCACCTCATCCTTCCGCAAGGTCTGGTCCTCCCCTGTTAGGATTGGGGTGCAGGAGTTAGCACCACTGTGATAGGACCTTCCTAGATCTGCCCAGGGGTGGCTGTAGGAACCTCCACAATGTGAGGTGCAGGGGATGGAAATTGTCACAGAGAAGAATCATGCCCCTCTAGTGGTCAGCTTATTGTGGAAAAGCCCTGTGGTATTGTTGTTTAGTTGTTTCCAGTCATGTCCAACTTTTTGCGACCCCATTTGGGGTTTTCTCGGCAAAGATACCAGAGTGGTTTGCCATTTCCTTCTCCAGTTCATTTTACAGATGAGGAAACTGGGGCAAACAAGGTTAAGTACTTGCCCAAAGGTCACACAGCTAGAAAATGCCTGAGGCCATATTTGAACTCAGGAAGATGAGTCTTCCTGACTCCCCAGGCCCAGCACTCGATCCACTGCACCACCTTGCTGCCCTCTGTGCCCCCTTTTTTATCTCCATGAAAAGTCAAGAGCCACCAACATCAATCAATCAATCAATGACCATTTTTAAAGCGCATATATGCCTGGCACTGTGTTAGACATGGAGAGCCAAAGATGAGTGTTAAATAGTCCCTGCCTTCAAGTATCTTACAGTATATCATAAGAGATAACTCATCCACATAGAACTTCATACATGATACATACAAAATAATATAAGGTAATGCCTGGGGGAATCAATAAAGGCCTCATTTACAAGCTGAGCTTTGAAGGAAATTAGGCATTGTCAGAGGTGTAAATATGTCATAATGCTTTCCTCTCTTCACTTTTCCTTTTTCTTCTTGACAGCTGACAGAAACTTTAGAGAAAAAATGGGAGATTCCCAACCAGTGCCTAGTTAGATCTTTGGGGCCATAATGATATGTATCCATCAGGGCAGGATGGGCATTGCCCAGTGGGAAGAGAAAGTACTGCCCCATGACAACCTCATGCCAGATGGCATCTCTTCTCTACCAAAGCACCAAGGTTTGTGGCCCATTCAGCTTTGCAATTTGTGGTGATAAAACCTTTTATAAAGCACAAACATAAACTTATTTTGGTTGTTATTTATTGCTGACAAACAAGTGCACTTGGTTTTGCACAAGGCAGGAAAGACAAGGCCATTGCCCCCAGGGCTTCCAATCTTAATACCCCAGATGGCAGAGCTCACACATAAAACACATACAGATGAGGGGATGGTGAATATCTTGACCTAAAGCAAGATTTCATGTGTACTTTAAAAAAAGGAAGAAAGAAATGGAGAGAAAAAAAGAGAGGGGAAAGAAGGAAGGAAGGAAGGAAGGAAGGAAGGAAGGAAGGAAGGAAGGAAGGAAGGGAAGGAAGGAAGGAAGGAAGGAAGGAAGGAAGGAAGGAAGGAAGAAGGGAAGAAAATGGAAGAAAGAAAGAAAGAGAGAGAGAGGAAGGAAGGAAGGAAGAAAGAAAGAAAGAAAGAAAGAAAGAAAGAAAGAAAGAAAGAAAGAAAGAAAGAAAGAAAGAAAGAAAGAAAGAAAGATTAAGAAAGAACACTAATCTTGCTGTGGGGGCAGGAGAACATGGGCAAGGGTGCAATTACTAAAAAGCTCCTTGGAAGAATCTGGGGCTGGAAGGAGGCGATCATATTCCCTTGACAGGCAAGAAGAAGAGACAATTCCAGGGATGACAGTAGCATGCAATGCCAAAGTTGTGACTGGAGAAAGAAGGAGGAAACAGGAAGAGCCCTACCAAAAGGGAGAATTCCAAAGATAAGAGAGATGTGAGATACATTTTCAGTTGCTTTTAAAAAAAGAGAGAAGGGAATAAATTTAGGGTATCTTTCCAGTTAAGCGTCTTTCTTAGTGCTCTCTTTCCGTTACCTTCAGAGGTAGATGTAGTAGTCAAGTCAACAGGCATTTATAAGTGTCTATTATATAGTAGGCAATGTGCTAAGCACTAGTGGTATAAACAATCCCTATCCTCAAGGAGATCACAAGATATCAAGAGGGGACAATAGGCAAAAACTGTGTGCCAACAAGCTATATAAGATAAATTGGAGATAATTTCAGAGGGAAGGCACTAACTTGAATTAGCATGAAGTTTGAGATGAACTGGGAAAGGCTTGTCATGGAAGATGGAATTTTAGCTGAGATTTGAAGAAAGCCAAGGAAACCATAGATGAGGAGAGAGAGAATTTCAGGCATAGGTGACAGCCAATGAAAATGCAGAGTCTGGGAGAAGTTTCTTGTGTGAGGAATGGCAAAGAGGTCAGTGTCACTGGATTGAAGGGTACATGGAGGGGAGTAAAGTATAAGAAATCTGGAAAATAAGAGAGGGCTATAAAAGCCAGAGAATTTTGCACCAAATTCTGAAGGCAGCAGCAAGCCACTGGTGTTTATTAAATGAGGGTAGCAGCACGATCAGACCTGTATTTTAAGATCGGCTTAATGGAAAGAAACCCTGCTCTACCTAAATACCTGAGTCCCTTTTAAGAATCTATGAAAACAGGGTAGCTAGGTGGTGCAGTGGATGAGCACCGGCCCTGGAGTCAGGAGGACCTGAGTTCAAATCCAAACCTCAGACACATAACATTCACTAGCTGTGTGACTCTGGGCAAGTCACTTAACCCCAGCTGCCTCACCAAAAAGCACACACACACACACGTACAAGAATCCATGAAGACAGTCAATTCCACAAGGTTCCAGGTCTCAGGATGCTCACAGAGGTTAAGATTATTGTTATGGAAAGTAGGATCTCTTTCTAGATTCACTTACAAGGCCCTGGGACAGGCAAGGTTAGTGATTGCCCCCTAGGGCTAGCAGCTGAGGAGTTTGTACCAGAAGAAGCATGATTCAGGTGCAAAGACAGTGGTCACTTCAGGGAGACAGTTCATCCTTCCCCTTCCTACACAATTTGGCACCCTGCAGCAAAGTCTTAATTACCCAATGCTAGTTATGTTTCTGGGAGGGAGAGAGCATGAGAATATTGGGTGAGCTGAAAACAAAAGACAGAGATATCTCTCTCTTTTGTCTACTTCCTAATTTTCCCTAAGTCTAGCCTGGGAGAGAAGAACTGGTTGGAAAGGCATAATGGATGTCATGCTCCCACATTAAAAAAAGCCCCTATGACATCCTTTGATCAGTGGTTCAGTTGTTCCAGAGAAGCTTTTTCATTCTTTGCCAGCATGCTTCCCTTTAAAGAAATGATGCTATTGTTACCGAAGGTGGACAGCCGTACGCTGCCCCACCTACCTCCATGTCACCTTCACTTAGAATCTTTTGAATCTACTAATTTTTCTAAACATGGAAGGAGAAAAATCCCATTATATCTACAGGAAGCTGTTCTTGAATCTGCTGAACAGAACGCCATAACTTAGTCATTCCGATCTCTCTCCAGAGCACAGCTTTCCACAGAAAGTCTAAATAAGACCAGCTCTCCCACCACAAATGGCCCTGTGTATGTGGAATGGTCTGAGAATTGATTCACAAGCAGATGAAAGTTACAAAAATATATATAATCTCCAGCTAGAGAGTGAGCTGAATGAGTCAAGAGAACATGATGTTCTGCTGTCACTGAGAGCCTAATATTGTGGAATCCCAGGCTGATGGGGATATTCTGGGGCTCCTGTGGTCCCTATGAATGAAGTCTGTGTGTAAATAAAGAGAGGAGTGAAGCCTGCCAGAGAACCTCTTGCTGCTTGGCAAGCAGTGGGGTTCTCGTCACTTAATCAGTGTTAAGGGCCATTAGGAAATAGAGGATTTGGGCCACTTGGAAGCTTTCAGTGAGCTCTGTGAAAAATGGCCAACTCTCAGCAAAGTGGTAGAGTAGGTGAGGTTTGATTTTAGGGCCTTTTCTTTATGGATATCCACCTTTCTGTCCCCAGGGCCCTTCCAGTGCCTCACCCATGTCTCACCTGCCATTGCATTGTTACCTTGGACCTTCCCTTTCGAAGAAGCATTCATGTTACAATCCCTGCTGTGCAGTCTGTCAAGCCCCCCTCTCCATCAACACAGGTCTGTCCTGCATACAACCCTCTCTCAGGGCAGACCTTCTGCTTTCTATGGTGGGGGATTGTGTCAACATCTGGGCTTCATGTATTTGGAAGGACATTGACTAAGGAGTCTATCTAGAGGATGGCACCTAGGTGGCACAGTAGATAGAGTACCCAGGCCTAGAGCCAGGAAGATCTGAGTTCAAATCCAGCCTCAGACACTTACTAGCTATGTGACCTTGGGCAAGTCACTTAACCCTGTTTGCTTCAGTCTTCTTATCTGTAAAATGAGCTGGAGAAGAAAATGGCAAACCATTCCATTCTCTTTGTCAAAAAAGCAAACAAGACAAATAAAAAATAGAATCACAAAGAGTTGGACACAACTGAAAGGACTGAACAACAACAACAACAACATATCTAGAGGAAATTGACAACAACTGTCAAAGGACCTGGGACTACCACATAGGAAGAGCAGTCGAAGGGACTGGGGGTGGGGGCAGTTAGCCTGGAGTAGAAAATACTGGTAAGTAGAAGAGAGGGATCTAAACATTGTCTTTATATATTTCACATAATCCCAGAATTTCAGACTCGGGCAGAACCCCAGAGTCCATTTAGTACAGCCCATATTCCCTAAAGAATCCCTTTTTCAGCATGAATGCCTGGATGGATGAGTGAATGAATCAATAAATGAATCAATGAACCAATGCACAAATCAATGAATGAATGAAACAAGCTTACTATGCACTTACAGAACAGAAACACAAAAGCAAGGCAGCTCCTGCCCTCAAGAAATTTACATCTGCTAGTTGAAAGACAACACATATAAGTGAATGGTGATCAGAGAAGGGCATTTTGGTTTAGGAAGTCAGGGAGATGGTGAACAGATAAATAGGGGACTCAACAGACCTACCTTTTCTAGAAGAAATGTCAGTGTTGATTTGATGATAGGGCAAATGGGGGTTAGTGGAAGTGGAATTTGGAGGGAGTTGTAGTAGTATAGGTTGCAATGATGTGGCTGGGTTGGACAGTCAGATGAGAAGCGAAGCATGGTCTGGGTTCTGAGGGCAGTGAAATATAGGAGAGCTATATGTATTTGACTACTTGACTCACCTATCAAGGGTAGGTAACCTCAGAGTAGTGGTTCCAAAGGCTCGTAGATGAAATCACTCATATGCAATAAATGGTCATCAAAGGCTTCCAAAGAGAAGGATTCCACAACCTTCTGAACTTATTCCATTTTTAGGTAGCTCTGATTGCTTGAAAGTTTTTCTTCATGTTGAAATTTACCTCTTTGCAACTTCTGCATGTTGTCCCTAGCTTCAACAGATTTTCATGTAGAAGCAGCAGTAAGGATTTATCTTTTCAGAAATAACAGAACCAAGCCTAATGAGTGAAAGTTATTCTTCCAAGTTTGTCTAAAGGAGTTTCCCAAAATTCTGAGCAATACAAAAGGAATGAACTATCTCTTGCTGAAGTAAAGAAATGGTGAGTTCATGGACACTGGAGGTTTTCGAGTGGATACTGGATGACCACTTTCCAGGGTGTTGCAAAAGGGATTACTGTTCCTATGAGTCAAGCTAGGTGATTTCTGAGATCTCTTCTAATTCTTAGAATATATAAGTCTATTATTATCTAAGCTGATAAACGGCTCTGGTTTTTCATTGCTTTTAGCCATGTCTGACTCTTTGTGACCCCATTTTGGGGTTTTCTTGGCAAAGATAATGCAGTGATTTGCCATTTCCTTTTCCAGCTCATTTTACAGGTGAGGAATATTTGGAGGCAAACAGGGTTAAGTGACTTGACCAGAATCATACAGCTAGTAGATGTCTGAGGCTAGATTTGCTGGCATATTAATAGATGTTAATATGTTAATGAGAGAAGACTTATCCCTAGAGCCCTCCCTTTTAGATTTTTTTTTATGGCAGCATGCCCTCTCCATTATGTTTTCCCCCTTCTCCACTTCTCTCTTCATTTTCCTGCCTACCATCACCATCTTGGAGAATCATTATAGAAAATTTAAAAAAAAAAGAAAACAACTTAGAGTGGATAAACTCCCAGTATGAAAATTCCCTTCACTGTTGCGAATTGGCAAATTTGTACCTTATAGTCTTAGAGAATCTCCCAGGGCAATGAAAGTGTAAGTGGCTCACCCATAGTCACATACAAAATGTCTGAGGTGAGATTCAAACACAGTTCTTCCAAAATCTAACTCTAGCCCCTTGTTAGCACAATACATCCATCCATAAGACCAGTCCTAGGAGGAATGAGCTGTTTACTCCTTCAAGTTCTTCCTACTGCTAGTGAACTTTGTCTATCCTACTTTATGGGGGTAAGATTCTCTGCCTGGGACCTGCAGAGGAGAATGTGGGGGAGTCCTCTAGGGAGGTCTCCTAATAAGATAGCAAATGCACCATTGCCATTATAGAACCATACTGATGCTCCCCTCCACCAATATACATGTGCATTCTCTCTCTCTCTCTCTCTCTCTCTCTCTCTCTCTCTCTCTCTCTCTCTCTCTCTCTCAACACTTTACTGTGCTGTCTTAGCATGTTGACACCTGCTTCTTCTTCAGAGAAACTTTCTTTCCAACTGGGAGAATAAGAGACATTCAATTAAATTCAATAAGCATTCATTGTTAATCAAAGTATATTACGTGAAGGTAGAGAGAGAGTTAGGGAGAAATCAAATGAATCTCACAAAGCATTTACTGAACATGTGTTGTTTGCAAAACACTGTGCTAACCTCTGTTGGATATTTAAAAAAAAAGTTTAGAAAAGACATGATTGGGGCAGCTAGGTGGCTCAGTGGATAGAGCACCAGCCCTGGAGTCAGGAGGACCTGAATTCAAATCCATCCTCAGACACATAAAACTTACTATCCGTATGACTTTGGGCAAGTCACTTAACCCCATTGTCTAACCAAAAATAATAATAATAATAATGATAATAAAGAAAAGAAAAGACATGATCCCAGCCTTCAGGTTCATACATAGGGTCAGGAAGGTGCTGGAACCAGCTCAAACCAGGTTGTGAGAGCCAATTGTTAAATTTTCAGTTTGAATATTTATAACACAGAAACTGGAAAATTCTACAAATCAGGATTTGATTTGTGGTTTTCTTGGTTAGTGAGGCTTAAAAATGAAGGATAATAATAATGTAGCTTGTACTTAAAAGTTTGTTCTGTGTACTTCTTTAGATAGCTGATTGTTAAACATTTACCCTGAATATTAGGATATGAAACATACTAAACTATAATACAAAATAATGCATAAATAAACAAGTGACATGTAAAGTAGAATGTAGGATTTGAAGGATATATATGCCATCTATACACTTGTGAGTGAAGAAGGAACAAGGAAGACTTCCACAAAAAAAAAGTTTGAATTGGGCATTGAAGAATGACAATTCAAAAGTCAGGAATGGGAAAGGGAAAAGAGAGGACATTCCTTCCTGAAGGGGAAGATGTAAGAGAAAAGAAACAAAGATGGAAAAACATAGGGTTGTTCATATAGGACTTGAAGAGTAAATCTGGCCTTGTGGGTATGTAGAATCCTTGGATGGGAGTAATATAAACTCAGGCTACAAAGAAGGCATGGCACTGGATTATGGGGGCTTGAATAACACAATAAGGAATTTGAACTTTACTCTTTGATAGGCAATAATTTTATATATACATATATATATATATATATAATATATATATATATGATTTAAGCAGAGGGATAACATGATCATATTCATTCTTGTGAAAGTTAAGAAAAGCAGTAATATAAAAGGTGTCTTGGGAACAAGGAGAATAATAGCCAGAAGACTTGTTAAGAAGCTATTTCAATACTTTCAGAGGATATTGACAAAAACCGCTTCTAGAGTGGCTGGAGTAGGTTGGTGGGGATGTGTGGAGAGAACATGGGGTCTTTATCTACAAAACCCAGACAAAATGAGGTTAGAAGGGCAAGCTGCAATTTGTTCCAAAGGAGGGAGTACAAACACACATTAATACAATTATGAATTTATGAAAGTATTTAAACAATCATAACAATTACAGCAACAATAAGGAAAATAACTTTCTCAGAAGAATTAACACTCCAGACAACCCAAAGGTAATTAAAAAGGGTCATGATGGGATTTGGGGTTTCAGTCGCATATGTTTTGTTTGTCGTTCAGTTGTTTCAGTCATGTACAACTCCTCATGACCCCATTTGGAGTTTTCTTGGCAAAGGCACTAGAGTGGTTCGCCATTACTTCTCCAGCTCATTTTACAGATGAGGAACTGAGGCAAACAGGGTTAAATAACTTGCCCAGGGTCACACTTCAGACTGGCATTCTATCAATTGTGCCAACTGCTTGCATTGTATAGCATGTGACAACTACAATTAGTATGCAAAGAATGGCAAAAAGGTTGTTGTCTAGGATGTATATCATCAGAAAAGAAGGTGGGTCAGTCACAAAAGGCAAGGTGGTGTTACCTAAGATTTAGATTCAGAGGACATGGGCTAGAATAGAGGTTCTAATGCTCAACTCCCTACATAGGAACTTTGATCATATTGTCTCACATTTCTCAGGTTCCTTGTGTGTCAAATGAGAGGACTGTACTAAACCAGTAGTATCAAACTCAAATAGAAACTGGGGTTGCTAAACTGCACCTAAGGATTCCTGCAGGTAGCACACTGAGTTAGAAAACCACATATTAATATTATCTATGTTCTATTCTATTGTTATTTATTTTGTTAAATACTGCCCAATTATGTTTTAATTGGGGTCACAATACTCAGGACTATTGAAGTCCACAATGTGGCCAACCTACTGAATGTTTGACACTGCTGGACTACTGTAGACAGTTTCCAAGGACTAAATCAGCTAGTCTAGCTGCTGTGTGGTAAGAATGAGAAACAATGGATTATCATCCTGAGTAATATACTGCAGTACACTGGGATGCTGGGTTGGGTTTTCTGGGTTTTGTTTTTTGAGGATTTGAGGGTTTTTTTATTTCAACAGCAAAAAGGTAAAACTTGAATTTTAAAATAGAAAATGGAGAAGACATGGACACAACTATTCTGTTTTCTTATATTTAGTCTACAAACTCCAATCTCTAAACACTTGCAAGGCAATTCTAGAGTTACCACAAATGCATTTGACATGTCATTTTTTCCTAATTTGATAATTTAACAAAGAAAAGCATTCTAGCTAGTCCAACTAACTTCATATATACAATTAAGAGATTCTATATATTCCTTGACCAAGACATGAAGAACAAAATGCTTGAGGTGAACAAAACAAGCAGTAATGATTCTAAGAGTTATTCTAATTAATTTTCACTCAAGTGATACTATAAAATTGCTAATTTGTTCTATCAGAGTTCAAGTGTTTCTAGTACAATTAATACACTTTGCTGGTACTACATCAAATAACAAAATCATAGAACTTGATATTTATGACGTATGTTTTCATATATAATACTACAAAAGTCCAGCTTAATATTTAAGTTAAAAGGCTATCAGAACAAAGTCAAAACAATCTGTCATATAAGAAAAGTTATTAGCCACTATTGCGCTATTTTAGGTATGCAATTTATTGCCTTCACTCTTCCTCCTTATATGAAAACACACAATGCACAGAAGTAACACTGTATATTAATGATTTTATCAGTGAGGCTTGGAAATTAAGCAACTGTATCTTAGCAGAACACTGTTGTTCAATGACTCAAAATAGTCAAATTTTGTTTGGTAGATTTTTTTTCAGACTATTTCATATTAAACTGAACAGAATGATACTACATATGGTGGCATGGTTCAAAAAACCAAACATAGTACTAAGAAGACTGTCCAATGACTCTTCCACAGAAACATTTAAAAACACATCAAAACATTTAAAACTTTCAAAATACAACATAACCTACTAATGTTTTAAGCCAACTAATTGATCTAGATGCCTTTCCTCATTTAACCCATCTTTTAAAAATACATTCAGTCCTCGCTGTCTGAAGAAACTAGTTCTAACTTCTTCAAAGTCCATCACCTGTCCTTTAACATATTTGTTCAACTGTAGAATGTGTAACTTGAGAGAATTTTCAGCCAATGTCCCTCTCTGTGTTTTTTCATCCCTGATTTTGGTTTCTTATCTTCATCAGAACTCCATGTCCTCCTTTTCCATTGTCTAGGTCTTTCAGAAGTGTTTGCTTCATTGTTTGCCTTGTTTTTGTTTTTGTCTTTAGTGGTTATGTGCCTTTTAGTGCTTTTGTTACTGTTTTTAAGACTTCGTGTGATCCTTTTACTTCCTTGACTCTTTACTGTATTCTTGTTTCATCAAAATCTTGGTGCTGTGAATTCTCAAGTTTATTTTGTGACAAAGATAAGAGATTTCCATGAAACTTGGTTCTGGATATTGAAACCTCAGAAGACTCTGCTTTTGCACTGCTTGTGCTTTCAACAAAGGGACCAAAAACATCTTCATCTTTTTTGCTTTCCACTACTTTCAATGCTGCCTTTATTAGAAAGCGTGATAATTTTTCAGTTAACACTTGATTACAGCATAAATCTTGACTGCCTAGCATGCAGTTATAAGTGAAGCATTGAAAAAAAGAAGGATGGTATGGATCTTTCTTATTATCATCAACAACTTCATTCTTAGAGGCTTATTATCCTCTGTGTCCCCAAACAGCCTTTCAAAGATGCCTTCTGCTTTATAGCTTGCTTTCTCCATGCAAACTGGTATAGCTTGAATTTCAAGTAAATCATGAATTTGGTGATGAAGTGTTTCTTTTTCCTTTCTAATTTTATTCCAGATCATCAAGACTGATTCCAATGGAGTAAGTCGTGCATCACTTTAAAACTGCACATCCAGTGTTTTTCCTTCCACAATTCTTGTTAAAAACTGACACACATATATAGTTCTCAGATGAAATGCTGGTAGTCTGGATAGTCCATGAATAATGGCCTCCTCAGTGTTGCAGTTGTGCTGGAATTCTTTGATATCTTCGCAGAAGGCCTGGCAGAGGTTAAGGCAGAAGAAATCAAGCATCCATCAGGGAGGATGCTCAGGCTGTCAGGGAGACAGCCGCCAGATCCATGGTGTAAGGCATGGGCTCATCTTGCTGCTCTTCCACAAAAGGTATGAATTGCCACTTCATGGCCCAGATATATGCCCGTTCCTGTGTTGGCTTTGGCGCCATGGCTTCCTCTTCCAATTCCCAGCAGCCAAGAAGCCCCTTTGTCCCTGCCTTCTCCATAGTAATTTTTTTAAACTTTTTTAAGGGAGAGAGAGAGAGAGAGAGAGAGAGAGAGAGAGAGAGAGAGAGAGAGAAGAGAGAGAGAGAGAGAGAGAGAGAGAGAGAGAGAGAGAGAGAGAGAGAGAGAGAGAGAGAGAGGACTCCAGCGTATTGGGTAGAGAGTCTATGAATATCTAGCTAATATACTGGATGACAAATTTGTGATACAAAAGTCTGCTCAGGCCAGAATGATAAGCTAAATCTATCAAGATAAAATTATGTAAGGATAAACATTAAAATGTTACACATGGCTTCAAAAGGTTAAGTGGGCAAATTCAAGAGCTATGCGATATAGAAACTAGTGTTTGGATAAAAAGATCTTGGGATTTTAGTGGCTCACAAGTCCAATGTGAACTGTCAACATGACCTGTACAGCCAATCAGAAATAATTGTAAGCTAGGATTGTACAAATAGAAGTATATATATATATATATATATATATATATATATATATTGTTGCCAGAATATATAGTGACCAGAATGAAGCACTCTTGTTCTCACTGATCATAATACCACTGGAGTATTTATTGCTTTTAGTTCTAGGTGCCATATTTTTGGGAAAGTCTTTGAGAATCAGAAAGCATCTAATGGAGAGTAACCAGCATGGTGAGGAGACTAGAGAACACACAATACAAGGGTTGATTGTACCATGAAGGATACTTATCCTGAAGAAGAGAAAACTTAGAGGGGACCGTTATCACTATCTTCCAGGATATGAAGGACCATCATATGGAAGAGGGATTAGATTCATTCTGCTTAACCTTAGCATGCAGAAATAGATGCAATAGATAGAAGTTATTGGTAGAGACATAAATTTAGGCTCGATTTTGGGGAAATCTTTCTAAAAATTGGACTTAAAAGTGAAATAGAATATCTCAGGAGAAAGTAATTTCATCTCACTAGAGTTTGAATTACTACTTGTCAGCAGTGTACTATAGGAGATTCCTGTTTGAGTATAGATTCCACCAAGTAGAGATTGAATCACTATCTGCAGAAATGTTATAGAGGAGATTACTCTTCCTGTATAGGTTAAACCACTGAGGTCCTTCCAATTTCAAGTTTCTGTGAAGGGAGTACCCCATACTGCTCACTTTTTCAATGTATTAAAGTAACAACAGCTCACATGTATGTAGTCCTATGTATTTATGTAGAACTTTACATGATCATTTCATTTGAGCCTTGCAACAAATCCTAGTAGCTGGATACTACAAATATGATTGTGGCTATTTTATAGGGAAGACAACTGAGGCTCAGAGAGCTGAAATTATTTGCTCAAGTTCCCATAGCTATTAAGTGGTGGAGCTGCCACCTAAAATTCAAGTTCTCTGGCATCAAATCTAGGAAATGCCTAATGTAACACATTGCCTGTTTATTCCTGATAGTGTTTATAAAAATGATTCTATCACCTACAGAGTGTAGAGGCATCTTCTGTACATGTATGATGCGCGGGAGAATTCAGTTCTGTCTACTGCAGACCCATTACATGATTTTGTTCCCTGTTTGTGGCTTTGGAGTATACGTTTTTGTACCACATGATGTTGTAATGAAAATGTGGGCTCCTTAAGAAGAATTGTTTTTCTTCACACAATCACCTACTTTTCTTCCTACGTGAAGCAATTATTCCAGCTATATCTTTCTTCCCCCAGAGAAGATCGAACTGGAAATAGCACTAACAACCATCTTTAGTTAGTCAAAGCACCCAATCTATGGATTTACCAGTTTTCCACTCCTCTTCGTCCTCCTCTGAATCCACTCAGATTGAAGCTTAGACATTCATTCCAATGGAGTTGTTTCTTCAAAACATGCACCTCTCAAAAGAGGCAGAAAATGACTAGTTTCCAAATCCACTGTAAGAATTTCACTAAAAAAAGAAAACTAATAATGAAATAAAATGTAACCAAACCCTCTTGGCTTAGAATCTGACTACAAATTGAAAACTATGCTAGTGTTTACATGGTTTTGAGTTTTACTAGAGAAGATTTGCCCAGCATTAAAAATACACTGTTTTTGATTAGCTTAAAGTAGAATGTCTCCCCATCCTTTTTGGAGACTATAGAGAAATAAAAACATGATAAACTACTAGTTGAACCTCCATGCACCTACATTAGTACACATGTGTGTGCCCACATGTTTAGTCAGATACAAATTCGTGACTTATGTGGAAGTAAACACACATTCCTGAACATATGTTTATGTTCCTGCAGACAAACATGAGAGGCAGCGGTGCGTCCCAAATTGGAATATGTGGACCCTTGCAAGTAAAGTTATAATAAATGATCAAGTAGGCCATTTGTAGAATGAATAAATAACATACCCAAACACATATGTGATTTTTCAAATGTATGGATATGGTCTTAATAAAATGCAAATTAATTTAAAAGCATTATAGAATTCATAATAGCTTTTGGTTATAATGTATCTTAATCAAGCAATAGATAAAAAGAATACAACCACTAACATGTGGATATTCTAAAAACGTTTTGATCAAGAGGTCTTCATACAAAAAAAGGGGGGGGGGAACACTGGTGGCATGGAAAGAACATGGAATTTAAAGTCAGAAGGCCTGGGCTTAAGTTCTACCTCTAACACTTAGTATAACCCTGAAAAAAATTATGTAACCTCTCTGTGCATTTTTCATCATCTAGAAGAAAGAGTAAAACCCATCTTATTTATTCCATATCTTTCTAATTCACTCTATACATATTAGTCAGGGGCGGTTAAGTAGTGCATTGGATAGAATTATGGGCCTGGTGTTATAAAGATTCATCTTCCTGAGTTCAAATATGACTTCAGAAACTATCTATGTGACTCTAGGCAAGTCACTTAATCCTGTTTGCCTCAGTTTCCTCACCTGTAAAATGAGGTGGAGGAAAAATGACAAACCACTCCAGTATCTTTGCCAAGAAAACCCCAATGGAGTCACAAAGAGTTGGACATGACTGAAATGACTAAACAACAACAACAATAAATTAGTTGCTTATTATTCGGAATGAGTAAAATAAATAAACCTGTTTGTGTATTTCTATGTCCTTGTTTTTTACAGGTTAAAAATGGAAAAAAAATTGATCAAGATGGTGTAGAGAAATTTGCTGAGGGAATATTTGGCATTGTTTATATTGTCTCTTGAAATTTTGATCCACAGGAAAATTTGATTGAATCAGTCCCAACTAATTTATAAATCAACAATCCAGATAGAAGTTGGACTTCAGTTTACTGTTTTACTTTTCTTGCAGTACAATTCCATGACTAATGAATAGTATAAGAAATGAGGAAGAATGTATTAATGTGAGATATTAAGTAATAAGTGTAATTTCTTCCAAAATCCTCTATAATTCAGGTTTGTCACTGATTCATGATATCTTTCCCTATTCTTGCTCTATACTCATTCTTTCAAATTAATAAGACTTTGCTTTGTAGATACCCATCAAAATGTGGAAAGCTAATGAGAAGGACAAGCTTCTGCATGCAAAATGAGAAATTAGAGCATGGATCAATGACTATCACCCAGAGAAGTAGAGTGCTATGATGGGAAGAGCATCAGCTCTCAAATCAGAAGATATTGGTTCAAATCATGCCTTCAGTGTTTACTACCTGAGAGGCCTGGGGCAAGTTATTTAGCTTTCTTGGGCCTGACATTCTTCATCTGCAGAATAATGGGATAAGACTAGATTACCTCTTAGGTCCCTTGCAGATCTCAATCTATGTTGCTAGGATATTGACTCATAGGTATCATCTTTCAAGGACATAAAAACATTAAATGAATTTAACATTCCCAGAAAAAAAAACTGTGAAAGGAGTAGTATGCCATTGGTGCCTTTCTGTTTTGTTTTTTGTTTATCTGATTGTTTCCCCCCAGTTTCTCTCCTCTGACAGCATTGGTAGATTCCCACTTGATTTTATACTTAGTAGAATAGCATAAAGAAAGTTATATCTGGCTCTGAGAATAAAGAACCAGCACCAAATTCATTTGATTGTTATGGTTTATGGGTGCTTTCCTAAAAGTTCCATGGATAATGGGGCTATTACTTCTGTTTAACCTTATAGATGAGTCATAATAAATGATGGCAATGGTGATGGTTTGGTTTTGACTTGATGTCAGGAAAAACTTCATAGCAATTAGAACTATTCAAAAATGGAATGGGTTGCTTCAGGGGGTAGTGAATTTCCCCTCATTGTGTTACCAAATACAGGCTGGATGACCACCATGCTTAATATATTGAATAAGGGATTATTTTTCAGGTAGGGAGTGGATTAGATGGTCACTTGAGTTACCTTCTAACTTTAATATTCTGTAATTCTTAGATCATAATTTTATGGTCCAATTAATTTTCAGTCCTTGAGAACCCCATCTGCAGAGTTAACACCATAATGGGCTGTTTTAGAATGTCTTGATCTAGAAACTTGGTGGGTTGAATCTCCACTGAAAGGCACAAATCATACATATGGAGCTGGAAATAATCTTATTTGTCCGTTAGTTCAACCCCCTCATTTTAGAAGTGAGGAAATTAAACAACTTGCCCAAGGATCGTAGGATCATAGGTTTAGAGTTGGAAGAAACCTTGGAGGCCTTATGATCCGAAACCTTCATTTTATAGATGAGGAAACAGTGACACAAGGATATTAAATAACTTTCCCAGGTTCACATAAATAGTCATTACCAAAGCTAGAATTTGATCTCAAGGCCTCTAAATCTAAATGTCATATTATTTTCATTATATTAAGCTGTCTTAAGTAGAGTTCTCTTTGAACAAGGGAAAAGATTAGGTTCCTTTCAGAATCTAGAGTTTTAGAGTAATCAAAAGTTTAAAGATAGACGGCAGCAGCAATAGTGGTAGAATTCTGGATCGTGCTGTGCAGTGAGATTACATATGTATAAATATTCCACCCCAGATGTTCCTTACCCCACAGCTGTCAACTTAAGTGTCTTCAACTTCATGTGTAAATGTAGTAAGAACATGCATAGAAGACCAAAGCAAGAAGTAAAGACTTTCTTAGACTCGTGTGTATGTGCCAGTACACATGTATGCAAAGAGGCAGGAAGTCTAACTAGATGCCCACATTCTCACAGATGGTGTTGTGGATACCCTGGAGAAGTCTGTCTGTGCTGCATTTACCCTACGTGCTCCAATTCCAGAATTTTCCCTTCAGTTTGACTATACTTTTCATTTATTTATGGGCTCAAGTAATCAATTTCAAATGTCACCACAAGAGTGTAATACATTCTTGCTGAGAATACAGCTTTTCTCTTGCTTGGCAACTTTTTTCTTTAATATTTGTCTAGCGGGGTAACTGTTTTACATTAGCCCTAATGGTGTTTATATTGGTTGTAACAATGTTTAAGTCGTGGGGACATATTTGTTATTCGTACCGAGGCAGTGGCATTGTTTAGCAGAGTATATTAGTATTGATAATATTTTACTAGAGACACTGCAGAGATGTTTATAATAATAGCAAGGGTGTTTATCTTACCACGATTATGTTTAAGCAACTTTAATTGTATTCATATTAAACAGATCAATGCTGAAACTGATGTAATATGTTTAGCATCAATATGAAGGTTGCTAAGTTTGGGGGCTTTTAGATGGAATTAAAGGAGCAGCAAGACAATGGAACATATGGAAAACATTTTGGCTCCTCTCTTCTTGTCTAACAAGAAGGATTAGTGCATTTGCTAAGATACAGTATACTATGTACAGTGGGATCGAAATACAAGCATCTGTTTCACTTATGAGCAGCCTCTTTGTATGTGTGTGTGTGTGTGTCTGTGTGTCTGTGTGCATGTGCATACGTATATGCAAGCTAAACCTGAGCCCAGTGCTCGAAATTCTTCAGATGCTTCCCAGCTGGCTGTCGCTGGCTAAGATGTTTCAAAATGTATTTTGTAATGGCTTATAAAAGTACCACACTGTGTACAGGAGGTTATTAAGTGTGATATACTGTGTATAAGAATGTTCCAAATTCCCTCCGCACTGTATCTATCAATCTCGCTATATTAGGGCTGGCAGAGAAACAGCTGTAGCAAGGATCTGGACTTTATCTCGAACTGAAAGGAGTGTCCTAATTATCTACTCATCATAGCTACCCCACTCGTGGTGAAGTGAGATCACTCCTATCACATGAAGAGAAATTCCATATCCCTAGATTCACTGCTTAGCCCTTAGTCCATCAGAGACCGGCAGTCCAAATGGCTCCTTAGAAAAACTCTCCCCTTTAGAGCATTCCTAGCACTATGCCCCATTTTGAATTAACCCATCCAGGTTCAGTTTCCTCTATCTGTGTTCCAAAGTTTATTTTAACCACCAATGTCAATTTAGTAGATGTGCATTAAGTTCTTACTGTGTGCAGTTTGATAGGAGCCACTGAGGCTTTCTTGAGCTGGGGAGTAACATGGCTAGACAAATGCTTTAACACTCACTTTAATATTCACACTAGTTTTCCACACTGAACCTTGGTGAAAAAATGCTGAAATGGAACAAAAACCTCCAGGTTCCAAGCATCCTTTTGGCTTTTAATGTATCTTGCTCTCGATGATTTTCCATAGTTGAAAAGAATGGCTTCTGACGAACCTCCAATGCAATTTTTTCCTGGTATGGATAGTCTTATAAGCCTTCACTGAAAAGCTCCCTTTAAGCCTGCTAAGAAGTTTTTTCACATGTCCTCACCTCACACCCTTTTATAATGTGAACATACTGAAGTTCTTCAATGTTAAAGCCATCTATCAGTTAATTTAAGGCTGTATTGGAAAACATGGATAATAAATTGTGAACAAGGTATTCGAAATATAGCTTGTCTCCAGTTTCTTATATTACTCTGGCCAATTCAATAGCATCCTGGGCCTTAGAGGAGATATTCAGTTTGGATAAGACCCTGACAAACTTCTTGGAGTTTACTGGCTCCAAGTCACAGAAGAAAGAACCAAGAACAAAGCTGATTTCAAACCCAGAGGTCACGACAGTTGTGAATGATTCAGAATTTGCCTTGACTAATGAATTCAATTTAGAGATAACAACTTTAGTAAATTTCTTAATATAAAATAAAATCAACTTTCTCTCACACTATGCATAAGGATAAGAGTTTTTTAAATACCTTGATTTTAGAGCATGGAAGAAACTTAGGACATGAAAGAAAAACACTAATCTGGTCAGAAGTTAAGTCACTATTCCATTTCATGCTCCCCTCCACGTTTCCCTCAGTGCTCAGTCTTGCCACACCTACCTCCTAATAGCCTCTTATTTATAAATAACTGAGCACAGCTTCTTTCTGATGTCAATTCAACCTTCTCCATTTGATGTCTTCCGGTTACCCCAGGCAGTTAGGTAGGTGAAGAACAGGATGTTCTCCTCTGGTGCAGGAATCAGATTCTCCTGGTGCCTAAAAGCTCTTTGGTAGTACATTAGGCCTATTTTGAGGATTGTTTTCCAGAAATATGGGTTTCCTAACAGAATCCTGGAAGCCCAGAAAGGTTCATAAAGTTTCTAAATGTTCCTTTACCCCTTAAAGAGCAAATCACACATCGAGAAACAAAGATGATCAATCCAACCAAGAGATTTCTCTCCCAACATCCTTAAACCAGCTTATCTATGCCACCTTGTTACAAGCACAGATGATTTCTGTTTCTCTTAGTTCTACTGGAGTGTATCTAGTCAGGTATCATTTCAGAATAAATATTAGGATATACTAAAGTGGGTGAAAAGGAAGGGCCATTGTTGGAGAAAAATATCTTCTTTCTCTGGAACGTGGTACATTGAATGATGACAACAGCACGCAATTTATTAGCCATGTCACCAGCTAAGGGAGACATAAAAGAGGGATAGGTCTTCTGCTCAGGCCATAATGTAAAGTCAATGGACAACAGTGAGAAGGCTGAAGTATTCAACTTCTATTTTACCTCTTTATTCTCTTCCTAAGAAAATGATCTTTGGAGTTGGAAAGAGAAAGCAAAAAAAGAAAGGAACAGAAAGTCAAGCTAAGTAAAACTCATTGGGAAACAAGCAAGATAATACCTGGGGAATGGGTTGAGGGCATCAAATCTAAATAAACTACATCTTATAGAAATGAAAGAATTTGGAGTTGTGCTTGCTGAGACCCTAATGGTAGAGGCTGAAAAATGTGCCACAGGATTAGATGACTGCAAATGTCTTGATTGTCCAAAATGGGAAAAGTACAGAATGTGCGCACTGTGACCCAATGATCTTGACTTCTATTCCTAGTAAAAATTTAAGACATATCATTAAAGAGATGGTTTGTATGCACTTAGAAAAGCAGTAATTAATTTTAGCCATATGGCTAATGACATTTACTTTTTTGACGGATAAATTTATTGGTAGGTCCAAGGAATGCTATAGATATAATACAATTAGCATTCACCAAAATATGTATCAAATGATCTCATACTATCCTTGTGGACAACATGTCCACAGGTAGATAACAGGCTAGATTATAATACCTTTAAGTGGTTTTAGAACCTGGCTGAATAACTAGACCAAAAAAAACAGCCAATAATAGATCTGCATTACCTTGGGGAAAGGACTGCAATGGATTGTCCAAGAACCTGTCCTTAGCCCTACGCTGTTTCTCATTTTTACCAGCGCCTTGAATAAAGCCACAGAAAGCATGATATTCAATTTGGAGATGACATAAAACTGGGAGGGATAATTAACAAGTTTGGACTGAAGTCCAAAAGGATCTCAATAGGCTGGAATGATGGACCAAACAGAGATAAATATAAAGTTCAACCTTCAAATAAAAATTTCTACCTTAAATATAAAGGTTCACAAAACAATATCATAACAATAGAATGGAATATGGTTCCAAATTGATAGAAAGAATGTACAGTGTTCTCTCCTCCAAGCAGATCTAGAAAGTATACCAGAACCAATTCTGATGAGGAAATCCAGAAAATCACAGTGAGACATGTGTCCAGTCCAGCTAGGCATAGGTAGATAGACAGGGAGGTCTACAAATACCAGGGATGGGGTCAATCCAGGAGCATGCTGGGCACAGAACATTCCAGTGCCTAGAGAGGCTGTGCACCACAGAAAAAGGAGATCCCAGACTCATACCAACATACCACCAGACCCCAAAACAGATCACCATGACAGGGACAGATGTGAACTGGCATATTTCTCATTCACTACCTAGTTCTGGGTCACAAACACAGGACAGATTGAGATGGCGACCTACACATGGCAGTGCCATTTGGAAGTGGGGAGACTCAGGGCTGTGTATGGAAAAAGCAAATTCAGAAGCCACCAGCAGCAGCAGCAGCAGTGTGGCTCAGATCCCAGGCTCAGAGCAGGGTCTCACTTCCACCACCTAGCCAAACTGCAGCTTTATTTCCTACCTAGAAGCATTCATTTGGACTTCCTGGGCTCCTCCACCATGCCCCAGAACTGGGTGTATCTCCTTATTTCCCTCTCCTCCTCTCCACACACACAAACATACCTTTTTAGTTTTCTCTCCTTTGTTATCTTTCTCCATTAGATTATAAGCTCCTTGAAGGCAGGGAGTATCATTTTTGCACTTGAATCCTCAACACTTAGCATAGTATACGGCACATAATCAGCACTTAATAAATGTTTATTGCCGATTACTACAGAGGAATAACTAAGGCTGGAATCCCAGATCAAAGGAAACCTATAATTCTGTCATTTTAAATCAGCACAACTGCATAGCTGGCTGAGAAGCGCGTTTTCTAGTGTTATTCAGACCAAACCTAGGTCAGGAACTTACCGAGATCAGACAAGGGAAGCATATATCAGATTTTTCCCTGAATGAGGCCACTGTAGGAGCATTGAGAGCTTGCAGGTCCCCAGCCTATCTCTGAGATCCTGGAATAACATAACACTTAATACCCCAAGAAAATAACAACAAAGCAGCAACAGGACCAACCTAGACCTTTCCTGTAGCAGTGTGGCAGAGCCCAGGCCTGATATCAGGTCAAAAGTCAGGAAGCAGACCAGAAGAAAGAGCAAACAAACAAACAAATGAAAAAAGAAGAACCCCACCACAGTGAGCTATTATTTGTGGTCGAGATGCTTAAGACACCAACACAGAAGAAGAAAATGACTCCAAAATATCTTTAAGCAACATCTCAGAGGAAAACACATCTTGTTCACAAATTCTACTAGAATTCCTGGAAGAGATGAAACAAGAATTTTTCTTTAAAGATTTAAAAAATTTTAATAAATGAAATGAAAGTATTTGAGACGAAAAATTTGAAAAGAAGTGAGAGCTGGAAATCGAGTGTATGTCCATCGATTGGGAAGTGGTTAAAGAAGTTGTGATATATTATTGTGATGGATTACTACTATGCTGTAAGAAATGATGAGCATGTTGATTTTAGAAAAACATGGAAAGACTGCATGAAATAATGAAGAGTGAAATGAGTAAAACCAAGAGAAGATTAGATATAGTAATAGCAATACTATTCAAAGAATAACTGTGAACAACTAAGTTATACTGAGTATTATAAATACTCAAATCAACTACAAAAGACCTATGAAGGAAGATGCTATCTACCTCCAAAGAAAGAACTGATAGATAGATGTATGCATAGGATGGTTTTACATACACACGTGCAAACACATGCACGTGTGCATGTCTTTGTGTGTATATTTGTGTATTTGTGTGTGTGTGTGTGTGTGTGTGTGTGTGTGTGTGTGTGTGAAATGGTGGCCTTCTCTAGTGCAGAGTATGGACGGAGGGAGGGAGGGACAGTTTGGAACTTAAAATTAGTCAAAAAATAAATATTTTTTTTAAAAAAAGTACTATGGAAGAAAGAATTAGAAAGGTAATTAACAATTTGGCACAAAAGGTATAAAACCTTATTCAAGGAACAAATTCCCTGAAAATATGAATGGACTAAACAGAAGCTACTGAGTCTATGAGGCAACAAGAATTATTAAAGCAAAATCAAAAAACTAAAAACTCATAGAAGAAAATGCAAGGTATCTCAGAGTAAAAATCACTGACTTAGAAAAAGATTAAGGTGAAAAAATTTAAGAATCATTGAACTATCTGAACACTGTGACAAAAAAAAATCCTACATATAATATTTCAAGAAATTTTAAAAGAAAAATGCCCAGATCTCTTAGAATCAGAGGGCAAAGTGGAAATAGAAAGAATATACTGGTCACTTGTAAGAAATTCCCAAATTGAAATTCTCAGGAACATTAGAGTCAAAATCCAGAATTTTCAGATGAAAGAAAAAATATTGCAAGCAAGAAGAAAGAGAGTATTCAAGTACCAAGAAGCCATAGTCAGGATCACACATGATTTAGAAGCCACCACTGTAAAGAAGCAGAGAACTTATAGCACATTATTCCAGAAGGCAAAGGATATGAGCTTTCAGCCAAGAGTAATTTACTCAGCAAAATTGAATAATATTTTAATGCATAAAATAAAATACATGGAATTACAAAGGAATCCAATTATATTGAAATGCAGTTGTCAGAATTTTAAAAATCATGTTCTCAGAATTAGGCTTATCTAAATATTAAAAACAGAAACATGCTCAGGGACACCAGGTTCCCTGCTTTGCAGTCATTTTGACCTTTTCGGAATCAGTTTGTTTTGGACATGTTGCATATGATTTTCCTGAGGGTCATCTCAAGCGGAATATGAGAATTAAGGACTTCCAGAGATTAACTGGAGTACTTCTAGTCCTCTTCAGCCCTCTTTCCCCTCTCCCTCTCTCCTGGATCTATAAACTACATGGATTGGATGGATGTCTTATTTCATTCATTATTGATCTACTCATTTAGTCATACAATTCAAAAACTATTTGTTATGCAGATATTGTGTGAACAACATTGTTAGGTGCTGGGAATACAAAGATGAAAAGGAAATATAGTCCTTGCAATCAAGGAAATGACATTGTAATGGAGGGACATAGTATGTATTTCACTAAGTAAATATAAAACATACGTGAAGTAATAGGGAGGAGCATGTGAAATTGATAACAAGTAAGGGAATAAGAAAATGACTGAATCTTGAAGGAAGCTAAAAATTCCAAGAGGCTAAGGTGAGGAGAGAGGGCAACTTAGATATGGGGGACAGTCTGTACAAAGGCACGGAGGTTATAGAAGGGAGGTAGTATACAGGGAACATTTGATGGGACCATATTATGAATGTGGGTGAGTAATGTGAAATTAATTGGGAAAGATAAGTTGGGACCATATTGTAAAAAATCATAACTATCAAAACAGAAATGTGTCTTTGATCCTAGAGTATCTGAGGCTTCTTTGTGGTAGTAGGAGGAAGGTGAAAAGGTCAGATCTGTTCTTCAGGAATAGTAATTTGGTAGTTGGTTAGAAAATGAATTGGAGAAGGGAAAGCATAAGCAAGGAGACCAATCAGAAAACTATTGCAAAGGTCCATATGAGAGATGATGAGGGTGCAAATGCACATTTATCCAGCATCCACACCAGCCAGGGCAAGGAAAACAATCTGTTCATAAGGCATTCACAGATAGCCTGATCTACTAGATTAATAATTTGGATTAATTGCTATTAGTCTTATGAGGAATAAGTTTTAAAACAAGGGGGTGAGGAGAGTAACAAGGATTCTAAGAAGGAAAGATGTTTCTAGTGCACATGGGACTGGGTTAAGAGTAAAGGGACTTGAGTTTTTGTGTAACTCACTTCTCCATCTGGTCTCAGTTCTCCCATGTGTAAAATGAAGAACTTGAACCAAATGGTTCCTAAAGTTCCTTAGAGCTCTGAAATTCTGTGAGTATAAGGTTAACTTGAGGCCAGAGAGGTGAAACAGTGCACTCGCACTGGGCCTGGAGTCAGAAAGATCTGAGTTCAAATCCAGCCTCACATGCTGTTTCCTTTCCAATACTTAGTAGCAAATGCTTTCTCAATGAATAGTCATTTAGTAAGTCAGGATCCATACCACTAAGGTGAAAGCACAAATGGACATACAACTCACAACTTCACCTTGGGTGAATCAAAAGATAAGGACTAGTTTGGCTGGATATCAGATAAAAACAAGTGAGCAACTGTGATACAAGGCATACCCCCACCCTGGCCACAGGTCCTTTTAAAAGAAGCATGAGTTCTTCTGGGTCAATAGAATTCTTAATCCCATGCCACCTGTCCTTTGCAATCCATGTGATGACTGAAGGAAAAATCTTCAGTATCGTTTGAATTTTGACCCTTCTGCTTGTACAGTGAATACATCTTTTCTTCTAACATGTAAGCAGAAATTTTTCACCTTGGAGATTTGTAGGGTGATGGGGGATAGGGTGGTTTTTTGTCAGGATTCAGGAGGCTGAGGACATGACTGACTTTTCCAAGTTCACCACTGGTTCTTTGGGTATCCCAATTCTTTGAATATACTCAGTAACCTCAGCAAGTAGCTGTTCATATCAGGATGGAAGGGTTATATCATTCAGCTTCTTATAAAACACCTCTAGGATGGCCCCGGAGATGGATGCTGTTATCCCATCCTCTCCTAACTTTTTCAGCAGATTGCTCCCACTCTCATCCCTGCTTTCTCTCTAATCTTCAATCTCTTTGCTGGCGACATTATCCCATGTCTCCTCTATCCTTAAAAAAAATCTTTATTTGAGTCTATTATCCCTACTAGCTATCATGCTATATCTCTCTACCCCTGGTCAGTTAAACTCCTGACTAGTAACTAAAAAAGAATTATTTGAAGCAACCAGAGATACTTCACCTGGAGAAGATTTGAGGGTGGGACAGAAGTATGTTATCAATCTTCAATACTTAAAGGACTGTCATATGGAAGGGAATTAGACTCATTCTACTTGTCTCTAGAGGGTAGAGCTAGAAATTATATGGAAGTTACAGAGTGATAAATTTTGGCTTGATGTAATTAAAACTTTATGGCAATAAGAGCTGACCGAAAACAAAACAGGCTGTTCCAGGGTATAGAGGAAATAGAATGTGCATTAAGCCAGGCAGAACCATCCTTGGCAGCTAAGCTTAAAATTCCAAGTGGATCCATCACCCCATAGCTGAAATTATTTTTAATATTTTATTATCTATGCCATGTGCTTTTAATTAGGACAAGCCAGGTAACCCTCTATGTCACATTTGTTTGTTACATACTTGTGTAATGTATTTGGGCAAGGCTATTCCAAGTCCTTGTTCTCCTTTCATTGACCATTGTACAGCTGGGTGGCACAATGGATAGAGTGTTGGACTTGAAGTCAGAAAATTGTAAATTCAAATCCTGCCTCAGATGCTTGTCCTTCATTCTCAAAGAAGACCAATGATAGCATGGGTGATGTCTTGACCTGCCCGTGAATTGGATTTAAGCAAAGCAGTGTTCCACAAAATCATCAGCCACACTCTCTCTTTCAGAGTCATTGAAGTCCAATGGCAAGACAAAAGTCCAGATAACTGGCAATGGCCTGGGACACAGTAGATGACTCTGGCATCTCCAATGTCTGACCAGGCTCTGAGCCTGCTTCAGCTGCCTTAATAGCTGTTGAAACAAAGTTTTCTTATCTACCCATTCCCAGCAGGGGTTATGGGGGAGGCAAATGTCTTCACATGCTTTGAGTAGACATCCCCCCAACTCAATGATGGGCTTGAGGCCCATCAGTTACCCTCAACCTGGTTTAGCTTGTTTGCCAAGATGGTTTAGGTGGGGTGTGGCTGCTGTGCACGCTATTGCTTTTTGGAACCACAGGTGAGAGTTGAGTGCCAGGTGGATGAAGCGCCCTGAAAAGGGTTCAAGCAAGCCCTCATACCAGAAGTGCTGGTCCTCTTGAATGCCCTATACATCCTCAGATGCATATTAGCTGTGTGGCCCTCATATGTATGTATGCATGTGTACAAGTGTATACACTTGCACACACGTGTGTGTGTGTGTGTGTGTGTGTGTGTGTGGTTGGTTGGTTGTCCTTTGCTCTCAAAGAAGACTAAAATGACATCAACATGCCAGAGTTAAATTTCAGTGTGTCTAACTGTGACTAATCAGACCAATACGAGCTCAGAATGTTCCACCACAGATCAGGCACAAATAGTCCATGTGAACATTTAGGGTGGATTCTCTAAATTGGCATATTTTGCATTTCTATTAAGCTATTTCAATTTGGCTTTGCTCATAGAGTGCAGCACCTTCTCTGATGTGGGCACTCCACGCTGAGTGTTCCTGTGCCAGTATTTCCCATGTCACACAATCAGTTCCAAAGTTCTTAAGAGAGACCTTGAGAGTGTCCTTGTATTGCTTCTTATGATCACCATGTGAATGCTCTCCCTGTGTGAGTTTTCCATAAAATAGTTTTTTTGGCAAGCATGCATTTCACATTGCCAGAGCTATCTTAGTGTTCAAAAGGCTCCAAAGGGAGAGAAGAGGTATTAGACTGACTACCAAACTGAAAGTCCACAGAGCTGCTGTGCTGACCTCATTGCTGTATGTATGCCTGTGAAACCTGGACAGTATACCAGCACCATGCCAGGAAACTGAATTACTTCCTTTTGAAGTGTGTGTGTGTGTGTGTGTGTGTGTGTGTGTGTGTGTGTGTGTATGTGTGTATAATACATATATATGCACACACATATACACACACACATATATATATACATATACACATATATACTGATACACATACATACATACATACATATAATATATATACATACACACACTCATATATATAATGCTTTGCAAACCTTGAAGGACTGTATGCAGATACTAGCTATAGTTATCATATAGCAAATTCACAGCTCTTAGAATAAGGCTGATTATCCCTTTAACAAGTACTAGTTAGAAGCCCTGATGGTGAAATCTGACTTGGCCACTTTCTTCTGCTTAACTGAGACAAGTGATTGTTGAGAGCTAGTGGTTGACTTTGCATTTGCAATGTTGATAGGTAACAGGGACCTCCTTACCTAAAGTTTTGGAAGTCCTTTTATTATTAACTTAACATGATGTGATGAAGCTTTCTTGGAGCCTAACCATGTAAATGTGGGTCTAGGAAACAACGTATAACCTCTGTGTTTACCAGGAGAGCAGGGGTCCCTAGCAGATAACCTAATTGTCTGTGTCTACCTGTGGGTCGCTGGAAGCAATTGGACAGCTGGTCTTAGATTGGGCTTGGGGGCAGGGGTGGGGATTGGTTGTGAGATTCTTGCTTGTTGAGAATTGTTCCCAGAGAAGATTAGCCCCAGTTTTAGAGTGTTTGAGAATGTCACCCCTGAGGTACACCCTACCTCAATTCCATCAGTACTTCCCCAGGAGAAGAGATAAGGCCCCATAAAATTAGAAAGAAAATCCCCAGGTTTTTGGCATGCTTGCTCTATGAACTAGTATTCCCCTACTGTACCATGAGACATTCTTCATCCATTGCCAAGAAAATAAGCCCCAGTTTCCTTCCAGGGTCCACCCTAATCCTCAGGTACCTAATGTGACCTCCTTCTTTCCCAGGCCAACCAGGCATTGAAATGTAATCTCCAGAGAGTTCTAAACAGTTCTCTAACTAGGGATCTCAGAAATGGACCCTCCCTGTTCTTATCGGCTGTTAGAGGTGTATGGTCCAAATTTGAGCTCAAGCAATCCATTTTCCTTCCTTCAAGTCCTTAATCATTCTGTTGATTGAATGAAGGTGAACTATTAGAAAGATCTTTCTAAGCCTAACATCTATTTAAGGAATATTGCTATGCTATGGGGCAACTAGGCCCCAGAGCCATTGACTATTACCTGAGTCAGGTAGGAATGTAGAAGTGAAAATGAGCCAGGGAGCAAATAGCTACTCATCTACTGCTTTGGGACAAATCCAATCAGGCCAGGCCATGTTTGCCTTTGGTCACCTCTACTCACACACTATCCAAGGAAATGAAATATGGTGCTTTTGGACTGTGACCTTTAGGCAGGTACTTTAATGCTTTAAATGATCCCCATACCTTCACTACATTCCAGCAATTGGGGAAAACTATGTTAGTTTAAATGTTTGCTGAATGAATGAATCATTCCAATAAGCAAGTGATTGTAATTACTCAATTCAATCTGACAAATTATTTGTTAAGTACCTATTGTATGTAAGACACTCTGTTAAACACTAGAGATACAAAAATGATAGAAATACAACTAAAATACTTGGTTAGGAAGTAAAGGGGACAAACAAACTCCACGACAATGAATTCCAGAAATATTTTAGGAGAGAGAACACTAAAAGTAGAAGGGGTCACAGAAGGCTAAATGAAAAAGGTATCACTTGATCTAGACTTTGGAGAAAAATAAGGATTCTTAAAGGTGGATATAAAGAGCAAATCACACATGGGAAACATCTTGTACAAATGCTCAGAGATAAGAAAAGGGATTTCAGGCTTAGGCAACAAACAGCAGCAGAGTTTGACTGAATCATCTAGTACATGATAGAGTAATGTGACAGGAAGCTGGTGAGGGAGATCATAGCCACACGCAGTTTGTGAGAGGCATTCAATGCCTGGCTAAGGAATTTATATTTTATCCTAGAAAAAAATAAGGACCTATTGAAAGTTTTGGGGCTGGAATATAACATGCTTAAAACTGTGCTTTTAAAATATTATTTTGTGAGGAGTGTGACAGGGCTGAAGTTTCTAGAAAGCCAGCTGCTACAATAGTTCAGCTAAGAGAAGATATGACACAGGCCTGAACTAAGGTTGCAGTAGGTTAAATGAAGAATAGAGATGTGAGAACCTCTGTGCAGAAAGAGAATCAACAAGACATGGTCACTAAATGGATAGGAAAAGCATAGGTAGGAGGAAGAGTTAAGGAATGACTCTGAGGTTTAGGTGGCTAGAAAGATGGTGGTGCTTTCAACAGTAGCTATTTCAATATAATTAGCTTCCCTTATAAGCCTATATATTTTATTTTATGCATTTAAAAACAATCTGAGAAGGAGTCCAGAGACTTCATCAGACTTGTAAAAAAAAAAAAAGTCCATGACACAAAAGAGGTTAAGAATCTCTTCTCTGGATCTATTGACAGTACATGGATACCAGTGAGGAGCACTGGCTGTCTGATGGTCACCTTAATTAATAGAAAGGGAAAAACAAAGTAAAGAAAAACAGGTTCATTTGGGTCACCAGACTCTCTTAGAGTGGGTTGCTGAGGATCTCTATTGTCATCCATTCTCTCGTTCCTCCCTTCCCCCTCGCCACCATAGAATGATGGGTTATATAAAAACCTCAAATTCCAAGCTATATGTAGCACAGAGCGGCTGTTTGTCCCAAAATACCGCTGCGCCGACTACAGCAAACACAAATTACAAGCTTTATCTAATCACAGCTATGTGACCAGTCATTTCTGGTTTCCAAAAATGACAGTGAGTGGCAGGCTTCTACAGCTGGTGGCACTGGGTTTGGTTTCAGATCTCAAGTGCACGCAGATGTGTCAAAGCCTGGCATTCCAAGTGACCAATTAAGAAAGGGAAATAAGTAAAAGAAAGGAAGTGCAACACATCTGAAAAAAAAAAAACCCAGTTCCCTGGTTTGGACTTTGAAAAATACATGCATATCAAATAGTGTGAGTGGATCACTGAACGTTGATATTCATTACTCATCTCATGGGTGCTCACTCTGCAGACCATTGATCTAGAAGGTGACCCAAGGAAGCCATCAGCTCTTTCATGGGACTTTGAAGGAAAATTATCATGTTTGAAAGCTGCTGCCCTTGTTGATGCCCCACTCCATTAAGGACTTTCTCTTTCTATGTAATTTTATTAAGAAAGGCAGTATGGTTTATTGGGAGAGGAGGAGGCAGAGAATTGACTTAGAACTAGTACCCAGGCTTTGAAATGGACTAGCTGTGTAAGCCTGGGTTTGTTGATTAACCTTTCCATGCTTTGATTTTCTCCTCAATAAAATGGGGATAATAATACTTGAGCTACTTGACTTAAATGATAGTTGTGGAAACAGGACTTTGTGAAGCTTAAGGTTGTATACAAAGATGAGCTAACATTATGCTATTATTTCCCTCCCTACCTCCCAGGTATAGTTTTTTTCACGTTCTAGGCACAAGAAAAATAGCCTATTAGCTCACTCCTAGCTATATGAAGATACCAGGATTGTGAATTTTACCAGAAATCCAGAGTATTTAAATACTGTTCCTCAAAATAAACTGGTGTCTGCATGAATGACTAGGATGTACTCGAGCACTTGAAGTACATTTCTTGGTGAGTTGTAAATAGCCCAAAGTCGTTTCCAGGCAACTGTTACGCTGTGTCAAGGGACAAAGACTTTTAAGAAAAGGAAAGCCTATGACTACTGTCCTACCAACAAGCTGGATGAAAATGTAGCCAGGCTACAATTTCCAGATATTTCATCCTTTAACAGTCAGTGTCTTCTCCAGTTAAGAACTTATTTATTAACTCTCAGAGTTATTGGCAAGGAGAAGAAAGAGGATGACTATGAGTGGCTGAAAATAATTAAGATGTAAGTCCAACATTCAAACCAGCTTTCACTTCCTTGAGTTATAAATAGACGAACTTGTTTTGTTTGGTTTGGTTTTGAACGTGAAGTTCATATTTCCTTCTAGGTTCAATTCTCCTCTTGAATGTGGTTCTATCTTTTCACATACCAAAACCAATTTATAGCACCACAGGATTGAAAATTATAAAAAACCTTAGAGATAATCCATTTTGCAGATAACAAAAATGAAACCCAGAAAGGTGAATTAGTTTGCCTGGGGTCACATAGGTAGCAAGTATCAGAGATCAGTGACTCCTAATCCATTTTTCTTCTTAAGGATATAGATCTCAATAAGACGACAGTAAGGAACCATCATCCTGGAACAGTGGACAGACTATTGGATTTAGAATCATAGGACCAGGGTTCAAATATCACCTCTGCTGCTTGCCATCAGTGTGACCCTCGATAAATCATTTTACTACTTTGCAAAACAGTTCAATCATCTTTAACATGAGGGTTCTGGGCTAGATGTTTTCTATATCTCTACCAGCTCTGTAATTATGATCCTTAAATGCTACTGTACCATTGGAGAAAATATTCCCTTTGCTGTAAAACATGGGGGCAACCATCAGAAAAGCAATGTCATTACCCTTTCCTCAATACATTCCTCAATACCACCCCCCAGCACAGTTGACCCCAAAGGACTCCCCTGAGCCTTGGAGCCAAGAATTTGAAGAATTCACAATAGATCAACCATGGAGTCACAGCATCTGGCAACTTCCTTCCTACCTAAAGTTACCTTAATAGTCTTTTCCAGAAACTTTCACACTCATATACAGTCCAACCCCCACAGCAGCAAGATCTTTTAACAATGCAATAGATACCAATTTCATCCAGAATCATGTAACATTACTCCCCTTTGTGCATTTAATGTTTCATCCAAACTTCGCTACTTGCTATATCCCCGTATAACACATGGTCATTCCATCTTTGCCTCTTTGCTTGGCAAAGACTGTCTGCAATGCCTGGAATGTACTCTCTCCTCATATCTGCGTCTAAGAATCCCTAGCTCCCTTCAAAGCACAACTCAAATGCCATGTCCTATACAAAGTCTTTCCTGGTTAACTCCAGAGCATGCCACTTGTTGGTACCATCTTGTTCCCCGGTGGTAAAGAGCCACCAGATAGCCAAAGACTGACCCTATACCTATATACACAGAGTAATGTGTAAGCCACAATTATGAGTAAGTTGAGGTGGGGTCCTATCTCACATAAATGGGGTATATCCACCTATCTATCATGTCAACTGAGCTACTACCTCCAGAGAAACCACTTTTCATGGATGAACTATTCAAGATGAAAAATAAAAAGACCACTAATAAAGCACTCCATGAGCAAAGCCTTTTGTCTGGTACCTCTGAAGAAAGCCAGCATTGGTCCAGAATGAAAAGTGTGTGTGTGGCAGGGGGGGGGGTTCACTGGACAACATTCTACCTGCTTTCAAAATCACATTCCAAAAGCATTTATTGTCACAGAATACATAGCAGTATACAAGCAGGTGCTTGAAATTAGTGAGCGGGAGATGGTCAGTTTTAGTTTTTCATAGATCTGGTGTGAAAAAAACAATACAATAAGCAGCAAAAAACCACAACACTGTGACTATTAAACTCACTTTTCATCACTCCAGAGTTTCTTCTGATGTTTGTTGATGAGATTTCATGCATTGACATACCATTATCAACTTCTGGATCATAGGAGCAACAAAATGGAAGATTAGACATTTTATCTTTCCAAAACAGAAAGTGGGCACCAAAGTAAAGCAACTTCATCTGTGTCAGTGACCTAGGATACCCAAAATCTAAAAGGCAAAAATATCTCAAAATTATTCTTACTGATTAAGCTTACTCAGCATCATTCCCCCACTTTCCACACGAGTGACAGCAAGGATGCTATAGTAGACCCAGGATATAGACTTACAGTGAATTCACTCCTGCACTCTGGTTCCACCTCCTTTTCCACTGATGTGGAAACCCTAGCTCTAGGCTGCAGAAGTTTGCCCCAACTGTAAGAGGTAGCCAGGAAGCCACAGTCACAAAAGCCAACTGGGATCCACAATCCTAGTAGTATCAGTGCTGCAAAGCTCTGAGCTAGTTGTGCTGAGGTGGACAATTCTGTAGCACCAGCTCTGCAAAGCTCCAAACTGCCAGTGCCAGGTCAAAATAAGGAATAGAGGTATCAAGACAAGACATTCTGTATGTGGATGGGTGGGTGGAGCCACTGTAGTACTCCACCAAGTCTGAGGGAAGGAGTAGAGCCTGAGGCTAGTTCTGAGATACTTGGAGAAGTGACCTGCGCTGGTGAACTGTGTATTCCCTACCATATAAAGAGGTTGAGATGCTTTGAGATCCAGTCCACAAACCACATTTAGAGGGGATGGAGTCAGAAAATGAGTCGTAGGAAAAACAAGGGGGAGGAAGAAGACTAAAATTACAAAAGATTTCAGGAAGAAGATAACTCAAAACTTTGAATATAAACAGATTAACCAATAGGAAAAACAATCACAATAAAAGGAAATATGGTCTCCAGATCTAGTAAATGAGTTCAAAAATTTATGAATAAATATTGTAAAACAAAGGAAAATTACTCACTGCTTTATGAGGCAGAGGACCATGTGGAATTTGAGAAGAATATGGCACCAAAACACACTATTCCTGAGTGGTTCAAAAGAAAATTAGAATCATGAGAGCAAAATTTGTGGCCTTCATAGCAAAAAATAATGGGCAGAATATAAAGACTAGAGTCTGCAATGGCAAGTCTCACTAAAGAAACAAAAGAGAGAACAATAGATTAGGAATATAAGTACACAGAAGTGAAGGACAACTTAGAAAAAGGGAAGCAAAAGGCAAAAACATTAAAAGAAAATATATTCACTATGCAATAAAAATATACTGATCTTTTTTTAATACAAATTTATTTATTTTTAGTTTTCAACATTTACTTCCACAAGATTTTGAGTTCCAAATTTTCTCCCCATCTCATCCCTCCCCCCACCCCAAGACGGCATGCATTCTGAATACCCCTTCCCCTAGTCTGACCTGTCTTCTATCTCCCCCCCCATTATCCCCTTTCACTTCTATTTTCCTGTAGGGCAGGATAGACTTCTGCCCCATTTCCTGTATTTCTTATTTCCCAGTTGCACGTGAAAACACTTTTTTTAAACATGTGTTTTTAAAACTTTGGGCTCCAAATTTTCTCCCTTCCTCCCTCCCCACCCACTCTCATTGAAAAGGCAAGAGTAGACATGTTGTGAGAAACTAACTCTATTTCCTTTAATCCTATCCTGCCCCCCCCCATTTATTCTATTCTTTCTTTTGACCCTGTCCCTCCTCAGAAGTATTTGCTTCTGGTTACCCCCTTTCCCAATCTGCCCTCCTCTGTATCATCCCCCTGCTCTCTTGTACTCTTCTCCCCCTATTTTCCTGTATGGTAAGACAGATTTCCATACCCAATTGAATGTGTATGTTATTCCCTCCTTAAGCCAAATCTGATGAGAATTAGATTAACTCATTCCCTATCACCTTCACCCATTTCCCCTCCACTTTAAGAGCCTTTTCTGGCTTTTTTTTTTTGTGAGATAATTTAGCCCATTCTACATCTCCCTTTTTTCTTCTCCTAGTATAATCCTCTCTCATCCCTTAATTTTATTTCCCAGATATGACCCCTTAAACTTCAACTCACCTTGTGCCCACTATCTATCTATCTAGCTAGCTAGCTATCTAGCTATCTATCTGATACATACATGTAATTTTTTCCCTCCAACACCCTAATACTGACAAAGGTCTCATGAGTTATAAATATCATCTTTCCATGCAGGAATGTAAACAGTTCAACCTTAATAAGTCTCTTATGATTTCTCTTTCTGTTTACCTCTTCATTTCTCTGTTACTGAGTCCTGTATTTGAAAGTCAAATTTTCTATTCAGCTCTGGTCTTTTCACCAAGAATGCTTGAAAGTCCTCTATTTCACTGAATGACCATTTTTTCCCTGAAGGATTATACTCAGTTTTGCTGGGTAGGTGATTCTTGGTTGTAATCCTATCTCCTTTGCCCTCCAGAATATTATATTCCATGCTCTGCGGTTCTTTAATGTAGAAGCTGCTAAATCTTGTGTTATCCTGATCGTGTTTCCACAATACTTGAATTGTTTTTTTCTGGCAGCTTGTAATATTTTCTCCTTTACTGAGGAACTCTGGAATTTGGGTACAATATTCCTAGGAGTTTTCCTTTGGGGATCTCTTTCAGGAGGAGATCTGTGGATTCTTTCAATTTCTATTTTTCCCTCTGGTTCTAAAATATCAGGGCCGTTTTCCTTGATAATTTCTTGAAAGATGATGTCTAGGCTCTTTTTTTGATCATGGCTTTCAGATAGTCTAATAATTTTTAAATTCTCTCTCCTGAATCTATTTTCCAGGTCAGTTGTTTTTCCAATGAAATATTTCACATTATCTTCTATTTTTTCATTCTTTTGGATTTGTTTTATAGTGCCTTGATTTCTCATAAAGTCACTAGCTTCCAATTGCTCTACTTTAATTTTTAAGGAAGTATTTTCTTCAGTAATCTTTTGGACTTCCTTTTCCATTTGGCCAATTTTTCTTTTTAGGGCATTCTTCTCCTCATTGGCTTTTTTGGACTTCTTTTGCCATTTGGGTTAGGCTATGTTTTAAGGTGTCATTTTCCTCACTATTTTTGGGGGTCTCCTTTAGCAAGCTGTTGACTTGTTTTTCATGATTTTCTTGCATCACTCTCATTTCTCTTCCCAATTTTTCCTCTACTTCTCTTACTTGCTTCTCCAAATCCTTTTTGAGCTCTTCCAAGGCCTGGGACTGATTCATATTTTTCTTGGAGGCTTTGGATGTAGGAACTTTGACTTCATTGTCTTCTTTTGGTTGTATGTTTTGATCTTCTTTGTCACCAAAGTAAGATAATATAATCTGACTCCTTTTGCGTTGCTTGCTCATGATCCTGGCCAATTACTTGAATTTTAAACTCTTTGTTAAGATAAGAGTCTGCATCCACAATGTGGAGAGTGTACTGTCCCAAGCTTCGGGGGTTTGTACAGCTGTTTTCAGGTATACTTGTAGGGACCTGTAAATTTTCAGTTCTTGCAAGGTGGTATGATAAGGGGTGAAGTGTTTACTGCTTTCCTAGCCTGTGTTCTGGTCTATTAGTGACCACAAGCACTCCTTTCTATCCTGGAACTGTGAGGAGGGTTTTTTCTTCACAGCCACTACAAGCTCCACCAAGCCAGTGTTCCTCCTAGCCCCAGGACCTTCGCCCAGAACTGTGACCCAGATCCAAGCACAGTCAAAGCAAGAGATTCCTGCCTCAGCACTGGCAAAGTGATCCCTGCACTCCCCCTCTGATCAGCCACTAGATTCCCCCTCAGTCTGTGGGCCGGAAGCTCAGGAGGAAACCGCTGCCCCTGAGGCCATGCTCTGCGCTCTTGCTCTAGGGGAAATGGAGCTGTGACCCTATGCTCCTCTCTCAGTACCGCAGAAACAGACTTTTCCCACTGGCCTTCTCAGTTGTCTTTGGTGTTCATGGGTTGATAAGTCTGGAAACCTCCACAGCTTCCCACAATTCAGTACTCTGAGGCCTGCTCCAGGTTCGCTGGGGCCCGCATGCCCATGCCGCACTGCACTCCTCTCCCAGCCCAGCCCGATACACCTTTCTGATCAACCATCCAGGCTGTCTTGGGCTGGAAATTTGTTTCACTCTGTCTTTTTGTGGGTTCTGCTGCTTTGGAATTTGTTTAGAGCCATTTTTATAGGTATTTGGAGGGATTGGGGGGAGAGCTCAAGCAAGTCATTGCTTTTACTCTGCCATCTTGGCCCCGCAAAAATATACTGATCTTGAAGACGGTTTGTATAGAAATAACCTAAGGACTATACATCTCCCAGAAGAATATGAAACCATAATGAAGGAAATAATAGACTATCCAGAACTTGTGAACATGAAAAATGAATTTCTGATCGAAAAAATTCATAGTTTGCCTAAAACAAAACAAAACCTCAAGGCTGCAAATTCTAAGATATATAGTAGTTAAATTAAAATTCTATTTAAAAATAAATTCTTCAAGTAATCAGGAGAAAAATATTCAAATAAAACTATTCTTCAACCCACTAGAAAATAGGGAAGGGAATGGAATAATGTGTTCTGAAGAGCAATGGAGCTCAGGATGCAACCCAGGGTGACCTACCTACAAATCTTAGATCAACCATATAGGAAAATAGATATTTGATGATACATCATTATCTTCACTCGGTGCTTACTACCTCATATTCCCTTTTTCTCACTTAACATAACTTAATATGAACCTGCCCATGAATCAGCATAGCTCACACCAATTTGTCATTTCAATAGCCATCACATTTCATCATGTTGCTATGCTGTCATGATCCATTTGGAGATTGTTACTAATTCGTCACTCATATGAAAAACCCTGTTGCAAAAGTTTTTGTCCACATTTTCCCCTCTTTGGTGTTGTTTCCCTGGAGAACATTACCTAAAATGGTATTAACAGGTCAAAGGGCGGTGGAAGATTTTTTTAGTTTCAATTATAGGTTAACAGATTGAGCACTAGAGTGACTGAACCAATTGATGGTGTAACCATTATGTACTTATTTCTCCTAACTGTGGTACATTTTTAAAAAAAAAAGCATTGGCCTCTGTTCTGATGTAACCAGTATAGCACTCCACCAAGTCTGAGGGGAAGAGTGTAGACTGGGGCTAGTTCTGAGATATTTAAAAAATAAAGCATTGGCCCCTGCTGTGATGTAACAGATAAGCAAGGCACAGACAGACGTATGCCACGTAAATACATGATGTGAATCACAATGAAGGCTAGACATAAAATAGGAAGATCAGCACTCTCCAAAGGTATCTGGCACTGTGATAGAGAGC
The DNA here is from genome assembly GCF_003287225.1 of Phascolarctos cinereus. Classification (NCBI taxonomy): domain Eukaryota; kingdom Metazoa; phylum Chordata; class Mammalia; order Diprotodontia; family Phascolarctidae; genus Phascolarctos; species Phascolarctos cinereus. The sequence goes on from NW_027555847.1 coordinate 101,672,204, forward strand.
ATCAAGCAGAGAGCCCAAGTTGAAGAAGGATTTCTCATGGATGTTGAGATCCTTCAGATGTTCTTATTTCCAAATGACTTTGTTATAGTTATATCTAATCCCAATGTACTTCAGATCCTCCTGGGAGAGGCCTGTGATTACACAAAAGACTTTAACCTGATCATCCATGCAAGAAAGACCAAATGGATAAAATATGGGCATTGCCCAGATGATGGCATGCTTTTAGATGAACAACTGTCATGCTTAATCACCAGTGTGTATATCTAATACATACAATGCAGATAAACAAACAAGTTGGATCCCCAAAAAAGGAGAGCAGTCTCGGTGACCTTTGGGAAATTACAAAGTGCCTTCAATGGCCCCAAATTTTCTCCAGAAACAAAGGTCCTTCTTTTTTCTACCAATTCTACCATTCTACCAATGTTGCTATGTGCAACAACAGACAAATATAACCTTTCAACTAAAAATAAATATTCCAATGGAAAGGCATATATGTGGTGGGTTTGAGTAGGCTATAACACACGGAAAACAAATAACTATGAAGAATAGGAATAAAAAATGTCATCAAGAAGATAAGGGCTGGCCATATGACAAGGGCAAGGAATCAAAGGTAGACAGCCAGAATGTTCCACTGATATCTTCATGGTGCCAGAAGAAAGCGAAGAAGACCTCCAGTATGTTACATAGATCTCATTGTGAATTTGTGGGATGCCATGAATAAGTCAAGATGGACAGGCACCAGTGGAGGCAACAACCAAATCAAAGGGATTACCAATCCATTTGAATAATAACAAAAGAAGTAATTGCAGATTATAGCAGCAAGATGGGGAATTAATTTAGTTCATTTATTTGTCAGGAAGGGAGTCTTTGGACCTAAAAGAGAGATTTTTACCCAACTGAGAGGTAGGCAGGCATCTCTTGTCTGGAGCAAGACCAGAAGCCAGTTATTTAAAAAGCAGCCTGGGATGCAGCTGGGGGTCAGCTAGACCTCTGATCTTCCAGAGAGCTGTGGTCTACTCAAGAGAAATGAGTGATGGTTTCTGAGAGGGATCCCCAAAAGCCATAATCTTAAGCAATCACAGTTATTTCTGGAGACACAGCACGTGTAATGTAACAAACTCCAGACCCCGAGTCAGGAAACATGGGATCAAACCTTAGCTCTAAGACTGTGTGTGCCTATGGGTGAGTCACCTAAATTCTTTAAGCCTACTGTCTCTTCCTCTACAAAATATGTGCTACCTAAGGCTTGTTGTGAAGAAAGCACATTTAAAACAAAAAACAATGTTATTGGAATGTGAATTATTGTTATTGACCCAGAGCTCTAAAATGTCAGGAAACCTAAGCTTGTAGGAAAGGAACCAAATGATGGTGCCTGCAAGTCAGTCAAGGGCAGGTTGAGTCCAATATAGTTTAAGCAGAGTTTAATTCCAGGAGCTGAAAAGAGAGTGAAATGGTACAGGTAGCATTTGGTGATTGCTTTGCCCAGAAATATATTCTTGGTTATTTCCTTGTATGTATTTCTGCAGTTAAGCCATCATGCAATTTTTGAAGGCAAATGTAGACTTGGAGAATCTGACATTGTGAAACTTTCAAAAGAAGACAGATTTTGAGCTACGAGCTAATATATTATCGAAAACATGGTGTACTGTTGTGGAAAGAGCTCAAAATTTAGAATTAGAGGATCTAAATTTCAATCCTGGCTCTTTTACCAACCCCATTAATAATCTTGAACAAATTACTTTCCTTCTTGGGGCCTCAGTTTACTGTTTTAAGTCAGTTAGATTGGATGATATCTAAGATCTCTTCTGGCTCTAAGTCCTGTGATTCTACAAATGAGGAGAAAGATATAGCTTTCCATTCAGCAGGTGAGAAGGGATAGAAGCAGGAGAGGGTCACATATCAACTTGGAAAATGGTTACAGCCCCATCTTCCAAGATGAGCAGACTAGGTAAGACCTAAAACTAATGGCATCATTGTAACTTAAAATATTCATAGCTAGGTTCTACCTTTCTTTTCATCATTTACCATAATAAGGTGTAGAGCAGGATGTTTACATAGTAATTGGTCCACCACTGGTCTAAGAGTCTGACAGCCTGAAAGCTACACTGTGCTCGATGTATACCACATCTGAGACAGGGCTCAGAACATGATGAGTCAAAAGGGAACACACAGAATAGTGGAATCTCAGAAATGGAAGAGACCTCAATGGCTATCTAGTCTAACCCATATCCAACCAAGAATTCTAGCTACATCATATCCAACAAGTGGTTATGAGGTTTTTGTCTGTAAACCTCAAATTATCTAGGTATGAAGTGAAGCAAAACAGAGGGGAAATGCCTCTTATACCCATGGATAAGCCATGTGTCCCCAAAATATAACTACAGACAGGCTTTTCATTGACTGCCAAGAAGTGTAATTCCCAAGTAAAGCAAATTCCATGTACAATTCTGTTTGAGAAAGACATTGGACTATGGTCGTGGGTTCTATTGGTTTTTGTCCTCCTGGAGTCTGTCTGATGCCAATATTTCACAGATATTACAAAGACTTTGATTTCCTGCTCATTTCTTGCCCACTTTTTTTCTTTATTGTCCTCCAACTATATATACCATCTTCCATATTTTGCTACAACATAAAAAATAAGAATAAATTAGAAGACAATGCTATACTTTTAAATGTACACATCAATTTCATCTTCAAAACTCTTCTGAAATGGGGGCCGCTAGGTGGCACAGTGGATAGAGCACCAGTGGGCTGAAGTGAGGAGGACCTGAGTTCAAATCCAGCCTCAGACCAAACACTTGACACTTACTAGCTGTGTGACCCTGGGCAAGTCACTTAACCCCAACTGCATAAACAAAAAACCATTCTTCTAAAATGGATAAGAAAACTATACTTATCATTATTGTTGTTAGTAATTAAAATATTCTTGCAAAGTATTTTACATGCATCATATCATTTGATTTGTAAAAACAGCAGCAAGGGAAGGTTCTAGCACTATCATCTCTCTTTTACTGATGGGGATATGGAAGCATAACAAATTTCATCAATTTGCTCAGAATCATGTAATTGGTATATGACAGAGCCAAGATTTGAACCCAGGTTTCCTGATTCCAGGTCCACTACTCAAGGACCCAAGGCCAATCATTTTTCATCTCTTGACTTCAAATTCCTCATCTGGAAAAGGGAAAAGAGTAGACTAGCTTCTCTTCCAGATGCAACAGCCTCTGAGTCGGCAGGTCTATGACTATGGCTTGCTACTGCAAGATATTTTATTTTCTCTAATCACTACAAACAGGCACTCTACTATTGCTCTTGTTTTACAGAGGAAGAAATCAACACAATGAGGTGTGTGTCACTGAAGGTTGGACAATATAAAGGCTAGAGTTGGTTGGGCTCAACTGAGTCTGCAGTAGTTAAAAGTCAATAAATTGAAGGGGAAGTGGCTAATGCTGTTTCCCCTGACACAATAAACAATCTCATCCCAATTCCCTTTGTGGAGCACTTTCCATGTCACCTCCCAAGATGTCATCATTTAACTGACTGCCCTTCCATCCAGCTCCCTCCAAATGTCTCTTTTTCCTTCACCCCACCCACTTTGTGGTTACTCCCAACTTTCACTTTCCCTCTGGCAACTGACCCACACTCAGAGAAGTGTTCCTGGACAATACCCAGGAAGATGAACAAGGTAGTAACCACCCAACTACTATCAATGTTATGGGTCAGCTTTGCCTGGGCTAAGTAATTGTCTTCTTCCTTTTTCTTCTTGGTCATGGTGGGTAGAGAATTAGTAGTGGAGTTAAATTCAGCATAGCATGTGCTTACACACTAGGATCTAATGAAAGTAGTGAGAATAGCTCCTTGGATGGTGTCTGTAACCAGTGTGAAAGGAGAGAAGAGGTGGCCTCCTTGGTTTCTATCATCTAAACATTTCCTTACATCTGTCTGACAAACCCAAAAGCTGGTAAGACATTTGAAGAAAACTGAAGTTTCACAGTAGAGAGGGGCCATACAGTGAAGCAGGAAAACTTTCCTCAATATTTCACATTCACTAAGACAAATCAGCCAGAATTATTAATATGTTAATTTTTTTAAAAAATTAATGAATTAGAATCAGTTAGACTCACCCACACAAACACTCACACACTCCACTTTTTGGCCGTCTCTATGCCATGCTTCCTAAAGCTCTGTTCTCCTCCCCATTTGGAATTTAAACTCCTACCTTTGTGATTCCGGAACTTTCACCTTCTTTTGGTCTTGGTCTCAGCTCCACACTCCACTTTCCATTCATCTCCATGTCAAACTTTGTTCCTCTTTCTTTCCATCTCTAGCTGTGTGTGTTTCTTCCCTTGTCAGAATGTAAGCTCCTTGAGGGTAGGGAATCTTGCTTGTTTATATTTGTATGTCCAGTGCTTAGCATAATGACTGGCACATAGTAAATGTTTCATAAAATCTTTTTCATTCAATTATTTATATATATGCATACACCAGAAAATGTTTTACAACCAATTTAGGCAAATTTTCTTTCCCTTCCTGATAATGACAATGACAACAATAACGATGACAATGAAGAAGAAGGAGAAGAAAAAGAAAAAGGTGATGATGATAATTATCATTTATATAGTGCTTGTTTAAGGTTTGAAAAACACTTTGTACAAATTATCTGATTTGATTCCTTTTAGAAAGGGGGTACAGACATTATTATTCCCAATATGTAGATGTGGAATTTAAGGTTCTATGATTTGCCAATGACGGCATAGCTAAGACAGTCCAGAGGAGGGATTTGAAGTCAGATATCTCATGTCTCCAAGTCCAGTATTCTTTGTACTCTCATTATAGAAGGAACTTGTGAACTCTGTCACACACAGGAAAATGTATGGAGTAGAGACAGCTTAGTACGGAATCTGACACTTGGTGATTAATTGATTGATTGAGAGGAAGGAGAAGAGAATACAGGAAAGAAGCTGTTTCTGAAGAATTGCATATTAGGAGGAACATGCTTTGCAATCCAATTCATTTAATTTCAGTTTACTTTAATTCAATGAATATCTATTTAACACCTATTATCTGTACTGTGCCTAGCATTATAAAAATGATTTTTTTCCATCCTGATGTTGCTGTATAGTCAAGCTTACTCAACTGCAGGTAGCTGAACACCTTGCCACAACAAACAGAGGTCACCAGCAGAATGAGCAACTATCAACATTTCCAGTGGACTCCACTAAACAGAGAAGGGGGATCCTTCTCTGTTCTCTGGTGGTATTGAATGTCTCAGGCAATCTCAGGTGGGTACTTAGGATTATAATAGCTAACATTCATACCATTCTTTAAAGTTAATAAAATATTTTCTTCACTAAAAGCCTGAGATAGATCATAGGTTTAGAGATGGAAGATTTGGAAATCTCCTAGTCCAACTCATTCATTTTATAGACTAAGAAACTGAGACCTAGAGAATTTTTATTAATTGACTAAGTTCACACAGGTGGTAAGTTACAGAGTTGGGACTGAAGCTCAGTACTGTGACTCCAAATATTACACACATTTTATAAATTGTGGACTATAGAAATGGAAGGGGCCATTGATCATCTAATTCAGCTCCTTCATTTTAAAGGTAAGGAAACTGAGACTCAGGGAGCTTCTATTACTTTCCTAGCATCATGTAGGGAGTAATGAGCAGAGTGAGGATTTGAAGCTGCAAGCCTCATATTCATGGTCCTTGTTATTAAGCAGTAAACTCAAACTGAAACCTCTGATTCTAAGATAGTGTTCTTTCCATTAGATTGTGCTTTTTTTAAAAAAAAAAAAACAATTCTTCATCTGTTTAGCTATATCTCCTACCTCCTGACTTAAACCGAAGAGGAAATTAAAGACCTGGGTCCTTGTCTTCTATCTCTTTGTGTCTCTAGTCTCCAGCATGTGAGTTAAAAAACATTTATAAAGTATCTACTATGAGCTATGATCACTATGCTTAGTGCTCAATAAATTTTGGTCATATTGCTAAGGATGAAAATAATGATGATAAGACAGTAAAGTGAAGAAGGAGGAGGAGGAGGAGGAGGAGGAGGAGGAGGAGGAGAAGAAGAAGAAGAAGAAGAAGAAGAAGAAGAAGAAGAAGAAGAAGAAGAAGAAGAAGAAGAAGAAGAAGAAGAAGAAGAAGAAGAAGAAGATAATCATTGAGCACTCAGAAAATCAATTTCATTTAGATAGCATCAGGTAGACTTCTATTTTGTTGTGGACTAGAGCTGGGCAAAACCCACTCTCTTTCCAACATGGTGAAATTCAAGTCTACTTTTATAATTCTTATACTTTCCCTCTACCCATTTATCAACTACTGTGTGTGGAACATTCTCCTTAGTCCTAGGGAAGTAGAAACTTTAGATAAGACTAAAGCTCTACCCTCAGAAGTACATTAAAAAAATTTTTAACATGAGAAAAAATAGAGGAAGATGGCAGCAGGGATAAGCGAAAATGGTAGGCAGTAAAGAAAGATGAGTGTAGTGGAATATTGGACAGTTGGACTTCAAGGAGTCAGAAGACTCTGGAGTTCTTCAGGGTTGGGAGGTGGGATGAGGTAAGATGGGTCCTGAAACAGGGATGCCACAAACAGGACCCTGGGGTTGTTAGCCTTCTTCCAGGGCCTGCCTTTTCCCTCAAAAAAAATGCTACAGTTGTAAGAGCCAGACCACACTTTCCTAAGGTTTTCTCCCTTGTGATGAATGATGGTGGTCACAGATGTCTCTGCTGGGCTGAGGTCTTGGTTCATATGATTCAGGAGCCCACACACAGTGGACCCCAGCGCTGGAGGAATAAGTGATGAGAAAACTGTGCTCAGATTTTGCCTGCTGCCTGTCTGAATAATACGCACTGAGTTCATGCTCTAGTTTCAATTCTTACAGGTGAATATCCAGAGGCTGGCACCAAACACATGGCACTCACCAATGAAACAAAGCTTTTACATTCCCTTCACTGTTTAAAAACAAATGTTAAAAAAAAAATTGGAAAACTTTAAAGTTAATAAAGCACTTTACTTTCAATAACATAGTGAGATATCTGGTGCAAGCATTATTATACACATTTGTAGATAAGGAAATTGACCCTTGGTGAGGTTAAGAAATTTCCCAAAGACATAGAACTTTTTAAGTACCAGACCTGACAACTGAACCCTGGCCGTCTGTCTCCAAATACAAACTTCTTTCCACTGTATTACAAAGTGTCTCACCAAGCCCACAACCTCACCAGACTATACAAGGATACTGATCTTTTAGGGAAACACCAAGACCCCAGCTGGAGTCCCTTTCCCAATAACTTACACTTTTATGTGCCCTTTAATGATTTCTGGGATCCTATTAGCGTCACATTCCTTCGCAGAGATGAAATATTCCTAATTCTATTCTAACACTCAATAATAGCCAAATGAAGAACAGTCTTTTATACTGATCATCATCTTTAAATAATTAGCTGGTTTCTCCTCCTTCAGTCTCAAGAATGTGCAGTTCCCTCCATCCTCTCCACAGCCTCCCACCATTGGGTTAATGCCAAGCTTGAAAACTCACTTTCATATAAATTTTTACAGCATACAAAGTACTTTTGTCATAACAACTCTATTAGGTAGATAGGTATATATTGTGCCATGGGAGAAAAAAGAAATGCCCTTAATTGAATTAAAATGAGTAAGTATTGATTAAGCCCCTACTTTCTAGAAGGTACTGTGGATAAAGACAAAACTGACAAATACGCCATCATTATCATACTTTTTTTTAGAGGAAGTGGGGTGTTATGTTGTAATACTTTAAGGCAGAGAATTCTGTTGAGCTATTGTTTCCCAGAGTCATTTTTTTCATCCTTTCATCATTCTCTTTTGGACAATAGCTCAGTTTTCATGAATATCACTATTTTGTCAAATTCGTATTTTGATTAAAGATTTGGAAAGGGTATGTTTCACTTATAAAAATATATGAAAGAGAAATGTAGCATTTTCCACATGTCTTTATTTTTAAAAGCTATATAAGTTTTGTTTGTTTTATTTCTTAAGGCTGTCATAATTAATATATGAAAACTGAATCATATTATAATCAATTTCATGCTACTCCATACTTCATCTAGATTTTATTCTAATTTCTGTACAATTTAATGTCAAATATTGGGTGATCTATCTAGTAATAAGCATTCATACATAAACCATTGTTAAAAATAATTTATAGGAAAGGGGAAATAAACATACAGGTTAATAGTCTTTGATGTCTTCCTGGACAATTTTTTTCCTCCAATAATTCTATCTGTAAATTTTCCATTGTTTTATAATCTTCCAATCACTATGCATACTTTAAAATTGTGTTGCAGCCAGCATGAATGTTCTCTGCATATGTTTGGTCAAGTACGGCTGCTATTCCTACTTGCATTTACTTGCTATTTTTGTTTCTTGTATAGCATATTGTGTGCTGAGGTTGTACAATAGAAGTGTGGTGGTTTCCCTTTCATCAGTGATGAGAATTAATTGTCATAGATTGGTTCCATTTCATATTATTTGTTACCCTCCCTTCATTTTCATTTACAAAAATGTGCTTGGGATCATGTGAACTAATTCGATCTCATACAAGTAGTCTATAGACTCATTTTACCTTCTTTTTCTGAAATGTAATATCGATAATTCTCTTGTATGTATTTTATTTTATTTTATTTTATTTATTTGTTTTTGGTTTTAGGCAATGGGGTTAAGTGACTTGCCTAGGGTTACACAGTTAGTAAGTGTTACGTGTCTGAAGTCAAATTGAACTCAGGTCCTTCTGAATCCAGGGCCAGTTCTCTATCCGCTGCGCCACCTAGCTGCCCCCTTGTATGTATTTAAAAAAAAAAAAAGATCTACGAGTATAGAATGAGGTAGAGATGGCTAAACTATAGTTTAAATATTTAAAAAGACTTTTTATTGACCACAAACTCAATATGATTCGACTGTGTGACAAGGCTGTCAAAAGAGGTAACTGTGACATTAAGCTGTGTTAATACATATATGATATTGAGATCAAGAAAGGAGAAAGCAGGGGTGTGCTGGAGACAGTTTGAACCAGCTCAAGATTTTGTGTGAGCATTTCAACATCCAAAATTGACAAATGTTACAAATCAAGGCTTAATTATTTTTGTTTATTGTCTAGACTAGACAGTGATGGAGAAAATGTAAATAATGCAGATCATTAAATGTAAAAGTATCATTTTTTTTCTGGGCACCTAGTTGTTAAGTACTTATTAACACATCACTGGGTTAAAGTTATCCTGGTTAAACAAAATTGAAGTATTGTGGTCATTTCTGGGCACTACATTTTTTCCCATACTTTCTTTTATTTATTTGTATAATGCAGTAAGACTTTTACAAAGGAATATTTACTTCAGAAGGTATAATCACAAATGTACAAAGGTATTCCCCACAACACATGGGAGGCATAATTCTCCCCCTACCCATGCACCACCTCAGGCTGTGGGGAGGGGAAAGAGAAAGCAAATTACGTTCATAATATAGCTCAATTCCTAGTTCCAAGTCCAAATCCCACCTCAGCCTTGAGTTCCAAGCACCCTGGTTTCTTAGGCCTTCTGTGCTGAGCTAGCCGACCACACCCCTGCAATACTGGCTCCATTATCATCATGGCTCAAACTCTGGGTCTCATGAGGATCATCTCTAGCATCTGAGATGGAGGACAAACAACACAGAGTGGAAACAAACAAACACCCCCAGGCCCATTTCTCAAAGTAAGGGGTAAAAGAGGGGTTAGCAAGAGAAGGCAGGTCTTACTTCAATTCATGGTGTCCACCTCGAGCAAAGCAGATAGGAGTCCAGAGAAGAGTGCAGTGGAAAGGTTCTACATGCTGGTCTCACCAGTTTTAAAGACAGAGGCAGCCAATATCTCCCCAACTCCCCCCACCCAACACACACACACACACACACACACACACACACACACACACACACACACACATGCACACACACACACACACACACACATATACACACACACACAGTAGGGAATTCAATGGGCTCCATGTTAAACAACCTGGGCATCCTCAAAAGGCCCTTCTAGGCCAGTTCTTTATTAAAATTGTGCATGCCCAGAGAAGCCACATTGCCTGTGACACATTGCCTCTCCCACCCGCACCCCCCAATTTGGGCACTGCATTTTAAGGGGAACATTGATAATCTGTAATATGTCCAGAGAAGAGCAATCTTGATGAGGGGACATAAAACCATGAGTATCACTTGGAGGACTCTGTCCTTGGCCCTGTCTTCTTCAACACTTATCAGTGACTCAGAAGGTATAGATGACAGACATTGAATTTGGAAAACTGCAACAATAACTTGTGATTATTCTGAATGAAAAAGTTAATTAAAAAAATTCTTAACAGGCTAGAACAATTAGCTCTATCTAATAAGCCAAACTATAATGTGATAAATATAAAGTCTTTCACTTAGGCTCAAAAAAAAAAAAGCAGCAGCTTCCCAAGTGAGGAAGGAGGGAGGAGGTGGGGAGACATGACTAAAAGCACTTCATATGGAACAGATCTAGCTATTTTATTGAAGAGCAAGTTATTAATAAGCAGGTTGACAGTTCAAAATAGCAGTCAAAAAAGCTAACGTGCCTTTGGATTGCAGTATTAGAGTCAGAATGACTAGAACAACGGAATCAATGGTCCTGCCATGCTGTTATCTGCTCAGATCACATCTAGAAGATTGTGTTCCATGTAAGGCACCACATTGGTAAAAATAATAATAGTAACAATAATAATAATAATAACAACTAACCTTTATGTAGCACTTACCATGTGCCATGTGTTTTACAAATACCTCATTTCATCTTTATGATGTAGGTGCTGTTATTCATCTGCATTTTACATTTGAGGAAACTAAGATAAATAGAGGTTAAGTGACTTGACCAGGGTCACATAGCTGGAACATATCTGAGTCCAGATTTTAACTCAGTTTTTCCTGATCCCAGACCTGGAGCTCTGTCCACTGTGCCACTTACCTGCTTCAAAATATGCTGAGGGTATTGACAATGTATGACATGTGTGGAGAAGAGTGACAAGAATAGGAAGAGGGGAGTCAACACCATTCCATAGGAATTAGAGAACCTGGCATTATCTGTCCTGGAGAAGAAAAGACTTAAGGGAAACAGGATCATTTTTTTTTCCTTTGTTTTAAAGGTCTGATCATCTGTAGAGGGATTAGACATTCTGTGTGGATCCATGGGAACAAGAGAACCATCTAGTAAGGATTACTGGAGACAGTATAAAACAAACTTCTAATAACTAGGTCTCTCTGAAAATGGAAGGATCTACTGAGTTCTCCCTCCCTGGAGGCCATCCAGGCACTATAATAGAAGCAATATTGTGTAGTGAAAAGAACCATGTTTTTGAATCAAAAGACTTGAGTGTGAATTGGAGGGCTCTCATTCAGTGGCTTTATTGTCTTGCACCTGTCACTTGAACTTGCTGTGTTTCCATTTTCTCCTCTACAAAATGGAACCGATAATACCTACACTCCCAATTTCACAGGCATGCTGTAAGGAAAGCAAATTACAAATTGAATGCACTTTACAAATGTTATGAATACGACTACAGAAGTCTCTTCCAACTCTGAAACCTATTACTTTACCAACTATTACAGATGAGTGACATGGCCTTAGATGTCCCTGATTAGAACAATGCAGAATGGAAACATTTAGGGATTTTAATCATTCAACAAACACATTTTAGGTACCTGCTGTGTATAAGCACTGTACTGAGTTGGGCACTGGAATAATTATCACTGGAAATCATTTCAACCATTTCTATTAAGATCCTCAGGGAAGATAATCCAGTTACACTTCTTGGATAAAAACTTTGAGTTTCTGGTGGGGATGGGGTTATTGGAGAAAGAGTTTGGGGGAAGACACAGACCTACTTCCTTCCTGCTTTGAGGAAGGACACATGTGGTCCCAGGTTCTTCAGGAAAAGAAAAAAAAACACAGAAAGAAAGAGAACAGATTTTAGAAAGCAAACATGTAGGTAAAAGCTAGCTCCTCAAAATATTCTTGATTTCCAGTTTGTTTCCCTAGAGACTGAAGGGAATTTCCCCTTAGGTGAGTTTGAGGACTCTCTCTGTCCCTCTCTATCTTTGTCTCTCTCTGTTCTTTGCCTCTCTGTCTATGTTGGTCTCTGTCTCTGGTTGTCTCTGTCTCTGTATCTCTGTCTTTCTTTTCTCTCTTCTCTCTCTCTCTCTCTCTCTCTCTCTCTCTCTCTCTCTCTCTCTCTCTCTCTCTCTCTCTCTCTCTTCTTTCTCACTTGAACTGAGATATCTCACTCCAGATAAGAGAAGTTCTAGATTCTCTTTATTAAGTACATTCAAACCTGTATAACTTCTCTGATATTTATTTGCTCTCTGTTTTGGATAAATGAGTTTACTCATCATCAATTATCGATGAAGGTCTTTTTTTCCATAATATTATTTGGTAGGAAGAGGTTAGGCCTTTAGATATAAGCTTGGGGACACACCTTCTCTTTAAGGCATAGTGATCAGGAAAACAGCTTGAAACTAAGAAAAAATAATTGCCCAAATGATCCATATTTAGAGAGGTGATATAGATGTCTGGTCTCGTACCCTCTCTCTGAAAAAGAGCAGAGCAGCTAGCTTTTCCTACTCACCTCTAGGCAGGAGCAAAGTTTCCCTTTAAAAATGGGTAGGAGAGATTCCCAAGTTACCTCCCCAAAGTCTCCCCTGTGAAGACACATTTAGACAAATCTATACAGACATAGATATAGCCTACATAAGTAACACACACACACACACACACACACACACACACACACACACACACACACACACACCCCATAGCCTACACAGTAAAACAGAACCCATATGGCCATTGAAGCATCTTTAAAAATACACAGAAAAAATGAGAAGACAAGCAGGATGGCTCTGAAAGTAACACTGAATTTATTATATCCTCTAAAAAAAGTAAGTATACATAACAGAGATTTGTGATTTCACATATAATCATCTTTTTCTCTTCTACTTTATATGTGAAAACCTTTTTATGCTGTTTGTTAAATCCAGAATAATCTTTTTTAAAGAGTTCATGTACTATTTCACCTTGTTCCTAGATAATACATCTTAATCTGCCTCAACCAATGTTCATGGACCCTTAGCCTCTTGCCTCCTATGTATTCAGTTCACCTTTCCCTTGACTTTCTGTCTCCTATCACCAATCGTCTATTGGCTATTTCATACTGGATGTCCTAGAGAAAGCTAAAATTTAACACGTCCAAAACTGAACCCTGTATTTCTCTATAATCTCTCCCCTCTTCCAAACTTTCCTATTCCTGTCAAAGGTACCACCATCCTTCCAGTGTCTCAATTTTATAATCTCAGCATTATCTTGAACTTGTCACTTTCCCTCACCCCATATATCCAATAAGTTATGAAATCTTTCCATTTCTACCTTCTTAAGATTTATCTCATCTGACCTCTTATCTCCACTCACACAGCTACCACCTTAGTTGAGGACCTCATCACTTGTCTCCTGAATTATTACAACAGCTTCCTAATTTGGTCTCCCCGCCTTATCTCTATCTCTTTGAAACATTTGTCAGCATTCATCCCTTACTCCTGAATTACTTTCTCCTCTCTAGGTTTTTATGATACTGAACTCTCTCAACTGTTCCTTCTCAGTCTGCTTTGTTACATCATCCCATAAGCCATGCCCAAAAACTAGGGGTATAACTCAAAGCCCTGTCCTGGGCTCTCTTTTCTTTTTCTTTCTATACTTTCATTTAATGATTTTCTCAGTTCCTATGGATTCAATCATTACCTCTTTGCAGATGAATCCCAAATCTATATAACCAACTCTAGACCCTCTCCTGAGTTCCAGTCTCACAATACCTGCTGCCTATTAGACCTTGCTAACGAATTGCCCCAAACTCAATATAACTAATTATCTTTTTCTTCAAAACTGATCCTTCTTCTGAATTTCCATTTCAATGTTATCCTTGATTCCTTACTCTCATTCATCCCAAATATCCAGTCCCTTGACAAATCTTGTCATTTGTTCTTTCATATTATCTTTAAGATGCTCACTTCTGTCCATGACATATGCAACCCTAAATCAGGCCCTCATCATCGCTCACCTGAACTCTTGCAATAGCCTCTTAATTGCCTTCTCTCCCTCTCCCCAACTCTAATTTCTGTTCCATAAAGCTGCCAAAATAATTTTTACTAAAACAAAGGTCTAACCGTGACATCCCCCAACTCAATAAGTACCACTGGTGCCCTCTATGGTCAGATATAGACTTGTTTTTTATAGCTAGTTACAAACTGTCCCCTTTCTTTCTGTCTTTTGTTCATTTTTTTCTTCTCCATGTACTCTGTGAGTCAAACCACACTGGCCTCCTTGGCATTCCCAATGATCAAAACATGCATCTCTCATCTCTGTGCTTTAGTATTGACTGTTCCTCATGACTGTAATTCTGTCCTTCTCCACCCCTAAGAATCCCTTGCTTCCTTCAACTCTCAGCTCAAATGATGTCTTCTGTAGGAGATCTTTCTTGGTGTCCCCTGCTGCTAACAACTTCCCCTCTAAGGTTACCTTCCTTCTTTTCTGTATGTACCTTTTATACAACTATTTATTTACAATTGCGGCTCCCCGCCCCCGCATTCCATCTTCCATTATGCTATATGCTCCTCATGGGCACGAATTGTTTTTGCTGTTTCTTTGTATTCACATTGTCTGGCACACAGTAAGGGCTTAATAAATGCTTATTGATTAATTTATTATTATTTTGGGGCAAATAATTTCCTTACCCTGGGCCTTAGTTTCCTGTACTATCAAATGAAACAATTGTAGGAGAGTAGAGTTTTAATCTAGGGTCTGCGAACTTTCAAAAAGATAATAATAACTGTATTTTGATATAATCATTTTCCTTTGTATTTTATTCATTTAAAAACATTATTTATTTAGCTTTATTTATTCATTTATCAGTATTTGTTCATTTAAAAACAAAAATCAAGAATGAATCCATTCACATGGGCTTCACTAGATTGTTAAGGAGTTCATGACCCCTAAAAAAGGTTAAGAATCCCTCTACTAGAGGATTTTTAGGTCCTTTTCCTCTCTAGCATTCTATGATGCTATGACTTTCAACACTTTGAGCAATAAAGCAGGTAATACTAATTTCCACTGATCTTTCAGAAGCCAGCTGACTCCTTCAGTTCCCCAACATTTCAGTACAAAGAGCAGCTTTTAGTTATTAGTAACAGCCTGGGTAGTGTTTGAGCACAAGAGGGAAGATGAAACCATCCTGTTTTCTATAGGGAATTTCTCCTTGAGCTGTCAGGCACCCATACAGGGGATTCCTTGCTATACCTGCCCATTCTTCACTCCTACCTAAACACACACACACACACACACACACACACACACACACACACACACACACACACACACACACACACACCCTTCTTTACCTCTCCAACCACCATCCTGGCTTGGCCATATGTGTGGGATTATCAGATTTCCTAGACATCTCTGCATTGTGTAAACGTGGACTTGGAAGTAAGCAAGAGTTCTTCAGGTGAAAAACATTATGAAGTATTATTGTTATTATTGTGATTACCAGTGCCAGGATTACTTTTATCAAGTCATTAATTAGGTCCTTGTGTTTCCCTCCCAGAAAGTGGATAGGGTCCAGGAGTAAGTGAGCATTGCACACATTATCGCAGTCCCCCTGAGAGTGGGCATGCTCACCCACTGCCTTTGATAATTTGAAAAATTAAGTGACTGGAGATGCTCTATTACTCTCTCTGACTCAAAGAAAGCCAAAGAGCTTCAGCAAAGCCCATAATTGCTTCAGCTTTGTTCACCATCCAGGAGAACCACATTCAGCCTGTGTGCCACGTGCTGGAAAATGATTTCCTTCTGCAGAGAGAATGCAGTTAGTTGCAATGTCTTAGAAGTGTTTATGGAGAGAGGGGAAAAAAATCATACCTTTAACTCATGTTCCAAGCAACTTTAGGACAAATAGGCATAAATATTTCACCAGATGTTTACTATTCCTCACTGAGAGGGTCTGATTAATTTGGAGGAGGGAAGGAGTCAAAGTGTCATTTATTGAATGAAGAGTAAGTGACAAATGAGTAGACCTTCCTTCCTTCTTTGTAGAGATGGGGGGAGGGGTCTATGGGTATGGAATGTTGCATTTATTGTCATACACAATTGATATTGTAGGATCAATCACAGAATAAGAAAGAATCTTTGGAGCCATCTAATCTAATGTAATTTTACAGATGAGGAAAGTGAGGCAGGTTAAATGACTTGCTCTAGGTCATGCAGGCTGTGAGGATCAGGGGTAATATTTGAACCTGGTTCCCTAAATCCAATGGTGGTGTTGTTTCTACCTTACCATATATTGACTGATTTTGTTGAACCACTTTCCCCTCCACCCCTTTCTTTTCCTGCTCTTAATTATACTCACTTCTTAACACTTGTCTGCTCCTGACCTCATTAATCAACTAAACCTGCTCTCTCCCAAATTATCAATGATTTCCTAACTGACAAATCTGATGGGCTTTTCTTATCTCATCCTTCTTGACCTACTTGATCACTTCATCCTTAATACTCTTTTCTCTTTAGATTTTAATGATGCTATTTTTTCCTGTTTCTCCTTTTAACTATATAATCATTTCCTCTCAATTTCCCTTGTTGGCTCATCGTACATATTGTAGCCCCATAACTGTGGGTTTTTCTGAAAGTTCTCTTCTCTTCTCTTCCACTCTCCTCTCTTCTTCTATCCTTTCCTCTTCTCTCCTCTTCTCTCTTTCTTTCACCCTATATATCCAGTCAATTGCCAAATCTTGACATTTCTGCCTAGACAACATCTTTCAAAACCAACCCTTTATCTTTACCCACATAACCACCATCTTCATTCAGGCTCTCTTCACCTCTCCCCTAAATTATTTTGATGACCTCCTAATTGGCCTCCCTGCTTGAAGCCTCTATTCACGCCAGTCCCAAATCTCAAGGAGCCCACATTCTTTCAGGGGAGACAATATGTGCATCATCGTCATGTCTTGATCTTGGATCATTATAGAAATTCAAGTTGTTATTATTACATCTACTGGGATGCATCCATAGGTCTGCTCCCACAGGAACCTTGCAGGCTCCCACAGAAGTAGCTTAATGTAGTTTAAAACAAAATCATCATGGAAATAGAAGACAAAACTCTAGAGGTAGGTAGTTGACCATCCAGCGGGCATGGCAGTTATATATTTAGTAACTGTTTAAGTGGAAGATAAGGTTAGATCACCAAAAGCCTACCTTAAATCAAGAAGATTCCTGATGCCAAAACAGTGGGCCTAGGACTGCAAAGCAGATGCCTAAATGTCATACAAAGCTTTTAGCTAAGCCAATCTCACGTTGCCAGGGGGTACTCAGGGACTGAAAGCACACTTTTCTTGGGGGAAGGTCAGGCGGAAACCGGATGCACTTGGCTCCAAGGGCCAAATTTCCCTAGGAGGATATTTTAGGATTGCTCAAGACATAGTCTATGTAAATTAGACTTCTTGTAGACAGTCTTTGCTTATGTTATTTCCATTATGTTTTCTCTTCCTTTGTAAATAACTGGCCTAAAAAGTCCCACTTTTGATTGTGAAGTATGTAGCAAGTAGGGAAGAAAGGAAAGAAGACTGAGACAGAATGAGGCTTGAATGGAAAATATCTTGTCTCTTGGGGGGAGGATTGTGCTTCAGGATAGCAATCATTGAAAGACAGAATATTAACTGATTCAATTGCATCAAATCAGAAAAAACTATTTTCAGTACAGAGCAAAATAACAGCTAACATTTACAAAGTCCTTATTCCTGGCCAGGTGCTGCACTAAACACTGTATCATTATTATCTCATTTGATCCTCACAACAACCCTGGTAAGTAGCTGCTATTATTATCCCTACTTTACAGATGAGGCAACTGAGGCAAGCAGAGGTTAAGTGACTTTCCCAGGGTCATGCAAATAATGTGTCAGGAGTCATATTTGAACTCAGCTTTTCCTGACTCCAAGCCTAGTGCTCTAACCACTCTGTCATCTAGTTGCCCAAAGGGACAGGGCTCCTTGCTCAGTTCAGGGAAGGCAATGGATTATAACAGAAAACTCACTATACACAGAATGAAGTGTTCCTGGAAAGAAGGGAAGAGGTTAGTCAAGAAGAAAGAAAACAAAAAAAAATCAGTGAAGAGGTGGAGGGAAATCCTAAACTGTGTCAGGAAGTTGAAGTATGGAAAAATGTGACATGGAAAAGAAAAAACTGAAGGACCAATGAATATTGGGAGTTGAACAATAGGCATGAGATTCTTCCTGTAGAGGGTTGAGTTGAACACGTTAGGGAAAAGTCAACTTCTTGTGCCACAGAGATGTTGACCTACAGATGCTACCAGGAGTGAGGTCATTAGCAATGGCCAGTAGAAGAAACAAGTACTAGTGGTTGATGACTTAGGGCTAAAGTTTGTCAAGATAGACATTTGTTGACATGACATAAACAGTAGAGTGACCTGTAAGTCCAATAGCCCTGAGAATAGCAGCACCCCACCCACACCTAGACCACAAGCTGCCCCCACAGCCAGTGTCCAGGAAAGCAATTTTTGAGGAAGTATAGCCTGGTAATTTCCTCTTCAAGTGCTGCAGCCACAGCTATTGAAGACCTAGAAAAGGAAGTTCTCAACACCAAAGTTCTTAGCATTAAGAAATGGTTCAACATCACAAATGGATATGGTTTTATCAATGCAAATGATATTTTAAAAGATTCATCACCATCAGTTTTGCCATCATACCTTAAAGACTACTGGGCCTTTGCAATTGACTTGCAACTGAAATCTCTGTTATCTGTTGCCTCACACCATTAGTACATGAGTTTCTTGAGAGCAGGGACTGTTTTCCCTCTCTGTTTGTACCCCTAATGCTTAGCACAGTGCTTGGCATATAGCAAAAACTTATTAAATTCTTCATTAATTCCTGGGTACGTATCTGTGATTGTGAGAGAGCTTCTTGGCACTTGTCAAAATGAAAGAACATCACCCACTCCTTAGGATTCCTGCAGAAAAAAATGTAAAAAGCATTGCTAGGAGTTATAAAGTCCTGGGCAAGAAACTGATTACCTTAGCGGTATTGCTGATATTTTATGTTGACTGAATATTGGGATTTCAGAAGAAAAAATCATATTTGCATAGTGAAGAGCTGGCAAAGAAAATATTGTCTACAAATAAGATCTAGATTTCTAGACCATGGCATAAAATATAGGTATGATGGGCCATTGATGAGGGATGGTGTATACCTAACGAAGTCCAGAAAAAAAAATATGTATATATATTTTTTTCTGGGAATCTTGCTAATCTAATCAAAAAGGCTTTAGAGGAGGAAGAGAGAAAACTTTCCATAAATATCTGACAAGCCAGATACTATGGGATCACATAAGCAGAAGAAAATCACCAGAGGCAACATGTAGTAAGAGAGATAACAATGAAAATTTTGGTATAAGATGTGAATACATAGATGCAGAAAGTACAAGTTATAAACAAGGTGAACTAGATGCCCTTAGATGACAAAACAAATAGGTATTGCTGACACTTAGGAGAAATGGATTTATAACTAAGATATGACCATAGAAAATCATAATTTATTCCAAAGGTAGATAATAAATATAAAAGGGAGAAGGTAGTGGCAATGATACCAATGGGGAAATCAGGAACCAGATAATAAGAGTAAGAAGTACTTTGGGTGCGAATCAAGGGATGGAGAAACAGAAGTGATGTTGTCTTAAGACTCTGTTGAAGATTAACTGGACAGAAGGAGGAAATTGATGAGTAGTTCAAGAAATAGATCACAAACCTGCCATGAAGGCATGATATGATAATGAAGGAAAGCTTCAATTATTTGAACATTTGCTGGAACTGCTGATCTTTTGAATACCAAAGCAAAACAGCTGATTTTGCTTTAGTGATAATTCCAAGTTTGAAAAGGTGAAGGAAGTAATTAGAGGAACTGCTACTCTTGGCAGCTTCCTAATTTACTGAAACTGATGAATTAGAAATAACAAAAGCCTTGGGAAAAAGCTATCCTTAGATTTCCTGATGGAGGAGTAAAGGGAAAGCAGTGATAGTCTGATGTATAGTCTAGATTTGGGAAAAGCAGGTTTCTAAGAGTTCAGAAAAACGATAGGATTTTGTGACCTAAAATTCTATAAGGAAGATTGGGCTGAGGGGAAGGAAGCTCTCAAGAATGAAACTCTAATGACAAAACAAATAATTCTGATAAGAGGAGAAGGAATGTAGGAACTATCTAAAGAGACAAATGTGGATGCACAGGAAACTTACTAACCAACATAGATTTTAAAGGCATGAATAGAAGAAAAGAAAAATAGAAATATGATAGAATAGAAATAGAAGATAATAGAAAAAAGATAAGGAAAATAAGGCAAGGTAATAGAAGATAAATACAAAAGAGCTGTGTGGTTCTGTAAGAAAACTGTCAATAGCACTGAAGTTCACACTGAACTGAGGCTGCTTATGAATGCTAAGGACAACAAAAAAGAGTGCTTTTCAGCTATGATGGGGATGAAAGAAAAAGTAAATAAGGGGCAGTGTCTCTCTGCTCAGAGAAGCAATAATGACAGACAACAGAGAACAACAAAAGACCAAACTTTCATTTTGCATCTATTTTCTCTGTTAAAAATAATCTTTTTTAAAACCCAGAAAAGTAAAACAAAAATGGGTAATAAGGAGTTGAAATTTATGATAAGTGAGGAGATGGCAAGGGAATCCCCTGCTTACTTTTTTTTTAACTGGGGCCATATTTTTTCCTTAATGTTTTTATTTTATTTTTTCTCAATTACATGTAGAAATACTTTTTAACATTCAATTTTCATAATTTCTCTCCCCTCTTTATGAGAGAAAGCAATTTGATATAGATTGCAGTTATTCCTTTCCCTATCACAGTTTTGATATATCACAGGTTGGCATAAGAAATTAAATGTGGATTTGGGGGGAGTTTTGCAGAAGCCACAGATGACACAGAAAAGGTCTAGAAACTCAGAAATGCATAAAATATATGTATAGTATTGTATAATATCAACATATCTTGTCTTTTAGAATCATAATTCAGACTTCTTCTCTAGTACAAAAGGAGGGCCAAAAAATTGTCTGTGGAGTTTCTAGATCATGGGGGTACCACACCCTATCCCCCACGATGTGGGAGGAATAAATATATATGTATAATTTTATATAGATTATGTAGGGGCAGCTAGGTAGCATAGTGGATAGAGTGCCTCATAGCGACTCATCTTCCTGAGTCCAAATCTGGTCTCAGACCCTCACTAGCTGTGTGACCCTAGACAAATCACAACCCTGTTTGTCACAGTTCCTCATCTGTAAAATGAGCTGGAGAAGAAAATGACAAACTGCTCCAGTATCTTTGTCAAAAAAACCTCAGATGGGGTCACAAAGAGTCAGACACAAGTATAATAACTGAACAACAACAATTAATGTGCAGTCAGGCAAAATATATTTCCATATTTGCTATGTTGCAAAAGAGAACACAGACCAAAAAAAAAAAAAAACAAGAAAAATCAAGAAAGTCAAAAAAGTACGCTTCAAATTGCACTCAGACTTCGTCAGTTCTTTCTCTGGAGGTGGATAGCATTTTTCATCATAAGTCCTTTGAAATTGTCTTGAATCATTGTGTTGCTGAGAAACTAAGTCATTCACAGTTGATCATCTTACCACATTGATATTACTGAGTATGATAATCTAGCTCTGCTCAGTTCACTTTACATAAGCTCATATAAGTCTTCCCAGGTTTTTCTACAATCACCCCACCTCTTGTCATTTCTTTCCTTTTTTTTTTTAGCAATTGGGTTAATGACTCCCAGGGTCACACAGTAAGTGCAGTGTTTGGTCTGAGGCCAGATTTGAATTCAGGTGCTCCTGACTTCAGGGCCAGTGCTCTATCCACTGCACCACCTAGCTGCCCCCCCTTGTCATTTCTTACAGTACAATAGTATCCCTTCATAATTATATACTGCAATTTATTCAGCCATTACCTAACTGATGGGCATCCCTTCAATTTCCAATTCTTTGCCATCACTAAAAGAATTATTATAAATATTTTTATACATATAGGACCTTTTCCTTTTTCTTTGATCTCTTTGGGATACAGACCTAGTAGTGGTATTGCTGGGTCAAAGGCTATGCACAGTTTTTTAGCCCTTTGAGCATAGTTTCAAATTGTTCTACAAAATGGTTCAATCTGTTCATAATTCCACCAGGAGTTCATTAGTGTCCCAAGTTTTCCACATGCCCTCCAATATTTGTCATTTTCCTTTTCTGTCATGTTAGCCAATCTGATAGGTGTGATGTGGTACCTCAGAGTTGTTTTAATTTACATTTCTCTAATAAATAGTGATTTAGAACATTTTTTTTCATGTAACTATAGATAGCTTTGATTTCTTCTTCTGTCCCTGGAAACTTTTGATGAATTTAAGTCACTAGACTCAAATGAATGACATCCCAGGGGTATGGAAAACAAACAAACAAAAAACAAACTGGCAGCAGTGATTATTAAGTTAAATTGCTATTCCTTAAAAAATCATGGAGGTATTCCGTGGATAGTGATGAGCAAATATCTCTGTATTAAGAAAAAGAACACGGATTCTGCAAACTATAAGATGGTAAGTTTGATTTTGATTCTTGACAGAATTCTAGCCCACATTATAAAAGGAGTGGCTTATAAGACCATAGAAAAGGAAACAGTGATCACTAAAAACCAACATGACTTCATCAAACATAGGTCGGACTATACCATCCATTATGATGGTGATTCATAATTTCCTTTTATGACAAGGTTACTAGATTAGATCACAGAAATGCCAAAGAGATGGGATCACAGGACCATCAATTTAGAGTTGGAAGGGACTTGAAGGCCACTAAGTCCAACCCTCTCATTTTACAGATGAGAAAACTTAGGAACAGGGAGGTTAAGTGACTTGCCCAGAGTCACACAGCTATTAAATGTCTGGGGCAGGATTCCAACAGTCTTCCTGACTCCAAGTCCACTGCTCTAACTACTATACTACATGTGTCTATTTGAATTATAGCAACACAAAGTGAATCATGTTATCTTTGACATCAAGATAGAGAGATGTGATGACATTGATAGTACAGTTACTTAGATTCAGAAGTGGTTAAATAACCAGACCTCCAAAGTAGTCATTAATGGGTTATTATTAACTTGAAAGGTTTGTAACTGAGTGCCTCAAATGCTGTTCCTGTGCTTTTCAATATTTTTATCAATTACTTAGATGAAAGTATGGATGTCATATATATGAAGTATAGATGATATAATAATAATAATAATAATACTTGTAATATCTGTCTCTTAGGGTTCAGGAAAACACTTTGGAAACTATAAAGTACTATAGAATTCTGCATCATTTAGTACTAAAGAATTAATATTCAGGAAACCAAAGTTCAAAGACAAGAGGTTTGAGGGTCGTTTTTTTCATAAGAGAGATATTAGAGAGAATGTGGATAGAGAGCAGGTCTTAGAGCAAAAATACTTGGTTCACATTCTGCCTCTGACCCATGTGATGGTGTAGCACTTGACAAGTCATTTAAACTTCTAATGCCCAAGGTCTAGGGAACTCTTTCCTACTAGAAATTATAGAAAAACTATAGAAATTATGTGTTGATAGAGGGACTTTCCTTGACCAAGAGTTCTCTATACCCATAATATCATAGGTGTAATTCCCTATAATGGGAATAATAATACTTGTCCCAATACACATAGTTGTAAGAATCAAATAAAAGAATGTATATCCTTCGTAAACTGTATCACATTATATAAATTACGTAGCCTGGTAACTGCTGTTGAAGGTGTTATAGCCACATCTATTGAAGATTCAGAAAAGAAAGTTCTTGCCACCAAATTCCTTGGCATTGTCAAATAGTTCAACATCAAAAATTAAGATGATTTTATCAGGGGAAATGACTTTCAAGAGGAGGTGCTGAAGGGGCAGCTAGGTGGCACAGTGGATGGAGCGCTGGCCCTGGATTCAGCAGGACCTGAGTTCAAATCTGACCTCAGACACATAACACTCACTAGCTGTGTGACCCTGGACAAGTCACTTAACCTCATTGCCTAGCCAAAAAAAAAAAAAGAGGTACTGACATCTGCTTTGCTGCTGTACTCTAAAGGTCATCTCTATGTTGTGAAGCTGAAAACTGCCATTTGCATTAGAATGTGAGCTCCTCAAGAAGAGGGACTGTCTTACTTTATCTATTTGTATCCCCAATACTTAGCACAGTGTTTTCACATAATAAATGCTTAATAAATACTGTAGTCATTCATTCTTGTGAGTTATTAATATCAACAATTGGGATCCCATTCCTCACTGGTTAGTAAACCATCCCAGTGCCCCTGACTCAGTAGATGTTGGAAAGAGGAGAAAATCTGATCCAAAGCAGAGCTTTTTATTGTTCACGAGCTATTTTTCTGAATGAAATCAGTGTGCTATAGTAGACAGAACACAATTTGGAATAGGGTTTCAAACACTGTCCTTATTACTTTATTAACTGTAGCCAAGTCTCGTAACTTCAATTTTCTTATCTCTAAAATATGGGTAATAATAACTAGAGTATCAACATCATGGAGTTCTTGTGAGGATCATTTGATATAATGTATATACAGTAAAGTGCTTTGGAGATCTTGAAGTAGCATTTAAACATCAACTATATTTATTGGATTCATTCTCCCAAAAAAAAATCCCCAGAAAGTTAGTCATTCACAATTGAGTAAAAGCAACCAAAAGGGATGAGGCAATTCCCCTCCTTCCCTCTCCCACTCTCCACTTAATGCAAGGGAAAATGAAAGAAGGAGAAACAGTGAAAAAATAAATTATCTATTTCCAAGTCTAAATCAGAAAATGTGGGAGCCATCTCTCTCCCCAAATGATGGCTTCCTCTTTTCCTCTGAAGTGTTATTCCATTGATCCAGATGGAATCAAATGACCAGGTGGGCTCTGCATTGGGCCAACTCTGGGTTAGACGTTTCATCCAACCGAGAGTTAGTAATCCATGCCAGCTCATCCGGATAAGCTACGATTAAATCATGGCCGATGATGCCTTTATTACTCACTTACCTGGCACATGGTGATGTGAAGTCCAGAGATGAGTTCCTGCTTGTTTTCGCCCTTGGTGTTTGCAATTACTCCCTCAGGAGCTATCCCAACCAGATGTTGGCAAACCCGCTGACTCTGGAAGCTTTTCCATCTGTGACATCTTTGATCACCTATATTTCTCAAGATTTATGAGGAAACATATTCTTGACTTGGATGCAAGTTGCTTCAGCTTACTGCTGCCTCATCTCTAAAATAAAATGGGGGGGGCGGGATTGAAGGAGTACAGCTGGTGGAAGCATTATTCAGTGGGCATAACCAACCAATGCTCACTACCCTCTCTGAGTCTCACTTTCCCATCTGTAAAATGAAGGCTTTGGACTAAATGATCTTGGAGGTCACTTCCACCTCTAAGCTCTTTGATCCTATGAGTTTTTCTCTCTGGTTCTGATAACAACTGATTCTGAGGTCCCATCAGTGTTCTGTGCTACAACTTCGTGAAAATTTAAGCTCTTCTTTCAAATGTAAGTTCTTTGAGGGCAAAGACTCTTTCCTCTTTGTCTTTGGATCCTCCTTTCTCAGCACAGTTTCTGGCACATTGCAGTCATTTAATAAACGTTCATCAACTGATTGATTCCCCATGTGTATAATTGTGATAGCCATGGCTCTGGCAACTTGTGCAATGTGCAAATTCTGATGGGAACAAAGGGAGGGTTGTGAGAAATGACATCTTCCTTGACAGACTAAAAACTCCATAGGATCATGGGATTTTTGAGCTGTAATGGGCTGTAGAGATTATAGGATCATAGATCTTGATTTGAAAGGGACCTTGGAGGACCGTCTAGTGCAATCCTCTTATTTACTAGTCTAGGAAAATGAGATCCGGGGGGATCAAGTGACTTATTTAAGGTCACACAGGTAGTAAACATCAGTGATAGGGTCATCTAGTCAAGCTCCCCTTAAAAGCCATCTAGACCAAGTTCCCTATGGGATAGATAGTACCAGTATCTCCCCAACATGAAGAGCAATGTGCAATAAGAAGAGCTTCCCAGCTCCTTGAACCCAGGTCTCCTGATTAAAATCCCCCTCCCCACTACCCCCTTTGTTCTGATTTCACTTCGCAGGGCAAAAGTGAGATAGATTCTGAAAGATGATGCCCCTCCCCCATACACACCAAATATAAACCAAGCTTCAGATGTCAACAGTTCTACTGAGGAAAAGAACATTGAATGTGTCTATAGACAATGGGCTAGACAATATAAGCCTCTTCAGGGCATAGTGCTCACTTGCTTCTCTTCATTGTGGCTGAATGTTAGTTTGCTTCTCTCTCCATTCTGGGTGTTTTATAGCTGGCTTAAATCCTCTGGTCCTTTCATACAGTTTCACAATTTGTGGTCCAGAGACCTACCTCTGTATTCATCTCTGTCTATTTCTCTGTCTCTCTCTGTCTCTGTATCTCTCTGTCTCTATGTCTCCCTCTCTTGCTATCTCTGTCTCTGTTTCTCTGTCTCTGTCTCTCTCTATATATCTTTCTGTCTCTTATACACACAAATAAACACATACATAGTATGAAATCGAATTTTCAAATGAAAATTATTCCTGATGAATCTCAGCCTATACTGACTGAGTCTTCCCTTGTTTTCCCTTGCTAGTCACTGATGTCTTACTTAAACTATACTATACAGTAATCTTTCACTTACATTATCTTCTTGCTTCAGTCTTCTCAACCAAATTACAATTCTTTTAGAACTGTCATCTGCTTTTAAAAATATACTCCCCCACAGCACCAAGCACTATGAAAACATTAAATCAATGCTTTTATTTGATGAATGGATAAATAAATTCAGGGCAAATCAATTTCCAGATGTTTCCAAATATCCACTTTTTAAAGATATCTTTACATTGCTATACTGCCTTACCAAAAGCCACAATGAGCCACATCATAGCTGAAACTGGCATCAGTTGATTGTGAATCACGTCCTGGGACTGACAGTCTATAATGCCTGAAGAAAATTAGCACCTCTGCAGCTGCTGTCTAATCATTCACATACTGTTTGTTCTTTTATTTGTTTTGTTGCTGTTTTCTTAACTGTTCTAATACAAACTGACTTCTGATTCCTCTTTTTTGTTGGCAGGAGGCCTCTTTACACTGGAAACTCATGTCAAAAGAAATAGAAAGGAAACAAAGAGAAGTATTGGACTTGGAATCAGAGCACCTGTTTTCACATCCAGACTCTTCCACTTGCTGGCTGACTGACCTTGAGCAAGTCACTTGGACTTTCCAGGCCTCGGTTTCCTCATCTGTGAAATGAGGGGGTTGATCTAGATGTAGGTCTTAATCTGGAGTCTATGAATTTCTTTTCTAAAAATATTTTGATAATTATTTCACTATAATTGTTTTTTTAATAATTGTATGTATTTTATTTTATACATTTAAAAACATAATTCTGAGAAGGGTTCCATTTAGGTTTTGCCAGACTGCCAAAGTGGTTCATAACTAGAAGAGCCCCTAGACCAGATGATTTCCTTTCCAGCTATAAATCTAAGAGGAGGAGGAGGAGGAGGAGAAGAAGAAGAAGAAGAAGAAGAAGAAGAAGAAGAAGATGACGACAAAAAAGAAGAATAGAGAGAAAAACTTTCTAATTTGTCCTTTGCCTTTTTTATTTTGTGTATTGGCTGTTCTACCTGTCAGAGACTTGAGAGGGTCCTAAAAGTACCCCCACTAACAGAGTAGAGTGAAATCAAGTAATTATCAATTGAATACCCGAGAGGATAAGTAACCTAGATAAGTATGGGCAAATGAACCCTTCTCCTTCAATATCAGGATCCAAATTTCCAATTAAGTGCTTTCATGGCCCATTTCTCTTTGCTTGTAAAGACGTTTCTAAATACAGTTTGTGAAACCAACTAAGACACAACTGAAATAAGATCACAGAAATATTTGGGGCTGATAGGCACGTTAGAGGTGATCAAGTCCAGGAACAAGCTGGTAAATCTGGTTAATGTTTAATAAAAGCTGGGGGGGTGGCTGTGCTGGATGTGCATTTAAGTTTCATTTGCATTACTAACAATTTCTCCATAATTTTCTTAGGTCTGAACAACCAACAAAACAATAATTCCAGCCCTGTTTTCTAGCATTTGCTGATTTCTGAAGTGTAAATACTCACACATTTAACACAATTAACAATTGGTTCTTAGGGCTGACTCCAGCACAGCCTTCTTCCACCTTCTTCCTTTGACGACTTGCACAGGGTCACATAAGTAGCTAGTAGCAGAGCTGGAATTCAAAACTGATGCCCACTGGCTCCAAACCCAGTACTCTTCCCACTGAGCCACTCCAGAGTCCTAGTGAAAGGACTCTCTGCTGCCAGGTTTCATGATGGACTTGGATCTTCGTGGCCATATTAATCATACAAGGCTTAGGGCCCTCACTGAGAATACAGGGGCAGTCCATCTGAAGAATTTTAGCCAAGCTAAGCCCATTTTCTTGCAGTGTGTAAGCCTTTCAGCTAGTGGGATTAAACTCTTTTGCTGTTGGTTAGTGACATTCCCTAGGTCCCCTCCAGTTGTTACAGGGAATGTATCCAAGCAAACAAATGGAATTTTAACTGTTTTATCTATGAAGTAGAGCGGGTGGGCAGGGGAGAATGGAAGAATCCATTCTGTATACGTACATATACATATATATAATATATATGTCTATATACATACATATTTATATAAGCAGTATACATGTAAATATATATACATATATTGTATATATTACATATGTGTGTGCATATATATATATATATATAATGAAATAATATTTGGAATGAATTTAGTACAGTATTTGGCACATAGTAAGTACTTAATAAATGCTTGTCTCCTCCCACACACACATATCCTCCCATTTCTCCCTCATATACTACTTCATATATCATAACATAAGCATGGAACTTATATTGTCCTCAATTCTTCCTTTTTGCTTCCCACCAACCTTTTTAGGAAAACTTTGGGTGTTGCCAATGATGAAGGTAATAATGATGGTAAACATGATCAAGGCTAATTTTTCATTTTTTGACTAAACTTGTTCTAAGTGTCAAGTATGTCTTCACAATAGGGAAGTAAGGAATCATCATACTCATAGAGAGAGAAAAATGCAGATGGTATTTCATGTGTTTAGCCCCAACACGCTTTGCTAGAAGGTATATGACTGGGACCTGCTATAAGCAGAGTCAGCAGGGATAGCTACGCTTAAGGAGGAGAAGAGCTCAATGTCTCATACATGGATCTCACCCACTGACTTAGATTTCAAAAAGAAAAGCATGGAAGATTACAGAAGGGGTAAATAGCTAAGGCTGGATAATAAACATGGTTCTGAGACATGGTCCTGTAAGAATGTCTAGAAAGCTAATATTTAGAATAAGCTGAGGCTTGTTGTCAATACTAAGGATGATAAAAAGATTTTTAAAAGCTATTATGGGGCAAAAAAAAAAGACAAGAGGAACATTAAAGAAGGGATAAAAGTTGGAACGATGACGATATGTGATGGAGAGAGGGAAAGAGAGCTCTATTACAGGAGTTCTTCACCTGGAATCTGTGACCTTTTTTTCTTTCTTATAACTATATTTAAATTTAATTGCATTAATTTGTAATGCTATGCTTTTTATCTTATTTACAAATATTATTCACAAGACTGTCAAAGAGGTCCAGGAAACAAAATTGTTAAGAAGACTTCTGCTCTATTAAGAAGAAAAAGGACTTAGGACAGGAAGTATAGAATAAAAATGAATAACGGAATTGAAACCCAAGATAAATGAGAAGATGATAAGAGGCATCTTAATGCCCCTCAATGGGTTCAAGTCCCAGGGCCTAGTAAATCAACATTCCAGGGCACCAGAAGAACTTGAGATTGCTGAGTCCCTATGGATAAACTTTGAAAAATCGTGGAGAAAGGGGAAAGTAACTCAAGTCTGGAGATAAACAAAAGCGGTCCCAATTTTGCATTGTAAGAATTATAAATTTGAGAATTTCCCTATCCCTGTTGGGTTAACTTCCCTTACAGAATCTTCAGACGTGGGCTCAAACATATCCTTTCTTTTATTCTACTTTAGCCCACCTATGCCATTTTTGAAGCAATTCCAAAAACATTTCTTCCCTCCCCTACCTCTCAACTGTCAGGCTACAGAAACTGTCAGTAGGAGGTAGGATTCATAAGAGGGACTACAGGAGAATCCTTTTCTTTCTACCAACAGGAGAAGGCTCATTCTCATAGCTAGAATGGTTTTCCTAGCTTACGGTGGCTTTAGTCAATTTTGTAAGAGTCAATAGGGTACAATAATAAGAAACATATAAAGCAATATTTCTACGTGCATTATACTTGTTACTTTAAAGGATCTGGGATTTTACTGGGGAGGGCACATTCTGCTATCATTGATCACAGCCCCTCAGCGTCTCCTGGTCCTATGCAATTCTAGTCTGTGTCTTTTCATAAATACTTAAGAGAGGATTTACCCAGTTCACTGAAGACTTGCTTCTTTTTTTCTTTTATGTAAAGAGTACCAATGCAGTCCTGAGTTTGTCCAACCATTATCTCTGATTCTTGCCCCACCTCCTCTTTTGTTTCTACACATCCTCAATAATGTCTATGAAGATACTGCTCACCCACGTCATCACTGATACTGTGCTGCTGCCTTCCTTTTTAACCCTCCTGTGCTTTATCCATAAGCCTTTGATTTACTAGTCTAACTTTTTTGAGATTAAATTTTGTCAATCTCCAAAGTCATATCTAATTATCAGGAAAATATTGCTATTAATGATAGAGGCATTAATCATAATAATAAGGGTCATGAAGATAGTATGATAAAAAGCAAGAGAGGGGAAAACTCATTTAATTTTATTGGTTCACATTTCCTAAACTCTCTAGTTCATTCTATGGAATCCACAGCAACTTTTTCCCACCTCAGGAATGAAATTCCTCCCTTTATGTTAAATTCCACTAGACCTAATTTGGACTAGCCCTTAAAGCATGTTGGGAGGTAGCCCTGGGGTCATGAAACCACTACTTTTATGGCACAACAGTAATTACCCTCACTTGGAGGAAACACACACCCACACATACATACACACATGCGTACATACATACACATGCATATAGACATCCACACACAGAGACATGCACACATATATTCACACACACACACAATTTGCTGATTGGTTTGGCCCAACCTCACATTTCCAGTGAATCAATAGAATGTGTTTGTTCGGTGTCTCTTTATTTTCCTTTTTGCTTTAGAAGGCTGTCTGAGAGCACGAACGTGTTAAATGGAGTGAGAGCTTGCCAAACATATGTTTGCCAAGCCTTGGTTTTTTCAGACAGTTGTCCCTTCACCTACATACAGCAGGAGCCTATTTTAGCAATGTGGCAGACAGGCGCCCTTCACTAGGAGTTGTAGCAAAGCGTCTGCTCCAAGAGCAGGCTGGGCCACCCACCACCCTATGTTAGAAGTGGTCAGGGAGCTTTTCTCCAAAGTATGTGAGGTATCAAAAGCATTCTGACTGTTTAAGTAAGGTCTTACAGTTCTCCATTGCATTTCCCCCAGTAGTGTGTGTGTGTGCCTATGTGTGTGTTTGTGTGGCATGTTCTACCATTTCCAGGCCCCCTTCAGTATGTGGCCTGGTAGGGGGTAAGAATTAAAAGTACAGTGCTGTATGATTTAGGCATTGTAGACTGAAATGCCTATTTATTTCATAGCCTATGTGAATGATCCGTCCATATGAAACCAGAAAGAAGCAACAAAATCTTTTAAAGATTCAGTGACACTAGAAAAGGAGATTCTTTGAAAGTGAACTGATCGGAAGCATTTTAGTAGGTCCATAACTACCTAATGACCACCTCCTATGTGCATGAGGTGTTCATCTCTAAGGGACTCAAAGAGATAGGACAGGCAGGCCCTTGCCCTCAGTCACCCTATAATTCAGTTGGAAAGCTGATACATATGCACACGAAAAGTTAAACCTGAGTGTTAACTAGCAATATAGGACCCTGCAAGAGATATAACAAGTCAGCATACACTTGGGTACCAGGTGAATAGTATAGACAGAGAAAGGCAGTTGGGAGAGATTTTGAATAATTCAATGTACATTTATTTATTAAGAATATATCCTGTGTTCTCTACCTTGGATCATAGGCCTGTACAAGATACTGAGGATAAAAGGGAAAAGAATAAAATAATTTCTGTCTCCAAGAACCTTACATTCAAATGGTGGGAAATAATGTGTATACCGATGACTAAATGAAATATAAACACAAAATAAAAACAAAATAATTTCTGTAGAGGGTGGGTACCATTGACAACAGGAAAGGCTTGTTGGGGACAAGGATCGCTTGAGCTGATCCTTGAACAGAGCTAAGGATTTCTAGAAGCTGAGGTGGAGAAGGGATTCCATTCCCTTCCAGGCATATGCAAAAGCATTCTAAACAGACACGAAGATTGGAAATGAAATGTCATATATGGGGAGCATCATTCAGGAGGTGGGGAAAAGAAATGTGGCACTTCTGGAAAGAGAGATTGGAGCCAGATTGTGAAGGGTTTTAAATCTCAAATGGCGCTGTTGCTGTTCAATCAAGAAGTTTATATTTTATCCCAAGGAAAGCCACTGAATTTTCTGGAGCAGGAGAATCACATGGTCAGGCCTATGCCTCAAGAATAACAATTTGACAATTGTGTAGAGGATAGATTGAAGAGGAAGGAGAATGGAGGCAGGGACATCAGTTAGTGTTGGTGGTCTACTGATAATGTGTCCTGTTAATTGTGGTTTAAAAGATAGCAATATAACAGCATTGTATCACGTAAAATATATTAACAGTCAATGTATCCATGCTAATAACAGGCTACTGATGGCACTGAGATGGAATAATAAAAACAGCAGCAGCAACAATAACAATAATACGTGACATTGGTATAATGCTTTAAGGTTTGCAAAGAGCTTTACATAATCCCCAAATGTCATTAACATGGTTTGAACTCTTTCAGTCCAACTGGTTTTAAACTAGAACTGTTCTCACTGAGCAATGCCAACTGATCTCATTTTCATGCAGCATAATGGAAAGAGGGCTGGTCTAAGAATCAGGAGACCTGGGTATGAGTCTCCACATTATTATAGCTTTGTTGTGTGTTCTTAGCCAAGTCCCTTCCTTTGTCTGGGCCCTCAGTTTTCTCACATATAAAATGAAGGGATTGGAGTAGTTTATGTTTAAGCACTCTTCTAGCTCTGAGGCTGTATGGCTCTAGGATTATATAGGAAGAAAAACAACTAAGAAGGAGAACAACAGAAAAGAGAAGCAAAGGACCGTGGGTAATCTACAGATCATAGTCAAACACTGAATAATTGAGGGTTGGTTGTAATATTGGTCTGATCTGACTATAATGTCAAAAGCAAACACAGGAGAAACAGTGAAAGGTAAATGTTTTCCACTTGTTCCATTTGGAGGTGCTATTACTAGCACAAGGAAAGAATTTTTTTGTCAGATATTTATCTTGAAAGTCTCACTCTAATATTGTGGTATTTTCCTTACATAATATCTGGCTTTTCAGAACATTTCCCCCACTTCTTTATGCCATCTCCTTCAAACCTACAGAAGTACACATTAGGTGCCATGTTTACAAATCAGTTTAAAGGTAGATACACTCCTCTCCTCTCCTTTTCCTTTCCCTCTCCTTCTCTCTCTCCTCTCCCCTCCCCTCCCCTCCTCTCCTCTCCTCTCCTTTCTTCTTCTTTTTCCTCTCCATCTTCCTCTCCCTCTCTGTCTTCCTCTCCCTCTCCCTTTCCTTCTCCTCTCCTCTCACTTCCCTTCCCCTCCTCTCATCTCCTCTCCTCTCCTTTCCTCCCTTCTCTTTTCCTCTTACTCTCCCTTTCCCTCTCCATCTCCCCTCCCCTCTCCTCATCTCTTCTCCTCTCCTTTCCCCTCCCTTCCTCTCCTCTCCTCTCCTTTAGCCATTACTATTCCTTCTGCCTGTCTGTCTCCCTCTCTATTTCCTTCTGTCTCTGTCTCTCCTCCCCTCCTTTCTTAAACCTGAGTGTGTGTGTGTGTGTGTGTGAGAGAGAGAGAGAGAGAGAGAGAGAGAGAGAGAGAGAGAGAGAGAGAGAGAGATGTTATATATTGAGCTTTCTTATGTGTTTTTGTGTATTTGAGCTTTAGGTGAACTGATCCAACTGAAAGATTGGGGTTTTTTAATTGTTTAATATTACTTTTGTATTAGTTTAAATATCAAATCTTTTACAATTCACCATCTTAAACTTTGTGCTTATTTTCATGTAACTGTAAAATACTACAAGATGTCCTAGGAAGAGGATTATGAGATAGAATCATACATAGAAATAGCATAAAGTCTTTCTTTCTATCTTATTTTTAATCATTAAGAACTTGCTAAATCCACTTCAAGGAATAAAATGATACCAGAATAGATTTTTGGAAAATGAAAACAGGAACTGGCTAGGTCGATGTTATTTCACAATTATTAGCTGAAGGGTTTGTTTGCAACACTTAAAGTTGTGTTTTCTTCCCCCATTTCTTTTTGAAAATGATTAGCATGAATATGAAATATTTTGAGCTTTTGCTGAAAGGAAGCGTGTCAAGTACGGGGAAAAAAAACTAGGAAGGTTCTCCAATTTATATCAGGGGTGAGGAGCCAGTTGTGTTTAGTGGAAAGTGCAAAGTTCTAGGTCTCAGAGATCTGTGTTCCAGCTCTAGCTCTGTCAATAACCATAGTGGGGAAGGGACTTCATCTCTTTTAGTCTCAGTTTCCTTACTTGTAAAGAAATGGTTGTAAAATGAAGGTTATAAAACCTGCCCT
The DNA here is from genome assembly GCF_003287225.1 of Phascolarctos cinereus. Lineage (NCBI taxonomy): Eukaryota > Metazoa > Chordata > Mammalia > Diprotodontia > Phascolarctidae > Phascolarctos > Phascolarctos cinereus. Next base: position 101,707,215 of record NW_027555847.1, read on the forward strand.
AACTTCCTCACAGAATTATTAGGAAAATTTAATTCCATTCCATTCCATTCAATAAACCTATTATGTATCTATTAAATGTCTAGCATGTACCAGGAATTAATTGTGCTGGGCACAGGACCAAAAAAAAATTCCTGTTCCATGCAGGATCAGAAATCCAGGGCTAGGAAGGATCTTCGAGACCATCTAGTCCAAAACAGTCAATTTACAGATGAGAAAACTGAGGCTCGAGGAGGGTCAGTACATGCCCAAAGTCATATAGGTAGTAAGGATTTCAATTTAGTTCCTGTAACTCTAGAGCCAATGTTCTTTTCACTATACTTAGCTGCCTCCATGCAAGGCCCTTGATTCCTTATGCAAGGGAGAGAACTTGGTAGTATAGTAGAGGGGAGGCAGAATACAACATGTATTCAGATTATTGCTTTTGAGTTGTTTTTCAGTAGTGTCCAACCATCCTATTTGGGGTTTTCTTGGCAAAGATATTGGAATGTTTTGTCATTTCCTTCTCCAGCTCATTTTACAGATAAAGAAACTGAGGCAAACAAGATGAAATGATTTGTTTAGGGTCACACAGCTAGTAAGTGTCTGAGGCCAGATTTGAACTTAGGAAGATGAATTTTCCTGACTCCAAGCCTGGTATTCTATCCACTGTACCACCTAGCTACCCTATGTGTTCAGATGAGTAAATATAAAGTATATTTGATATAAATTTTAAAGTAACTTGGAAAGCCCCAACGATCCTAATAACTGGAGTGAGTGGGAATCTAAATTTTCCCATAGGATGGGCACCTGAGCTGATCACTTAAAGGAGCTAGGGATTCCAAGGGGTTGAGGTGAGAAGGAAGAGTATTCCAGGCATGAGGGACAGCCTTGCAAAGATATGGAGGCAGAGTAAGTAATGGAGTGTGTGAACAACAGGAAGTAAACCAATTTATCTGTAAGGGATGGAAAAAAGTTCTAGGCAATGACTAATATGAAATAAGCCTAGAAACGTCAACTCAAGCCAGATCATGAAGGGCTTTCAGTGCCAACAAAGGAGTTTGTATTTAATCTTAGTGGCAATGTGGAGCCACCAAAATTTCTTGAGAGCAGGAGCAACAAGGCCAGCCAATGGCAGTTATGTAGAAGACACATTGACCAGAAGAGATACTTGACCTTTTGAAACAACCCAAATGAGAAATGACTAGGACCTGAACTATAATGGTTGCTATGGGAGGAAATAGAAGAGGATAGGTACCACAAATGAAGTAGAGGTAGACTAGACAAAGCTTGTCAGCTGATTGGATATGAAGATATAGAGTAAAAAGTCATGGATGGCTCCAAGATTATTAAATTGGGTGACTAGAAGGATGGTCCCTTGATAGAAATAAGTTTTTTAAAAAAGATAGGTTTAGGGGCAACTAAGTGGTGCAGTGGATAGAGCACCGGCCGTGGAGTCAGGAGGACCTGAGTTCAAATCCGGCCTCAGACACATAACACTTACTAGCTGTGTGACTCTGGGCAAGTCACTTAACCCCAACTACCTTGCCAAAAAAAAAAAAGAAAAGAAAAGAAAAAGTGGGTTTAAGAGAGAGATAGGGAAGAAGTAACAATGATACAAACAAGAGGCCCGATTTATAAAAAAAGAATAAAGTTGGCAAAACCCAAATAAATAAAGAAAAAATGTATTAGCATCATTCTGACCTACAAGCTCAGGATAGATGGAGGAAAGGGAAGGGGGAAAGTATTTATACAGCACCTACTACATGCCAGGCACTTTGCTGAGCACATTAAAAATATCATCTCATTTAATTGTCCCAGGAACCCCGAAAGTTAGGTGCTATTATTAAACTCATTTTACAGTTAAGGAAACTGAGGCAAACAGAAGTTAGGTGAGTTGCCCAGGTTGAGACAGAGAGAGAGAGAGAGAGAGAGAGAGAGAGAGAGAGAGAGAGAGAGAGAGAGCAGATAATGAATTTTGTTTGGGAAAAGTTGATTTTTAGATTCCTATAGGATTTCTAGCTTGTAGTGTCCTGTCAGCATCTGGTAATGTAGGCCAGGCACTCAGGGGAGAAATTAAAGCTGGATGTAGAAATTTATGAGTCACCTATGTCAAGATGATCATTGATTTCAGGGTGAGCTGAGATTTTTTTTAAGATGATGTATTTGAAGTACCTGACAATGGTAGAAAAAAAAGAAAAGAAAAGAAAAAGAAACAATATGTAAATATAATGGATTGTTGTCATGAAAATCTTGAGGTTCATTAACGTACACTACTGCTGCTTGTTAGAAACAGTAGCTAAGGATAAGATGCGTTTGCCTCCCACCTTGATTGTGATGATCAGTCTTAGGATATTAATTCTTTGTTACTCATTGAGCTAGCACTGGTTCTGTAAGTTTCCTCTCATTTAACACAGAATTCATTCATTTGGCTTCTAGGTTTGGTGCATTGTCTGTTGTTTTTTTAAAACTGTCTCTGGGGCGCTAGATGGGGCAGTGGATAGAGCACTGGCCCTGGAGTCAGGAGGACCTGAGTTCAAATCCAGCCTCAGACTCTTACCAACTGTGTGACCCTAGGCAAGTCACATAACCCTGATTGCTTCCAAAAATACAAAATGAACAAAAAAGAAATGTCTCTGTCCAAGGAACATTTGAGGCAAGATACAAGTGTGCTATCTATATGTGCTTCTATCAGTCCCTGATATAGCCTAGTGCTTCTCTCTGAAGGAAGCATTTTCAATGGAATGAATTTAATTTCCTGCCAAAATATCCTAAACAGCAAAGCTTGAAAGGAAGGTGGGAGAGGAAATATATGTTAAAAACAATTGTCTAGACAAATTGATAATGTAAACAAAATCACAAGGAACTGTCTAATCTACTTAAACATCTAAAGAGAATCAATCATTTTCATACATTTTATGAGTACTCACTTGTACCCAAATCAATTGTGTGTTAATTGCACATCTTTAAAGAACATTCTTGAAACCCCAATGGCCAACCTTAGAAAAACCCAATGCAGGGCATTCTACATAGTCAAAAGTAATAATATTGTAATTATAATTAATTAATTCATGGATGAATGAATAAATAAATCTATGGAACATTTTAGCTGGAAGATGCATTTAAAATCATCTAGTTCCACCCCTTTATTTTGCAGAGAAGGAAACAGGCCCAGAAAAAGGAAGTGATTTGCCCCAGGCCACAAAACAAGTTGCTGACAGATCTGGTTATGAGTCCGGTGCTTTTTCCATATCTCCAGGCTCTAATAATTTTCAGAAATTTTGATTAGACTTGCTTAGAGTAGTCAAGTTTTGCTATGGTTTAATCCTATGAGTTCTATTGCCATGAGGCATCATAGCTGCTTCTTCAACTCAAGTGAAGAGGTCTTCAACTCAAGCATTTATTAAATACCTACTATGTTCAAGGTAATATGTGGAGCTAGAGTTACAGAAAGCAAAAGGAAAAGTAGCTGCTGCCCTTGAGGAGCTTGCATTTTGTTTGGGAGATATAACATAAACACAGTTAAGTAGATATAATATAACTTATGGTGAGAGAGAACAGTGACGTGTGAGGGGATTAGAAAAATTTGTGTCTAGGAGGGGACACCTGAGCTGAGACTCAAAGGAAAAAGCTCAGACTCCTAAGAGGTGGAAGTGAAGAAAGGAATGTATTCCAGGTATGATACAACCTGTACAAGGAGGCCAAAGATGTGTACTGAGCGCAGGGAATAGCAAATAGAGCAATTTGCCTGGAATATATGAAGGTGAGTAATACGAAATAAATCAGGAAAAGTTGACCGGATCTAGATTGGGAAGGACTTTAAATGCCAAACAGAGGAATTTGTGTTTGATTCTAGAGCAGTGGTTCTCAAAGTGTGGTCTATGGACTCCTGGAGGTCCCCAGTTCCCTTTCAATGGAGCTGCAAGGCAAAAATTGTTTTTCAGAAAAATACTAAAATGCTATTTGCTATTAAAATACTCATCCCTTTTCTAATTACACATCAGTGTGAGGCCAGATTTCCTTCATATACTCCTACCAAAACAACATATCACAACAGATTGAATGTAGAAGCAGATAGGATAATCCAGATGTCTTCTATTAAGCCAGACATTTTAAGAGATTTGAAAATTATGTAAAACAGTGCCATTCTTTTCACCTAATTATTTTTGTTTTGGAAAATATAGTAACTTTTCATTAAAAATATTTTCAATATGTAATGGGTTGATTATTATTATTTTTAAATGAATTAATAAATATTTTTAAATTTTATCAGTTCTAGTTTCTAATATGGTAAACATGGATAGATACAACCCACATAAAATAAAGCTCTTTAAGATTACATATAACAACAGTTCTTAAAAGTGATACAATGGATAGAGCACTTAGCTTGGAGTCAAAAGACCTAAGTTCAAATCAAACCTCAGATACTTACTAGCTATGTAATCCTAGACAAGGTACTTAACCTGTCTGTCTGAGTTTCCTCAGTTGCAAAAAAAGAATTTTAATAGTACCTATCTCCCAGGACTGTTTTGAGGATCAAATGGGATAATATTTCTAAAGCCCTGAGCACAGTGCCTGGCACATAAAAAGTACTTAATAAATGCTTTTTCCCTTCCCGCTTTTATCCCCCCTCAAAAAAAAAAAAAAGGAAAGAAAGAAAGTTTGAGATCTCCTGTTCTAGAAGAAATGAGGAACTACTATAGCCTTTTGGGCAGAAAGTAACATGATATGCTTTAGGAAGATTTTTTTTTGAAGTGTTTTGGAGGAATGATTGGAAAGCAAAGAAACTAAAAACGGGGAATCCAATTAGGAAGCTATTGCAATAGTCAAGGCAATATGTGATCAGGGCCTGAACTAGAAGGTGATTGTACGAAGAGATAGGCAATAATTCGAAGAGATGTGGTGAAGGTAAAGTAAGTAAGACTTGGTGAGTGATTGGATGGGGGGGGCTCTGTGTGTGTGTGTGTGTGTGTGTGTGTGTGTGTGTGTGTGTGTGTGTGTGTGTGTGTGTGAAGGAGGAGTCAAGAAAAACTAAAGTTGTAAACTTGGGTGACCAGAAGGATAGTCAAAGGAAATAGGAAGTTAGGAGGAGGAACAGGTTTAGGAAGAAAGAAAATGAGTTCTATTTGAGCTTCAGATGTTTATGAAACACCCATGGTAAATAATCAGATGTCAGATAGTGACCTTAAAGCTGAGCACATTTTATTCTAGAGGACAGTCTTGCTTCTATTTTGTCATAGGATAATAGCTAATGGTATTTCCCTTGTGTATTCAGAGTGATGCCCTAGCCCAAGAGTGGGGACCCTGCAGCCTCAAGGCCATATGTGGCCCTCTAGGTCCTCAAGTGTGGCCCTTTGACTGAATCCAAACTTAGAACAAATCCCCTTATTAAAAGAATTTGTTCTGCAAAACTTGGACTCAGTCAAAAGGCTGCACCCAAGGACCTAAAAGGCTACATGTGGCCTCGAGGCCACAGGTTCCCCATCCCTGCTAGCGTGGTGTCATAAAACTCTAGAATGAAGAAGTTCAGAGGAGGGATAGAGGGGTCTTCTGTCTATGATGAGGGAAATAACATTTATCACATGAAAAAGTGGATGGAGTAAAACAAGATTGTGTCATTGATGAAGGACTGGATTTGGAGTCAGATGCCCTGGGTTGGAGCTGATGTTTTGACTGCTTACAACCTGTGTGACTTTAATACAGTCAGTCTCTCTGGGCTCAGTTCCCTCATCTGTAAAATAAAGGAGTTGGATTAGATGGACTTTGAGAGCCTTTCAATTTCCATGATCCTACTCTGCAAAATGAAGAGACTGAACGTGTTTTCTGAGTTTGCCCCAATCCTATAAGATGGAGAAGCAAGCTTGGTTTTCTTGGCCTTAGTTCTGGTGCCCTTCATCAAAGAGAAATTCAGGAGATCTTTAGCTGTCAAACTGGAATTCTTCCCTATTGATCCAAAAGTTTCAACATTTTTGATATCCTGTAGAAACGTGTTTTTCAGAATGATCTTGTGGTTGTCTTGCTTCTATGCTTACCTCCAGAGAAGATTGTGCTTTAATCTAAGGAGAAAAAAAAAAGTTCACATGATGCTTCTTCCAGCCAAGCAGACTTCTAGCTTACAAGCAACACGGTGAAGCTCCCTCTCCACTTCCCGGTGGGGCAGTAGCTAGGAAAAGCATAGTGAATACTGATACAATTCTGCTCCATGCTTACTGGCTCCTTACCACTCTCATGCACGAGCCAGCATTTAGTTGTACGAAGTGGCCTTACCCAACAGCAGACACACATGAAGAGTATTGGGTCCATGCAACAACACAGAAACAAGGGTTCCCCTCCAGTATAGTAAATAGATCAAGCTGTAGAGAATGAGAAGAGAGGCAACATTCCACTCTTCCCCAAACCATCCTCCTTCTGGCTACCTGGAATGAGATCCTTTATATCATATCCAGGATGTAATGAGAGACTCTAAAGAGGAAGACTATGGGGTTGCCCATCCCTGGCCAAGAAGTTGATAAGAGTACAGAGTAAAGAAACTAGGGAAGCCGGGGAAGGAAATTCAAAGACAGAACCATTTCCTTACCACCTGCATAATTTCTTCAAATCGAATATTGTGGGCCTTAAACCTGGAAGCTCTAGAGTACTTTCCACTTTTAATCCACCTATGCCCAGCATAAATTACCTGCACATTCCTATATAGAAAAGTACAAAGCTTATTTTTCATGAATTCTCAACCTATGTTTGTCCCATTTACCAAAATTCACCATGGAGATGTCTCCCCCATAGCCGTAGCCCCCCCACTACCTCCTTAAGTTTCCCAATTTAGCCTTTCCTCCTCCCTCACATTAAAAGATTGAGCCTTTTTAAAAAATGAAAGGGTTTACAAAAATTTAATTCTAATGAGTCTAAATCCTGATTCTGAATGTATGAGTACATCTCCTTGCAAGGGTGAGGTTGGGGAAAGGGGGGGTGGGGGAAGAGATCCTTATTTTATTCTTTAAGTTTTCCAGAGAAAGAAGTCCACGTCCTTTCTCCATAACCTATTCTAACAGCTCCCATTAAAGAAATTTATATCTCTCTTTCTAATCAATCTCCTTTCCTCATGTAGCACTCTGAGTTGCTTTCCTCTGGTTCAGTCCTCAAAGAGTATATACAATCTTGACATCTTCTGTAAAAACAACTTGAGAAGTAATACATGATAGTAATGGAAATCAGTCCCTATCAATGAAGTCCATTTATTGAACACTATGTTGTAGTTGCTAGGGATCTGAATACAAAGAATGAAATGATCCCAACTCTCAAGTATACTATTTGTGTTGTGTGACCTTGGAGGAGTCACTTAATTCCTCTGAGTGTCAGTTTCCCAATTTGTAAAATAAGTGTAATAAAATGGTACCTACCTCTCAGTATTCTTATGAGAATCAAATGAGGTAATGTGTAAAGTTCTTTGCAATCATAAGGTCTATTTAAATGTGAGTTATTTTTATTAACCCTTTAGATACCTGATCATTGGTAGCATATTCCCCCATCAACCTTCTTTTCTCCAGAATGACTAGTCCACATTCTAGGAATATTCTATTGGGGAAGGGAGAGAAAAGGGAGAAGACTTTATATTTCTTTCCTCTCCACTGAAGCTTCCCTGAACTTATAAATTACCTCACAAAGAAGTCACACAGAAATATATGGAGATTTCTAACAAGCCTGTGACACCTTTGGGAGAAGGAGAGGTTTAAAGGTCTTGCAGGTTCCATTCCCCTCCTAGAAGCACCTGGTCTTCAGTCCTCTCAAGCAGATATGTATCCCTCTGAAAAGAGAAGGTGAAGAAATCTGAGGAGTGTGGTGTGGGCAGCAGGTTGGGCTGGAAAACAGCTGCTGCAAAGCTGTCAGGAGTCTCAGGGGTATTATTTCAGAGTAAACTGCAATCTCTCCAAATGGTAATCAGTCTCCTAAACCCCCTCTGATTTTGGACAGGCCCAAATTCCTTGTGGTGAGGGAGCTACATTCACACTTGTCTTCCAAGATTATCTTCACACTTTAAAGCCTCTGAAACATTTCCCTGTGTTTGGTGGAAGCCTGGGGAGACTTCCCCAGTCAGGAAACCTGCAGGACCATTGAACCCCCTATGGAAGCCAAGTCTCAAGATGGAAAATATCTACCAAATATAGAAAGTCTAGACAAAACCTGGAAATTTATTTTATTTTGTTTTTCAGGTTGTGTGTGTGTGTGTGTGTGTGTGTGTGTGTGTGTGTGTGTGTGTATTTTTTTCTTCTGTCTCATTTTAAGTTTGTCTGCAGCTGCTGGAATTACCCAGAGCCTGGAAGCGAGAGTGACCACTTTTATTTTTCAACTGGTTTTGGAGGCAACTTTACCACAAAGCCATTTTTTTTCTTAAATGTTGCAAAAGGAGCACCAGGAGGACTTTGGGAAAGTTATTTAGTCATCCACTGAGTTACCACTGACTTCCTGGAGTTCTTTCTCAGCCTTTTTTCGTCTCCCTCCTACCAGTGCTCTGTAGAAACTTTTCATGCCCTTAGCATCAAAGGCCCATTCTCTATGATTATAGACTTCAGTGATGAGCTTTTTGAAATGCAGTCTTACTGTGCATTTCTTCATCACAAACTTTCCTATGTTGCATTTCTATATTTCATAAGCATTTTCTATGGGCACTTTACAAAGCAGCAAACAGGGAAGATGCTTATAAAGTTGGTCATAGTTGATTATAAAGATTTCTTTTTGGACTGAGATTTCATTGGCATAGGGAACTCCTGAAAGGAAATCCCCTCTATCAATGCAAGTTAGCACCTGTTCTGCAGCCCATAGGCTTACATCATTGTCTGGTGGCAATGACAAGTTAAGTGATTTGCTGGTGGGGGAGGGAGGAGAAAGGGGTTCCACACAACCAATATGTATTAAAAGCAGAATATGAACCCAGGTTTTACTGACTCTGAGAACAGCTCTCTATCTATTACACCAAACTTTCCCTTGAGAGAACATAAATTCTACCAGAAACATCTATGATTCTCTCCTCTAATATTTCTAAAACTAATCTACATGAATGCCTGAAAAGAAACATTGTTGGGATGTTGTATGTGTGTATTCCTCAATAGGAAGAGCAATTCTCTTGAGCAAGATAGTTTTCTTCTCAGGGCCTCAGTTTTCTCATCTGTAAAATAAGGATAATCATAACAAAGCTACTTTGTAAAAAAAAAAAAGTTTGTGAGGGTCAAGAGGATGACAGATAAGAACACCTCGCTTTTTAATAGTGCTTTAAGATTTGTAAATTGAATTTCTCCCAATATCCCACTCAGGCATACAGCACAATCATGATTATTATCCCCATCTTACAGATGAGGAAGGTGAGGCTCAGTGACATTAAAGGATTTATTTGTCAAGGATCACATAATGAAAAAATGTCAAAGTTGAGGCTTCATCATAAGAAAGAAGCCTAGGTCTTCTGACTCAGGAACCTTCCCACCACCTCACACATCCCTCTCCCCCAAAAAAGGTATTTTGTAAGCAGTATATCACCATACTAATGTAAGCGATTATTGCCATTGTTATTATTAGTGATTAATATAATAATTAATTACTTTGCAGGGTGGAGAAAAGTTCTGTGTGTGTGTGTGTGTGTGTGTGTGTGTGTGTGTGTGTGTGTGTGTTTCTGGAGGTCCTCTTTCTATTCCTCCCAGAAAAAGCAAATGTGATCTCGAGGGTGGGGCAGTTTCATTTTTGCCTTTGTTTCCCCATCCAGTGCCTACTACACAGGCCTTACCTATAGCAAGAACTTAGTAAATGTTTGCTAAGCTGAATTAATCAACCTTGCAGGTTTCTGGGGGAAAAAAATGGTATCTATCTTAAAGTTATTAGTCACTCCCAAGAAAAGGAAAGGTCTTGCAGCTACAGAGCCAAGCTGTCACCTGTGATACCGCTTTCAATTCTCAGATGTCACAATTAACACGTATCAAGTGCATTTGCACAGGTAGAGATTTTCTATTTAAGCAAATTCAAACACATTCTAAATATCCAATATTCCTTATTCAGAAAGGCTGTTTCTGATGCTCATCTCCCACAATCAGCATCTCCTTTGCAACTGGGTTTCTGCTTGGAGCATTTATAGAAGTGCTCATTTTGGTTGCCCAACCAAAATGTCACAATGTGGGAGTGTCCAGGCCATAACCAGGGCAGCTGACTGGGGCTTCACTCCAGTGCTCAAACATCTGGGGCAGGCACATTTCCTTCCTGCAGCAGTACAGAGAATGCCATCCCTTTCACATGTCTCATGCCTCATAGTCCCCTGCAGAACTACAACCCCACTCCTGGGTATAACCCAGACCCAGGTTACCACCCTTAAAGTCTTGTCACGAAGGCACCCCCCCTTCCAGAGGTGTGTTGTTAAATTTTTAACAACCAGATCTGTGGCAGGGGGTGGTGGTGACAAATGCACCTTCAATACCGTTTTCAGTTTAATCTATATTATTATTTTCTCCATCACTTTATTAAGTCCAGACAATCAATGAAACAATAAATTAAGCCCTGATTTATTGTTTGTGCTAATTTCTAAGGTTTAAATGCTCCCAAGGATAATTTAACAATTAGCTCTCATCAGTTCACTTTGTTTGAGCCGGTTCTAGCATACCCCTGTCCTTCTTAGAGGTCCTGACTTCCCTCCCAACTCACAGGCCAGACTAGCTGGGGGTGAGAACACTCCCTTCGCTGGTGTAGTTGCACCTGCTTTCAGACTATGCTCTATGCTGCCACTGAAGAATTCCAATGCTTTCATAGGCATGCTAGGGAAAATTGGGCCCAGTGGGCAAGAACAGTTCCCACAAGTGACAAAGAGTCAGCTTATTATGCTTCCCCATCCACCCTTGGTTTCCTGCGCCTGTTAATCTCCAGGAGCACAGACTATATGCTGACAGCATCACAGGACTTTTAGTTTGTAGCCTGAGATCAGTTGTAAGAAGTGATTCAGTGGAAGGTCAGTGAGCAGAGGAGGAAGTAACGAAAAATTGAGAGATTTCTATCCTAAGTATGTTGCAACATTTTTAAGAGCGATACCCTGGGTTATGTAGGAACAAAGCACCCAGACATCAGCAGAGTTAATGGCAAAGTAAAGATCTGTCTCTGCCCTATGCTACCTGTATGGCCTAGGGCAAATCGCTTTATCTGTCTAGGCCTCAGTTTCCTTGTGTGCAAAATAAGGAGTTGAATCTGCGGTCTCTAAATCTTCCAACTCTGAATCTTTGATGGAATGACTCCAAATGTTTCTTCTTTTCTCCCCTGCACTGGGAAGAGATTCTTATTCCCTTCCACTAGAATGATTTAGCAATTCTATCAAATGGAATGATTCTAAAATTAGAAGTTCCTTAAAACTGATTGTCAAGGCACGGAGGTGGGGAACCTGAAGACTCAAGGCCACATGTGGCCCTCTAGGTTCTCAAGTTCAGCCCTTTGACTGAATTCAAACTTCACAGAACAAATCCCCTTAATAAAAGGATTTGTTCTATAAAGCTTAAACTTAGTTGAAAGGCCACACCCGAGGACCTAGAAGGCCACATGTAGCCTCAAGGCCACAAGTTCCTCACTCCTGGTGAAAGGGAACGAGGGGTAGTGTATTCTAACAATTCACCTGTCCAAGAGTTACAAAGCTATTGTGATATCTGGGTTTCCAGAATTACAAAGTATGTTCTCTTTTTCTTACTATCTAACTGTTAATTTTCACCTTGATCTGCAATGGTTGACTAAGGCTGGTCAATATGTACTTCAGAGGGGGCAGCTAGGTGGCGCAGTGAATAGATCACTGGCCCTGGATTCAGGAGGACCTGAGTTCAAATTTGACCTAGACACATAACACTTACTAGCTGTGTGACCCTGGGCAACTCACTTAACCCCATTGCCTAGCCAAAAAAAAAAATATACTTCAGATCTAAGTACAAGGACACTGAGGCACATTATTCTTGGGAATTCGAGTGTCAAATGTCATTCAAGTTATAACTTTATCATGGCTCCTAGCCACACCAGATTGCTCCATGTTCCTTTCATACTAAAACAGTAGTGAAACACTAGTAAATGGCACAGATGTGAGGATTCTGAAGCAGGCTCAAAGGGCTAATGCTGGTTGATACACATTGATTAGGAGCATCTCATGCTATGTGATCCAGGGTCAGAAATTGGAGCTGAATTTCACACGCTCTCTCTCTGTATATAAGCATTTCCTAATGTGAACTTTCCAAACACACCAAATTAATTCCATGTATGGATTAGACCATGTAGAGGACTGGGTTTAGATGGGTACCCAGGAGTTTACAATAAAATAAATCCTTCTGAGCTTTTGAGTTACTCACTGAGCTAGAAATTCACAAATCTGGACATTTATGTACAATTATTGCAGTAACTCTGATCTCACTCATATCCTGAAGGAACACATGAAAAAACAAAGTGGTTGAATGCATTATGGACATGTGTTTATTTGTTAGGCATATTTACTTCAAAGATAGAACAAGAACAAATTTACAAGCACTTTCCATAATATGACCAGGGTATATTCTCCCTGACATCACCTTGGTCTCTGGGGGAGTAGGCTCAAAACTTAGCTCAGTTCTTACTTAGCATTGGTCCCTCTGAGTTCATATCCAGATGCTGACTGACTGCCAGGTGAGTGCCTCCAATATTCCAAAGATCACTCCTGAAGATAGCTCTTCACTCCTGGCTGCAACATCTGGTCTGTTTTATGATTCATGGATTCCCATTGCCAATGTCAGAGACTCCACTCCCTAGACCTAGAAAGAAAAAAAAAAGTGAACAAAAAATGACAAGGACAGAAGCCTTTTTCTTAGGGGCCATATAGCCTCAGAGGGGAAGAAGATGCTGAGGTCTTTTCCTTTTCAGCATAGTCACTGAGCTCTCCTAGATGTAAAGGAAGCAAAGAGAAAGATTAAATGTTTTTTTCCAAAAGTGGTGATAGATGTGTACTAAGCAGTCCGTACTCACACACCCAGTCCTTTTGAAGACCAGAGAAATGCAAACGAATTACAAATTTTTAAAGCCTTGTCTGGGAGTCTGGGATTAGGTTGTACAGTCTATAGAAATAGGTAAGTTAATAAGGGAAAAAAAAGTACAAGAGAGAAATCCTTTTCTACTTATAGGCGTTATTCTCTGTTTTGTTTCCATTTCATTTTCTCTCAATGAGATAGAAATAGAGCCAGTCAGCCCAACTCCAGTTTCAGGTTTCATCTCCACTTGGCTGAAGAAGCATATCACTGCAGGGCCAATTAAGCATTTCTACCATCTGCAACATGTACTGGTGGTTGCTGTTGAAGTGCTCATGTGTCTTTTTGTAGTACTCATTAAGCTCACTGAAATGATGGGATCACCCAGGCTACAGTCATATTTATAGATGGAGCTGACATAAAATCACTTACAATTGATGCTCCAAGAGGTCAGAGACTGTACTAGGTTTTGTTTATTTGTTTTCATCTTTATGCCTCCAACAGCAAGCACACTGAGCTGAAAGGGGTGGTGGGAGCTTGATACGGAGACTGGCATTGTAGGAATAGGGAGAACTATCTATAGTGATAATTCACTGTCTGCTTCTCAGAGCCATGTAGTGCAACAGCCCCTGCTCTATCACCAAGCCCCAGGATCACACTTCCAAAGCCCCATCTTGGCACCATGAGACCCCTCACCTGTAGCATATCTTGCCAACAGCCTCAAATGGCAAGTGGGGGTACAGTTGCAGCCTCTGCTGTACTACCTTCTCTAGGGGATAGAGGGTCAGGGACTATCTGCTGTGCTAAGAGGCTGTGGGTTAGACTCTCTAGGAATGGATTATTCTTTGGGTCTCCCCTCCCCTTGACTGAATTTACCATGGGTATAAAAGTTCTGATTTAAGTTTCTGAATATAGGCTTTTAGGACTTTTCATAAAATAATTCATAATAATTAATAAACATTGAGAAAAAGAGAGGAAAGAAGAGGACAGGACAGGAGAGGAGAAGAGAGGAGTGGAGAGGAGAGGAGAAATAAGTCAATTAAGGTTACTAACATGGGCTGCTCTCAAAAGTCTGAAGCTCAGAAAATTTTCAATGCGTTAAGATGTTTGTCTGTATTGCTTACCTTTTCTCATTTCCCTTAACTTCCCTGTTCACAGAGTCCTTTTTATCAAAAAACCACCCACAGAGTAAATCCATCACTTTACCTAGCCTTTTTCTTCGCGCAGCTTTTCTACTTTTAGCTTTTCTCATCAAATCTCCAGACCATTACCACTGTTCTTAAACCACAAAGGATTCTTCTTAGTCTCCTTTTACTCTAGCACAGACTAATCCTTAGCAAACACATTCTACTACTCTACTATTCTATCCGTTGAATCAAAGGCTGAATAAAGCAGTAGCAATGTAGCTTTCAAAAGAGCTATTGGCAACATTCATTGTGCAATGACAAGTCTTTCTACCATGTAAAAGGCAATGAAATGCATATTGCCATTCAGATGCAGTTTATGACTCAGGAATTTGCTGGAAAACAGAAGGAGAAATAGGTCACAGTCACATATTCACAATTCACATATTGACTGGTCATGATCTCTAAGACCATGCCATTTCAGAGGGACAGTTATCTTTTAGATGTTTTATATGCCTTGCATATTTTGGGGTAGTAGGGAGGCCAGAGGATGTGAGAAGCAAGAACAGAAATAATCCACTGGCAGTTTCCTGGAGTCACTATGCAGTTTAGCATCATGGGAACATGATAGTTTGACAGTAGCAATTCAGTTCAGATTTTTTTTTTTTTGGTTAGAGGTGAGAGAAAAGAAAGGCTAAAGAGCCATAACAAGGGTGGGCTAACTGGAGCTTTGACTCACAATATCAAAATTGAGAATACATTGATAGTGCATGTCACCCTTCAGAAGCACAGAAACAATTGAACTTAACACCTAGTTAGTAAGAAGCACAAGGAAGCTTCTGACTTCTGTTACAAACCATGCTCCATATCATAGGCTCTATATTTCCAAACTGGTAGTATACCAATCTTCCAGGTAGAGTGACTCCAGGGAAATAGCAGTAGATCATTTCTGCTCTTGCTTCTCACATCCCCTGGCCTCGCCACTACCTAAAAATAAGCAAGACATATAAAACATCCATTACCTCCCTCTGCCATTCTAAAATGCTCTCCCCTGTTGGAGTTGCCATGAGGCTCTTGGGAGTGTCTTTATGCTGTCCCCTGATAGGCTGTGCACACAGCTGCCTCATCTGACTATGGATAAGTCTAGGTCTACTCTGAATAATTTTTTTTTAAAAAGCGGCAAGATTTGTAGATAGTGGGGCAGCTAAGTGGCGCAGTGGATAGAGAACCGGCCCTGGAGTCAGGAGGACCTGAGTTCAAATCTGGACTCAGACACATAATACTCACTAGCTGTGTGACTCTGGGCAAGTCACTTAACCCCAGTCACCTCACCAAAAAAAAAAATTGTAGATACAAGAGCTTCCCAGTGCTTACAAGAGCTACATGCAGAAGAAGAACTTCTAAGTAATGACTACTGACCTCACTAGTGAGGATCAATAATGGCTATTCACCTGTAGGTAAAAGTCAACAATGGGTGCTGATCCTCAGCAGAAACCGCTCTGCTCCTCAAATTTTCTTAAAGGACTTTAAATATCTAAGCCTCAGTTTATTATACCTAGTTTTATATTTATTTGAGCAAGTCTTAAGCCACCTCCTGATAGACTGCAAACTCCTTGAGGGCAGACACTGTTGATTTTCAGTTTTGTGCCTGGCACATTGGTTTGCAAATGCTATACACTGATTTTTTTTCTTTTTTTTAAGAGGAAGGGTACTGGATTAAAATGACAGTATTCCTGCCTCTGTGTGTGTATGAGCCTGCACTAGAAAGGGCAATGATTTATAGGTGCTTAATATCTGATCCAATAAATTTTTGACTGGGTAACAGCTGGGGTCAGAGTGCAGTACAGTACCATCAGAAAGCTCATTGTTTAGGAACAACCTTAATTAGAGTGAGACAACTGGGGCTTTGCCTCCTGCTAATAATTTCAGAGATTATGATTGCATTGGTTCTTCAGCATATAGGAAACACTGAATTTAACACTTAGCTAGCAAGAATAATTCATTAAGCAGGAATACTCATATGGAAGGCTTCCTAATTGCCCCGCCTCCCATTTGGTACTACCCCATTTGAGTTACAACAGCAGAATCTCAGGGTATTTCTCCCACGGTGTCTTATTTCTCAAGGTCTGAGGTCTCTCTCTGAAGTCTTACCCTCACAAACCGCCATTTGTATCTGTCTTTACTTGAGGGAGCTGTTTTGTGGGGTTCTTAACTGGCACCAGAATTGCTAGTCATGGTTCTGTTTCCAGGAACCTTTTTTTTTTTCTGAACCTTGAGCTTACTAGGAAGGGAAATAAACCAGAAGTCAAAAGACCTGGGTTCTACTCATATGAGCATGGGCAAATTATTTAACTTCTCTTAGTCTCTCTCTCTCTTCCCCATTAAGACTAGGATAGTGATGATGACTGAAAGTATTGTGGTAATAATTAAATGAGATATTCTACATAAAAGTGCTTTGAAAAGGTGTGTGGCCATGTAAGGTATTATTACTATAACATGCAATCAAAGTGGAAAGGGCTGTAGAACATGACTTGACTATCCCTTTAAGTCACACCCACATCCACTTCAAGAAGGAACAGCACTAGCAGCAATACCTTACATTACTCAGAAAAAAAGTTGTGTATGATATTTATTGTCCCAAATGACAATTTGGTGAGCATAACGCATTTTATTGCCTGTTTCTAACCAGCAATTTTCCATGAAAAGTAACAATGTTATTCTGCTTGAAAGTTTAAAGATTATTCCTTCCCCTTTCTCCCAAAGAACTTCTAAAGATTTCTAGGAAGACAAAACCACTCTGGACCTTTTCATTTCCTACTAATTATCTACAAAAGTATTTGTGACTAATGGAGTGGTCTATATAATCTCCTCAGGAACTTGGCAAATCTGGCAAGTGAGGCTATGAATTCAGCTGGTCTTAATTCACAAATAGTTCTCACCAAAAGATACAATTCAAATGGGAAAAGATGTCCTTTCCACAGGTAATCAAACATCTTATGAGGAGCAGTGTTAAGCGTAGCTTTGTCTGGAACATGCCATCAAATCAAAGCCACCCAAACTCAAGTTCCATTCAGCTGACTTGTCTATGAAGCTGGGGCCATTCCAATATGGTAATGGCCCATAAATAATGAGAACAAGATTCAGTTCAAACTAGAAATAAATGGGAAGTTTTAGTTCATGTCACAGACTCACCAACATCACTGAACACACTGAAACTGAAAATTCCATCAGTTATCAAATTTATTCCAGTCAAACCAAACCACATCATTATTCAAACAAAGCACTCCAACCTCCTTGTCTCTGTGAATTTACATAAACTGTGGCCCACTTCTAGAAAATCAAGAATGCCCTCCTTGAGGGCATTTTTTCATTGTTTTTCTTTGTACCTCTATCATGTAGCACAATGTCTGATAATTGCTTGTCAGCTAATCTATCGAATAGGCAAGGGAACAATCTAGAAGTCTACACATTAGTTCAGGAAAGAGGTGATGAAGTCTTGAACTAGGTTGGTAACAGAGGAGAGGAATAGATAGATATGAGATATTTTGTGGACATCAACAAGGCTTAACAATTGATTGTAGCAGAGTAAGAGATGAAGTAAAAGAAAGAGTCAAAGAAAATTCTTAGGTTCTGAATCTTGATATCTAGGATGGCAGTGGTCCAACCAACAGAAATATGGATTTTGGGAGAAGGAAAGGTCAGGTTTAGGGAGAAAGATGATAAGTTTGGTTTGGAATATGTTGAGTTTCACATGGACACAGTATATGCAAGTCAAAATGTCAAACAGATAGTCAGACATGTGAGACTGGATCTCAGTAAAGAAATAAGGGTTGGATATACAGATTTGGGAGATACAAATATCAGAAAGCCATGAGAGTACATGATACGTCCAAAGGAGTAATCGTAGAGAAAGATGAAAAACCAGTCAAAGACAGAGTCTCGAAGAATGCTGACACACTGAGGTCAGAATAAGATTGTAAATAATAATAGCTAGCATTCACAGTGACTAATTACAATAACTGACTATATACAATAAATTACTAATTACAGTAACTGACATTATACAGGATATTCCAAAAGTCTGTATAAACTTGAGCTCTTAAAATTTAAAACTGCACTAATACTTTTGGAATACCCCATATAATACTTTAAATTACTGCTAGGTCTCTATTAATATGTATAAAGAATTCCCTGAAGCAATCACACGAATTCAAATTTGCACTATTCAAAGTTATAATTATGTAAAATATGCTCATTGGTTCCAGCCCAATAGAAATACACAGAATGAATTTGAACAATGCAGTGACTTCAGAGGCTTCATTATTCACACTAATTTTGGGACTTAGCTATATATGAAGTGTTTTATATATGTTATCTTTGTTTATTCTCACAACCCAGTATGATAGCTCCTATAGATACCTGCTTTTACAAATAGGGAAATCGATTCAGAGAAGTGGACCAACACACCCACAGTCATAAAGTTAGTGTCAGAGGCAGAATTCAAACCCAAGTTTCCTGATTCCAAATCCCCCAAAAAAACCTTCAGGAAATCAAAGAAGGGTTCAGGATGAGAAAAAGCCTTTGGATTTGACTACTAATAAACAACTGATGACCTTAGAGATAGCTATCAGCTTCTGTAAGAGTGGTGAAGTCAGACACCAGAGTATGAAATGTCTAGGGGTTGAGTGCTATGGCAGTGGAGGTGGGCAGTGGAGACTAATTTTTCTCCAAGTTTAGCCATGAAGAGGTGAAATATAGGACAACAGCTAGAGAGGATGGCAAATTCAAGGGAAAGTTATTTTAAGATAGAAAAAGCATGTTTGTGGAAGTTCAGAGATGTGGGCAGAAAGGAAGGAATTGGTGAGGAAGCAAAGACTGAAGATGAAAATCATTCATGAATTTCTGAATTTCACTCAGTTGTTTATGCTTCATATTATAAATGAAATTGACTCTATTTTCTCAACCCTCTTTCTGACTGCTTGTGAACCACAGAATGAATCAATGGGAGAATGGAGATGTGGTCTAACTATTTTGGTCAATGTAGACAGACAATTCAGAAATCACAGGGCCCCCAAACCATTTGGGAACTTGAATTCTCTAGTTCAGCTTGCCTCTACTAATCAAATTAATGAGAAATGTGCAAAATCTCAACTCCTCTTTGTGATGGCTGGGGACATATCATTTAAATTTGACTTTTTTCATTCTCTAGGGAGTTACTGCTGGAAGAATTACAATGATGATAATGAGGATCCTTTGATGTGACTCTGCATTAGAATGGTATATTTGTCAGAAACATAATTGGCCTAGGTTGCTATGTCAGCACATGCTCCTTATAAGCTGCAAAAGAGAAAGCAGAGGAGAGAGTTATGCTCTTGATTTATAGCATTTAGGATTTTAAAGGGGCAGGACAGGGTAAAAGGCACTACAAATACACAAGAAGAAAACACAAGGAAATAATACTAGAGGTTTAATTGGCAAATGAATCAATGGCTACAATTGTACAAGAACAATTTTACCCTCCTTTGAAAAAAAAGACTTTAAAAACTGGCATCGATTATTGTATGTGACAGTATGGGCTGTTCTGTGCTGTCGTTTTCATTCCAAGAAACTGGCAGTGTCTATCACCACTAATCTCAACAAATTGATGGATGGTAGCAATTATGTAGGGTTATTTATGTAATGTGTTGTAATAGCCCTCCACATTGGCTGTCACACTGACCTAGACACCCCCTTACCCAATTACAAATAAACCGCATCAGAGAGTGGAGAGAAGGAGGGGAATGGTCTACGTCCCCTCTCCCTCTCTTCTCTTTCTCTCTTTTTCCTTTCCAGGGAAATAAGACATTGAGAGACCTTAAAAAAATTAGTCAAGATCTTTTATGTTCTATTCCATAGCACCATTCCTGTTTTCCTATGCCCTAAAGTAGAATGTAAGCTAGCTACTTGTGGGTAGGTTTTGCATCTTTGTATCTCCAATAATTAGCACATACTAGACTTTTCAAATGTTCATTGAATTGAATTGTCTACCAACCCATCTGCGTTTTATTTATATTTTGAACCAGATCTGTGACCTCATCAGTGTTGCTACTTATTTGTAGTATGGAGTTATAGAAAGTTGTCAGAGGTACTCAACTTTATAATGAGAGAAATTATTATTTCTCTTTTGTATTAATAACTAATTATTATACTGAAACCAAGGTTTTTCCCCTTTTCTACTTCCTCATCCAGAAATCAACCAGTGTAGGAGATCTTTCTAAAAGACTTACCCAGCCTGGATGGCAGAGATCTAATCAAAGACAGTAAAAGAAATTTTAAGTTTAGACTAACAGGTGCATTCCTGCTCATTGTATTAACTCAAACAGGTCTGGGAAAATGTTGATTCTCCCTTTTGTCAGACAAGCGATATGGAAATTGCTAAGTTTCTTTGACCAAGATTTCGTGATCCAAGTCAAGTGCTCCAAGGCTCTTGTAATATAGTCCAGTCTATCATTGTAATATTCATCCTCTCATTAATTGTTAACCAATCAGAGTTGATTGCCATTCTCAGGAACATCTATTCTTCCAAGAGCACATAAAATGTGAGCCCACCACAATGAGGGGTCTTTGGTTTTAAGAGAGATGGCCAAATGACCATCCTTTTATTCACAAACATGCTGGCATTATTAACAAAATGATTAAATTACCCAGAAACTATGTCACAATGTCAGAAACATCACAATAGACTGGAGTCAAACACAAACCTGCTTCTATCCATTATAATAGACAGCCTTTCCCACCTCTGAAGTTAGGCAAAGATTCATGAAAAAAAAAATCAACCTTAGTAATAAGAATAGTTTACATTTATATCAGTGTTTTACATTTGATCTCATTTGATTCTTAAAATAATCCTGTGAACCACACATCATTATACATAGTATATATATATATATCTCATTATGTTCGTGGTACAAATGAGGAGTCTAAGGCCCAGAAAGGTCACGTGATTTGATCATAATTGCAGAGGTAGTTAGTGACAGGCCTGGGAATGAAACTCAGCTTCCCAGAGTCCTAGGCCCAGTGATCTTTTGCATTAGACCACCCATACAAATATAATTGTTTTCTCCTAAACTTCTGGCTCCTTTGACCTTACTTGGTATACACTTATAGACTAATAAATGTTTTCTCTAACTAACTAAATACATACCTATGCTTTTGTTACTGCTTAGTTACTGTGTGGGCAAATCACTATATCTCTCTGAAATTTAGTTTCCTAACTTGTAAAAAATGGAGGGGAGGGGAAGACACTATGGGGGCAGCAGATAGTAAACAGGACATTGGAGTTGAGACTATCTGGACTTAAGTCAGAAGCCTGACCCCACCAAAAAAAAAAAACCTCAGAAAATTAGTCTAATTATCCCTACCTCAAATGAGAAAATATATGTAAAAACCCATCTATCATTGATGAAAGGTGCTGATTTTAAAGCCTACATTTGACTCTACATTAAGACCTATCTGTAGACTCTCAGTGGGTCAGGACTTTGAAATATCATACAGTACCTAGTATGTGGATGCTTAAAACTATGCAATTTTCACATCTACATCAGTCACCTCTGTCCTTTCCCTCCCCATTTCCCAGCATCATAGAGAAAGAAATGGGTGATGGTAAAGACATGAAAAGTGTCCTTGTGGGCCTTCACAACCTAGACGAGAGATGGGAGCTTAGGAGTCTAAAAGGCAGGACCACATACAATGGCAGAAACTGTAAATGATGGCTACTGACCCCCAAACGGCACTGCCCTCTCTTTTCTAATTACTGTATACTCTAGCACATGGCCTGAAGCATGGGTGGTGGCAGGGCCACAGTAAGCCTTGGCAGTAAAGCTGGAAGGGTTGCACCAGGCAGCTATTGAGGAGCAGCTCCAATGAAGACCAAATCTAAGATCACTTCAAAGTGATTGGTACCCTACTGTCTGCCCATCCTCCAAGGAACAAGTTCATTTTACAGGTTTATTTTCCTATTTTTCTGTCAACTGGAGGATGATTGGACAGGCTCTCTCCTTCATAGCTGCTAACTTCTCCCCTCCTGACCTGAAAAGGCCTCCCCAAACACAGGTGGCAGAGGTCTTGGGGAACTATGACTCATGATGTAGTGTCCTTGGTCACAGAATAACCTCACTTCCCAAAGCCCTATAGGAACATTCGTATAATACTTTATGGTTACAGATCACTGTCATATGTATTATCTAATCTGAGTCTCACAACTGTTCAGTAAGCAGCATTTAATATTCCCATCTTACAAATGAAGAAGCAGCTCGATTCCAGAGAGGTTAAATGCTTTATTCAAATTCACATGACCTATAAATGACAGAGCTGATACTAGAAATAAACATCAAGCAATTTTAAATCATTAAAAAACCCTTAAAAAGTTTAGCCCATCTCATATTCATATATACCAAAAACTTAGCTGAAAAAAAATCCACCTGAAATTAAATTCTGTTCAACCTAGTCCTAACTTCATTGTCTTTTGGCAATATGGGCTTTTGTTGAGAGATCATGGTTATGAAACCTTTAGGATAAGTCAGTCAGTGGCCACAATGTCCAGAAGGCCACTGCTCCTGACCTGGGAAAGTACCCAGTGAGTGCTTCCATTGTCCCAGAATCACACCCCAAATGGGGCAATAATGCCCAAAGCTCAGGTAATGGATCATCATCTTGGTTATAATACCAATCTGTTCACAGGCAGGTGGCAAGGCCCTTCCTCCTGTTCTGCCCAGACAGGCAAAGGGCCTCCAACACTGACTTACAGTTCCCTGGAAATAAAACAATGTGCAACTACCAAGTATTAATATGAAAATGATAATTAATTTCATGGATTTACCCTTTTCTGGAACTTTCTCTAAAATACAGATGCTTTCATATAAAACAGGGACTTATTTCCCCCCCCTCTACATCCCAATAGTATCATTAAGAACAAAAGACATTAATCCTTAGGCTTAGTGCTGTAAATTAGACCCTGAGGTATAATGGGCAAGATTCAATTGCTCAGTTGTCCCTAATACAAGACACTGTATAAACATCAGGTCATTATTATTTTATTTGCAAGCCATTAATCATAATTTGGTAGAAGGAACACATCCTTCCTGGAGCTGCTGCCTGCTTATAATTGTACTCTAGCTTCTGTGGAAAGAGCACCTTCCCCACAAACTTGGGATAGGACCAACTCCTTCCCTTTAGGCCTCTATTATCATCTCTTTTCTGGGAAGTACATCCTGCCTCACCTTTGGGCAGTGCAGCTAAGTTATCCTGGAACTACAACCTGGAGGAGAAAATGACCAGCCCTTTACAGAGAGCCCTGAACTCATGCACCTTCTGCTACCTCTGCTTCCAAGACAGGCAGTTCCCTACATCTGAAGATACATTTTTGGTCTGTCAACCTGAAGTAAGGAACACTACCAAAGTAACAAAAACTAGGATCTTGAATGGAGGCAAAGGTATTGTAATCCCAGGCCACTACACAGCACCCAAGTACTGGAGTGCCCAAGAAGGGAAGAGGGGAGGAAGGAGGGAGTCCCATAGGGAACACAGCCTAGGCAAGCTGTTATACAAGTTGTTTTGCATAATAACTGAAAGTCCATAGAGAAGGCTGGGGAGACTGAGGAGTGATAACTTCTGGTCAGAACTGGGGCTCCGTTCCTTTTTTTTCAGCTGGTTTCAAGAGTTCTCTTTTCAACTGGTTTCGATTGCCCTCGGGCAATTTGCAACTGTGGGATCAGGCAAGGTCAGTTGGTAGTCAGTCTTATTTCGGAACTGTGTCAAATATAAAGCATATATAGATTCAAATGCTACCTCTGATACATAGTAGATACGTGACTAGAGGAAAGTCACTTAAATTCTCAATGACCCTGGTGACCCTCTAAGACTCTTAAGTTACAGAGGTAATGATGACCTGTATTGGTGGAGGGATTTCATACACCAGGAATTCCCTACACCTATTATAAAACAACAGATCTAACAAAAAAAAATTAATTAAAAAAGAATTTAGTTTTTCTCCTCCAAAAGCAATATTGTTTTCCATCTCTTTTATTATTGATTCTTACAAGATTCATTGGTATGACACAGGCACATGGATCATAGTATCTACTTTGCAGATGGGGGATTTGGCACAAAATAATGAAAGCAACCAGAAAATCTAATGCAACTGACCTTCCACTGCAATGAGAAAGGCACTGGGTTGAGAAAAATGGTGGGAATAGCTCTGCTACACTCAATCCTGGTCAGACTTATTGTGTTCAAGTCTGGGAACCACATCTTGGAAAGAACATAGGTAAACTAGAGGATGTGCAGAGGATGGCCAAGATGGCATTTGTTCTGGATATATTTATTCTATGTATACTGACACATGTACATGTTTTCTCCTCACCAGAATGTAAATCCTTGAAATGAAGGGATTCTTTCATTTGTCTTGTTGCCTTCAGCACCCAGTAAACAGTAGGCACTTAATAAATGTATTTTGATGGGTGGATGGTGAGGGGACTGAAGACAATGCCATATGAACATGGAAACTAGTGATCTTTATCCTGGGAAAGATTTAGAAGAGAAGTAGTAGTTTGTCTTCAAAGACTTGTAAAACAATTGTGTTCCATGGACTTGATAACTGGTGGTTGGCTTTTTTAAGATTAGAAATCCAAATGATCACATATATTTTACTTAGGATAACTCTGCTTTTATTTTATGTCTCTGTAGTATATTTATAGGACAGTTCCCCCAATATTTATAAAATCAATGAAAATACACTCATCATGGTGGGGGAATTCTTTTGAACTCTCCTTTAATTAATCATCCAAGGATACTAATTAATACATATTCTTTTCACAGATATGAAAGTGGAAAAACAAATTTCTCTTTGAGGGCCGAGCTCAGGCCCTTCTATGACACCATAGATGTAATTTCAAAAAGTTATGATCAAGTGTTTCTTGTATTTTCAATCCTATGCCATTTTTTTCCGTAAGAGCTCCCTGCTTACAAAAGGTCATGGGTCAATATTTTTGTGAGGCAAAGAATCTCTCATAACACAAATTATCTAGTCAAGTATCAACTATATTTTTAAAGAGCTGTTTTCTTGGAGTGAGCCCATTTTCTTAAAGGAACCTTTCCTCTTCACCCCCACTGCTCTCCACCCCACTATTCCAAGTCTATCCACCAAAATGATTCTGCAGGTTCCATGACAAGAGAAGTAGCAGCAATCATCACCCTACTTTAAGAGTCCAGATATGAGCTCTCATTGTTTCCTCAGAAAAATAATACAGTAAGTATGCAAAGTGCTATTGAAATGTCAAATAGTTGTAAGTATTATGTAAGCACAAGCTATTGTTACTATTATTACTGAACTACTCAAATTCTGTAGCTGTTAAAGAACACCAGATCACCATTAGCTTGGTAGATGTAATAAGATAAATAAAAGGAAGAACTTTCTCACTTGGGGCTTCTGTTCTCTGCAAGGTTCTCCTGTATGGGACTGATGTTGGTGACAATTTTGGTGAAGATAGGAATAATGTTCTGTGTGCATATCCCCTAAAAAAAGAGAAATTAATTATCTCCCTTTTCTTACAATCTCACAGCATAAGAAAACATAGAAACCAAGAGAAATGGATTTTATCTGAATTTTAAATTGATTCATTATAGGATATTTAACTCTATCTTTCCATAAAATGGAAACAGGATTATAAGATCACAGACACAGAGCTAGAAGGGAGCTCTTACACCATTTAGTCAAACCACTTCATTTTACAGATGAGAAAACTGAGGCACAGAGTGGTGAAAGTCACTTGCCTATAGTCACAGTGGTCATACAGATAACTTCCAATTAATATGAAGAGTGAATATCCTGACATGATTGTATGTATTTGAATTTGTACTATTTGAAGCTATAATTATGTAAAATATTGTAATTGTTTCCAGCCCAATGGAAATATGCTTATGAATTTGAATAATTTGACCACTTCAGAGAATTCATTATTTGTGCTAATGGGGCTTTGTTGTAAGGAAAAGAGGGGGGATTTGAATCCAGCTTCTCAGACTCCCAAGCCAGGGCTTTTTTTTTATTGACCACTGGCACTATCAGAGAGCACTAATAAGAATTAACAAGATAATTCATTCAATAAGCATTTATTAAGCACTTATCAATCAACAAGCATTTATTAAACATTTGTTATGGTTCAAGCACCGTGTTACAGGCTGGGAATATGAAGAGGAAACAGTCCCTGTCCTCAAGGAGCTTACATTCTAAAGAGGGAGATAACACGAATACATTCAAATGTAGAAAGAACATATACAAAATAGATGCAAGATAATTTGGAAAGGGGATGCAAAAGCAGTTTTGGGGGAGGGCAGAAAAGGTTTCATAGTGAAGGTAGTAGGTTGTAAAAAGCTTGAAATGGCCAATGGAGGAGCAGATAATACTTATGTAAGGAATTCCATAAACCAGAGGAATTACAAAGATTTATAAAAATCCTACTACACTATGGAACTTGTTGTTTGGTTGTACCCCATTCTTTGTGACCTTGTATGGGGTTTTCTTGCAAAAGATAGTAGAGTAGCTTGCCACGTCCCTCTCCAGATCATTTTACAGATGAGGAAACTGAGGCAAAGTGGAGTAAGTGACTTACCCAGAGTCACATAGCTAGTAAATCTTCTTGAGTCTAGGCCCAGCACTCTATCCACTGCACCAAAGCTTCATTGTGGAGCTAGGAGTTTTCAAAGCTATCCTAGGAGACTAAAATCTCTCATGTATTCTTTCAAAGTGATTTTGAGTACAGGCTTGGTGATGGATTGCTATTTACTTGTCTTATATACCCACAAGTACCAACCTGATAATGGAGAGGCTCATCACCAAGAATTAAACCAGCAACTGAAAATTTTTTAGCCATAGGAGCTCACAAAGTTTAAATATTAAGGTACAAAGAGGTTATCGTCTCTACTGATAGAGAGAATCCACACACATGAAACAGTTCTTTGCAGTTTTGAAGAAACATAATTTCAACTTCTAAGAGAGTAAATGAAAGAAACTATCAACTCAGCACAATGTTTTTCCATCAAATAACTTGAACAGTCCTGATAAAGAAAGGTAGATTTTTTTTAACCATCATGTCTCTTAATTGTACATTTCTCGGTTCCCTCAAATGATTCGAATCTTCATTGATTCTGCTCCTATCTGATAATATCTGATGCTAATCCTATACTGTTCAAACATCATCTTTGTATCTTTATCCATCACCTCATAGCAAGCACAGGTAAGCATGGTCATACTGTTTATCTTAGCATCGTCCATTAATGTGTTTTACTTCCAGGAATGAGAACTCCAAGAATCTTCTTTCTGACCATGACCTGCTTCCTATCTCTCCATATCTCTCTCTCTCTCTCTCTCTCTCTCTCTCTCTCTCTCTCTCTCTCTCTCTCTGTCTCTGTCGCTGTCTCTCTCATACTTCCTTAATATAAGCTCCAGTTTTGGGGGCAGCTAGGTGGCACAGTGAATAGAGCACTGGCCTTGGAGTCAGGAGGATCTGAGTTCAAATCTGGCCTCAGACACATAACACTTACTAGATGTGTGACCCTGGGCAAGTCACTTAACCTCATTGTCTAGCCAAAAATATATATATATAAACTCCATTTTTTTTGACCATCCAAGATTGCCATAGCTCTAGTGGACAGTTGACTGAACTTGAACTGCCTCATTGGGCAGAGTGACAAAGTGAGAGAGTCTGCTTTGCAGGGAATTGACAAGTAGATTGACAGGGAGAGAAGGCGGTTTGAAGAACAAGGAATGGCTTTAAAATCCTTGCCTTTTGTCCATGAGCTATTTTACTTCTTTGCTCCCCAACACAGTGTTGGAGATACAGGCCTCATTCTAAAAAGATGATTAGTTTTAAGACTTGGCCTCATCTCTCCAGAAGTGTGTTTGAGAACCTGATAAACTACAACAACAGTAACTTTTTGGTTGAAGTTCAGCTGAAGATGCCTGGGGCATGTGGACTTATCTTTTCATAAGTCATTTATACATTCCTAAATTGGACACAAGTCAAAGAAAATAGCAATAAATAAGAATCATAGGAAGGAGTGAGCTAGTATTGGTGAAATGATAGTTGGACTGACTCTTTGGCACACACTGCTGCTGAATTCCAAACAGATCTCTCTGGAAAATTATGTATGTGTGTGTGTATGTATTATGTGTATATTATTAAGTGCTTAATATGCTCAAGGCATTATACAGAGTGCTAGGGTGTAAAGACAAAAACAAAGCAATCTCTGCCCTCAAAAAGCTTACATTCTATCATGACAATAGAATCCATACATGATCACAAAGTAATTACAAAATAATACAAGGTAATTTCAAGAGGTGGTAAGTGCTAAAAACTGGAGAGAATTAGAAAAGGTCCCATGTATGAGATGTACTCTAAACTGTTCTTTGAAGGAAGTTAGTGATATTAAGAGGGCTATACTTTCTTCTATTCAATGATATTTTCCCTTGTTATTGGCTCCTGAAATTCTCAATTCTTTCGAGGTCTGAAATAAAAATAGAAAAATAAATAAAGCTGCGTAACCTACAGGATTATAGACCAAGTGTTAAAAATTAGTGAACTCTACAAAATTTCAGTCCAGAAAAAAAAAAGTCTACTAGCATTCTTTCATAAGTTTAAAAAAAAAAGATCTGAATAGCAAGCAATCATTTCCAAACATTTTTATCCTCCAAATATCTAATTTAAGTGATTATATATGAGGGTGAAGAAGGGAAGAGTGAATCTTCCAAGTAATGGACAGATATTTGAAAGACACCAGTAGCAATTCCCTTTCTTTTTAGTCATTAAAAGCATCCTCATAAAAGCTAAGCTTCAGTAATGATGTAATTATTTATCCTGTGATATAGATATCCTGTGATAAGAAAAGCAACTATAAAAGAGTAAAAGAAAATTATTTCAATGTCATCATACCATCATATCTCTTCAATAAATGGCATAAACTGACTTCAAGTATGTATAGAAGTAATGACTGGGAGTATGGATGCAAAACAAAAGCATTCTCATAAACTATATCATCAGGGCATCAAAACATTAAATAAATTCAGTAATTTTGGTTGAACTGGTCATTTGCATGATTATTCCACATATTGCCAAACAGTTTGAAATGAATAGGCTTGCTCATGTGGTTTGGGTAGACGCAATCAACCACAGGCTTTAACTTTCAGTCCCTGTGTTCTGTGATAATCAAACTTAATGTTTAAATATTTAAAGAGAAAGAAGCAGAGGAAAGGAAGGGTAGGAAGTAACACCCCCTTACAACATTGTGTGTCAGGGTCCTGGGACCTTTGAGCACCAAGTCTCATAACTTTTGACATATATATATCACAAAAAAAGAACTCATATGGTGCAGGTAAAGATTGGGCCATCACTGATTTCATAATTTAGAGCTGTCATCGAACAAACCTTTCAATATTTTCTGTGTCCCAGAGCCCAGGCAGTTCAAGCATACTCTAATGCTCAAAGCCTCCCCAGGAATATTCATAAGACAGAGGAACATAAACACAGACATAAAGGAAAGCCATCCAAATAATCATACTCTTCATAGCCTACCCACTTGGCCTTGAAAAGGATTCCCTGCACTCTTGTTCTCTCTCCTTTCAATTCTAATATTGTAATAAATTAGTCAATGTAAACACCAGCCCAAAGGCCTGGGATCTCTCTCTTTGTTTTTATCTGATGCCTACAGGCATCCAAAGAATAAAAGAGAAGTTGGTGCTCTCATTAGGACTACTGGCTACAACTCCTGCTTTCCTATATCATAGCTCAATTGCCCTACCTCCACAATTAGGAAAACATTATGAAAATTTAACTGAAAATTTTATAGCCCTTGTAAGAGAGATGGTCCAGCTGACTAATTTTGAGGATAGTTGACTTTCCAAAGGGCTGTCCCACATTCAGCTTTTGAATTAGAAAGTTCTGTCTATTCAACCAGAACCAGAACTATGCAAATTATTGAATTATGTAAAATATCTACTGAGGAGGCCATGGGCACATTTTCAATATTACTATTCAGCTATTTAAAACTCTTTAAATAGTACAAAGTTACACAGGAGATGATAAGCTCCTGTAATATTGCAATGCTCTATCTAAAAAGTCCTTTAAAGTACTTTAAAAAATAATTGGAGAGCTGCTTTCAAAACATGTTTGAAAATACCATGTTTTACTGTATTGCATTTTTAGATGAAATTCATTTAAGTCTTTTTAAAAGAATAACTTTCTATTTTATTTTATTCTACCATGTTATGAAAATGCTTGTGTTATTTCATAGATTAGATTAAATTAAGTTTTTAAAAAAGGAATAACTTGCCAATAGGCCAAGAATTCACTGGCATTGCCCAATTGTAACTCAATGCCAAGTCAAAGAGCCTTGGTTTTACAAAATGTAAAATAGATCATTTTGGTTATATAAAATTTAAAACGTTTTGCACAAACAAAACCAATGCAACCAAAATTGTAAGGAAAACAGAAAACTGGGGGAATTTTTTGCAACAAGTATCTCTTATAAATGACTCATTTCTGAAATATATAGAGAACTAAGTCAAATTTATAAAAATACAAGTCATTCCCCAATTGATAAATGGGCAAAGGATATGAATAGGGAATTTTCAGACAAAGAAATAAAAGTCATATTTAAAAAATGTTCTAAATCACTGTTGATTAGAGAACTGCAAATTAAAACAACTCTGAGGTATTACCTCATACCTATCAAATTGGCTAATATGACAAAAAAGGAAAATGCTGGATTTCAAGGGGATGCAAGAAAACTGTCACACTAATGTGCTATTGGTGGAGTTGCAAACTGATCCAACCATTCTGGAGAGCAATTTGGAACTATGAACAAAGGGCTATAAAACTGTGCATATCCATTGTTCCAGCTGGGTTAATATCCCAAAGACATCCTAAAAAAGGGAAAAGACTTATTTGCACAAAAAGATTTGTAGGAGATCTTTTTGTGGTGGCTAAGAATTGAAAATCAAAAGGATGCCCATCAATTGGGGAATGGCTAAACAAGCTGTGGTATATGATTATAATGGAATATTATTGTGCTGTAAGAAATGAATATCTGAGTTTCAAGTATAGGAAGACCCTAGACTCATATTACCTTTTTTTCTGGATACACACACACGTACACACACACACACATATGCTCATGTATAAGTATTTGTGTATGTGTATGTGTAGTCTGTGTGTATTTTCATGCCTAAATTCTAGTAAATGGCTAATATAAAATTATTTGTATTACTGATGACCCTAAAAGCAGCTTTTATTATCAGGAACAAAAATAGTAAATATAAATACCATTTACTACCCTTCCAGGTTCAATAAATAGGGTTTCAATGTTAAACTTTTTCCAGGCTACATACTCTTAATGAGTTCACTAACTATTAGTTTAATTCTATTAAATATACACTTTGGCTGGGGAAAAACAAAACAATAGAGGCACAAGCTACTTATTTACTAATGGTTATCATGTCAACCTTAGCCTCTACACAATGGCAAATTGTGTATGTTGCCAATTTGCCTTCTAATTAGAACAAATACAGATTATGCATTTATTAAGCTCTTCTTAGGTGCTGAGCACCATATATGCTCTGGGGATACCAGTACAATCAAGCGAGATAGTCCTTGCCCTCAAGTAGCTTGTATTATGACAGAGAAAGATATTACATAAAGGACAGGATGGAAGTAAAGGGGGAAAGTAGGAAGGCAAGAAGATGTCCACGAAGTAGTGTGGCATGTTTCCAAGCAAGATAAGACAAACCTCACTTCTCAAAGCCTGGAATTCCTCAGACAGAGTCCAAGCTTGGAGGGTGAGAGGAGAGATGAGGATAATGGCCAGAGTGTAGGCAGCACAAGGTGAGATGGCAAAAAAAAAAATAAATAAACATGAAAGAATCTATGACTGATATCTGGGAATAGGCTTATTTAGTAAATATCTTCACAGAGTGACAAACTAGGAATTGTCTTTTCAAATGAGAATAGCAATCACACTTCTGAGCCAGTACATTCTTCAGCTAGGTATCTCTAACTATAGAAAACTCTGATCTAAATAACTCTGAACCCAAATTTAAGGGAGGAGTATATAAATGGCATCTTCTGTACCTGAACCACAAGTGGATTACATAAGGTCTTATACAACTATTGTAGGTCCAAGTTCATGTGTCTGAGAACTGGAAAGAACCTTAGACTTTTCAAGTCCAATCCTCTCTATTTGTAGATGAAAACTGAGGCTGAGTGAAATTATTTGTCCAAGCTTTCCTAGGTATCAAAGAACCAGATGATTTCATGGTTGAAAGGCGTCTCCGTGGTTATCTAGTTCAAGCCATTCCCCCAAAAGAATGCACTCTACATACAACATGTCCTAAAAGTGGTCATCCAGTCTTTGCTTAAAGCTTTCCAATGGTCCCAAGGCAACTCATTTCATTTTTGCATATCTAGACAGGTACATTTTTAGCAAAAGAGAAACAGTGCTTAAAATTTTACAAAGGCATTTAGCATAGCCACCAGACCAAAAAAGACAGTATTGTCTTCATGAGTCAATGAGTTAATTGACATTTATTAAGTTCCTACTTTGTGCCTAGACAGAATAAAGAAAAGTTCCAGGCAACTATTTAAAGTCCTATGAGTTTTCTTTTGTAATCACTCTAAAATGATTGGGGAAGGGAGGAACTAAGAGAGATATTCAGTATATTTATATAATAATAGCCAACATAGCACAAAATGGAGTCAATTATGTTTTCTCTCAAAATTCCATTTTCAATACTTCTCCTTTTGGTCCTCTGTGTGTGTGTGTGTGTGTGTGTGTGTGTGTGTGTGTGTGTGTGTGTGTGTAATTCACATACTTACATATATATATATATACACATACGTGTGTGTGTTTAAATCACTGGGCGTTCTAAAGGTTCACAAAACAGTTATTTGTGCATACCATAATAAATTTGACAAGGAACAAAAAATAAATTAAGAGCAGTCTGAACAAAACCTCCTAACAAGATTGGAGGGTCAAAATCATTTCCAAAATTCAGTCACATTAGATACAGCTCTTAGAGCTATTTATATAAATACTTGTAATTATTTGGCAAAATTATCCACACTTAAAAATGAGGAACCCAGACCTCAAGAGTAGGATCTTATGAAGACCTAAGGTATTACCAGAAACAGATTGAGATATAATTAACAGTTTTACAAGAAACTAACAAAGAGGACTGAATTTAAACTTCCAATTGTGTTCTAAGTCTGCTATAGAGGTACTTTTCCATTAGGGTTAGGGCACCATTACAAATAATGGACAATAAACATAACTATAATTAGAAAGACAAAAAAGGACAGACAACAGGAATGTACTTTAATGTACATTTCAACAATAGGTTTCTTGTTCTCTTGTCTAGGTTTTAGCTGTCCACTGCATGAAGTCATCTACTTCTGGGAAACATTTTCCCTAGAAAATTCTGTGTCAAAAAGGTCTGTGCTAAACAACTGTTCACAAACTGTCTTCCTTGATCCACTCTGACTTAGAAGTTTGTATACCTTTAACTGGGCATTTATTGTCAACAGTACCTAGAACAGGCCTTCTACTTCATTTCTATGGATTTTGCAAAGGTATTATTTTTTTCCAGTAAATCAACTTTCCAAGTTCCGAACCACTTATGAAAGTTTCCTAGTTAAGGTTGCTTAAACCTGTTAGTAATAAGACTTAGTATAATTTAATAGGTCTCACAAAACCTAATCACGTTGGCCTTCTACTGAATAGGTCACACAAAGAAAGCCAATAGAAATCTTATCGAGTTAACATCAAGGTTATAGAAAGAACATCAAATTAAGCTACTATAACACATACGGAAATTTGAAAAGTTTAATTTTTCACATATTACTTCTTCTTTCCCTCTTTGCTTCAGCCCTATACATTTCATGGATAATATGACCTATAACCTAGAGGAAGACTCCTAAAAAAAATCCTTGGACACCCAACTCTAGAATAAATCCTTCTCTTTCTTTTGATATTATCAGAGGGACTTCAAATAAAAAAAATCATTAAAAAGTTCTTTATAACTAATTAAAGTAATTCTGTATATGAGAGCCTTAATCCAACTTGAGTCCTTACAGATCAGTTAAATTATATCCCAAGCCTACATATTAGGCATTTTTTATAGCTAAATATCTGGATATGCAAATGGACCTGAAGGAGATTCTATACTTTACTGTACTTCTTTCAGTCACATTCTCTATTACCTCCAAGATCTAATTTAAAATATCTGATTCAGAATCATTATTTTTACTTAGCCTTTTCTTATTGTTTTTACTGGCACAATAGCAAAATTTCTAAGGCTACTAATACAATTACAATTATCAAGAGTGCTTTAAGTATATTATTTTACCCAGCGGAAAACATTTGGAAGCCAATCACGTTTATAAACAGTCTGATCTCATTTTTTTCCCCAAACTGAAGTTTACTAATCCATTACAATGAAAGCGTTTATATCTTTATCACATCACATCTTTATCATATCCCCACTTTTGAGGATATATTTTATTCTCATATCACTCAGAAAAGATGTGATACTACATGGATATAACTTTATATATGAATATGTAGCTAACTAAACCAAAAAGCAAGGAGGTGGCAAGTCTAAGAATTTATTTTCTCTAGTCACCTGGATTAGAAAGTTTAAACAAGTAATGGTCAGAAATTCAGGACAATATAAATTAAAGCAATAGGGTCCCATATACTTGCATCTTACTATAATAGCTCCCTGGTTATAACAATAAGTCACTTCTAAAACCTTTAGAGTTCTTCTGCCATGGTCATAGAAATGTGCCATGAAAGGAGGATCAGGGACATGGTTGTAATAACATCATGTCAAGACTGTTCAGACTGACCTATAGTAGGCATACCAGGAGAAAATTCTACTAGTTCTGTTTTATTTCAGGTGAAAGTCAGGGATGCCTTCTGGAGTAAGAGCCAATATGCAATAGAGTTCCACATTATTCACAACATATCAGAGTCAGACTCAGAATCAACTAGGTAGGAAACTGTCCTATTCAGAAAGGAAATAGCACAGTGAGAAAACTGAGTTAAAAGGATCCTGCTAATACCTCCACAAGGCCATCTTCTCTATTTTCGTATCCATTTACATCCACCAGTAGTTTTTATATGATCAAAGTAGTGAGGTATGATTTTAAAAAAATAACTATCAAACTGCGTATCTTTTGACCCAGTGATACCATTAAGAAGAGTCTAGAGTTACCCAAGGGTGAGGGAACTTGCAGCCTCAAGGTCACATGTGGCCCTCTAGGTCCTCAAGTACAGCCCTTTGACTGAATCCAAATCTCACAGAATAAATTCCCTTAATAAAAGGATTTGTCTGTAAAACTCAGACTCAATCAAAAGGCCACACCCAAGGACCTGGAAGGTGGCATGTGGCCTTGAGGCCACAGGTTTTCCACCCCTGGCTCTAGAACCTAAAGATATCAAAGAAAAAGGAAAAGGAACCATGTGTACAAAAACTAGTTCCAGGAGCTCTGTTTGCAACGGCAAAGAATTGGAAAGTGAGCGAATGCTCATCAATTAGGGAATAGCTGGACAAATGATAGTATATTATTAAGGTGCTATAAGAAATGATGGGACAGTGACAATAAAAAAAATGATAGATGGAATGGTTTCAGAGACACCTGAGAAGATTTGTGAACTGATGCAGAGCAAAGTGAGTCAAATCAGGAGAACCATGTTTACAATCACAACAATATTGTAAAGACAATCAACTTTACAAGTCCTTGAAACTGTGGTCAACACAATGACCAACCATAATTCTAGAGGATTCACAATGAAATAGGCCATCCAGTGCCAGGTGAAAAGGTGATAGACTCAGAACAGAGATTAAGACATTCTCTTTGGACATAACCAACACATGAATTTGTTTTGCTTGACTATACGTGTTTATAAAAGGGGATTTTACTTTTCTTGATTTCTCAGTGGGGCAAAGGGAAGGATGAGGAACTGGGAAGACAGCAAGGCAAATCTTCCCTTGAAAAAAAAATTCAATTTAAAAAAATAATTGGAGTTACCACGATCAATTGGACTTTTACTTGAAGCTTTGAGTCTTAATTGTTCCAGGTAAAACTCAAGAATGATAGACCACAATGTCAGCTAAAGGATGGCGTAAAGGGCCTCAGTTTCCTCTACTGTAAAATGAGAGGGTCAGACTTGATCTTTATGGCCCCCTTTACCTTGAAATTCCTATGACTGTAAAAGTTAAATCCACACAAACAGCAGACATTTATTAAGCATCTACTATGTGCAAAATACTTTAAATAGACTAGATGTTTCCTGAATTTTCAGGAATCTCTTGGCATATGTGTTTGGTCTATAGGACATTGAGTTCATTTTGTGCCCACGTTTGTAGTTTACACAGAGAGGCTCCTTGACTACACCAGAAATAATTGTTCTAGAAGTATATTACTTCTTTCTGAGTAGGACCTAGGAAGAACTAGCATAATGAAAATTATTCTTAGGGAAGATTCTGTCAACTAATGATTAATTTAGAAAATGGAAGTTTTCCTAAAGTGCAGCTTGATTATTTGGGGATTTCTTTTTTATTTTGGGGGGAAGTGTTAGTTTGGGGAAAGGAAGGTCAACTCTCGTGAGTCACCAATTCTAGTAACTCCTGGTGTGGAAGCACTTTCTATGGTTATGAGTGGACAACTCAGGAGTTTATAGACTTAGAAAATTGCCTAGGGCATTTTGAGGCTAAGTCACACAATGAATACCAGTAGGAGACATGACTTGAACCCTAGTCTTCCTCACTACAAGGCCAAACTTCTATCCACAACAGTAGGCCATTCCTCACTTGGGGATTAGCACCCCATTTATAATTATTCCATCAAAGGGAGAAGGCAGTATTTTATTTTTAAACTCACTCTCTCATTAGCTGTTTTCTTTTCTAAAATAAACCAGGCAGTTTCTGAATAGGGCCCCAAAGGAAAGCAAAGGCAGACACAATTTACAACATGATGGCAACATTTAGCCGCCTGAAGTTTCCGTTTCTGTGCTGTCCTGACTTTGACACAACAAGGTAGCCATGGAACCCTGGTCTGGCAGGCTGAGTAGTTTCACACTGAGAATTGTAATAAATTGGGTTTAACTCCAAACGAGAAACAAACATTAAGGCTGTGTGTTTCAGCCAAGATCTGCCACTTTTTTGGACAGCTCTTAGGCTGTGAGGTTGCCAGTGTGGGTGAGAATTGGAAAGAGAGTATGGCTTATATCTGGAAATAAAACTTAAAAAAAAAATACCCAAAACCCCTACATGTTTCCCCTGCAGTTCCCTCCACTCCCCTCAATTTAACTTTCTTTCCCTAAATTTCAAAGTTCAAATTAGGAAAGAGTGAGGAGGTGGAGATAGGAGATTGAACCATATTGGTTCTTCAATCAAGCCCATATCTACAAAGAAGGTCCACATGAGAAGGTAATCTCTTACTTGGAGGGGTCCATGGTACTCCTGGCTCTCCATTGCCCTGTGACTGCAAGGCATGTTGTTGTACAGTCTAAGTAAGCTCTAGAGAGACTGCTAATTAACTAAGTTGTTCCAAAGAGAATGAAGCAGAGGGATGTTTTTTTCCTTTTGCATCTATGAATTATAAGGTCAGGTGTTCTCACAGGTGCATATACACAGACACAGACTCTTAAATTGCAATATTTTCTAAAAACTTCTAGGTTTACATAAACACCTACCACCTGCAGTGTCACAGACCAGGGACAGCAGAAAGATCTAGTGACATAGTAGACAGCCACCTTGTTGTCCAACCTTTCTTTACCCATTTTAACTGATGAGTACCCACTGACTCATTTTTCAGGTCCAGGAGCCAAACAGGAAATGTCAACCACACCAACTTTGATAGACAGTGCTTTGATGAGACCACTGATCCTCTAGGTCCCAAGTATCCACAGGGAGGTTTAAGGCTTCAGCACTGCCTTTCCCATTGCGATGGTAATCTGTCATCCTGGATCTGCTGGCCAGAGTCCATGCATTGTTATGCGATAGCCTGGCTCAGTCTGGCCCCAGTCCTTCCTATGCATGTGCTCTCTCACATATATACACACATACGTACACGCAGCTTAGCTTTAGTTGGGAAGCATTTACTATTCTCCCACTTTTCTCCCTGGAATGCCTGGAACATAGTTGTGAGGTCCTGGCCAACGTCAATGCTCTCTCTTCTCCAGCCAATAACCAGCTATTGTCTGTGTAGGCCGCCAAGCAGTCACTGACTTCAGTTACCCCCTGGGAGGAGGAAAAACCTGCTTTGAGGGGCTGATCAACTGTTCCTCTATACATTGACAGGGTGTGGGAGTCTCACACACACTCACTTCACTGGGATAAAAGTGGGTGGAAAAGTCTGTCTCTTAGGAGAAAAGAAGGACTTATATTGTTCCAACTCCTGCCCTGAAGCAATGACATCAGAAGATAAGACAATTGCCATAGTACTTTTCTATTGTTGGCCTATCTCCTCCAAGTGACTCTTAACTGTTTGACATTTTAATATTAGCCTCAGGTGTCTATTGTCACCGGAAAAACCTGGCCAGTTATATCCATCCTGCTTGGATAGTCAGACAGGAGCCAGATGGTGGACAGGATGAACAGGATGGTCTTCATTCCCCATTCACGGGACCAGTAGAAAGACATAACTAATGGAAAAATTTGCAGCCAGACTTCCTTAATCTTGCAGGCAACTGGACAATTCACCCAGAGCTTGTAGGGGAACTTGAATGAGGTACAATGGGATATTGAGTCCTGAAAATGTACCTAGCTAGCCAAAAGCAGGGAGATTTTCTCCACTCTGAGCTGGGAAACCAGTTTATCCTGGGTTCAACATCCCACTTTTTTGTTTATATTAAAGAAAGATCTTCTCCAAGGCTTACATTCACTGATAGGTACAAAATAGCATGTCCTCTTCCGATGGGAGACTTTTCTTACAGTCTTCAGCAATGGCTTCCCAGTAGAATTGGTTCCAGGTCACATTTCAACCAGATTTATTCTTTACCCCAGAATTACTTTGAATCTATGAACAGCATTATACTTCTTCATTTATCAATTCTTTTTAATTTTGGTCCTAGAGAATCTGAGCATATGCTTTGGAGGAGGGAGAGGGCGACAGCAAGTGAACCTACTTTACTGAATCCCTTATCAGT
This sequence comes from Phascolarctos cinereus, assembly GCF_003287225.1. Classification (NCBI taxonomy): domain Eukaryota; kingdom Metazoa; phylum Chordata; class Mammalia; order Diprotodontia; family Phascolarctidae; genus Phascolarctos; species Phascolarctos cinereus. The sequence continues at coordinate 101,746,534 of NW_027555847.1, forward strand.
CCTCTTGTTCCTTGTTTAATTAGGAGGCTGACCAGAGGAAAGAAATGAGGATAAAGAAGAAAGGGGAGCTACTGTAGACTGTAGAAAGTTGCCATTCCATTAACTGAGACATCAAATCATAATGATTGGTGGGAACACTTAGTTTGACCTCATCTTAGGGTTGTTAAAAGTCTCTTCATGTCCTAAGCATTGGGTTTTGGAAACAAGGTTGCACCTAGCACAGTTCCTGCTTTAAAAATGCTTACTGAAGGATTAATTGGCTTCCAGAAATCCAGTGTCTAAAGTCACAGCCCTTAAGGAATGGGAAGAAAGGTAGAGTATTTTATATTTAAACATTAGATTATAAGCTCCTTGAGGGCAGGGACTGTCTTTTGCTTCTTTATATATTCCTTGCATTTAGCACAGTGCCTGACACATAGTGCCTAATAAATATGTATCGATTAATTCACATGGTTGAATTGCCACCTGGCATTTATCTACTTGTCTTCAGAGTGAAATTCCCTCTGAGTCGTTTCTGCAACTAGTAAAAGCTTTGGGCAGTTTAAAAGTCTACAGGTGTCCATTCACATGCAGATATTTTATAGAAAATACCTAATTCCTCAAAACCCAGACAAAGACTGGAGAAAAGGTCATCTTAATTCAAGAATCCAAGCATCTAAAATTCTGATCAATATAGGGCATGCTCTCCAACAATTCAGATCACAATCTGTTTCAGGAGATGGTTTTCAAAAACCATCTTGGCCAAAATCTACTTCATCTTGTCACCAATTTTCTGGTGATTAGCCCCTCTGAATCAAATTAGTCTGATCAATCAACAGCAGAACCTGGGCCTGTCTCCAGGCCCTTTCCAATTGTTGAGGTCCATCAGAAATTGATCTCTGCTAGCTTAGCCTTCATGAGTCCAGAGCCACCTCCCCATTACTAGGAGGCAACAGAAAGTTGTAGAAGCAAAAAAAAAAAAACCACTGTTATTAATTTTTAAATATTCACTGATTACATTTAAAAAAACAACCTAGTTCAGTCTCTTATACACCTTTCAAGTACTTTCACTTTCCATCTCCTGCCTCCCACTTTTTACATTCATCCATAAGTATTTTCAGCCTTGTTCTTGCTTTTCCCTCTCTCAGTACACATGGTGAATGCCCTCACTCTCCTGCAGACACATACACTCTTACTTTCTCCATTACACACTTGTACTGTCTCTCCTCAACTCCCACATGCCCACACACACCCAGCTGAGTACAGAGCAAAGGGGAAAGTGGAGTTCCTCTCTCTCTCTCTCTCTCTCTCTCTCTCTCTCTCTCTCTCTCTCTCTCTCTCTCTCTCTCTCTCTCTCTCTCATATTACCCTGAATTATAAACCTCTTTCCTTAATTCTGGGCAAAGCTCTCTCTATTATGCACTCCACTTTATCTTTCAATTTCAATGGAAGTTCAAGCCAAGTCTTGGGGTTTAAATTTATAATTTTCTTTAAAGAAACAAAACAGTGAATTATATTCTCTTCCATGTCAACCAAGGGCACATTTCTCAGCCGTGGGCATCAGGAGGAAAATATCCTTCTGAACATCAAGATTCAACCTGTGAAATTCTGCCTTGCCTTGGCTTAGTTGTCATGCATTCTATTCAAGACAAGTGTCCAGGGTTCACTCACTGGAAATGAAGCAACCCGACTGTTTACAAGGGGAGGGTTTGGAAAAGCTGAGGCTTCAGCTGCTGTTGATGTGGCTTCAATATAGTTCTGTCTGTATGCCTCCTTCTCCTTCACAGTAAATCCCATTTTTTATGAGTCATCTCCTAATAGTTCAAAGGGCTATTTGTCTTATGTCTCAGCTTTGCTGTGAAGACATCTGGGTAGCCTTTCTTTATAGGAGCTTAATTGAAGGTCATTGGGTGAAGTTTGAAAAAAAAAATAGACAGGTGACACCATGCCTCTTCTCTGGAAAAAGTGATGCTATGCTGAGAGGAGGTTTGTGTAGGTGTTATATTGTAACAAACATCTTAAATCCCAAAGCAGGCTTTCCTTGTTTCCTGCCTCTCTACTTTCCAAACCAAAGAAGTTTTCTTACTTACAGCCAGGTTTAAGATGGGGCATACTTTTAAATTAAATCAGTTCCTGCTTTGTTAAAGGTGAAGGAAAGGGAGTTGCTCTGGAGTAGAGAAAAATCCAACCCCTTTCATTTCATTCTTTGAACTTGTAAAGCTTTCTGTCTTTAGGTAAACCTCTCTTTACAGCCATACCTCCTCAAAAAGTTAAATGGTATCTTTTCATAGGGGAAAAAAACAACAACAACGACAACATTTTGAGCAAAGGCCCACTAGATATCAAAATGTCATGGAGTTTTATGAGAGTTCCCCATCTCACTCCATTCTCATTTTAGATGGACACCTCAAAAAGTTGCAACTTGTTCAGTCTTCTATAGAAGTGGTATCAAGCTCCCTGAAGGAAAGGATACCTGTGGCATATTGACTTAGAAAGCCACATATTGGCATTAACTATGTCCTATTGCATTTTTATTTATTTTATTAAATATTTCCCAATTACATATTAATCTGGTTCACACCACACTCTGGAGTGTTGTGATAGCACATGTGTTTAACACCTACTACACCTGTGTAGTAACAGAATTTGAACCACTGTTTGGCTCACTGTTCAGTATTATACCTCAGAGTGCTCTGAAGCCATGTGTGCTGCTAGACTAAAACAAATCATAATTTCTCTTCTCTTTCAATCCCCAACCACCTAAAAAGCCCATCAGAATGATTCACCATGCTGTAGAATTGACCTTCACTTTTTGGACACTAACCAGCTGTCTAATGCTGGGTAAGTATCTTTACCTCATTCAGCATCGGTTTCCTCACCTGTAAGAGCACCTACTTCACAAGGCTGTTGTGAGGATCAAATGAAATAACACAAGTAAAATGTTTTTGCAAGCCTTAAAACACTACAAAGTGCTAGTCATTATTGTTGTTGATATTGTTATTCTCAATGCCAATTCTAGTCAATTGTAAACTCTGGCAGGGCTTAATAACCTGCAAAAGATTCAAGCCTAGGGACAGGTTATAAGAAGGACTGACCTAGCCAGTGAGGAAGAGCTCATTACCAAGTGACCTTTGAGGTGACTCATGAATAAGAATATGCGTAGGCACTTACATAGCACTTTAAGGTTTGTGAAGCATCTTATATATTATCTCATTTGATCCTCATTGCAACCCTAGGACACAGGTGCTATTTTTATCGCTCCTTTTTTGTCCTTGTTTACTCATGTAGTTGTGTTGACTCTTCATTACCAAGTATGGGGTTTTCTTGGCAAAAATACTGGAGTGACTTGCCATTTTCTTCTCCAGTGAATTAAGGAAAACAGAGATTAAGTGACTTGCCCAGAGTCACACGGCTAGGAAGATCTGACGTTACATTTCCAACTCAGGTCTTCCTGACTCTAAGCCCAGAGCTCTATCCACTGAGCCACCTAGCTGCCCTGTCTTAGCTGAAGTTTTGAGAGAAGTTACATGGTTTGTCTGGGGTCACACAGCCAGGAAATGTCTAAATCAGGATTTGAACTCAGGTCTTCTTCACTCCAGTTTAATGACTATCCATTGTACCACTTAGCTGTCTTATGAAGGCCATCTATTAAAGCATGGCAGGATGGGAATGGAGCTTTCTTAGCTTCCACTGTTTTAGTTGAGAGAACATACATTGATGAAATCATGTACCCTTGATATATAAAAGAATGGAAATCAATCTATGTACTCCTACCCACATTATACCCAGGCTAGGCTTAAAAAACAATACCAAAAAATGAACTTTTATTCCTCAAAAACTTGTCTTCCATTTTTTGGGAAGGAAGACTATTAAAGGTTGTTCTTTGAGTGATCTCACTTTATGAGGAGTTAGTAGGCTATAAAAATATGATAAGAACATTAGAAATTAGCAAAAGCACCTTTGAAAGACTGAATTTCTTTTCCCCAGTATATTTTAACCTTGTTATTGGTCAATGATGCTGACATGCAGTACCAACAAATTTAAGCAACTTCTCTTTGCCAGGAAGTCTATCCAAAGGAAAACACTCAAAGCAATCCAGCTTACTAGATTTGAATTTCATGACAAAGTGGAAAGAGTATTTGACTACAGAGCGGGATGGCTGAGTTTGAGCTCTCTCTTTAACTAGATATATGACCTCAAGTGAGTCATTGCACCTCTCTAGGCCTCAAGTTCTCTAGCTGTAAAATAAGGGAGTCAAACCAGATAATATGTAAGAAACCCTCCAGTCAGAGGATTCTCTGACATTCCATCACATTTGGATATGCTTAAACCAAACAATATAAAAGTGAGGGTGTGAGAGAAAAGTGATTGTGGACTCAGAACGAAACTCTGAACACTGAAATAAGTGTTTTGGCATAAAAGTAAAACATTCAATAGTGGAACCATTTCTTTATGCACTGGAAAACTGATTCCAAAAAAAAAAACAATTGGAAGGCTCCCAATGCCTCTAACCTGTTGCAAAGCAGCTTCCCATTGGCTAATAGCACTGCAAAGCAGCTGTGCTCCATTAAATTGAAAGTGTCTGTAACTGAGAGGGAGGAAGAATAGGATAGAATTGGAACAGCAGCACCAGGGCTGAATTTCTGTGCTTCAGCCTCTTTTCACTTTGAAATGCTGAGCAGGCCAAAATTTACTACTATTACTGTTGCTGCATACTACCCTCCTGCGTTCTAACAACCACTACATACATGCACAAAAGCAATCTAAGAATTTTAAGTCCCACCTCTTTTCACCTAGAAGGAATCTTTCAGGGATACTATGGTGACATCAGCACAAATAATGTTACCAGTAGGCTGATTTAAAGAGGAAAGATAACTGAATATGTAGTATAGAGTCAGAGCACCTGGGTTTCAATCCAAATTCTGCTATTTACTATGCTTACAGGTAATGCTAGCTTCTTGAAGGCTATGCAAGCAGGGTACAAGCTCCTTCAGATTCTCCAAATTAGAAAGGCTTTGAGTATGGTCCAAGTGGTGGCCTTTATGGTTATCTTCCAAGGACCAACCTAGGTAAATTCAGAAAGGCTCATAACCAGCATGTGGGAATGAGTTATTAGTCACAGAAATTCTAGTAGTCTGTCTATCAAGTAATAGATGGGTAGCAACTTATGTCAGTACAAGGAATAACCATACTGATGAAATTTCAGAGCTTTAAAGTATTGGGATGGACTACTCCAGTGATAAGAGATTACTTACTTACTGGCTATTCTTCAGGCAAATGGTGTTTGATGATTTGTGAAAGTATGAGGAAGTTCTGGAATTCTATGTTTTTGTGAAGTACTGAAATATGACCTTGTGCAAGTCACTAAAACACCTTGAGTTTCAGTTTCCTTATCTGTAAAATGTAGCTCTAAATCTATAATCCATCAAACAGCCAAGATCTGAAAATAAAGAAACATTGGGATCCAAAAGGCAAAATAAGCAAGTATGGTCTAAGAACAGAAAAGGGTCCAAGGAACCAGGTATCTGAAAAGATACAAACTCATACAAATGGTACACTTCCCAATTTGACTCACTTAGGACAAAACCATGCTTGAAAGCTTTCAATATTTAGCTTTTAAACCAGCCCCACCCCATTTGCAAGAGCTTCAGCTGTGGACAGCTCCACACTGCTGCTAGAATTTCTGGGATTTCAAACTGCCCAGCTATATGGAAGATATCACCCTCCTTTGACCACCCCCCACCTTTCAGTTTACCCATCATTGAAGATCCAACTCAAATTCCATCTTCTTTAAGTATTTTTCTAACCATACCAGGCCGAAATGTTATTCCTTCCCCTGAAATCATAAAATTTCAGAATTAGAAGGGAGCTAGGAAGCAGGGTAGAGAATAAGCACTTATACAGTGTCTGCTACATGCCAAGCACTGTGCTAAGCACTTTTTACAAATATTATTTTATTTAATCTTCACAACAATGCTGAGAGGTAGGTGCTATTGTTACCCCCATTTTATATGTGAGGAAATCGAGGCAAACAGAAGTTAAATGACTTGCCCAGGGTGACACAGCTAGTAAGGGTCTGAGGCCAGATTTGAACTTAGGTCTTCCTGATTCCCGGCACAGCGCTCTATCTGTGCAATCAATTGTCTCTGTCATCTAATCTGACCCCCTGTCCATTGTAAGAATCCTTTCTACCACAACTCATAACACCTCGCCTCTCCAAGCATTTTGTACCTTTCCTTTGTAGACATCATATTCCAATTTGTATTAGAGTTATTTAAGTACATGTTTTATCTCCCCTACTAGACTTTAAGCTCTTTGAAGGCAGGGTTAAATGACTTATTCCAAAACAATTTTTTGTCATTGCTTCATCATTTTTCAGTTGTGTCTGACTTTTTGTGAACCCATTTGTCGTTTTCTTGGCAAAAAATATATTGGAGTGGTTTGCCATTTCCTTCTCCAGCTCATTTTACAGATGAGGAAACTGAGGCAAACAATGACTTGGCCAGGGTCAAGTATCTGAGACTAGATTTGAACTCAGCTCTTCTTGACTCTAAGCCCAGTAATCTATCCTCTCTGTCACCTAGCTGCCCTCCAACAATTTTATATTTAGTACCTCTTATGTGCAAGGAATTATGCCAGGGATTAGAGTTAAAAAGACAAAACTAGAAGTAGTTCTTGATCTCAAGGAATTTTTGTTCTCCTAGGAGGCTACATCCTGTAAACAGATAAATGCATACATGATAATTTTGAGGATGGAGAAGACACTGGCATCTAAAGGGATCGAAATTTACTTCCTTAAGGAAGCAAACAAGCAGTCCAGCTTACTAGATTTGAATTTCATGACTAAGTGGAAAGAGTACTTGACTACAAATCAGGATGGCTGAGTTTGAGCTCTCTCTTCAACTAGATGTATGACCTCAAGTGAATCATTGTGCCTCTCTAGGCCTCAGGTTCTATACCTGTAAAATAAGGGAGTCAAACTAGATAATATATGAGAAACCCTCCAGACAGAGGATTCTCTGATATTATTATTATTATTATTATTATTATTATTATTATTGTTATTATTATTATTATTATTATTATTATTATTATTGGTGAGGCAGTTGGGGTTAAGTGACTTGCCCAGAGTCACACAGCTAATGAGTATGATGTGTCTAAGGCCGGATTTGAACTCAGGTCCTCCTAACTCCAGGGCTGGTGCCCTATCCACTGTGCCACCTAGATGCCCTTTAAGCACCTGTTATTGCCAAGCTTCATAAATACTATCTCATTTGATCCTTAAAATAACTCTTAGGAGATAGCACATTTAGGGACAGCTAGGTGGCACAGTGGATAGAGCACTGGCCCTGGATTCAGGAGGACCTGAGTTCAAATCCAGCCTCAGACACATAACACTTATTAGCTGTGTGATCCTGGGCAAGTCACTTAACCCTATTGCCTAGCCAAAAAAAAAAAAGAGAGAGAGAGAGAGGATAGCACATTTCCTTTATCCATTTCTTATCTTTCTTACAAGAATGCAAGATTTCTGTTAACTAGGACTGTATTGTTTGTCAGATTTGTAGCCTTTATGTTCATTAATATTACAGGTGCTTAATAAGTCATTGTTGAATTGAATTGAGCATCCCCAATAACGGGTTGTTCGGCCTCTGCATGGACATCTCCTGTTGCATTTAGTAACTAAGCAGACTCCTAGGTAGCAGGGAAGCAGCACCATGCCTGTCCAGGTGGACCCCCAAACCCTGCTTATTCTTTATCAGTGTTCTCCCAGTAGGGTTACACGGTAACAAATCATTGGATACTACGATCACCCAAGAATCAAAATTACAAACAATCTGAAAGTCAATGAAGAGAAGTATGGTTAGTGTAAATAGGCAGCTGCGTATTGCCAATGATGTTTGGCATGGAAGAAAATATCACGAAGTAAATTATCCAGAAAAATGTGTGATTAGAAAAAAGAAATAGGTCAGTCTTATACAAAGACTAAAGGAAGCTGTCTCCCCCCAGCTCCCATTTATACAAGATAAATGTAATTATTTTGTAATTTATAAATATTCCACGAACCAGGTTTGGAGAGAACACCGGGATTAGAGTCAGCAGTCCTGGGTTTGAATCCTAGCTCTGATACTTGCTACCTTTCGACCTTGTATAAGCTACTTTTTGGACCTTATCTACAAAATAAGGAGGTTGGACTAGGTGGCCTCTAAAAAACCCTTCCAGCCCTAAATCTATGATCCTTGATGGGTTTATGCATAAGGAAGCATCATTAGCAAAATGGTATTTGAAAAAAAATTATCCTGCTAGCAATGTATGGGATAGATAGAATCTGGGAAAGACTGGATGCAAGGGGACCAGGAAGGGTGACTATTAAAGCAACCCATATGTGCATGAGATAAAGATTGCTCAGACCAAGATGACAGCAGAGGGCTAAGTCAGAGTATGCAGCATGCCAGTGCACAGCACGCGGGAAAAGCACAATGAGGGACTCTTTAGAATATGACTTTTCATGAGCCCTTGTATTTTTAGAGTCGGGAATTTCAATTCAAACCCACATTAATTGAGCACCTACTACAAACAAGGCACTTTTCTCATCTATAAAGATTTTTTTAAAAAAATAAATCACATATTACAATGAATGCTCAGAGCCTCCAATGAACAGAATCACATGGGAGGGAATTTGCTAAGGGTTATGGTGGTGTATATGAAGATATTTCCTCTCTACTAGTGGTGTGCACATCACTGGGCTGAGGAGTAATAGAGACAGAAAGATGGCTCAAGCCTTCTCCTAAATGATATATAAATGGTTACCTGATGATCAAGAAGATATTTTCCCAAGGTCACTGAGAGATCACAGAAGCTTGGGTGGCAATAACAGCAGAGTAAGAGCTGAATGCATTTTTCAGTCTTTGGGCAATGAGACCTATTTTATTCAACTGTTTTCACCATTTCCTTTGGTCATTGTTTCTGGTTTTCATTAGTTGAAATTCATTATAACCATTATTCTGTGGCTATATTTTTTTTCCCACAACACTAGGCCTTTGAGGTCGTCATGCTTTCATCTTTTCATTTTGATTGGTTAATTAACCAGAAGGAGTTTTAACCTCCCTCTCCCTGCCCCTCTTTTCCCCCCTTTTCATGTAAATTTCCTTTTTGGTGCTTACAAATAAAAACACAGGATTTCTTTGTAATGTTGTTACATAATGATATTCTTCCTAGAAATTGTTCTTAAGAAAGTAAAAGATCAGAGCTGTATTTAAGTTTTAAAGAAAGAATAATTTAAAAAACAAGAAAAACAGTTAGCAATGCTTCAAAAACACTTAATTAGTTTTATTTCTATGTGCTAGACAGGGAAATAGAAACCATTGGGTGACCATGTTTTCCAAATCAACATGTAAAATATAAGTGTTGCAGCAGGGCATCCTTTTCTCAATCATCTTGGATTGTGTTGTTTCGTTGTTTTGGTTTTTTTTAAGTGGTTTTGTACACCATCAATTTCCCTGTGGTTTAGCTAAAAGAGGGGGAAAACACTTAAAAAATATGTAACATAAAAAATATTGCTAGTGTTGGGTGTAAATTGGCATTCATGTATAATCATGATTCCATATTAAGAGCCAACCCAAAGTTATATAGTTCACTCATGAAACTGCTCAAGAAGTTACTGAAGTAACTGGATACTGTAAATATATTTAACCAATATTCATGAAATATATCTTTGCATTATTAATGAATTTACCTCCTTCTCCTGGTTCTTTCCTTTCCTTTATCATTTAGGACTCACAGACAGGACTCACTGTCACTTTGAGTGACAGCTTTGGGTTTTTTTATTGTCTTCATACAAACATTAATATGTGAAGAATTGTCACTTGGTCAGCCTAGGGAATTCCAAGTGTGGGAACTCCATGGCTCATGAAGATGACAGCTCATCTATAATTTAGTATATAATTCCCAGCAGGTTGCCTAGGGGCAGATAGAAGTTAAGTGATTAGTCCAGAGTTATACAGCTAATGACTGATGTGGAACTTGAGCCCAGATCTTCCTGAGGGAGGGGGAAGGGAACAAGTATTCATTAAGACCCTACCATGTGCCACACATTATGCAAAGCACTTTACAAATATTAACTCATTTAATCCTCACAATAATCATGGGTGATAGGTACTATTATTTCCACTTTGCACTTGAGGAAACGAAGGCAGGCAAAAGTTAAATGACTTGCTCATGGTCACATAGCTATGAAGTGTATGCAACTAGATTTGAACTCTTGTCTTCCTGACTCTAGGCCCAGCATTTCAACTCTTATGAAATGTTGCCTTTATTTTCTTCACAATTGAATTAAAATCACTCAACTCAACAATCATTTTATCTGAGACAGAAAAAAAATTAAACAATATTAGATATGAAGGAATATTGTGGTTGTTAATCATATAATATGAGATTTAGAAGGAATTTTAGGACCATCCAATATCCTAATTGTCCAGATAAGGAGACATGCTTTGAGAGGTTCAGTGAATTGTCCAAGGTTGGGTCATAGCCAGAACCAGCTCTCCAATTCCATTACCCTTCTCAATATCACAGTATTATATAGTGGGGAAAGCCCTGCAGTTGGAATTAGAAGGCCTAGTGCTCCCATTTCACATGGAATATTAATTGTATCAAACCCTATGATATTGTATGGCAGGGGTTCTTAAACTGAGATGCATTGATAGATATATATAGATTTAAATATAATTGGTTTCCATTTCAATCCAATGTATTTTTATTTTAAGAAGAGTTCCACAGACTTCCCCAAACTGCTGACAGCATCCATGACACAAAAAAGGTTAAGAATCTTTGCTATAAGGCCTTCTCAGAGTCACTTGAAAGAGATTGACCTATCAATCTTAACAAGAAAAACCAAGTAGTTAAAGAATACCATGTTATGATATTCAAAGAAGGTGGTCAATCACTGGCTTAATCCACTAGTATGTACATTTGAGTGAGTGCTTCAGAAAGACAATGACCTAAACCCACTAGAATGAACTCTCTCTTCACCTCCACCTCATAGAATCCCTAGTTCCTTCCCGTTTTATCTTAGAGTATCAGCTCCCATTTAAGGGCTGTTTGGATTCCTAGTTAATGCCTTATCCCCACCAGAAATTACCTAGTATACATTTTATATTCACATATCTAGGATCATGTTTTCCCCCAAAAGTACCTTCAAAGGCAGGAGCTGTTTTACTTTTGTTTTTGTGTCTCCAACGACTAGTAGGGTAACTGTATATGGCAGCTTAATAAATCTTTTTGAATGAATGAATGACCACATCTGGGAAGTTGATTAGGGCACTTAAGCTGCTTTCTTTTGCAAAAGCTCAAAATTTTGATACTAGCATTTTCCTAGTGATGCAATATAGCCATGCACCCAAAAGGAGGGTCAGACATGTAGTTGAGGGTGAGGCATAATAGCCTAAACAGTGCAATACACAAAATATTAAAAGACCCACAGGAAAGCCTTCCATGTCTTGTGGCAGATCTTCCAAGAAGAAATTGTGGAAAGATACATGTAGATAAAAATACCTTTGAATGTAAAAGGCTGCAATTTGCAGTCGTGGAGGGAATTTGTAAGAAATGCAGATCAATGAGATCATGGATCCCTAAAGATATGTGTATATAAACAAATTATCTCTCTGCAGATCATTCCCAGATCTCTATATCCAGACCTAGCCTCTATCATGAGCTATAGTCCCTCATTCCCAACTACTTTTAGAGATCTCAAACTAGATATCCTCTAGGTATCTCAAACTCAACACTTCCAAGACAGAATTTATTATCTTTCTCCCAACACCTAGGGGCATGTTGGATCTAGCTCATTCTGGCTTGAGAGACCCAATTGTTAAATTTTCAGTGTGAGAATTTATACCACAGAAATTGGAAAATACTTTCACATTAGGGCTTAATTCATTGTTTTGTTGATTTTTCTGCTCTAGACTTAAGAAAGTGATGTAAAAAAAAGGTTCATAATTCAGAAGATTGGATGTGTACTTTTCTTTTCCTAGAGAGCCAAATGTTAAACATTTTCCATATGCTAAACATAAAAATACACCAATGCCAACACTTCCTCCCCCTTTTTCAACTTCTACTGTTAAGGGTACCACCGTGCTTCTGTTACTCAGTCGGACAAATCCTGTGTCATCCTTGATTCCTAACTCTCACTAAGAACACATACCCAACTGGTTACAAAGTCTGTCTTTCTTTCTACCTTCACAACATCTCTCATATACATTCCCTTCTTTCCATTCACGCAACTGCCATCTTGGTTCAGCCCTCCTCACCTCTCACTGGGGCTATTGCAATAGCCTTATAATTGATGTCTCTCATTCAAAGCTCTCTGCTCTAATCCATCCTTACTCAGTGGTCAAAGTGATTTTTCTAAAACTGATTATGTCATCTTCCTTCCATTCAATAAACTATAATGGCTTCATATTATCTACAGGATCAACTAAGAATTCCTCTGATTAGCATTTAAAAGCCCTTCATATCTTGGCCTCTTCCTTCTTTTCTGGTCTTTTTATATTTTATTTCCCTCTGTGCATTTTACAGTCTCTGTGCGCAACTATGCTAGTTTATTGGCTATTCCTCACCTATGACATTCAATTTCCTATTTCCATACCTTTGCACTTCCTGTCCCCCCCCATTCCTGGAATGTTCTCCCTACTTACCTCTGCCTCTTACTTTTCCTTTATTCCTTCAAGATTCAGCCCAAATCCTACATTCTGTATGAGTTCTTTCCCAGTCCCAGAGCTCTTAGTGCCTTCCTTTCTAACACGTTTTCTGCTAATACCTTAGATATACCTAGTTATTTGTACATTGTCTCTGCATTTAGAATATAAGCTCCTTGAGGACAAGGTTTGTTTTTGAGGCAAGGCAGGGTTTTTTGTTTGTTTATTTGTTTTTTGCCTTTCTTTGTATCCCCAGCCTGGCACCTAGTAAGGGCTTAATAAATACTTGACTGGCTGACTAAAAAATGGAAGGATCTGGAAGATCCTTTAATCCAGGGGTGCTTAACTTTTTCTGTGTGTCATATCCCCTTGGCAGGCTGAGGAATCCTATGGATCCTTTCTCAGAATAATGGTCTTAACTACATAAAGTAAAATCCATAGGATTTCAAATTTATAGGATTTTAAAATTATATTCAAATATAATTACTAAAATACATTTTTTAAAAGTTCGCGAGTCCTACATTAAGAACTCCTGGTTTTGGTTGTCCCTATAATTTTGCTGATAAGAAATCTGAGTCCCAAAGAGAGGAAGTGACCTGCCCAAATAACATAAAAGGTAAATAGCAGTGCTGGGATCTGAACTCAGGTCCCCTGACTCCAAATTCACTGTTCTTTATTGATCATAATGAAACTGATCAAAGAAATTCCATTTGGAAAGGCTCATAGTCTTCTCAGACATCAAAAAGCTCTTACAAAATAATCTTCTGATGAGTTAACTATGAAAGAATCAGAAACATACTGATTCAATTTCTACAGGGTTCCACACACATGGCTTTAAACACGAGGGGACAAAATGCCCAGCCAAATCCATTAGGGCACTGGAACCAAAGGATTTAGACAAACCAGAGGAAGGGTAATATTTGCTCTTGTACTCATCTCATTAGAATTGAATCAGTGAGAAGAACCCAATTCCGAACTTAAATTTTCAGTGTTTTATAGACTCTGCCAATCATGGGATGCTTTGGCTGGGGAAGAATATTGGCTATTGGATTAGTAAATACCTATACTATCTTAGTGGCTTTTCCAACAATTTAAGAAGTATCATGAAGAAGGAATTTCACAAAAGGAAACATTCAAAATACACAGGAAATTTCCCTAGGTCAGATTCACTGAAGAAATATCTTCTCAGTGATAAATAATACTGCTTGACATTGCTGAGAGATTACTCAAATGCCAGATTTAGCTCAACATTCTTCCAAATACTCAATTCACAAATGGCGCTGTAGTGTTACATTTCTTCAGATTAGGCAATTTGTTCATTGTTTGAGAAGATAATCAATTTAAGGAACGACATAATCCACTGGCCGTTGACCAGAATTAAATCCTTTGTGCCGCTAGATTAGGGCCATATGGGGTTAGGGAGATCAGCTGACCTCAGGTGCTACCACAATTCATAATGCTGAGGAGTCCCCTGAAATGCAATCAGTGGAACCATGCATTGATTAGATAGGTATATCATCCAGATTATTCAAAAGTTTAAGAGAAGGCTGCTAATGTAGAAATAGCTCTTACTCATCAGAGGACATAGTGATAGTAAGATGTCTAGTATCTGAACTGCTTTACTCCCCGATACACCCTGTGGAAGTAAATATAAATGATTATGAGGCTATAAAGTCATATCAAGCCCCATACAGCATATCTGAATTGCATTATATGAATTGCTTCCTATCCTTTGGGACATGTACTCTGGGACACTGAGCAACATAATAATAACTTGATACCCTTATGACACTCTTGGAGTAACCATTCTTACTAAAAGTCCCTTTGTACTCTTTCCATCTTGAGTTATTTATACCATCCATCTGATACTCCAAGCTCATTAGCTCTGATGCCCTTTAATATCTTCCCCCATGGCACCTGTATTTTAGTTAATAACTACCACCTTGGAAAGAGCACTGGATTGGAATTCTTCCTTACATCTAGTTGTCTGTGTAATCTTGGGCAAGTCATTTGAGTTTTCTTCATCTTTAAAATAAGATGATTCAATTTAAATGAGCTTTAAATTTCCTTCAAGCTATAGCATTTCATGTTCTGTGATTTGATAACTAGATGACCTAGAAGGTTCTTTCCAGGTCTGACATGATGTAATCATTCACACACCCCAAATTCATCCTTCACATTCCATCCCCCACATTCTTCTTTAAGTCCTAGACTAGTCTTTCATGAAGTGATTCTTAAACTTCCTGGTTTGAGAATCCCATTGAGAGGGGGAAGACTTGTTAAGGAGTACCTATCTCATTTTCTCCCACTTGCCGACTAGCAGAGAGAAAAGCAAAGGGGAAAGCGGAAAAAGACAAAGGATGAGGTAATAGTTGAGGAGCAACACCAGGGGAGTTTCCAGATAAAGCTAATCAGAATAAACAATACCTCCATTCTCATGGCTGGGGATTTTTCTAAAATATCTATAAAACCCACCTTTTCAAGAGTGTTTTGTTAAGTAATTTTACAGTGTGATAATAGAAATATAGTGTCCCAAGGAAGAGAGGGGACACAAGTATGTACTTGCAAATGTTTAACAATCAGCTCTCTGGAGTTAGTGTGTGCCACTCCAACACAACCCTAGATAGTTGCACTCTGCCCTAATCAGACCACCTCAGGGCATTTGAAATACTGTATTCAGTTCTTGGTGCTATATTTTAGGAATCTATCAAGAAACCAGTAGATACCTGAGCTTTAATAGAGCACCAAGATAGAGGAGGAAATATGCACATGGATGGACACCATTATGAAAAGACCCCATTAACCAGAATGATGTGGAATAAAGGCACATGGTTAAAAAGGACTGAGTAAAAAGTGCCAGGAAAAAGAATGAGGAGGAAGAAGAGACATGTCCTCTCGCCTCCACTGAAAAAAAAATCGCCAATACAGGCAGCAGAAGTCTCTAGGTTAAATGGTAGGGCAAATAAACTGGACAGAGCACATTAGCTACACAGAATTCCTGGAAAATGCTGCATTCCTGAATCAAGCAAGATGAGCTTGGAGAGATTACATGAGAAAAGTAAAGCAAGGAGTAATACGGGTAAACACGGACGATTACATGATCATCAAAGAAGCTCATTGCCAGGGCTTTCCTACCCATGTGAGTTTGTCTCTTGCTCCTGGATTTGGATCAAGGCCCATTCATATTTTAGCCTGGTTTTTTTACATTAAATATTTCAATGTTCAAAAATGCTTACTGGTTTCTAGTGGGTGCATTGACTCAAATACTAGAAGTAAGCCAAAATCAAACATTCCCAGATTTGTCTGGGAAGTGACATGATCCAGGATGTTATTATTTTTAAGTTTCCAAGATTGTTCTCAGATATTTAGCGTGTATGGGATTCTGAGCAAATCACTTAGTCTCTCAGGCTCAGTTTCCTCAACTGTAAAATGTAATAATAGTACTGTCAGCAGTATTGAGGCTTAGAAAAAGCTAAAATTAGAGCAGCTAGGTGGTGCAATAGATAGAGCATTGGCCCTGGAGTCAGGAGGACCCAAGTTCAAATCTGACCTCAGACATATAACACCAGCTGTGTGACTCTGGGCAAGTCACTTAATTCCAATTGCCTTGCCTAAATAAATATTTTTTTAAAAAAAGAGAGATACAGAAAAAACTGAAACTGGCAAGAAAAACTAAGGTTAACAAAAGGGTTGCTCTCACCATGCATGGGACTCCAAGACTGCATGTCACACTTTTTTCACTCATCTTCCATTATTATTCTTATTTCTACCTCATTATAATAATAGTAATATAGCTAGCATCTGTATAGTACGTTAAGGTGTGATAAGGGCTTTACATATACCATCTCATCTTATCCTAACAACTCTATGGGGCAGGTCCAATTATTCTAACTATTTTACAAATAAGGAAGCTGAGGCTCAGAGAGGATGAGTGACTTACCCAGCATCACACAAATATTAAGTGTCTGTGACAGGATTCAAATGAAAGCCTTCCTAACTCCAACTCTAGAACTCTATTATGAGTTTCCTATGAAGTTGTATTGGTCTCATTAGACAATTTACCCCTTTCTTCTTTGTCAGAATTATTTTTCTTTGTTTCTTCAAAAGGTAATTTTTGATAACTTCCCATTCCTCTTGGAATAATTTTCCCTATAGAATTTTAGACCATAGAAACATAGAAGTATTTTTCTGAACACTTGAAATTTACTCATCCCAAACTCAGTATGTTTAGCTTTTCTTTCTTCCTCCATCACAAATTCAAAGATTAGATCAATTGCTTCTTCAAAAGATTCCCTTCATGCGTCATCTGGTAGCATAGTGGATAGAGCTCTTTTTTATTAGGAAATGGGAGAAGAGGGATTTGGGTGACCTGGAAGGGTTGAGAAAGCTAAACTAAGATGTTTTCAAAAACCAAGTCAGGAGGACCTGAGTTCAAATGTGGCCTCAGACACTCAACATTTACTAGCATGTGACCCTGGGCAAGTCACTTAACCTCAATTGCCTCACCAAAAAGCAATTAAAAAAAAAGATTCCCTTCATTTCCATTCTACCAAGTTCTTCATTTTGTTTGGCCTCAAGGGGAGAACCAGAAGCAATGGGTAGAAATTCTAAAGAGGAAGATTTAGACTTGATATAAGGAAAAACCTCTTAATAGGACTGTTCCAAAATGGAAGATGCTGGTCTAGGATATGGAAGACTCCCATTCACTAGAAATGGAGTAGATTCCCTCACAATCAAGTCTTCAGAGTCTGGATGACTAATTGATGATTGTGAAGAAGATACTTGTCTAGGTATGGATGACCCAGGTAGCATCTAAAGACCCTTCCAACTCTGAGGTTCCAAGAATCTGTGATTTGTTCATGACCCAGGGAACTTGGCTCCTTCCACCCAACTCTTGTATTTAGGAGTCATGTTTAATTATGCTCAGTAAACACTTCAGGTTAGCTACTTGAATTTTGGACTTTGGGATCATAGACTCACAATTTTGGTTGACGTAATCTCTATTTCAAATATTACTTGTCAATAAAGTGTGATCTTCCTATGTTCTGGTTAACATACACTCAATTCAGAAAGTATATACAAAATTATAGCATACTTTGCCTTCAGAAATTATGTGCTGACTAGAATGCCCTTTATTTTCATAAGCTTCCTGATAATTAAAATACTAACTTGTTTATTGGGAAATGGGAGAAGAGGGATTTGGGTAACCTGGAAGGGTTGAGAAAGCTAAACTAAAGTGTTTGCAAAAAACCAAGTTATAACCCATCCATCATAGGCAGGAAATTCTCAATCAATCGTATTTCTAATACTCATGCTATTAACCTCATCTGACATGAAGACCAGTATCCTTTCTACCTACACAAATCATACAGAGTGATTAAAGCCCAGTTTAAGTCCCATATCCTCCAGGAAACCTTCCTTGACCTAGCCATCTCACAGGAATCCCCTTTCTCTGAAAATTTATCGGAGAAATATTTGCATAATTAATGGGTTCCACACTTCACTTTGTAGATACAAGCTCAGATGTAGGTCCATATTGAAGAAAAATAGAATTTGGACTAATAATCATAATAATGACTCATATTTATGTCACGCTTCAAAATTTTCAAAATATGCTACTTATTTTTATCCCACTTCATCCGGAAGATTTACATAGCATTTTCAAGAAATCAGGGTACTCTAGTAACCCTTTCACATGCTTTTTCCTTGTTATCTGGGTAATTCTCAAAAGAATTTGAGTTATTATTATGTTTTTAAAACATAATAATAATAATAATGATAACAATAGCATTTATATAGCACCTACTATGTACCAGGCACTGGGCTAAGCACCTAATGAATATTATCTCACCTGAGCCTTATAACACCTCCTTGAGGAAATTGCTACTACTGGTTTATTGTATACTATAGACCTGAACCAAGGCTTGTATTTCATTTCAATCCCAGTCTTGTACTGTAAAATGAGGGGTGCTGATACCAAAAATCTTTGCGTTTTCTTCCAGCCCTAATTATGCTACCTTAGAGCAGTAGTTCTCAAAGTGTGGTTGGGGGGAGGGTGGTCCATGAGGTCAAAACTTTTTTTTATAATAATACCAAGACATTTTAATTTCCAATATTGTAAATATCAGTAGACATAACCCTCAAAACTGAAAACTCTTTGGGGTAGGGTCCTCAATAATTTATAAGAACATAAAGGGATCTTGAGACCAAAAAGAAGCAATACCTTATAGTATACCTCCTACGCTTATACCTCTCTGGTACCAACCTTTTTAGGTCTATGAGGAAAGTTTTTGCCCCTCCACCCACCTTGGTTTTCACTTTAAAGTTCTTTTGATTAAATTTTCAAGACTCCAGAAAGAGTATTGGGTTTTTTTAAAATTATTGTTATTTTTTTTAACTGGGCCTTGTTATGTATACACACTATATTTTATGAGAAATCTTACTTCCATTCTTGTGCATCTAATTAATCAGCTCTGTGTGTATATGTGTGTATGTGTGTATGTGTACATCTCACCCAAATTCAAATGAACAAGAATATCCTTTAGAGTACAGCTGATAAGGCTTTGTTTTAATGACCTTTTCAAGGTCTTATGTATTATGTACTCTTACAGTTCCCAACATAACATATGCCATTTTTGGATAACTCTAATTCTTAAGAAAATTTTTCTTAAATCTAAATCTGCCTTTCTGAAACTTTAACACATGGCTACTAGTTCGTGAAGAAGAAGAAGAAGAAGAAGAAGAAGAAGAAGAAGAAGAAGAAGAAGAAGAATAGCATTTATATAGAGCTTTAAGGTCTGCAAAGCACTTCACATGTTAATTCATTCAATCTTCAGAATAACCCTATGAGGCTGGTGTAATTATTTTCCCCATTTTACAGATGAGGAAATAGTCTGAGAGGTTAATTGACTTGCCCACTGCCAGTCCAAGGCATGATTTTAATTCATGTTTCTTAACTCCAAGACCAAGAGATCAAGGCAAACCACATCTAGAGTCTCCACTGATCTACAAGTCTAATTTTGTCCAAAAAAAAAAGAAAAGAAAGAAGGTGAATGTCAAATGACTATTTGTCTCAGTTTCCTCTTCTATGAAATGAGCTGAAGAAGGAAATGGCAAAGACCTCCAAGCTCTATCCATTAGATGCCACTTCAAACCTCCTTGTCCTCTCTAGAGCCAAGTAGAATGATTCTAATCCCTCCTCAATAGATAGCATTTCAAATGTTTGAAAGCAGCACTCACATCATCCTCTCCCCCATTTTCTTCTCCAAGGTTAGTATTACCGGTTTCTTCAATTGATCCTCATTTGGTATGGACTCAAGGGCTTTCATTCTTGTCATGAGATCTGGATATTGATGCCCTTTCTAAAATGCCACACCCAGAACTAGATAAAACTCTCTAGCCATGCTCTGACCATGCACCATCACTTCCCTAGTCTTGGAACAAGCAACATTGGTTTGTCTGGCTGCATGTCATAGTGTTGATTCATATTGAATTTTCAGTCCATTAAAAGTCAATGTTTTTTTTTTCCCCCAGAAGGATTCTGTCTAGCCAAGCCTCCTCTGTTTTTTTACTTATAACACTGATCATAAAAAAAAAAAGAAAACCTCAAGTCTAAAACTGTTTATCCCTATTAAATTTCATTTACTTAGATTTGGTCCAACGTTCTAATCTCTCAATAACATTTTGAACCCCAAATTTTCCATCCAATGGGTTAGCTACTGTTTATTGCTTTTTGTCATCTGCATAACTGATAAGCATGCCCTATGCATGTTTACCAAATCATTTATAAAAAAATATATAAATAAACATCACAGGGTCAATCAACCACAGGTCTCCTAGGGTATCTCCTTATAAGCTTACCATTAATTACTACTCTGAGAATAGTCATTCAATCACTTCCAAATCCATATAGTTGTTTGGCCATCTGTTCCTCGTCTCTCCCCATCTCATCCATCAGACCAGCAGACAGATTCTGTTTGATACTTTGTGGAGATCAAGGCAAACCATGTCTAGAGTTTGCCACTGGTCTACCAGTCTAATTTCGTCCAAAAGAAAAAAAGAAATAAGGTGAGTGTCAAATGACTCTTTGCCTCAGTTTCCTCATCTATAGAATGAGTTGAATAAGGAAATGACAAACCACTCCAGTATCTTTGCCAAGAAAACCAAATGGGAGCACTAAGAATCAGACACAACTGAAAGTGACTGAAAAATGGCTGTTATTTGATGAAGTCAAGCCAGCTCTTTGTGATCATCAAGTCTCTTCAGAGATGTTTATTAATCATCCCTTTAGCAATGCATTTTAGAATTTTGGCAGGAATGTATGTTCTTTAAGTATATCTATGTCTGTATCTGTGTGGGTATTTGATATATAATATTAATATATTAATTATTAAATAATATTATATAATATATCAATTTATATAATTAATGTATTAATATACTATTTTATAAAATGTAATAATATATACTATAGCACTTCTTAAACTGTGCGTTGTGACCCCATATATTGTCATGAAAAATTTGGCAACAGTAAAAGATTTCTGAAAGAACAATGATCAAAAATTAATTCAAAACCAAAACCATTAGGAATCTGAGATGTTTCTGGCAGTACTTGCCCATGTTGCATCTTGCAACTTCACTGCAGCCTCAGTTCTGAACACAAAGCATGTGCACTTTGCACTGTGCATGCCCTCAGGCCAAGTGAAAAGAGGTCACAAGTGGAAAAAATTTAAGAAGCCCTGAATTATATAATACCCACACAGATATAGACATAGATGTACTTAAAGAACATTCTATCTAGCTGTGTATCTGAGACAGAGTAGTATAGTACATCCTGGGGTGGCCTTGGAGTCAGGAAGGCATGAGTTCAAGCCCTACCTTGGCTGCATACTGTCTTACAGGCTATGTAGCCATGTCCAAATCACTTAACTTTTCAGAGCCTCAGGCAATGCTCTAAAACTTTAAATTGCCAAACACTTAACCATATGCATTCCTCACCAGGGAGCTCTCTATATAGATGAAATCATAGGTCTGGCCCAAAATATAGGTGCATGTGTGTATATGATATGTAAATATATTATAGGTGTTCATATATACATACATACATACATACATACACATACACATACACATACATACATATACTTTTGATTCAGAATTTCTGTGCAGAGAAAAAAAAACCCTTGAATCATCTTTCATTCAACAACAGTAAATGCCTATCTTACACTATATATATAATATATATTTACAAACATATATACATATACATAATAAAATTTTCAAAATAAAATGAAAAGATAAAAATAAAAAATTGTTCTCAGTCCTGGGATACAGTTTAGATGAAAGGGTCCCTGTTGTCATGGGGCTTACATTCTTCTAGGTCATGTAGTTAGCTAAATTTGATGTTTTTGTTTTTCTTTTACCTGATTTATAACTAATTTCAATGTTTTGGGACAACAGAAAAAAGGCTATTCAAGTTGTAAACAAGTATACTGCCCACCTTCAAAATTGTTTGACTAGAAGAAAAACAAACAAAAAATGGTGATGAAATCCAGCTAGACAGCCAGGCAGTGGTCGGGGTGTTTTGGCTTTTTTCTACATGACGCTAAATAACTAGACTAACAGTTGCACTTTTCAATGAGCTGTTTGGTGCTTTCTCAACCAAGCCAAGATCTCTGTAAGATGACATTTATAAAAAGAATAGAAGACTTGGGCACATGAGTCAGTCTTTAATGAAAATATTCTGCTGCCTTTGAAAATTCACTAGGTCTGGCAAACTCTAGAATTCACAGGAAATGGACCTTTTGGACCATTCCGTTAATTTTACTCATTTTTCCAGGGATCAGTGGGCAGGGCAGGAGAAAAGATAACTTCTTACAAAGTCATAAAACTGTAGAGTAATAAACACTGCGGTTTGTTAGGCATAGCATTCTACAATACTGTTTTTAAAAGATTATTTTATTGGAAGCAATATATTTGGAAACTAATTTGTCACTTCTGATGCCAAACCATAGCATTCTGTACCAAGGAGCAAAGCAATCTGACTCCAAGACTTTAGGTGTCTTCTTAATTGTACCTTCACAGCTTTTTCTAAGCAACATTTGGATTTTAAAAAATAGTAATTAAAATACTTTAGATTGATCCTGTCCTAACCTAATGTGACCAGGGCTCACCCACTTGATCAGGGGAAGATAAGGGCCACCACCATTGAGGAGAGAAAAAAGCTGCAACTCTAAGCAGCAGGCTGCCCAGGATTGAGGCCTCCTTACTCCATAACACCTTCTTAACCACAATTAACATTTGTAGAAATTCCAATCATACTTGGAACTCTTTCACCTCATGAACAGGACTACACTCACTAAGGAGAGGAAAGCATAGTTGCCCTGTGCCTGGGATTAGAGGCTTTCAATACATGCCCCTCCAGATGACCATTCCTATTGGTTGCTTGTCCTGTGGCTAACAAATTCCTGCCTCTTGCTCCTCCAAACCCTATGGTTCATAGTTGCCATCTATGTGGGTAATTAAAAAAAAACTTTTCTCCTACTGCTTTCCCTGTATTTCCTTCCCTATCCAGTTCATTGGATTATTATTTAAAGCTGGAAGGAATTTTAGAGGCCATTAAGCCCAATTTGAAGATGAAGAACTGAAGTCCAGAGGAGTTAGGTGACTTGTCTAGGATGACACACCTAGTATCCAAGGTGAGATTTAAACCCAAGCCTTTTCAACCTTAACTCCAGAAATCAGAGAACACTAGCCAAAGTCTCTTTCTATCTTTTTCCTCTCCTTCCACAAGTCCCTATAGAGCATTTAACCTATGGTTAAGGAACATCTCAGTTTACTTCTTCTCAAGCTTTTTACATCTTCTCCTGCTCAAGGAAATCCTACTTGCTTTAGAAGACATCTCATCCCTTGACACCCTATCTGATGATAGTTATTCTTTGTTCCATGCTCCCAACATATTGGACTGGTAGGAAGATTGGCATTGCTTTTGTTCTCCAGGGAAGTTCCAGACTCTGCCTCTGCTGCCTCCATTTAACAACTTCTCTTTCTTAGAGTTTCACTTCATCCATCCATATTACCCATTCTATATCTTTGTTGTAGTCATTTTCTGTCCTTCAGGTTATTTTTCCCTCCTTTCTCAAGTTCAGAACTTGAATTATATAGACTTCCACTCTACCCATTGTCAAGGAACTAAGTACCTGGATTAGTCTTACTCTCTGTCCTCATCTTTGATGACTTCAGTATTCACACTGATGTGCCTTCAAACACTATGTCCTCTCAAATCTTCTCAGCTTCCATGATTACAGTCTCTTTTCCATTTCAGCCATCTGTAGGAGGTCTATCACATCTTAGATCTCACTAGGAATCAAAGGTACTCAATTTCTGTGATTGCAAACTCTCTTTGAGCAATCTTATGCTTTCTTTATCTTTTATTTAAAAATATTTTTGGTTCTGAACATAGCAGTGAATAAGATAAGCATCCAGTTATAATGCACAACCTAAAAAGAGGCTTATCCAAGCAGCCACAAACCTGCATTATGTCTAGTTTGCTTCTCATTCTAAGTTAACAACAAATTCAGCTTATTTTTTTAAAAGCTGTCCTGCCCATGGGTGTTTTATGCTCACTGCACTTTTGTTCACTTCTGTGAACACTTTCAATATAGCAATGACCCTTTCTCTTAATGTCTTTCTTTATCATCTTAGCAATCCTATTGCTACCTTTCTTTTCCCTTCCAAAATGCTCCCTCAATTGAAAAAATAAAATAAGAACAAAACCCTAGAACCAAATATGCTTAGTAAGCAAACACACATACACATGCACATTGACTATGTTCAAAAATGTCTTATTCTATGCCTTGAGAAAATCATCACATTCTCAGGAAGTGGGTAGACACTTCATCTTCATTCCTCTGGATTTGTGGTTTGTCATTGCATTGATAAGAGTTCAAAAGTTTTTTCTTAGTTGTTTTTCTTTACAATGTTGTTTTACATGATATATATATATATATATATATATATATATATATATATATATATATATTTTCCTAATTTTCCTCACTTTACATCACTTCATATGTCTTCATTTTCTAAAACCATGTTGTTATTTCTTATGCAACAATGGTGTTCCATTACAATTACATGCCATCATTTTTTTTCAGCCATTCCCCAATTGATGGGTACCCCCTTAGTTTTGCCACCATAAAAAAATTGTGACAATAACTTTTGTACATACAAGACCTTTTCCTCTTTCTTTGATATATTGTGGAGTCAAAGTCTTTTTATATTTCACTGACTTTGGGGGCATAGTCCAAAGTTACCTTTAAGAATGGCTGATCTAATTCATAGCTTCTTCAAAAGTGTAATAGTGTGGGGGCAGCTAGGTGGCCCAATGGATAGAGCTCTGGCCTTAGAGTCAAGAGAACCTAAGTTCAAATCTGGCCTCAGACACTTGACACTTGCTACTTACTAGCTGTGTGACCCTGGGCAACTCACTTAACCCCATTGCCTCAACAAAAAAAAAAAAAGAAAAAGAAAGAAAAGTGTAATAGTGTGTTTGCTCAACCTCAGCATACCCAACAATTGTAATTTTCTTTTTTTTGCCATTTTTTGCCAATCTGTTGGGTAAGAGGTGCCCTCAGAGATATTTTAACTTGAATTTTTGTAATTATTAGTGATGTGAAGCATTTTTTTGTGTGTCTGTTGTAACTTGGATTTCTTCCTTTGAAAACTGCCTATTCATATCCTTTGAACATATATCTACTGTAGAATAGCTCTTGTTCTTCTATATTTGAATCAGTTCCCTATATACCTTGGATTTCAGGTCCTTATCATGGAAAATTACTTCAAGTATTTTCCCAACACAATATTACTACAGTATATTTCTTCCCTTCTAATTTTAAATGCATTGGTATTGCTTATGGAAGAAAAAAAAAACCTTTTCAACTTTATGCAATGAAAACTGCCCATTTTATCTTCTGAGCTCTTTCCTTAAGCATGATTGTCCTAGGTATTTTTTTTTCTTTGCTCCTCTAATTTTATTTGATTAGACCTTTCACATATTTGCATGTGACCATTTGGAATTTATCTTGGTATATGATGTGACATGTTGGTTGGTCTATAACAAATTTTGTCAGAGTATTACTGATTTTTCCCAATAACATGCCCAAAAACAAGTCCTTGCCCCAGTATTTGGAGCTATTGGCTTCATTGAGCACTAGGCCATTATGCTTATTTGTTTCTATATATCACATATTTGATGTTTCAGTGATTGACTGCTCTACTCCTCAGCCATCCCAATGTTTTGTTTTGTTTCGCAAAAATCTTGTTGAGTCCCACCTTTTCAATCCTATACTTACATAATTGATTTTTTTAACCCAAGTATAT
This sequence comes from Phascolarctos cinereus, assembly GCF_003287225.1. NCBI lineage: Eukaryota > Metazoa > Chordata > Mammalia > Diprotodontia > Phascolarctidae > Phascolarctos > Phascolarctos cinereus. The sequence continues at coordinate 101,772,588 of NW_027555847.1, forward strand.
TATTTTTACACCTACACCTTGGCTATTTCTTTCTAATCAGATTCGGTCTGTCTTCCTAACTTCTCATTTTCCTATGTCCTTATATGACTCTGTCACTTAAGACGAAAACTACAACTCCAGTATTTGTGCCTTTTGCCAATGTGATAAGGATGCTATTCATGCTTTCATTTAAGCAAATAATAGAAATATTGAACAGCATAATCCTAGAAAATGTACATGGGATGCTCATTAAATACCTCCCTCTAGTGTGCCATTGAGCTATAAACAGTATTCTTTGAGTCTTTTTTTCAACTCATTCAATATCCAACTAACTATATATTATCATCTCAGGCCTATGTCTCTCCATCTCATTCACAAAAATAAATAAATAAATGAACGGAAATTTTCTCAAACACCTTGCTAAAATAAATATACATTATAGCAGTACCAATATATTATGTCAGTACCAATATGTCAATAACTCTGCCTTTAAAGGAAATGAGGCTAACTCAGCAAAATCTATTCTTGATGAACCTGGGCTCTCTTTGGTGATGACTGCTTCTGAATTCAAGTCTCTACTTGGCCACTTACAATCTATATAACTGTGGCCAAGGCACTTTACCCCCAATCCTACCAATAGTTTTTCCTTCTAATGATGAAGCAAGAGAGTGATAGAATCAAGAGATAAAATAGGATATACATTTTCAGAGACAGCCACAGTGGCAAACTGTTCTGCTTGATTACAGGTATTTGTTACAACGGCTTTTTTTTTTCAATGACTTTTGGGTTAAAAGGTAAGAGGGATAGGGGTAAGATAGCAAAAGAAAAAAAAAGAAAAGAAAAAGAAACAGAAACAAAAGAAAAATGGGTCATTGAAGTTAGGTTTTGGGGGGTTTTTTTGTTTGTTTTTTAATCAGAGAAGACAACAGAAAGAAATCCAGAAAGAAACATAGATAAGCAGGACAGCTTTGAAAGCTACTGTTTTATCTCATTAGATCAAAGAAAAAGAAAAGCGAACTGCATATAATTGAGGTTGCACAGTGGATATAGCACCTGGCTTAAAGTCAAGAGACCTGAGTTCAAATGTGACCTCTGGGTAAGTCATTTAACACTGCTTCAATTTCCTTTTCTGTAAAATGGGCTGGAGAAGGAAATTGCAAACCACTCCAGCATCAATGCCAAGAAAACCCCAAATGGAATCATGAAGAGTTAGATGCAACTGAAATGACTGAACAATAATATAATTGTAATTTCATACATGGTTTCATTTTTTCTGTTTTACTATTTAAATGGAAATGCACATTTTGTTTGTGTATTTTTTTAGTTCAGAATAAAAAGGAAAAAAAAATCCAGTTTATTCCAATATAAAATAAAAGGATTAGACTAGATGGTCTTTAAAAGGTAGCTTTAGCATTCAATAATTCCAGATATCCCAATTTGGTCATGTTGGTTTTGATTTTCTGCTAGAATTAGGAAGTGGATTTTTTTAAAGGACTACTCAGGTATTTTTTGCTTAAGCCCAGAATATTATTCTACAAATCAGAAGAACCATGTTAGGTACACAGCATACTCACTTCACAGTGTTAGGTAAGCCCAATTCTCCCAATACACTTTTCTAGAGATAGCAAGCTCAGCTGGCATAACTCAAATAAGCTGCAATAAACTGTATTTGACTTTAAAGTTTAATTAACCCTTGTTTCCAGTACAACACAATGTGTGGTGATGGTGTAACAGCCTCCCCATGAACCTAGACCAACACCTGTGAATGCCTTCTATGTTACATAGTGATAACCCAGGGAAAAGAGGCCCAAGGGGAAATATCCCTGTGCTTCTTCCATCGTCCGATACCTTCCAGCCATTACCAAGGTCTCCCCTGCAAACACCCCTCACTCTCACCATAATAGTTATTTACTCTCACCGATCACTCTATTGAGACTTCCCAGCTCTCTCTTCACGAAGGCCAGCTTTTATATTCACCAGTCAGTGCTCACCAAGAGCTTTCCTAATTCCTGACACCTTAGAATATCCCTGTGGAAATTATGGTGTAATAAAACCACTCTCTTTGCCAGCTGCTTCCATTGTGAGAACATCTCAGCACAAACAGCAGTAGCACCTGTACACCTCTCTATCTTCCCACCCCTCCATTTTCCAATCACCTAAGAAGGCACAGAAGGAAAAAGTTAATCACACACAAAAAAAGGAAATCTTAATCACAGAGTGAGTAGTGCCTTTCCCAAAGTAAGAAGCACAGAATCTCACTGAATCTTGGGGATAGGACTCTCAGAAGTCATCTGTTCCAGATAATATAGGAATAGGAATTCTCTCTACAATACTAGTTCTTAAACTATTTCTGCTCACAGCACAGCATTCTTGGACCCAGGAATCATGGCACACTGAACATTTCAGTTGGCAGCATAAAAGGGCTCCCAGGCAATCAGACCTCTACACCTGGGCCCTGGGATTCCTTTGCCTCTCTTTCCTCTCCCTCACCCTTTCACCCTCTTCTTTCTTTATTTTCCCAGTAATCAAAATCAGAGGAGCTTTATGCCTACAAGGCACAAAGGTTACTGTGACCTCTGCCACACAAGGAAGATAGCAAACTGCAGCTGGAGAATGAAGCTACAGAATATAGAAGCCACAGGTTCCTGGCAATGGAGATTTAAAGCTGGAAGGGACCTCAAAAGCCATCTAATCCAACCCCTTTTATTTTACAGATGAAGAAACTGAGGTACAGAAAGAATATGACTTGTCCAAGGTCACCCAAATGGCAGAAATAACATATGAATCCAAGTTCTTCAACTCCAAATCCATTGGTGGATTCTTTCCATGTTACCATTTTAGTGTGTGAGACAGGGAGAGTTTAACATCACATCTAGCAAAATTTAGCACAATCTTTGAGAACCATTGTTCCCCAATATACAAAACAAGTGGTACAAGTAGCAAATGATCTAGGGGTTCAGAGAAGGGAGACAGCCTCCCCTTCCTCCTTATAATAAACTTACCCCACAAAACAAGTTGGATTCTGTGACTCATCTTTGCTTTTTTTTACTATGTTGGTCAGAATTATTTTTTAAGGCAGTTATAAAAGGTTGGCTTTGCAAGTGAGTACATGCAATGGGTGACTCAAAAGAGGATATAGAGCTATATTGTTGAACTAAGAAAAAGGAAAGGGCTAGCAAGGATACTCCTTGCTTAGGGCAGGATGCAGATTGACCATGAAAAGCCAGCATAACCTCATTGAGAACAGGTTATGACAGACTTACCTTTTCTTTTCTTTTTCCCCCCTTTTTTTGATAGGGTTACTAAACTGGCAGATCAGGGAATGTGATAAATGTGGTTTACTGAGATTTCAGAAAACCAGGCAAAGTCTCTCGTGCTATTCTGTATTAGATGATGGAGGACAAGAAACCGGTTGAATGGCCAGAGCCAAAGAGTAGCCATTAATGGTCTGGTGGAAACTTGGAAGAAGGCCTCAGGGGAGCGCACCATTGAACAGTGCTCAGGAGAAGTGCTTTTCAACATTTTTGTCAGTGACTTACATAAAGGCACAGATAAAGGTGACACAAGCTAGGAGGGGCAGCTTATATGCTAGATGACAAAGTGAGAACTGAAAATGTCTTGGCAGGGCTACAGCATTGGGACAAAACAAAAGAAGGAATTTGATAGGGATATATCTAAAGTTTTATATTTGCTTACGATAGGGCAACAAGGTGGCACAGTGAATAGAGTGCCAGGCCTGGAGTCAGGAAGACTCCTCTACCTGAGTTCAAATCTGGCCTCAGACATTTACTAGCTATGTGACTGAACTAGTCACGTTATCCTGTTTGTCTCAGTTTGCTTATCTGGAAAATGAGCTGGAGAAGGAAATGGTAAACCACTCTAGTATCTTTGTTAAGAAAACCCCAAATGGGGTTATAAAGAGTTGGACATGACTGAAATGACTAAACAACAACACATTTGCTTTAAAAAAAAAATTAGTTCCACAAGTACAAGACGGAGGAAGTATGTCTAGTTTCCAGTTTATCTGAAAAAGGATTTTCTTGGACTGTGAACTTAATATGAGTCAACAGTGTGACACGGGAGTCAAAAAAACTAATACAGTCATAGTCTGAAATCAAAAAAGTATGGTGTCCATAACTGAGGTGGTGATAGCCACCTTGTACTGTGCCCTATCCAGACCCCAGCTGGAGTACTGTATTTCAGGAAGGTCATTTTGACAAGCCAGAGAACTTCCAAGGTGGTAAAAGATCTTCAGGAAGGTCATTTTGACAAGCCAGAGAACTTCCAAGGTGGTAAAAGATCTTGAGCATATGCCATAGAGGGTCAATTAAAAGATGTGGGGATACCAATCTGAGTTTTAGTGTGTGGTTCAAATGGGATGGAGATCTCTATGTGTGGAATTGAACTATGAGGTCAAGGTATTGGGTCACTAATGTAAATATTTAAATCCTTGAATATTATGGCAGGGAATAGGGTGAAACAAACATTTATTAAGCACCTACTGTGCTCTAAGAAATGCTATATACTCTAGGGCTACAAAGACAAGGTGTGTGTGTGTGTGTACATATGTACGTAGGTATACATACATACATATGTGTGAATATGTATGCATACACATACATTGTGTATATATACACATACATATTACATATATATGAAATAAATATAAGGTAATTTCAGGGGAGGTACTACTTATGAACCAATGAATAAAACATTTATTAAGCAGTTCCTATGTGCAAAGCACTGCTCTAAACTCTAAAGACACAAATAGAAATGTCAGATAGTCAGAAGCCCATGTTCTAATAGGAGAGACAACTCATGTGGAGTTTCAGCAGCAAGTCAGATGGAAGTCCCACGATCCTGAGAGTGCAGCATCAAAGCAAATGGCAATGCCTCTTCTTTAATGTCATTTCCAACTGAAAAGCACATCTTTTTCTAATGTTGCCCCATTTGAGAATGCCAAAGGCTTTGTTGATAAGACCTTTCTTTTCTGGGTCTTCAGGACCTGTGGCTGTAGCATCTATAGGAGTAGTTGTCAGGCTGCTTTTCCATAAGAACTGCTTCCCAGGATGACGGTTGTGGGTACTGGGTTGGAAGCACTGGTTATTCCAGAGCTCTTGGGGTTAGGGTCCCAGTTTCATCAGGGTATGAGGGGAGATAGTGGTCAAGATTAGAGAAGGAAATGACAAACCACTTCAGTATCTTTGCCAAGAAAACCCCAAATGGGGTCACGAGGAGTCAGACAAGAATGAAAAATGACTGAACAATAGTGGTCAAAATAGCGCTGGTTTGACTTGCCTGGTAAATGTTGCCTCCTGTCTCTTCCTCAGCATGCCTTGCTTCTTCAGGTAGGCTGGCTTGCAGCTCCATATGTGAAGCTGATTGGCAGTTCATAGGAATGACTGGCCCCTTCTCTACAAGAAGCTTTTCTTCAAAGGTGGCTGTGAGGACAGGGCTGGAAGCAGGATGGGTGGTTGGCGGAGGGAGAGTGTTGTCACTCTGTGAGCTCTTATGCCTATTCGCCTGTTGGGCAATAGTTGGTGGTGGTAATGAGGATTATGGGCCCCTTCTCCACAATTATTTCTCCATTCAGTGGTGGCTGTAGGGACTAGCCTAAAAGCAGGTCAGGTGATTTAGGGGACTTTGCTCTTCCTGAGGTTCAGGGTCCTGGACTATCTCCATCAGGATATGAAGGGAGGTAACAGTCACATAAGTGGTGGTGGTTTGACTTGCCTGGCATTCATTGCCTCTTGTCTCTTCTTTAGGATGCCTTAGTGCTGAGGGGCGGGGTTGGGAGCCAGGGAAGGCTTCATGTAGGAGGTAGCATTTGAGCTGATTTTTTTTTTTAGAAAGTTAGGCATTCTAGGATGTAGAAGCCAGGAAGTATGCATGCCAGGCATGTGGGGAGAAAAAAAAAACAACTAAAGAGGAAAGATAATAAGCCAGAAGTTAAAATCATTGAGAAAGATGGATAAGCAACTTAGAATTCCAAATATAACACAAAGAGGAAGAAGAAGAGAAGAAAATGTATTGAAGAATGGCGCAGAGGACTATTCTGGAAATGACAGTGGGCAGCAGGGAACGTACCAATTTATCTTCTTGGCTTTATTAGAGGAGAATGTAGAGAAGGATTGGCCTCCATTGGAAAGGGTTTGGAGGGATGTGGTGTTCTCCACCAAAAACCTCTTTTATCTGGAAGAAGTTATCTTGAAAAATTGTAAGGATGTAAAACAGTTTGTTAGACTGGAGTAGAAGTTTCAACTGGCACCTTGGAAAAGGGCACACAGAGTGGTAGGCAGGAGTAGATTGGGTGAAGGTCCCAGAGCAGTAGAGGAGGTAGTTCCCTCTGTTGACATTGATTGACTGGGATTTGAAACTAGTATTTTGTGGAATAGATGGGAATATTTATCCCTGTCCTGCCCTCCCTTACAGGTTTGTTGTGGGGGCTATGTGAGTTAATGTATGTGAAATCTATAAAGCATTGTATAAATGAAAGACATTGTTATTGTTATTATATATATGTACATATACAATTTTTGGTGTCAAGAAAACAACATTTGTATCACTACTCTATTAATCTGTTTTGTGAAATCATAGCAAAGACATAAATGCTATTCAGGTACAAAAAAATTGTGAAATTTTATCATTATCTGTAAACAGTACTAGTAGTTTTTTGTTTGTTTTTTTCATACGAGAGGTTATAAATATTCTCTTTCAGCAATCTGGTTCATACATCACCCAGAAGAAAGATACTGAAGTTCAGAGTGCTGTGAGATCACGATTAGTCCTTCAGAACAATTCTACTGGGTCATGTGAGATGAATTTGATGAAGCCCTGAGAAGGTGCATTCTTGGTGAGAATACCTACAAAAATTCAATCTAAAAGGACATGAATCACATAATACTATTACATTATTATGATAATCTTATTATAAAGCATTTCACATTCTAAAGATGCCAAATAACAACAGAAACTTCAGATTCATGAGGAATTTGAAAACTGGAAGGTTATTTAATATTGGGGAATAGTAAAGGTTTGAGCAGGGAAGTTTCTTTACAAAATCTATCAGGAAAATCCATTCAGCAAATGGTGGGCCAGGAGTGCTTTGGGCTCTTTTCTCTAAATGCTAAAAAAAATGAATACATAAAAATTTACACAGAGACCTTGAAACAACCAAATAAACAGAAACCCAGCAACAAGATCCAGGTAGGAATTAGAACCTGATTCAGAGGGGAAAAAAACTTGGTCAGACTGACCAACAGGGTCTGCTGGTTTTATGAACATAGCCGACATCTAAAATGAGATGACAGAATAAACTAAGGAAAAGGCCAAGGAAAGATTTAGCCAGAAAACCCAATGGCTTCCTTGTTTTTTTTTCCATGTTTGAGTTATTTATTAAGCTGTTTCTTTTTCTTTTTTGGACACATGATACATTTATTGTGTTTAAAATTTTTTTGAATGGTACAGAGTTTGTTTTTGAGGCAACAAGCAGGACATTGCTAATTGATGACCCTCTCTACCTCAATTTCTGTTGGTAAAATGGGAACAGCTACATTTGCAATAGGTATGATCAGGTTCCTGTATCTATTTTGGAATTCTTTTTAATTTTTAAAGATATAATTAATTAATAATGATAATGATTAATTATTATTTTATAATAATTATCAGTAATTAATATTTCTATATTTCTGATGATATCCTGGGTGGCTGAAAAGTATTGCTTCCAAAAATAATCATCTTTCTCTGGGAAGTCATTTGTATACTGAAAGGCTCTAATCGAGTAACCCTGGGGATTATCCAAATAGCATAATTGCTATTCTAGCGATTTTTTTTTTGCTAAAATCTGACACCTGGGAAGGAATAGGAGAGGTAAATGTCTTAGATTCATTGTGAAAGTTCTGCTCCAACTACCCAAGACTGAAGTGAGTTCAGAATAGGCTGAAATAATAAACAAAGATGAGAGAACATTGACTCTGCTTCTTCTGTAACTACTACATTGGTGTTTGTTGCTCAGGCTACTTTTGGGGGAATGGAGGGGCACATTTCCCACCCAAAAATCAGCAAACACCTGGAAATGATTGCATGAAAAAATCAATATACAACCAAGAAATCAGCCACAAGTTAAGTCCAGGTTCCAAAGAGCCTTATCCAATGTCTTGGTCCCAGCTCCAGAAGTCTTCTCATCCTGTAGTTGCCAAATCCACCAGGTCATTCAGATAAGTCCTGTCAGTGCCTGTTTTTCTCAATCTTTGCCTCCTCTCTACTAATACCACTCTGTCCCTGTTTTGGGCACTGTCCTCATTTCTCGGGCAGTGTCAGTTCACATTGTTGCCTAATTACCACTCTAGGGACACAAAATGATAAGGTATAAAAATGGTCCTCCTCAAAGGGATCTTCCAGCATTCTCCTAAGACTTCCCTGGGAGCTGGGTGTTGGGGTCACATGCCTCAGTATGTCACACCCATCTCTCTCTGAATTTCTCTTAGAACTTTTCAGAGTTTTCTTTCATTCTACCCCTACATAGAGGGAAAATCAAAGACATTGACACTATGTTCAGTTAGGATAATATCTACTTATATAAACTTGTCTTTCCAAATCTCAGAAGGTGAGGTGCTCTTCTTGAAATTACCATACCCTTGCTCTCCATGGACTGCTAAGCTACCTCAGCTGGTCCTCAGTTCTCAGCCAGCAAGCAGTTGTGAGACATATCATCCAAATCATACACATGAATAGGAAATTAAGGAGCCTGATATCAACAATGAGTAATATTTTTCTAAATTTTAGTTGGTGAATTTCACCAATCACATAGAACTGAATTCCTGCTTCATTGGAGCTGGGTCCAGAAGAGTAGGTAGGAGTTCAAGGGAAGGTAATGGGGAAGGAACTCCAGATGCAGGAGTAGGGGATAACATTAGGCGCAGAGGCTGAAAACTAAAGAGCAAGTCAATGTAACAATTAGCAATCTAGTTTGGCTGTTTCTATAGGTTATGCAGAGGGGGGTAGTTTGAGGAAGAGCTGGAAAGGTATATTGCAATGAAATTGGAGAGGGCTTTGAGGTCCAGACTAAGGATTTTGGACTTTATTCAGTAAACAACAGGAAAACTATTGAAGGTTTTTGAGTCATAGAGTGACGTAATAAGATCTGTGAATTAATAACATTAATCTGTTAGCAGTATATAGAATGATTTAAAGGGCTAGAGGTAGAAAATGGAGAGATCAGTTTGTTTCTAAGTAGAACTAACATCTCAATCAAATTTATTCTCAAGATACTCACCAATATGTCGGTTGGCTAAGAACCAAGGTAGACCCCTGGTTGCAATTATCAATAGTCAATGCATCATTATAACTGTAATTGTTTCTAATGATGTTGATAATGACAACTTTAGATGTCATCTTGCATTCCCATTAGAGGTGATTACCTTAGAACCAATTAGGGATGATGGAACTGGCATTGTCATCGAAAGGTTCATTGCAAAAGTTTCTCTGAATAATTTTTATTATGTCCTAATCCTGCCATGTTGATGTTATTAAACTGTACATTTTCAAAGTATTCAATATAGTTAATGTCTTGACTTAAAGTGCAGTATGTGACCCAATCTCTGCCATAATTTTTCAGATATTTGGGCTGAATAGTGGGCTTTAATAATCATTGTAAATTCCAACTCATTCTTAAGAAATGTATGATTCAGTGGAAAGAGTACTAAATCTAGTGTCAGTGTTGACACTAGAGGGCCTGTATTCAAATTCCACCTTTGACTCTTAAACCTGAATGACCTTAGACCATTTTACCTCCATGGCTTCAGTTTCCTTAGCCATAAAATGAAAGGGATGGACAAAATGGTGTCTCAGATTTCTTCTAGTCTTTTTTTCTGTGACCCTATGAACTTCAAATACTACAAAGGGAAAAAAGAAAATTTTAACCTAGAACATTCTTTTTCTATTTTTTTATCGATTCAATTCCCTTTGGAAAAAATAGAAAAACACACTCACAAGAATATCTGCTTCCCAAGAAACATAAAGTGTATTCTCTGAAAAAGAGTAAAGCAAAGCAAAATTGCCCAACAGTGTGCTTCAAACTGACATTAAATATGACCTCCTGCATTTATATCTTACCAACCATAAACAGAAAAAAGGTACGCCTTAACTTTGAAGGCATGGTGTCAACTTTTTCTACAATTCTTTATGTGAATTTTGTTGCATTTCAATGTTATCTTTCACATTATTGTATTCATTATATAAAGGGCTCTTTAGACTCTGCTTTCTTCACCCTGCATCACTTCATACAAGTATTCCTATGTTTCATATGGCCTAGATGTTCACAATCTTGCTTGCCTCTAGAAATTCACCTACTTATCGGTGAACTAAAACTAAACATAACATTCCAGATTTGGTCTGAACAGGGTAGAATGTAGTGGCCCTATACCTCTTTTAATGAACCCAAGATTCCATCAGGTTTTTTGTCTACCATAGCACACTCAGTCTCTTAAAACTCTCAAATCTCTTTCAAATTATCTAACCATGTCTCCGTATCCCATATTTGTGAAGCCTAATTTATTTTAACCCAAAAGTAAGAATCCTCTGTTTGGCACTTAAACCTCTTCAAAACCTGGGCCCTTCCTACTTCTCTGGTCTCCCTGCACATTACTCTCTTCCATATACTCTGTGGTCCATTCATACTATTCTTTGTTTTATAATTTCTTGATTTCTCATAGAGTCATTAACTTCCAGTTTCTCCATTCTAATTTTTAAGGAATTATTTTCTTCAACAAACTTTTAGACTTCCTTTTCAATTTGGCCAATTCTGCTTTTTAAGGCATTCTTCTCCTCATTAGCTTTTTGGACTTCTTTTGCCACTTGGGTTAGGCTATTTTTTAAGGTGTTATTTTCTTCAGTATTTTTTTTGGGTCTCCTTTAGCAAGCTGTAACTTGTTTTTCATGATTTTCTCGCATTGCTCTCATTTCTCTTCCCAGTTTTTCCTCTACTTCTCTTACTTGCTTCTCAAAATCCTTTCTGAGCTCTTCTATGTCCTGGGACTGATTCATATTTTTCTTGGAGGCTTTGGATATAGGAGCTTTGACTTTGTTGTCTTCTTCTGGTTGTATGTTTCAATCTTTATTGTCTGGGTTTTTCTTGTAAGGTTTGCCCATGATCCTAGCCAATTACTTGAGTTATAAACTCTTTGTTAAGGTAGGGGTCTTCTTTCAGTGTGGAGAATGTAATGTCCCAAGCTTCAGGGGTTTTATGCAGCTGTTTTCAGAGGTACTTCTAGGGACCTGTAAATTTTCAGTTCTTCCAAGGTGGTATGATAAGGGGCGAGGTGTTTCCTCCTTTCCTGGCCTGTGTGGTCTAAGAGGGACCACAAGCACTCTTTTCTGCCTTGGAACCATGAGGAGGATTTCCTGTCCACTGCTACCACAAGCTCTGTCACATCAGTGCTCCTTCTTGCCCCAGGACTGCAACCCAGATCCCAACACAGGCAAAGCAAGAGAATCCTGCCTCAGCACCAGCAAAGAGATCCCTGCAATACCCCTCTGATCAGTCACTAGATCCTCATGCCATCTGTGGGCCGAGATCTTTGGAAGTAGCCACTGCCGCTGCCACTGCCCCAGGGCTGGGGCCAAACCACAGTCCTCTCTCACTTAGGTCCGACAGACTTTTCCTACAGACCTTCTAAGTTGTCATTGGTGTTTGTGGGTTGAGAATTCTGGAGATCACCACAGCTGCCCATGATTCAGTCTCCTGAGGCCTGCTCCAGGTTTGCTCTGGCCCCTTCTTTGCCTTCATGGCCCATGCTGAACTGTGTTCCTCTCCCAGCCTGGCACAACAGATCTTTCCTCTCAACCATCCAGGTTGTCTTGGGCTGGAAATTTGTTTCACTCTGTCTTTTTGTGGGTTCTGCTGCTCTAGAATTCATTTAGAGTCATTTTTTACAGGTATTTGGAGGGGTTTGAGGGAGAGCTCAAGGAAGTCACTGCTTTTACTCCACCATTTTGGCTCCACCCCCCATTCATACTATTCTATGTGGTATTTCTCACACACCAAACTCTACCTTCCGTCTCCTTACCTTTACTCTAACTATGCCTCATTCTGGAAGTATCCTTTCTTACCTTTTGGAATTTTGAATTTGGGATTCATGGTTCCCTTCAAGACTCAAGTGCTACATTCTACAGGAGGCCATTCCTGTTCCTTCCAGCTGCTAACGCCTTCCTTTCTAAGATTACTTTGCTTCTCTTTTGTATGTGTTTTCTTTGCCAGGACCATAGTAAGCTCAATAAATTTTTGTTGATTGATTAACTGGTTGATATTTTGTATATACCGATATATGTATACATCTTGTCTGGGTAATTAACTTAAAGGCAGGAATGTTTTGCTTTTGTTTTTGTTTCCCCAGTGCTTTGCACAATGCCTGGTATACAGTAGTCACTTAATAAATGCTCGTCAATTAAGTAATTGAAGATTTTACATTTATCCCTATAATATTTAGCCTATTAGTTTCAGCCCTATATTCTTATCTATCAAGATCTTTTTATATCCTCACTCTGTTTCCCAGTACATATGCTATTCCTCCAAGCCATGTGTAATCTGAGAATTTGATGAGAATTCCATTTATGTCTTTACTCAAGTCACTGATAAAAATGTTAAAACAGCATAGTGCCAGGAACAGATCCCCGAAGGACATTCACAGCTGTCATGAAGTTGATCAGAACAATTGGACAACTCTGTGAGTAATGAAGTCACGTGAATGTCTTTCTACTCTCCACCACTGGATTTTGTCTTCATCTTTGTCAATTTGAGGTAATTCTTATGGCTGTTTGAATTGTATTTTTCTAATTGCGATTGATTTGGAAGAAATGTTCTTATGCCTGTTGATAATTCATTTTTCTTCTTTTGAAAAGTGCTGGTCCATATCCTTTGACTACTTGCCTGTGAGGAATAGCTCTCTGTCTTATAGTTTTACTTCAGTTCTCTATAGGTTTAGGATGTTAGACTTTTATAACAGATATTTAATGCAAATATTTTTTTTACAATCTTTGTCTTTTCTAATTATAACTGTCTTTGATTTCACTCCTACAAAAACTTTTTTTCTCCCAAAGACTAAGTTTTCTCCCATTTCACCCAGACTGGAAGCGTAGGGCGTTCTCTTGGCATTATTTGCTTTTTCTGGTGCATTTCTTGTTGCACTGGAGATGATGAATCAGAGCTGGGATTAACCATAGCCACTCAACGAGCCATCTTTCAGGAACTCTCCTGATCATTTGCATTCTTCCCCCTCTCTCTATTTCCCTAACCACTTTCTGGCTCCAACAGCAAGTTAGTATCTTAGCGTCACAATCTAAACTAAACCAGGTCACTGACAATTATTCCCTATAGTGACTCCTGAGATAGAGTACACTTTTGGGTTACTGGCATTTTGTAAGAGACAGATCTGCTAACATTTGCCCCTTTATTACTTGTGTGCTTTGTCATACTTGGACTTTATATTGACGCTTCTGCTGGTAGATATGTACAACCTTCCTCTACTAAATATCATTCCCTGATGCTTTGGGCTTATGACATGTTCTCTAAAATAGAATTGCTGGACTTTGGATGTCAACAATATTACCTTGCTGTAATAAGTTAACAATGACTCTTTATAATACTCCAAATATTTGCCTCCTAAAGACATCATTAATAATGAGAGATTACCAGAAATTCTGGGCGTAGGATTACTTCCTTTATTATAATTAATCTAAAGACTGAGAGAAACTATTCTTTGAGATATTTCTACATTTTAATTAAGAAGAGAAAAAGTCCAAACTTACTAGGCCATACTTACTGGTCCAGTAAGTACTGCTTGGAATGAAACCCACAACTACCAAGTAGATACAACCCAGGTTCCATTGTCATAATAATTTTTTTCTCAGAGCCTCTGTCTCTAGGTATTTTTCTTGGCATACTATTGAAGGCGGTTATGTTAGAAGTTTTTTCCCCCACTTCTTGTGTTCTCCCTCCACCAAAAATAAAAGGCCTCAATTCAGCTACCATTTGTAGTTACAAAAATTCAGTGGAAGTTATATATGCTTAACTGAGAATGATATGTATGGAATAGGATGACCAACGCTGAAATGAGCAAAACTTCTTCCTGCAACTCTTCTCCCTTCTTTTTACTCTTCCTGCGGTGGTTAACAGAGCAATGGATTCAAAGGTAAGAAACCTGGGTTAAAATTTTGTCTTTGCCATATACCAGGTCACTTTCCTTCCTTGGGTCTCACTTTCCTCATCTGCAAATGAGAATTGAGCCACATGATCTTTAAGGTCCTTTCCACCTCTCACAAGCATTATGCGTTACTTCCTCCATGCATCTTGTTCTCCTGATCACATGGTACTTCCTATATTAGAAAAAAAAATAAACAAATTAATGTATTAATCACAGATTTTTGTCCTTTTTCCTGGGAGCAAAAGAACCACATGGAAAAATGGTATAAGGAAATACCACAGAATGTGGGATACCACACTCTGGATTGTAAGATAATGCTTAATGACAAGGAAGGCATTGATAGCATTAGAAATTCAGGCCTTAGGTACAGCTAGGTGGCACAGTAGATAGGGTGCTGGCTCTGCAGTCAGGAGGACCTGAGTTCAAATCCAGCCCCTCAGACACATAACTCACTAGCTGTGTGACTCTGGGAAAGTCACTTAACCCCAATTGCCTCACATAAAAAAAAGAAAGAAAGAGAGAAAGAAAGAAAGAAAGAAAGAAAGAGAGAGAGAGAGAGAGAGAGAGAGAGAGAGAGAGAGAGAGAGAGAGAGAAAGAAAGAAAGAAAGAAAGAAAGAAAGAAAGAAAGAAAGAAAGAAAGAAAGAAAGAAAGAAAGAAAGAAAGAAAGAAAGAAAGAAAGAAAAAGAAATCCAGGCCCTGATGCACCTGTTTGTGGTTTGGGAAGGAGTTATTTTTAATAGGATTGGAAGTACAGCTTTCTTTATTCCCCTTCATGACTGTCATCTATTCTTCAAGTGGGAAAACCAAAGTAGGGAAAAGCCCTAGTGCTGACTTAATTGCTCCCAATTTTTTAAGTTTTTGAATTGCTTATCAATTTGTTTGGGAAAAAAAACTCATCACTCCCATTGGAAACCATGCTGTATTCTGAACAAACTCCATTTTATCCTCAAACCTTTCCCCTAATCATTTAGTCAATCAAGCTTTATTAAGCATTCACTACATGCCAAGCACTCTGCTAAGTTCTAAGAATAAAAAAAAAGGCAAAAACATTTCCTGCCTTCAAGGTGCTTACATTCTAATGGGGGAGACTACATATACACATATATAAGTGTAGTAAGATCTAAGTGTATCTAAGTGGGCTTGTATGGCTGGATCATGGAGTGTGTGGAAGGGAGTTAAGTGTGAGAAGACTAGAATCGCCTTGTGAAGAGCTTTAAATGACAAACAAGCAACATTATATTTGACCCTGAAGGTAAGAGGGAGCCACTGGGGTTTACTGAGCATAGAAGGAGTGGACAATAAGTTCAGATATATACTTTAGGAAAATTTGTTTGCATTTGGTTTTTTCCCTGAAGACACTAGATTCTTCCAAAGTCTATCCGAGGCTACTGTTGTGTCACTCCCCTCTAGTTACACACCTAGGAAGAAGGGTGAGCACACTGTTTGTTCTTCACTGCTTCTTCTGACCACTTCTCTGCCTCCCTCTCTCAATAAACTTTCCTCTTTCAAAGGCCATAAAGTCCATTTATACTCTCTTTCTCCTCTGGTTATCATCATCTATGTCCAGGTCACTTTCCCTACTTTCTAAGGGACTGAAGTAACTGGCACAAAACCTTCTTCTTCATCCTGTGCTCTTCATCATTCTTAGGGATTTTCATGTCTGTTAATGACTGCTCTAACACTCTAGCCACACAATTTCTCAAACCCCTCACTCCTAATAACCTCCTTTCCACCCCACTTACACAATCACACCTGAGAACATTAATGCGATTGTACTAGCTCTCAGATCCAGACCCTTGACATTTGAATCTCCAACTCCATCCCTTTATTCTTCTACCTCACCCTCTTCCCCATTTACTAGATTTGTGCTTCAATTTCATGGCTACCTCCGGTCCCCTCTCTAGTCTTCCAGATCCAAATCTTCCCTGATTTGGCTTTACTTGCTTCCAACCCAACCTTGGCCCCCAGTGCCTGATATTTTAGTGATTCACTAGCCACTTTCCTAGGATCTCTCTGCCTATCACCATTCCCAACCTACTAATCCCCACCATCTGTTTTCTCTGTTCTTGCTCTTGAGCTGCTGAGAGTCACTAGAGAGTCACAAAATTAAGTTGATTTCACACACTATAAATTCATGTTGTATAATCTCAGCTGGGTTCTGACACCTGTTGAGCAATCCTATGATTTTACTCTTATTGACTCCCTATCTTATTTCCCCCAGCTACTATTCCAAAATATTTTTGTTTCTTCCAAACTCCCTATACTGCAGATGACATATAGCCTCTTAAACCACTGAGAAGATGGAGGTCAAATGATTGAAGTTCCTTGCCTTACAATAACATCTCAGTACTATAACTTACTTTTCTATTATTATAATTTATTATCCTTAGCACTGAGCAGAGAGCTTTGTACACAGTAAGCTCTTAATATTTTCTTTTATTTTCATTCATTACTCATTATTTCCTCCTTTTAACATAGATTAGATGAACTTTGAAGAAGGAAAAGATTATTGAATAATGGAAGTGGTCTGAAGGGTTGGAATAGAACGAAGACAAATTGGTGCAGTGGAAAGTACTTTAGACTTGGAGTCACATGACCTAAGTTGTCCAGTTTACCACACCTAATAATTTTACTACATTATGGCATCCAAAGTGTGACCTTAGGCTAGTCACTTAATTTCTATGGAACTCAGTTTTCTCAATTGTAAAAAGAGAGGCTTGGACTACCTGACCTCGAAGGTTCAATCTAGCTCTAGATCCAAGATTTATAATCCTATGATTCTTACTTAAACTGATCACTGTGCTTGTATCCTGGTTTCATCTCTTCATACCTTTTCTGTTCCAGGGTATTGTTCTACAAACCATCCCTTGTGTCTGGTTAGTTTCCCATCCCTACTGGCTCCTTTCTATCTCCCTGTAAAAAATGCTACATCATCAGCAAAATTTATAGAGAGCTGGACCTGCAGTCAGGAAGACCTGAGTTCAAATCCAACCTCAGACACTTCCTTGCTCTGTGACCCTGAGCAAGTCACTTAATCTCTGTCTGTCTCAGTTTCCTCAAGTGTAAAATGGAGATAATAACAGCACCTACTTTATAAGGTTGTCTTAAGGAGGATCAAAGGAGATAATATTTGCAAAGTGCGTGGCACATAGAAGATGCTTAGCAAATGCTTGTTCCCTTCCTCCATTTCACTGTGAAGCTTTCTGAAAAAGCATTGCTATTGTTCATCCTTTGTTCTCAAAGAGGACCAATGACACCATAAGCATGACACCCTGACTTGCACATGACTTGGATTTGAGTGAGGCCAAGCTCCCCAAAGGCATCCACCTCACTGCATCCTCCAGACAGTCTGCCTCTGATTCATCCACTTCTTCGCTATTCTTTCCCTGTATCCCTGCAATCTATCTGCCCTCTCCACCACTTTACTGAAACTACTCAGCAATTGCCAAAATTCAGCAATCTTTTTTGAATCCTTATCATCCTTGAGCTCTAAGCAGGACAACACCTCCACCTGGACACCCTCTTTCTTCCCCTGATTTCAAAGGCACCAAACCCTCATAATTCTCCTCTCCTACGACTTCTCTATTTCCTTCACTAGTACCTCTCCCTCTTCCTGATCCCCTTTAAGATGGGTGTTGCCCAGTGTTCCATCCTTGGCCTTCTCTTCTTCTCTCCCCACAGTCTCCCCCTCAGCAATCTCCTTCCTGTGACTTTATTCATTACCTGTGCTGATGATCACCAAATCTCTATTTCTGTCCTAGCTTCACTCAGCACCAGGCCTGCATTTTTCACTATCTGCAAGATGTCTCCAAACACGTTCTTTGTCAACACCTCAAACCAACTGGAACTGATCAGCCTGTCTTCTGTTTCCACTTCCAAGGAAGATGATCTTTGGATTGGAAAGGATGGAACCAAAATACCCATTATATAATAACCAAGAATGAATTAATTTAATTAATCAATGAGATCATTTTAATTTATTTAATTAATTAATTGGTTGATGTACAGGAATTAATGCACAAGAAAAATAACAAGACAGTGGAAGAGTAGCACCTACCTTTACCTTTGATGATTTCAAATCATCAGGCCTCATGATTGCCCTAAGACCTCTTAGGGCAATGAAATAATTATCATAATGTCCAAAGAAATTTTCCATTGAAAAAAGAACTGTTACCATTACATTGAGATCTGATTGTGACTTCTTATTTAGAAAAAGCTTGAATCACCCAAAAAGCTCATAGGAACAGAAATTGTGGATCAAAGGCTCCTTTTGAAATTTCCTGTATTTATATATAGGCTTAAACTGACATGAAGCTGTGGCATTAAACAAATCTTAGAAGTGTGCTATTCCTCATTAGACACTGCTATTATATTAGGGGAGGGGAAAGAGAGTGGAAGGAAATAGTCCAAGAAGATTTCTCTGGACCACTGAAGTAAGTTTGCAGTGATCATATCAATGGAAAATAGGAGTAAGAAATATTTACCTGAACTATACTTCTGGTCATATCCTTTCCCTGTTTAGTGGCACTCAATTATTACTCACATTAAATTTTAAAATCTCTTGTTGTGCCTTTGGGGAATTGTTCCTCTTCCCCATATCTATCTACTTATCAAATCAGAAGATTCAGAGTTAGAAGAGACCCAGAAACCTAGTCCAAATCTTTTATTTTTTAAATTAGGAAACTTTAGTTTCAAGAGGGGAAGTGGCTTACACAAGGCCACACAAGTAGAAATAGTCAGAGCTAGTACACAAACCCAAGTCAACTGATTCTAGGTCTAATGAGTGTGCTGTCCAAAACACTTATCTCTGGGCCTCAGTTTCATCATCTGTAAAATAATGGAGTTATACTAGATGATTCCTAGGGACCCTTTAAGCCAGTGATGTCAAACTTAAAAAGAAATGGGCCATTAACCTGTACAGGAGGATCCCTGCAGGCTACATATTGACTTAGAAAACCACATATTAATATTATCTACATTATGTTGTATTATTATTTATATTAATAAGTATTTACCAATTACATGATTCTACTTTATATAAGCTGTAAAAATGCAGTTAATCAGAGTACTATGTTTTTGTTCAAATTATTTCAATTATTAGAATGCACAATTTTTAGTATGCAAATAAAAAGTTTTAAACCCTGAAAAAAAATCTATAATCCTATGATCTTTTTTTTTCTTCTTAGATCTTATTTAGAGTCATGACCTGGGTTCAGATTCTGCCTCAGTAACTTGCTATGTGATGATGATGATGATACCAAGCATTTATATAGTGTTTACTATGTGCCAGGCACTATGCTAAGTGTTTTACACATTCTATCTTATTTTTATGCACACAACAACCCTAGAAGGGAGGTGCTATTGTTATCCCCATCTTATAGATGAGGAAACGGAGGCAGACAGGTTAAGTGACTTTGCACAGGGCCATATAGCTACTAAGTGTCTGAGGCACGATTTAAACTCAGGTCTTCCTGACTCCAGGTCCAGCACTCTACCTGTTGTACCACCTAACTGCCTCTAACATAACATGACACTCTATCTCCCATCTCCCTGCCTTTGCACTGACTGTCTCTGCTACCTGACATGCCCTCCCTCTTTAACTCTACCTCTTCAAATCTTTGGTTTGCTTCAAAACTCTATGAAAATTCTGCCTTTTTTAAATCCCCAAAGCTCCTGGTGCCCTCCATCTGCAAAATGTTATTGTTGTTAAGTCATTTCAGTCTCTTTGTGACCCCATTTGAGGTTTTCTTGGCAAAGATACTGGAGTAGTTTGCCATTTCCTTCTCCAGCTCATTTTACAAATGATGAAACGGAGGCAAACAGGGTTAAGTGACTTGCCCAGGGTCACACAGCTAGTAAGTGTCTGAAGCCAGATTTGAACTCAGGAAAATGAGTCTTCCCAGCTACAGGTCTGGTACGCTATCCACTGTGCCACCCAGCAAGCTCCTTAAGGAGAGAGACTGTTTTATTTTTGTCTTTGCCTTCTCAATCCCTAGCATAGTACCTGGCCCATAGCAAACAGGTGTTTAATGAATGCTTGTTAATTGATTGACTACACTTGCACTTTATCTTGTATTCACTATTATTATTCACCAAACTAAGTGAATCCTCTCAAGGATGTTGTAGATAGGGATTCCAGCATCCAGTGTGGGAACTAGGTCAACACGTTGAGGCACTCGATGAAGGGATGGGATTTCTAGTCACAGCATTAAGAGTGAAGGATGAAGTTAAAAACTAGAACTAGGCTGGGGCACATTGGTCCAGCAGCTCTTATGGACTCCACAGTGTCCATTCCTGGCCATTTATGTCCTGGGTTCTCCATTTATGAATTCCTAGTTCCCCAAGTTCCTAGCCCTAGCCTTAGCCCCAAAGACAGACCTTTCCTACAGTCTTCTGACCTGATTCTTGGACATGGTATCTGCTTTCTCTCTGTCTCATTGCTCTTTGATTCTTGAGCTAATCTGCCTGTGGTTTGTGACATTAGCTGCTGTTTGCCCTCTTTTTATCTGCTTCAGTCTCTGGGTAGAGTAACTTTTAATTTCCAGCTCTGACATGTCCTATTAGGTACCATCTAACTCTAAAATGCTGTAGTTCTATGATATTATGAATCTTCCTCTTATCCTCAAAATATTTTGTATTATTTCTTGAGCTTTCCTAAGAGTTGGAATGTTTAGTACACAGAGATCTACATTCAGATCCTGGATCTGGCACTCACCATGATCTGAGGTAACTCTCTGTGCGTCATTTATTATAAGAGAAATGCTTATGCAGCATAGAATTGCTGTAAGAAAAGTAATTTGTAAAGCTTAAAATGTCATGGAAACTTGAGTTATCATGTTCCCTTCCTGTATGGGCCTGTCTGTGAATAATTTCATAATTGGCTATTTACAGATGCTACCTCACTGGGGGAAAGTGCTAAAGAATAAGCAATGCTGGGAAAATGAAGGTGAGAAAATTTATAATCAAGGAAAAGCACCTAGTAGCCAGATAAACTGTGGAGACAAAGCAAAGCTTTAGATTGGACATAGTAGCATGAGCCATCAGAATAATTTAGCTAGCAGAAGCTAGAAATTTTAAAATGAGAGAGAAATCAAAGACCACAGAGACAAAGGATATCTGAAAGAAGTAGATCTGGAAGGGTAATCTAAGTTGGCCAGAAACCCATAAGCCAAACAAATACGATCTAGCCAGAGGCAGTTTGAGCTAATGAAAAGAGCTTTGTCCCAGCATTTACTTTTTTTTTTTTTTTTGCAGATGGGTCCAAGCTCAGGGGGCAGTGGCTATTGTGTATCCCTGGCCCATGTCATAGACCAGATCTGGAAACCTCAGGTCCAAGAGCCACTACTACCTGTGGGTGCATTACCTACTCCACTATGCTTCATTAAATGGTCTGAGAAAAACAATACTTCAGAACTCACATCTTCTAAATACCAGGCACCTCACTGAGAAGAAGAACCTGAAACAAAAGGCACAAATATGGAGACACACACATGTTCACTTTGTGGGATGTATTCTGGCTATTTCTATCCTACCATCTTGGAAGGAGACAAAGGTACTGCACAAACCATGAGTGCAGTAAGGTCCATGGGAACCTGATCACTAAATACTTACTGACCCAGACCATGATATCCATGAGTGGACAAAATAGAAAAGGATAGCCTGGATGATGGTAGAGAGCAATGGATTCAGAACTGGCAGGATGACTGGGTCCATAGAGCAATGATCATATCCATATCCACCTAGATATAGGTCTATAGTGGACTATCCTAGAAATCTATATTTGGCTTGAGCTTTTGGACCCTTTTATCAATGACTTAGATGAAGGAATTGAAGGCATTCCTGTCAAATTTGCAGGTGACATGAAACTATAAAGAGCTAACAGGATTCAAAATGACTTTATCTGGCCAGAACTAGGGACTGACTCTAGTGAAATGAAGTTTAATAGCAATAAATGTAAATCTATACCAGATTATGAAAAAAAATGTTTGTACAAGTATGGAGAAAGTATGACTAGATAACAAGTTATGTGAAAAAAGAATCTAGGGATTTTAGTGGACTATTGGCTCAACATGACTCAGCTACATGCCATGGCAACCAAAAGGTGAATGGCCTCTTAGGCCACTTTGATAGGGGTGTAATACCTAAAGAAAGGGAAGTAATTGTTCATTATTACTTTGTCCCAGTCAAACCACAGATTCTTTAGTTCTGAAAGTTACATTTTAGACAGATCATTGACAAATTGAAATATGTCCAGAGGAAGGTGAAGGGACTTGAAACCATGTCATACATGGAATTGTACTGAAGTAATTGGGGATATTTAGCCTAAGCCTGTCCTGTATCACTGCCTTGTTATGGCAGAGGGGCCTGTGTAACTCAATGAAACTGTGAGCTAAGCCATACAGGATGGACAGGTCATAGTGGAGAGTTCTAACAAAAGGTGATCACTGGAGAAGGAAATGGCAAACCACTCTAGTATCCTTGCCAAGAAAATCCCAAAGAAGTATTACAATGTTTAAAGATGCAACAACACCAGAAAATGAGCCCCTCAAAGTCAAAAGGTATCCAACACCTTTTGGTGAGGAAGAGCAGAGGATAACTCTAATTAGCTCCAGAAAGAATAAAGCAGCTGGGCCAAAGCCAAAAGGAAGCTCAGCTGCAGATGTACCTGGTGATGAAAAGAAAAATCCATTCTGTAACGATCAATATTGCATGGGAACCTGGAGTGTAAGATCTATGAACCAACATAAGCTGGATGTGATCAAACAGGAGATGGAAAGATTAAACATGGACATTTTGGGTATCAGTGAACTTAAGTGGACAGGAATGGGTGAATTTAATTCATGTGATTGTTACGTACACTATTGTGGGCAAGAGTCCCTTAGAAGAAATGGAGTAGCCTTCACAATCAATAAAAGAGTGAGAAAAGCAGTACTGGGGTATAATCTCAAAAATGAAAGCCATGAAACTAAAAGATACTTGCTCCTTGGGAAAGCTATGGCAAATCTAGACAGCATACCAAAAAGCAGAGACATCACCTTGCCAACAAAGATCCATATAGTCAAAGCCACGGTTTTTCCAGTAATGATGTATGGCTATGAGAGTTGGACTGTAAGGGAAAACTGAGTACCATAGAGTCGACACTTTTGAACTGTGGTGCTGAAAAAAACTTTTGAGATTCTGTATCAGTCAATACTTAAGGAAATTAATTCAGACTATTCATTGGAAGGTCAAATAATGAAGCTGAACCTTAAATACTTTGGCCACATAATGAGAAAATGGGACTAATTGGAAAATAACCTGATGTTGGCAAAGATTGAAGACAAAAGAAGATGGAGGCTACAGAGCATGAGATGGATAGGTAATGTCATAGAAGCAATGAACAAGAGCTTGGACAGACTTTAGGAGACAGTGGAGGATAGAAAGGCCTCATGTTCTATGGTCCGCGGGGTTATGAAGAGTCAGACATAACTGAATGACTAAACAACAAAATAAGACTTAAGGGAGGAATGAAAATGCCTTCAAATATTTGAAATATTATTATACAAAAGAGATTTTATTTGCTTTTCTTGGCTCTGAAAGGTACAAGTGCTAGGCAAAGTGGACAGAGAGATGAATTTCATCTGGTTCTTAGGAAAACTCCCTAGGGAATTGAGCTATAAAAAAGTGGAATGATTAATACTGAAAGGTGACAAGTTATTCATTACTCCATATCAAACGGATACTGGATGACCACTTTTTAGGGATATTGTAAAGAGAATTTCTATTCAGGAACACATTGCATTAGACAAACTCAGGCACCTTCATACTTTAAGGCTATATGATTATATGATCTGGAGAAAAACTTTCTGAGTTAGCTTCCTCTGCTAAATAGGGATTATAGTCACACTATCTATCTAAGAGGGTTGTTAATAGAGGCACTTTGTATGCTGTAAATTACAATGTAGATGTGAGTTATTATTATTAGTCCTCTATGTTCAAGAGCACATTAGCTTGGGCTAGATGGAGCAAATGAGGAAAACTTCTTGAACGGCCAGATGAAATAAGACTGGGCTCAGAAATGGACTGGACTCATGTGACTGAATGAAAACATTTAGAACCAAGAAAATAAAATAAGATAGTACTTGTTGGTGAAAAGATCATTGGATAGGGAGTCACCAGTTTTAGAGTTGAATACCAACTCTGACACTTACCACCTCTGTGACCTTGGTTAAGTTCTTTACCCTACTACTACCAGTACTTCCCTACTATTCTTTCCTATGAACCTGCATAACATGGAGTAAGTCACTAGCCTCCCTGAGTACATTTCCTCATCTGTAAAATGAGGGAATTGGACTCTATGACTTCTAAATTCCTATTCAGTTCTCAATCTATGAGCCTTTGAGATTCACAACCACTCTCTAGGATGGAGTTGCTGTGTGTGAGTAGTCAAGGCAACTGGACAGAAGAGACCTCCCTAGAAAAAAGTACATATGCTTTGAGTTGAGATCCCCAAAAGAAAACTAGAATCTTTGCTAAATAGAGTAAAAACAATTACCACAATACCAAATTTAAAATATAAGGCAGGAAGCTCACGATGTCAGAGCAGCAACGGTTCCTCCATCACTGGAGATCTCAGCACAGACTGTGGGACTACAGGACAAAGTCACTATGTAAAGAAGTGGAAGGTCTATCTTCATGCAGCTACCCATCCGATACATTGTTCTGTTGTGATGGCCAGTCACCCATCTTATTCTTGCCACTCAGCATTGACTTTTAACACAACTTGCATCGACTTGTCATTGCTCCCATGTAGTCTGTGCCTTGATGAAGACTCATCCACACTATAAAGTTTCTCACAATACTCCTATTGATGCCTTACTATTAAGGAAAGGTTATAATGCCAAAAACAGCACCCAAGAAGTCTCCAGGCTTTTTCTTAGCTTTGAAAAATTTATTGAGAATCCACCAGCTCCAACTTGGTTTGGAAACATTAGGGAGCTTCTTCTTTCACGACACGGTCTTTTCTGAGTGATCCCACAAAAGCTTTCTTCTTCCCCACAGTCTGGAACCAACCATGGCCAAATTCGGAGGTAGTGTCAATAAACTTCAGGTCTATCTTCTCCAGGGCGTGAGGTTTGGTCTGTACCAGCAGAGACTTTCGCGGGGTGAGAACATGCTTCTTGGTCCCAAGGAAACAGCCTTTCAGCATGATAAAGTCATTGGTCATTTCACCATAGCAGACAAAGCCTCTCAGAGGGTTGATGCTCTTATCAGATGGATCATAATTGGTGGACACATTGTTTTTGATCAGCTTGCCATCCTTGATCTCGTAGCCCTGGCCAATTTTGTATATCTTTTGGTTGATCTCCGTGCGATGGTGGTAGCCCTTCTGACCAGCTGGAGCCATAGAGAAAGCTACATGGGCAGGATGCCAGGCTCCAATACATGCCACCTTATGCAGGGTTTTTCAGGGCAGTTTCTTTGTGCGCCAGTGGCTGGTGACACCTTGGCAACTTTTTCCCTTGGTCGCTCCAATGATGTCAATCATCTCATCCTGCCCAAACACGGTGCACACAGACACCTGCTGCTCCAGTTTCTCTTGGGCCCAGTCCAGTTTCTCAGCTATGCTGCCACCCTTCACCCGGATCTCCATCAGATGATACTTCTTCTGCCTCAGAGGGAGCAGATGCATCTGGGTGTGGGTAATAATGTTGATCCCCTGGCAATACGTCTTCATGTTGTTGGAGTCTTCCTCCAGATGCTGCTTGCCGTCATCATCTTGCCACTTCTTCCAGTACTTGGTGAAGGCCTTCTTCTTGGACTTAGGCCAGTTCTTATAGAATTGCCTCTTACCCTCATCGCTGATGTGCTCAGCAAAGATGGTTCTGAAGCTCCGCAGGCCTCATGGGGTTTGCACATAGACCACAACGCCTACAATGACCGCGAGAGATGTCTCCACAGTGGCGATAGCCTTGACCACTTCCTTCTTATTGGGCCAGGCCTGTCCACCTCTCGAACAATGTGGGTCACGCCTGTCTTGTAGCCCAGAAAGGCCGTCAGGTGGATGGCAGGGTCATCTTTGGGGAAGCTCTTCACCTTTCCTCAGTACCTACTGATTCTCTTTTGAGGCAGGAAGCCCAGAGACCCATGCCTGGGAGTAGAGAACTTCCTACGGAACATGCTGCTGCTGCTGCTGCTGCTGCTGCTGCCCAGGAGAGTCGGGAGGTTCTCCAGGGTTTTCAGTGAGAGCAAGAGATATGATTAAGTTTAAAAACTAAATTACTTTTTTCCCCCTTTTTCCAGCAAAGACAAGTGAAAAAGTGGGGAAGGTAGAGAACTTTAGGGTTCTAGTCCTAGCTCTAATACTATCTACCAAGTTCTTTAGGCCTCGGTTTTCTCATCCGTAAAAGGAGAGGGTTAGACTCAATTGTCTTTAAGGTTGCTTCTAGCTCTAAAATTTTATTGTCTAGAAAGTCGGGGTCTAGACACGTCAAGTAAAGTAGAGAGACAGAGGTGCAGCTGTTATTGAGATATGTCAGTATGGCGAGAATCTGTGATTTTGTTAGTATGAGAACTCTTTCCATTGAGGTTGATTAGAACCCAATTATAATTTAGTAGATATTCTTAGGGAGTTGCCTGAGATTCAGAGAGTTTAAGTGAGTGGCCTCTACTGTCACAATTATGAAAAACTTGAATTTTCAAGACCAGTGGTCTACAAATTCTATAAATAAATCTGATCTAAATTTCTAAATTCTGTTCATTCCCTTTTCCCATCATAGGGACCACTTATTTTTGTCTTGGTATCTCTATTGCCTAGCTTAACACCTGTAACAGAGTAGGCACTTAGCAAATCCTTGTTAACTGGTTGGATGGATTGATTGATTGATGTATAAACAGGGACAAAAGTATCAATTACTTAAGGTACTTTGGTAAAAAAGATATGTTTACAACAGCAAAAATATATTGCCATTAAACTAAATAAAATTTAAGTTACCAGTATCCCTCTAAAGCACCCAAACTTTCTTAGACTGTACGAATGTTAGTAAGACTTGAAATTTTATTAATTCAATTTCAATAAGAGAAGGAAACAAACATTTATTAAGGCCTATTATGTGCTAGAACTGTGCTAAGCCCTATGCAAATATGTCTCATTTGCTAAATACTTGTTCGCTTTCCCCTTCTCTTCCCTTTCTTTTTAAATGAATGAATGGATCATTTATTAAACTATCTTTTGTTGTTGAATTGTTTCAGTCATGTCCAACTCTTCATGACCCCATTTGGGGTTTTCTTGCAAAAATACTGGCGTGGTTTGCCATTTCCTTCTCCAGCTCATTTTACAAATGATGAAACTGAGGCAAAGAGGGTTAAGTGACTTGCCCAGGGTCACTCAAATCTGAGGCCAGATTTGAACTCAGGAAGATGAGTCTTCCTGACTCCAGGCCAGGCACTCTATCACACCTAGCTGCCCATTATGCTGTTAAGTGTTTCACTATGAGCAAAGCACGGTGCTAAATGCTAGGGATACAAACAAGACAGTTTCTCCTCTCACGTAGCTTGTATTTCAGTGGGGGAGACAGCACACATAGAAGGTTTCAGCTGCAAGTCACATAGAAAGGTCCCATGGTTCTTAGGTCCCTTCCCTTTTAATAAGAGAAAACAACACCTAAATTATGTGATTGGCTTCCCTCTGCTTCATAACCAGACATGGATCTTCGACTATCAGAGCTGGTAAGACCTCAGAGACCACATTAGTTCACCTGTTCATTTTACAGGTGAAGAAACCATAGCCCAAATAGACAAAGGGACTCATCAAAGGTGACACACACAGATTTGCCTCAGAGGCCAGACTTATCATGGTGCAGGAAAAAGAGGGTGAAATTTGAGCCAGATTCAAGTTTCCATTCTGTTACTTCCTACCTACTATTCCACCTGTCTAGACCTGATTTTCCTGCATATAAAATGGGGAGTGAGACTAAATAACTTCTAAAGTCCCTTCTGGCCCTAAATCTAAAATCCTCTGGATCTGAGTCTCTTAACTCTGACGTCATTTTGCCCTATTCTTTGGAGACTGGGCATGAATCTTAACGAAGACTTTATTGATGAGTTCATTGCATATGATGTGACATAGTGTCTATATCAGTTTCCTCTTCTTTGAAATGAGAAGGCTGAACCGAGGGATCTTTAAGACCTCTTCTGGATCCAGAATTTTATGAATTTGGCAGGGCTAGGGAGGGGCAGCTAGGCGGCACTGTGGATAGAATGACAGGCCTGGAGTTAAGAAGACCTGGCTTCAAACCCAGCCTCAGACCCTTCCTCACTAGCTGTGTGACCCTGAGCAAGTCACTTAACCTCTGTTTGCCTCCATTCCCTCATCTGTAAAATCCTACCTCCTAGGGTTGTTGTGAGGACCAAATTAGAACATAATCGTAAAGCACTTGGCACAGTGCCTGGTGCATAGGACATCCTATATAAATGTTGGTTATTAGTATTAATTTTAATGATTTGAAGGACTAAGTCAATTCAATTCAACAAGCATTTATCAAGCAAGCATTTACTACGGGCCAGGCTCTATGATAGGGGCTAGCGATATAAACACCAAAAATGAATCAGTCCTTGTTCTCTAGCTTATATTCCACTGGATGCTAATTTGTAATATGTATGTGTGTGTGTGTGTATGTATGTATATATGTGTATATGTGGGTGTGTGTATATATGCATGTATGTATATGTATATGTATGTACATGTATGTATGCATATATGTGCCTGTTATGTGTGCATGTGCATTCATTTCTGTGCATGTAAGTTCTTGGGGAAAATAGTTTCATTTTTGTCAGAGGAAGCTAGGTGGCACAATGAATAGGGCACTGGGACTGGAGTCAGGAAGAATTGAGTTCAAATCTAGCTTCAGGCATTTCCTGGATGCCTTATCCTTATCACGTAACCTCTACCTGCCTCAGTTTCCCCAAATGCAACATGGAGATAATAATAGCACCTATATCTCCCAGGGCTGCTGTGAGTCTCAAATGAGATGATATCTGCAAAGTGTTTAGCACAGTGCCCCGCACATAGTAGGTGCTCAGTAAATATTTGTCCCCTTCTCTCTTTGGAGGGATAGCCTGTGCCTAGCACAGTGTGTGGTACCTTAATACATGTGCTTAATACATCTTGCTGAATGAATGAATGTTACACTAGGAGCATTATTCTATTTCCATCATGGCTATTTTTATCATTTTTGGCATTCTAAAAATATTATTTGGTAGATTCCCCCCTCCCCCACCCCATACACTTTAGTGAAATTCCCAGCCACTTTGTCTATTTCAGCTTCCAGTTTGGAGCTCCAAGTTCTTTTGGGTTTTATCAAATTACACCCTGTAGAAAAGCATACATTTCACAAACAGATGGATTTAATGTGCATGAAAATACATGCCTTTTAAAGAAACCAAATTAGTAGTTCCAGCTCCTACCCACCCCCCAACCCCCCTTCTCCCCTTTATTAAAGACAGAGCTCACTGAAAAATCTCTGCAACGAAGTGAAACTTGACAGGCGTCGTCAGTGAGATGAGATTTGTTCGCATGGAAATGTGACAGGACATGAGAGGAGTCCTCAGCGACACCGTTTCTGCCAATTTCAAATGGAGATTCTGAGGAAGCTAGCCCCCGAATCACAGCTGCGTTTTAAAAAGAGAAAGGGTGGAGGGAAGCGTTGAAATCTCCTAACTTCATGACGTCTTCAGATGATTATTGACAATATACGCTTCATGCCTACACTTCATGCATCTGCTGATCAGAGGCAAGATGGCCTTTCAGTATTCACGCTATAGAATCCAAACTTCTCTGCCATGAAGAAATCCATCCCTAATCCTCCTTACTGAGTGTTGTCTCTCTGAGGAATCCTGGCTGAAGAGAATCCAGTCTCTTCTCCTTCTCCCCCATTAAATCAACTACGGATTCATTCTCCTTTTCTTTTCCAACTATTTTTCTTCCATATTCCTGGAGGTTGCTATGGATAAGTATACCCCTAAAGTTCAAGGTCTGAGGTAGGTTCACACAAACATCTCAAAATCCAAATGTGTAGTGGGAGGTATTCCAACCTGTCAAGTGTTCAAAATTGGGCCAAAAATCTCATGGGAACAGACTTCCTTGTGAGATTTCTGGCACTTTGGCCTCTAATCCTGGCGGGAAATAAAACAGCCTCTGTCAGGCTGGATTTTGGCACTCTTCTCTGCTGGAATCAGGAAGTAGAAAGAAAGAGAGAAGAAGAGGATTGCCAGATATTTTCAGTCCTTAAAAATGGGTGGGCAAGACTGGCTCAAGACAAGGGTGGAGGCTTCGAACAGCTGGAAATCTGGACCAGACTCCTGCTCTCTTTGTTGGTGAATGCCAGTTTCCCAAGCACAGAGAGAGTAGGAACCGTGAGCCTTTGGTCAAGTCCTTTAAGCAGTGTGGGCCTCAGTGGAAAGAGTACTGGCTCTGAGGTGAGGGGGCCTGGGTTCAAATCTTGCCTCCAACACTTCCTGTTTGACTGTGGGCAAGTCACTTAAATTCCAGGGGCCTCCTTTTCTGTTTTTGTACAATGTAGGGGTTGGGTTAGATGGCCTCTGAGGGCCCTTCCAGTTTTAGAACTATGACTCTACAAACAATATGATCTTGACAACCTCAACAGGATGGAAAGGATCCATGCACCTTCAATTTTTTGAGATGTTTATCTAAACCTACCTCAAATCTTGAACTCTGCGGTTTTACTCATCTATAATGATCTCCAGGCATATGGAGGAAGAAAGCATTTAGAAAGTTAAAGAAAACGGATTTTCTTTCTTTTTTTTTAATAGTCGCTTTTCTTTGTTCTCTATAGCCTCTTCTAGCTTGCAACACTGTAGGGACCTAGTCAGAGTGTCCCTTAAGCCCTGTTTATGTGGAACTTCAAATGTTATGAAATACACATGGCTAGCTGTATAATACGGGGTCAAAACATGTTTCAGTATCTCTTTTTTTCTTCAACCCACTCCCCTCTTCTTTTCTTTGCTCCCTTCTCCAGCCCCTCCCCAGCAGTACCAAAAAGGAGACATTACCACTACCACTGGAGGAGATCCTTTGCATGGAGAAGGAACAATGGGATTTGGGTTTAAAAATAATAGAAGGATATAAAAAAAAAACTGGATACCCTCTTACCCAGGGGAACATGTCAGTCAAGAATCCTTGACAATCTCTCCATCGCCCAGCTGCTACAGACTGGTAAACAGTGGCAGCTGGTGCAGGAAGGGCAAGAAGGATGTGCCTGGATTGAAAAAAATAAAATTGGATTTAGTAAGTTACTAGTGACCTTTGAGATAACAGTTTCAGAGAGAATATTTGGGCTGAGTAATAAATTTCTAGGGATTTTAAAGAGAGTAAATGTTTAGGAAGTGGAGGTAATGTGGACAAATTTCAAGAAATTTGGAAGCTAAAGAAAAGTGTAAGCAGGTAAGGCACCACAATGGTATAGAAGGATGGAGGAAAAGTTTTTCTGTAACTGGTGAGATCTGAGCATGTTTGTAGGCAGCTGGGAAGAAGTTAGAAAAGAGAGAGAACAAATAAACATTTTAAGGTGACTTTTAAAGATAAGCCTTAGCCAAAGCAGGACATTTCAAGGAGATGAATACTGTGACTTTAAATTTTGGTCCACGCAGATCCGTTGGCCTTTCTTTTTAGCCCCAAACCACTCCTCAGCCTCCAACACAAGGGCTTAGTGTCTTACTTCACCTAAAACATTGAAGCCATTTGACAGGAGTCGCCCTTTGTGGCATCATCATCCTTTCCCTTTTTTTTTTTTTTAATTTTGGAGGCAATTGGGGTTAAGTGACTTGCCCAATGTCTAAGGTCACATTTGAATTCAGGCCCTCCTGATTCCAGGGCTGGTTTCTCTATCCACTGCCACCTAGCTGCCCCTTTTCCTTCTATTTCAAAATAAGATGTACCTTTACTCCTTCCTAAGGCTAATCCTGTGACCTTGATGACATTCGCTTTCTGTCCCAAGACCTTACTCAGGCAACCACAGAGTTCCTATTACACACTGCCAATCTCTCTCCTTTCACTGGTCCCCTTCACCTTTCTATACCTTTGCGGTACCTTACATTCATTCATTTTCCTTTCACATTTCTACCCTCTTACACTCTCTCTCTCTCTTAACAATTCTATTTACTCCCATAGTTTTGACTATCATGTAGGCCCGGATGATCCACAGCTCTGTATCTTGAACTTGGATCCTTCTTTAAAAAAAGCTCCAGATTTGAATCTCCAACAACCTCCACAATATCCAAACCTGGATTTCCTAGCAATACCTCAAATGTGCCTTGTCTAAAATGGAGTTTATTATCTTTCCCCAAAAACCCCTCTCCTCCTTTTAACTTAGCTATTCTTGCCTGCAGCACCACCCTTCTTTTACAGGGCCCTTTTGTCTATGGTACTCAGCCTTCTATGTCTGAGAGCTTGGGGTTACTCTTTATTCTTCCTTCTCTCTCACCTCTCCTAGTAAGTCTTAATGAGTTACCAAGTACTGTTAATTCCATCATTTGGTCCCATGCCCTCCCCTCCACCATCCTAAGATAGGATTCTCCTACACTCAGTATCACCTGGCTGAACTATTGCAATAATCTCCTAAAAGTTATTCTGTCTCTATTATCTCCCTACTCCAAACTATCTTTTACAATAATGGCAGATTTATCTTCCTATACACAGATGTAGTAACCTCAATCCTCTGTTTTTAATATCGCAATGGTGGCCTATTTCCTAGACAGAAAAATTCAAACTCCTTCCCCTAGCATTTAAGGGCCCCCACTATCTCATGTCTCTCTATTTTTCCAGCTTCATATCATATCATTTCTTTCCACTTTACTTTATTCTCCAGACAAACTAGACTACCTCAACATATGTCCCATACTTTTCAATGTCCTTGCCTTTACATCATTCTATATGCCTAGAATGTCAACCCCACCCCACCTTCTAGCCTGTTTAAATTCCAACCCATCCTTTAATGCCCAATTCAAAGATCACGCTATCATGAAGATTTCCCTGGTCTTCCTAGTCAATAATGACCTTACCTCCCACCACTTCCCCAAAACACCATATTTCACTTTGTGGATGCCTCTCTAATGTAGACACATCATGTTGTGTTGCATATTATGGCTATGTATGTGTATTCATTTGAACTCAATGCAGACCTGTGTGGTCTAAATTCTGTAGGTACTCCATGACCTAGCACAGTGCTCTGTACACAGTAGGTACTGAATAAATGTTTGTTAAATTATTGGTGGCTTTTCCTTAGCTTGTTATTTTATCCATTTTTTACATATATCCCATAGATTACATACCAACCACAAGGCAGGAAGAGCCAGGGATTAAATGGTTAGCTGCCAATTAGCTGTTTTAACTGAAAACCTCATTAGTAGGGTAAATTTCACTGGTCTGAAATGAGTTGAGCCTACCCAGATCCTCTATACCCAACTTACTTATTCCCACGAGTTTCTTTGCTATTGTAAAGGTTTAAACATTTTAACTTCTAAGATCCTTTACCATTCTTATATTTTAATTTACCCATTGGGGGTCACTCTTTAAAAAGGGATGCAATTTATCTCAGACCTGGAATGTAACCAGGGGAAAGCAGAGTAAGGAACAGCAACAGTTAACCAAGTCCTGAAAGAAGGCGGTGGGGGGGGGGAGTAGAAGTGGGTGTCAGGGCCAGTAGTAGGTGCAGAGGCGAAGGAACCCAGCCTTCTGTGGAAACGGTCTCCTTTGGATGGTTCCAGGGAATCTGGAACCAAGCACAGGCAGCCTGGCATGACAGTGCACACTCCAATTCTTACAGGTGTTCAGACATGTGGCTGAGCCCCAGTCCCTATCCCTCTCCCCCTACTCAACCCACAACAAAATTTCCCAGGTTGCTAAATACACTGGTCCACCCTTGCCAGGGTCAATATCATAAAACCACTTCCTGGTCTCTGCCTCTGCTGGCTGTGTTTATTTTTGAACAGGGTTACTTTTTGTTTTGTTACTGTTTGTACTCTCTGGAAATTGATCTGGCTCCATATTTATCACTAACTTTACCATTTCCCTACCTTTTGGTGGCCTGACAATAATTCTCTCTTTTATAACTTTTATACAAAATTCCATGATCTGTGTTTTAAATTAGGCATTTGCTGGCCCTTTTAAAGCAGGGACAAATTTGAGGACAGGATGGATGCATTTGATCCAAAATATTGCTAGGTATTCCTGTGATTTGCATGCAGCATCAGGGTTATTTTGAGAAATGAGGGCTTCTTATTTGGGTAGAAATGAATAAAAAATGTCTTGCTGGGTTCTTAAAGAAGAAAATTGTGAAATGTTTGTTTTTAATTTAAGGAGTGATATTTTTGGTTGTCCCTTTAATCATTAATGGTTGCTGTGAACACCAGCTTACTGACACAGTCTGATCCTTGTTGCAATCCAGATGGGGAGTAAGGAATTGCAACAACACCTTTACAATTTCCATGGCAACAGACTTTGATGCCCCAAACAAAAGTGACTGTCAAGCAACAAATTTCTGGTTCCCAAGAAAAGAACTGCAAACCCAGGAAAAGAAGGCTACCACCTGTCCCTAGCAAACACAAGTGTAGAAGTAAATCATCCATTTTCTAATTCCTGTAATGCTGCTTATTAGACAGTGGGATAAAGAGCCCATTTTTCAATCTCTGCTGCCATCTGAGGTGCCATTATTTTTAAAATGAGACTCCCCTGTTACTTTGGAGCCACTAGCACCTAACCAGCTAATGAGCCTAGCACACAGTCGGTGCCTATATAACTCCACATCTCTCTTAAGATTTCCTTCTCATCTGCCTTCTAGAGGTAATATCGGTTGTTTAATCTGAGATGAACCACATTTGGGGATGGTTTTATTTATATTATTCTCCAGGTTCTGTTTTCTTAATTTTGTAACTATTCATTTAAGTCTTCCCATGTTCCCCAAATTCCTTATATTTATCATTTTCTATGGCACAATTATATTCAACTATATTAATATGCCAATTTGCTCAACTTTTTCCCTTGATCAATACTATTCCTTCTTGGGGTATATTCCTAGCAGTCAGATCTCTAGATCAAAGGAAATAAGACAATTTACATGAAAATTATTTGACAACTATAAAATTTTACATAATGTAGAGTTATTATTATAAGCCATCTGACATTCAACTACACAACTGTAATAAGGATCATTATTGAGTCCAAATCATATCTCCTAATCCAATGCTTTTTCTATTATACCTTGATGGCTCTCACTAAGCACTTAATGCTGCACCATTTGAAAAAAAAAATTATTCAAGATTGCTAGGCTTCCTTTCTCACCTCTGTGTTAAGAAATTTATCAGGGCCTTCCCAGACAAAGTCTCTTTCAGGTTTTGCTTGCTGGACTTGCACTTATCACCAATATATGCAGGCGGTCTCCTTTGTAAGGAAAAGAGAGTTTAGACCTCTGATATCTCTGGTGTAGGGAAGTCCTCAAGAGGAAATCTACTCTGCCAACGCATATAGATAACTGTTCTACAATTTAAGAGAGTTAGAGTCACCAAGGGAAGGTTGGTGGACTAGCCAGGGTCACATGATTGATAACAGTCATAAAGCTTAAACCCAAGTCTTTCTGACTCCTAGGCAGGCTACCTATACTTCTTGCCTCTCAGGCAGCCTCTTATGAGAGAAAATTTGTAGCATACCGTAAAGCTCCAAACGGGAAGCAGAATTTCCTACTTTCAAAGATTTGGGTGTTTACATGTATATACGCATTTGTGTCTAATTGTAGCCATCTCCAGGGCAGGGGTAAGGAGGAAGGGAAGGAAAAAAAGAGAAAAGGGGGGAAAGTTTTACATGATAACTTCAAAAGGAATAGCAAGTTGTAAATAACAGATTTGCAGTTTCATGTGCAATCATTTATTTTATTATACCATGTTATTGAAATGTTTGCTTTATCCCATAAATTAAAATTTAAATAAATACAAATTTAAAAAAAAAAGATTTGGGTGGCTGAGTAGAGTAGTAGAACATTAAGTGGACTTGGAAACAACAGATTTGATCTCGCAAAATGACTCTGGCATGTGGTAGCTCAGTGACTTTAAGCCAGAAATTTAACTTTTTTTAGCCTCATCTTCATATGTATTGTTTTGTATATAGGCTGTATTTATTTATCAGTGAATGAGTTATATTCCTCTAATACAGTGGAAGCTCCCTGAGGTCAAGTACTATCTCATTTCTGTATTTGCTAGTGTCTAGCACATGGCAGGTGCTTGATAAATATTTTTTATTGAAATACTTCTTGAAAAAAATGAGTATAATAGCATATGTTCTATGTATCTCATAGGAATGTTGTATGAAATGAAATAAGATATATGAAAGTGTTTTATAGCCTATAAAGCTCTATACAAAGGGATACAGCCCTATTGTCATTGCAGAGGCTGGATTTCTGAGCTCTTACATTAATCTCTCTAGAAATGCCCAGGTTTGGCTCTCTTGCTTCACCTCTGAACAGGTTGAAAATACCTTCTCCATTCCTTCTGAGGCCAGGTGATCTCTGGCCGACTTTATTTGCTGTCAACGTTACCTGTATAATAATATACCATGAAGTCACTGTATACAAGCTTTTGCCCATACATTGAAGAAGAAAAAAAAGTTCTTTCAGAAGATGAAATTACACAGGGCCAACATTGTCATTGACAAGGTGTAGGTGTGAGGATAAAGAGGGAAGGTGAATACTGGGCCTGTTCATACACACACGACTGTAAATAAGAACTATTCATCTGCTTCCCATCTGTTTAGAAGCCTGAGCACAAATGGGGAGCCAGACACTTCATTAAGCCCGGGTCTGAAAGGGTCTATATGCAAGGGTAACGCCACAAACTGTATTCCGATGTCCTACTGTTTGTCTATGTGGTGCAGGCACCAAAAAGCAGTGATGCCAGCATGTTCATCTGGTTTGGTCTTAGACCCTTTCTCTGAATCACTGTATTCTGTACTCTTCCTAGGTTTGGGGGAAAAGAGTTCACAGACTCATAGTATCACAAATATGGAGGTGGAGGGTATATCAGAATACTAATCCAATATCTTCACTTTAAAGATGAATAAAATGAGGCCCATGGAGTCTAGGTAGGATTTGAACCCAGATTCTGTGACTTTAAAACTAGTAGTCATTCCACTGTACCATGCTTGTTTAAGAAGAGGGTCATGGGAAGAGAGCAAGGAGCAAAGGTGGGATGGTGGTGAGGGGAGGAGGTAGAATGAACTAGGGCATGAAGTTTTCATGACTGTGAGTGCCAGTTGTATAATATATCCCTCCTAAAATTTCTCACACCACTTAGCCTAGTTTTTACTTTTGACCTCTCTCATTCTCCCCTGTGGCATAATTATTTGTCCAAATGCCTTACCTTGTTACATGATAGACTCTGGGAAAAGGTCCCATGTAGTATCGATATTTGGATCCCCAGCTTCTGTAACAGTGCCTTTCATTTAATAGTACTTTGTAAAAATATACTTATTAAACCTCTCCGTTCCAAGGTGCCCGATCAACTCATGCTACCAACAGAGCCCAATGACTATGCATGCAAAACACAAAATGGAGTAGAGAACTTCAATATTTTAGGCAAAAAAATACATAGATATCTAGATATTTTAAATGAAGGGGAAAAAAAGGGCTTTTTCCTATGGCCATTTTTAGGCCTAAGTAAAAAATGTTTCCCATAGGCTATCTTCTCTTTCAGC
The DNA here is from genome assembly GCF_003287225.1 of Phascolarctos cinereus. Taxonomy (NCBI): domain Eukaryota; kingdom Metazoa; phylum Chordata; class Mammalia; order Diprotodontia; family Phascolarctidae; genus Phascolarctos; species Phascolarctos cinereus. The sequence continues at coordinate 101,810,501 of NW_027555847.1, forward strand.
AGTCCTGAATTTAAAAGCATTCATTAAACTTATTATGTGTCAAACACTATATGCTAAGTATTGGAGATAACAATTAAAAAACTAAAGACATCTTAATAGGGGAAAACAATGTACCTAGAGTACTCATGTCCAGGCAAGGGATGTTTTGGTCCAGAAAGTTATGAGAATGGCGAGTGGGGACCATACGGCATTAAATTAACATGTCCCTTGTTATAGCAATAGCAGAGATAATTTGATCATGGCTCCAGAAATGGAGGGGGGAGGGGATCTGGGAATAAGGAGGTATTATCCTACTGTTAAGGAAATGGAGGGGGGGAGGAATAAATGGGAAAAAATAATGGAATTGGACATTTTAAAACATAAGTTCTAATTTCAACTTTCCTCTCTGCTACTTACAAGAGTGACCTTGAGCAGATAACTTCTGCTCATTAGGCCCAGGATGTGACAACTGAGATTATCTCTAAGGTCTATTTCATTCTAATGTTCCAATACTACAAGGCTAATCCTTGATATCCTCTTTGTTATGTTATCTAACATCTCCACTAACTAAGGGACCATTTGTTCCAACTTTTTCTTAAGTCTAAACAATCAACAAAACAATAAATCAAGCCCTGAAATGTAGCATTTGCTGATTTCCAAATACAAACGCTCACACTGAAAAATTTAACGACTAGCTTTCTCGAGCTGGCTTTAGCACGCTATTAGCTGGACTCCAAGTAAGAAAGACCAGGGTCTAGTCCCTTTTAATTTTTTATTGCTTACTGATAAGCCATTTAGCCTTTTTATGTCTTAGGAGTTTAGTTCACCTCCCTACTCAAGGAGCTCCAGTATCCCTGTATTACCTATAGGATTAATAATAAGCTCCTTTGTTTGAACCCTTCCAGCCTTTCCAGTCTTCTTACCAGGGATGTGCTGGTAAGTGTTTAACAACACCTCTCCAGGAAAGAAAAAAAAGAAAAAGGAAAGAAGAAGAATGTATTGTAAGACACACTTTTAAGTTTAATCTATATTATTAACACTCTACTAAATCTAAAAAGTTTACAGAACAATAAATCCAGGTCTAATTTGTAGCTTGCCAGTTTCCAAGATGTAAATACTCAAACTGAAAATTGAAGATCAGCTCTTCAGCTGGGCTTGGAGTTAGGATGATGGAATTCAAATCTCACCTTAGACGCTTACTAGCAGTGAGAATCTAACTTTTCTCAGCTTCAGTTTCCTCTTCTGTAAAATAAGGATAATAATAGTACCTACCTCACACAGTTGTGAGGGTCAAATCACAGTATATGTGTATACATATACATACATGTATACATGTGTATACTCATTCATATACATGTGTGTGGGTTACATGTATGTGCATATCTAGAACTTTGTAAACTTTAATGTGTTATGTAAGTGCTAGTTAGTTACTATCATCACTATCATCATCATCATTAGTACCTTTATTAATTGAGTGAGGCCCTAATTACAGGACTGAAAGCTGTCAGTGACCTGAGAGGTCATCTCAACCAACTTATTCCTTTTACAAATGGAAGCATTTTGCACAAGGTCATGCAGGGAATAACTAGAAGAGTGAAGATTCCAACACAGAATTTCTGATCCCCAATATCATTTCCATGGCAGCAAAGACTTAGAAGAAAGGCAAGATAAAGAATCATCACAAGCTCATCTAAACAGGAAGGTCATGCATGATCCTGCAGGGTAGTGAAGTGGAAAGAAGGCCAGATTTGCCTTCAAATGCTCTCTCTGCCTTTATTGCAGATAGGACTTCAATAAGCCACTTACCCTCTCTGGACCTCAGTTTCCTCATCTGTAAAGTGTTAGACCAGATAGCCTCTATTCCCTTTCAACTGTCAATCTAAGAAAAGTTTACATTCTATCCAGTTTTAAGATTTATAAGCTCCTTCTCTACGAACAAGCTTGTGAGGCAGGTACTACAAGTATTACCACCCCCATTTTGCAGGAGCCCCTTATTATATAGACAAGTTTATTCAAATACATTTGTATACGAATGCAAATATGGGGTCCAAGATATCATTTAACCTAACCCCTTCTTTTCCAGAAAAGAAAAATAAAGCCCAGAGAAGTCAAATTATTGGTTCCACATGTTAACTTAAGGAAAGCAATCCCGATCTTAAAAATGAAAAATATTCCTTACCATAAAAATGAGAACTGCCAAGAGAAAGATCTCAAGAGTTAAAGAGTTGGATGAGGCTCTTGCAAGAAGCAGTAGCCGCCAGCCCAGCTCTGCTGAACATCCTGGTTCCTCACGTCGCTCTTTTGATTGGTGATTGGGGAATCTTATGAAGGAATGGAGTCAATTCAGCCTACATTTCTGCTCTCCAGATGGGGAAAACATTAGCTGGTCTAAAAATAAACTGGAACAGAAGTGTGCTGCCGCTCTATGGGCCAAAACCAAGACTTGCCCTTCTCTGTGATCAAACCTCCAAAAATGTCATAAAACAGAAATGTCCTCAAATGCCAAAATATTTTCAATGTAAAGTGTTTTCCATTCCTATGTGGATTTTTTCCCTGCATTTTTTATTAGAGGAAAGCTTGCATATGAGGAAGTAAATATATGAGACACTGAATCCATGTGTTAAAACTATTTCATTGAGAGGTAGATTTTTGAGAATTTAATAATCATGGATATGTTTTTGTGTGTGTGAATGTGTATATACGTGCGTGTGTGTGTGTTTATTATATGTACATGTGTATATACATATGTGCTATAGTATATGCGTGCATATATATGTACGTGCATAAATTGTTTTATAAATTTATATAGAGAGAAATTGCAGCTTCAGAAGGCACAGGATATGAGGAGCACTGAACAGCATCACAAAAAGTAAAATTGACTGTATCTCAACAGACAGGAAATGACTAGTTACCAATGTGGTAGTCATTTCCGAATCAGCTGTCTGTGTACAGTCAGACCACTGACTTTTTAGAGAAAAGATCAAAATCCTTACCAAATTAGAAGAAAGAATAAGGATGAGATGATACAGGCTGGGATTACAAGAGCTCCAATGTAATCTATGAAGGGAAACTATTGAAGCCTAAGAAAGAAAAATAAAAGAAGGAAAAGACATCAGTATGAACAATCATTATTTCTTAACCAAAGTTTAGCTGATGTAAACCAACTGCCATAGCCTCAGGCAACCAACATTCGATCCACTTGCCAAACAGTGAGACATGGTGCCCAAGTGCCACACCAGTTTAGAATATAAACTTATTTGCAAATTTGCAGTATGGAGAAACAGTATCATGTGGTATAATAGCAAGCAATGAAGGGAGAAACAAGTTAGCAATAGGCTGGGTATGAGATCATTCCCACAAGACCATTTAGGGATAAATTAGAAGACAACAAACAGATGAAAAGTGGTACAGATTCTATAGCAAAATATTTATCAATGACTCTAACTAATGCATTTGGCCTTGGACATATATTACATGAGTCTGCATACATAGATATAGATATATACAGACATGTATGTTATATATGGAAAGAGAGAGTAAATAAAAATAAAAATTGCTCTAAGGAAGACAGTGTCTGGAAAAGTTGTTGTACCATGAAAAGTATACGCCGAGGAAATACATGCTGTAGGCAACACAAATTTGAGGGTGCTGGGGGATTAATTCTCAGGATATATGAAAGAGAAGTGACAGCCCTATTACTGTTGGGGGGAAAATGTTGATGAAGAGGTTTCTTCTTCATCATAATTATCAACCTATAGACCTCTCCTTTGGAGAGGAGAGAGTCCAGAAGTGAGTGATAAAAACAAAGAAGAGAGAAAAGTGATTGAAAGTACCAAAGGTTTCAAGAAGAAGAAAACTCAAAGATCTTCAACGTGAACAGAAAAAATCAACAAGAAAATTAGCAACAACAGAAATATGACCTCCGGATCTAGTAAATGAGTTTAGGCACCTGTGAATAAATACAGGAGGGGGGGGTGGGCAGAAGGAAAGTGATTCAACACTTGATGAGACAAAGCATCCTGTGGAATTTGAGAAGAATATGGAACCTCAGCACATTACTCCTGAGTGGTTGAAAAGAGAAATGATTCTGTGGGAGCATAATTTATGTCCCAAACAGCAAAAATAATAAACAGAATAGAATAACATGAATCTGAAATAGCAAGGCTCACCAAAGAAACAAAAGAGAGAACAAAAACAAAAGAGATTGGGAATGCAAATACACAGAAGTGAAGAAAAACCTAGAAGGAGAGAAGCAAGAGACAATAACATTAAAAGAAAATATGCTCACTGTGCAAGCAAAACATACTGAACACGAAGATAGAATGTGTAGAGATGACCTAAGGATCATAGGTCTCCCAGAAGAATGTACAGGACAAAAAAAAAAAAACAAACCCTTACTACTATAATGAAGGAAAATAATGGAAGAGAACTCCCAGTTCTTCTACCCAGAGAAAATGCAATTCCAATAAAAAGAATTCACAGATCACCTCCAGAAAAAAACCCAAGTCTGTAAACTCCAAGACACATAATAGTCAAATTTAGCAATTCAGTTCAGAAATAAGTTCTGCAAGCCATTAGCAGAAAAGGAATACAAAAGGAAAGGACTCTTAAATAGTACAAAATTATTCCCAAAGACACTAGAAAAAGCAGGAGGGAATGGAATAATGTGTTCCAAAGAACAAAAGGAGCTCAGAACGCAGCCCAGGGGGGACTCATCCTGCAAATTTAAGCCTAACCAAAGCAGGACAAAAAATGAATGTTCAATAATGAAGAAGAGTTTGAAACATTTTTAGAGGAAAAAAATTATTTGCTTCTCCAACATTCCAAACAACAGAAATGCAGGAAGAGTAAATAAATGCAACAGGCAATGATAGCCACATCAACAAAGTGCGAACAGAGACGGGTGAGAGACTTCTTTCTATAGGTACACAAAGAGTCAAGACAGAAATCCCATAGAGGTAACAGTAAAGAGATGGACGGGGCTTATTACGGACAGAATCTGGCAACATCCTGCCTATAGGTGAATATTTCCTTTATGGGACTGTACATTACATTATGGGAGGGTACATAGAAGGTAAGGAGGGTAGTAGGGGAAAAGAGAGAAGTAAGTGATGTATCAGGGTCAACTCAAGAGCTAGGAATGAGGGGGAGTGACCTCTGTGGTCTCAGAAAGAGATGAAGCTATAAGGAGTGGGGGAAGAGGAGGGGGGAAAAGATTGGAAAGGAGGGAAAAAGGAAGGAGGCCTCACTTTGGAGGTGAGAGGGGATTCCACTGATTTATGCTCTTATGAGTTAAGAAAGATGGTTGATGAAGAGAGATGAGGACTTTACCACCGGTTGAGGCTCAGGGGATTTGGTGTTTAAAAAGTCCATTTGTCCTGGGATGGGGAAAAGTTGGAACTCCTGGGAATAACTGGCATGTTTAGGAGTAAAAGCATGGACACAGGAAGGAGATTTCTAGGCAAATATAGAGGGGGAAAAAAATCAAGGCAGTATAGATCAGTGGTAGGCTAACTAATCTGGGACCAGGCAGAGGAAGGGCCCTACCATGGGGCAGTATCCTTTCTGACACTTGCAATAATTGACATTGTACTGGAAATGAAGCACAATAGAAAAGGGGAATGCCTGAGGCAAGCCCTGCAAGGCAGTTGCAGAAAGCACATAAAGGAGAAAACCTAGAAGAGAGATACCTTGGGAGCTTTGATAGCATGAAGAAGACAGAGAAAAGAAAGAAACCGGATAATTACAGAGTTCATGAACCAGAGAATGAGAGTCTAGAGTAAACAGAAAGGGAAAATGGATAATGAAGAGAGAGAAAAAGCTTTTTTAGAAAGGAATGCAAATGATCAAATTTTAAAACTAAGGAACAGAAGGGGCAGCTAGGTGGTGCAGTGGATAGAGCACTAGCCCTGGAGTCAGGAGGACCTGAGTTCAAATCTGACCTCAGACACTTACTAGCTGTGTGACCCTGGGCAAGTCACTTAACTTTGATTGCAAAAAAACCCACTAAGGAAAAGGATTAGCTGAAGGGGAGGAAACAAGGAATATCAAATAAGAAGAGGGGATTAGAGGGGAGGGGAAGAGAGCCAGTAGGAACAGAACTACTTTAAAAATACAACAAATTAATGAATCCCTACACACAAGTATACTAACAAGGGAAACCATAAAGTAATGTATAAGTATATACACAGTAACTATAAAGAGGCTAAATACCAGTAAATCTAAATTAGTCTGAAAGGGACAACACTGAGAAGTATCTAGAAAGGTAGAAACAGAACTCGGAAAGCAGTGTCATAAAAGCCCAGATTAAGGAGAATATCCAGGAAAAGAACAGTGTTGAATACAGAAGATAGATCAAAAAGGACAGGAAAAAAATATTTTCAGATTTGGCAAGTAAGAGATCACTGGTAACTTCAGAGAGAGCAGTCTCTCCTCCCCTAGTCCTGGAAGTTGTGCCTCTCTTAGTGCAGCCCCACATCACAAAAAAAGTGCAATGTTGCTATTGTTTGTCCTTCCTTCTCAAAGAGAACCAACGACATCACAAGGGTGATAGGGATGTCTTGACTTGCACATGAATTGGATTTCAGTAAGGCAGAACTACTGCAGAAAGTTGTTAGCCTCACTCTCTCTCTTCCAGAATCATCAAAGTCCAGTGGCAAAACAAAACTCAAGACAACTGCCAACAGCCCAGAATACAGTGCATGACCTTGCCCTTTCTAAATTAAGGTCTTCCCCAGATCATATTAGCTTTTATGTCTGCCGCATGACTCCTATTGAGCTAGCCATTCACTACAACCTCCAGATCTTTGTTTTTTGTTTTGTTTAGGATACCTATTAGCTATTCATGTTAGTCAGTCAATAGTTACTAAGCACCTACTATGTGCCAGGCACTATGCTAAGTGCTGGAGATATAAAAGAGACAAAAGACAGTCCTTTCCCTCAAGACTTGTCTTATGCTTGTGAAGGTAAGTTATACACTTGAAGTTGATTTCTTGCATTGAAGTGCAAACCTCTGTGTTTATCCCTATCAAAATTCATTTTGTTAGATGCAGTCTTTTGGACCCTGACATTCTTCATCCCCTTTGTTAGTAACAGCAAGAAAGACAATAATGCAGTAATATCTAGAGGAAAGCCCCACCCCCGCCATGCAGGATTTATGGGAAGACAGAGGCAACAGTCCCAAAAGTTGGTAAAGTATGAACGGATTCAAGGAGCTACCTATGTGCCTCCATCTTGAATCTGTTGTTGAGAGTCCTGTCAAGTCTGCCTCCTCTCAATGTCTCATTCTTGCCATTCACATGACCATGACCACATGCCTTTCATTACTTCAACCTCTGAGCTACTGGATCTCAATTTCCAGCCACTCCAATGTTTCTCCACCATGCCCTCCACACAGTTGCCAAAATAATCCTCCTAAAGCATCCATCTGACCACATCAGCTCACCTGCCCAAGACACTTCAGTATCTCCTTGTTATCTCTTGGTCTTTCATTTCACAATCTGGATCCAGACTAACTTTCCAAAGTGATTTCACTCTCCAGCAGACTGACCTACTGATAGAAGTCAACTTTCTACCTCCTGCCCTTCCTCAGGCCAATGAACCATCTCCTCATTCGTTTCCTCCTCTTGGAATCCCTGACTTCCTCCAAGGCTCAGCTTATGCACCACGTCACAAGAGAAGCCCTTCCTGATGCTCCTTAGTTAGTAGTCTTCTCTCCCTCCTCCTCAATTTATAGTTTCTTCTCTAGTCCCACGTTATACCTTAAAATTAGAATAGAAACTTTATGAGGATAAAGACTGTTTCATTTTTGACTGTATCCCCCCAGCATCTTGCTCAGTGGCTGGGTGGTAGCAACTGCTTACAAGTGAATTGGATTTTAACATTGGAAGGCATGCCCATATTCCTCCTCTCCTGCCTCTCCAAATCCCCAGCTCTCTTCAAAGCTCTGTTCAAATGTCATGACCTTCAAGCCTTTCCCAATTCCCTCTGTTGTTAGTACCATGTCAAAAAAAAAAAGGTTTTTTTAATTTATTTTTATATATCGTGTTTTTACTTGTCTGTGAAGATGTTACATTCTTCTAATAGAGTATAGGTCACATGAGGGCAGAGATTGTCTCACTTTTGTATTTATATCTCCAGAGTCTAGAAAAATATGTGGCACCTTGGAAACATTTAATAAATGCTTGATTGATCAGATTACAGATTTATTCAAGTACTGAATTAATTATATGGATTTAGAGGCAGAAATGGGGCAGCTAGGTGGCACATCCTGGAGTGCCCATCCTGCAGTCAGGAAGATCTAAGTTCAAATCCAGCCTAAGACATTTACTAACTGTGTGACCCTGGACAAGTCATTTAACTATGTTTGCCTCAGTTTCTTCTTCTGCAAAATGAGCTGGATAAGGAAATGGCAAACCATACCAGTATTTTTGTCAAGACCCAAGTGGATCAAGAAGAGTTAGACACAACTGAAACTACTGAAAAACAACAAAAAGGAAGAAATAGTTATAGAAAAAGATTTGGAATAATACATTTGGTATAATACATTTCAGTTGTTTTTATACCTAATGATAGAACAAAGCACAACTCATTCAGATTTGGCACAAATGCGGACTTTTCCACATTCCTACTTAGCAGCTACGGGAGGAGTTAATGTAGTTTACAAAGCGTGCAGACTTTCATTTTCAGTTTTGAACCAGACTTTTTTTTTAACCAAACCTGCAATTTCATCAGTGTAGGGAATCTCCTAACAAATCTTCATAGCAAAGAAGAACAATTAACAAATTTATTAAACAGTCTAATTTGTTCTTTTTGGGGGTGAAAGCTAAATAAAAGTCTAGGTAAAATCCAGTGCCTTGATTGCTACAGCGCAATGAATTGGGAATTGAGCTAACGCTTGCTAAGATCCCGTCCAGCTGGAAAATGACTTTTTGGTTCCATGACCATGTCAAAAAAAATTAGCTGAGTGTGAGTTCCTCTTGAGAAATGCAAGATGGCAAAATTCACACACACTGAGGAAAATTCCAGTGCATTTTCATGTACTGACAGACAGGAAGAATTTTTAAATGAATTTCAAGTTGTCAATAAAAGCATTCCTAGAACTCTAATTAACAAATTTGATAATCATTCCTGCCTTATATCTACTTCTACTTAATTACTTTCTAAGCTTCATGGCAATTAACAAAGCAAAGATTTGACCAGTCAAGCAAAAGTGTATGTGGTACTGTAGTAGATACAGAGGTGACCTCAAAGCCAAGAACTCATAGGTTGAAATCCTGCCTCTGATATAGATAGCAGCTCTCTAAGACTATAAATTGCAGAGAAGATAACGACTTGTCTAACAGGAGTCTGGGACATACTCAAACTATCTAGGATACATCATCTACATAGAAGATGCTATCTAAGGCATGCACCAAACCCCCATTACACTTGAAGAGAGAGTTTCCCCACCATCAGTTGAGTTCCCTGTTTCAAGGAAGTCACAGATCTAATCACTCTCTCTTCACATAAAACCATAAGCATGATTAATTACAGCTTGTTTTCAAAATGTGCATTACCCCAAGTCCTCTCTATAGTACTAGTGCCGTGGGAAGAACATCGGGTTCAGAATTCCTGGAGCTGGCTTCCAATCTTAGTGCTACCACTTTCTATCTGTGTGAGTATGGACAAGCCACTTTGGGCCTCATTTCCTCATCTATAAAATGAGAGAATTGCACTAGATAGCCTTTAAAGTGCCTTCCAGCTCCAAATCTACATTCCTCTGAGTTTGTTTATGGTTTTGGAGGTGGGTAACTCCTAGTGGGGAAAATCTCTCCACCAGATGGAGAGCTGAATTTCTTTTGCAATGTGTGACCCTAGGGGGTTGTCTGGGGCACTTAGAGGTTAAGTGACTTGACCATGATCATACCGTTAATATGTGTCAAAGACAGGACTTGAATCCAAGTCTTCCTTGTGCCAACACTGGCCCTCAATCCCCTGGGCCAAGGCTGCTGATTTCTCCTTGCACACATCTCACTTTTCCTGGCTCCCCTGCCACCTTAATGTGGCAAAATGCTTTATGTTTTCCTCATCATAAGGAAATGAGGCTGACTCTAAGAGTATGGTTGTCAAGTTGCCACCAGTGACCATGATTTCTGGTTCAGATTTATCTACTTGGCTTCTTTTGGGGTGCTAGGAATAGAGTACTAGGCCTGGAGTCAGGAAGTCCTGAGATCAAATCTGGTCTCAGATACTTACTAGTATCAACCTGGGAAAGTTACTTAACCTCTATCTGCTTCAATTTCCTCATCTGTAAAATAGGGATAATGATAGCACCTACTTTCCAGGGCTGTTGTGAGGATCAACTAAGATAATAAATGTAAAGCACTTAGCATAGTGCCTGGCACATAGCAAGCACTACATAGATTCCAGGTATAGAGGACAAACTTTACAAAGGAATGGAGACAGGAGATTGTGGTCTCTTCTCTATGGAACAGCAAGGAGCTAAGTTTGGCTAGGCCATAGAAGGTGAAGAAGAGCAAAGAGGCCAATGTGTCTAGCCTATAAAGTGCATAATGGGGGGGGGGAACCCTGGAAACAAGGTTGGAGACAGATTGTGAAGGACTTCGAATGCTAGGGGGTTTGCATTGGACCCTAAAGGTGACAGAGAGCCACTGGGGTATATTGAGCAAGAAAGTGACATAGACAGACTTGGGCTTTAGGAAGATGGATTGGAGAGAGAAAACAATTAGGAAGCTACTATAATAAGCTGGGTAAGGGGAAATGAAAGCTAGACACAGGGAGGTGGCTCTGTGAATTGATACAAGGGGATGGATTGGAGAGACTTTGGGGAGGTAGAATCAGTAGGCAGCTAGTTGGGGCAGTAGATAGAGCGCTGGGCTTAGAGTCAGAAAGACCTGAATTCAGCAATAAGCTGTGTGACCCTGCACAAGTCATTTAACTTCTGTTTGCTTTGATCACTAGAGAAGGAAATGGCAAACCACTCCAGTATCTTTGCCAAGAAAACCCATGAGTTCACAACAACGCCACTGAACAACAGAAACAAGAATCCACAAGATGTGGCAACTGATTGGACATGTCCGATGATGGAGAGTAAGAAGGTGAGGACTGATTGTACCAAGGCTGTGAACCAGGCAGGGGTCCTCAGCAGAAACAGGAAAGTTTGGAAAAAGGCTGTCACACACTTCCTCCTCCCAGCTTCCCACATACTGAGTGAGCTAATGGAGGAGCTCCTTTGTAATTAGGGCTTGTGGCCTAGGGGCACCCCAATTCATATTAGCTCCAGAGAGTCAATATTCAATTTTTTTTTGAGGGAGTGGTATTTTTTTAAATTTATTTTTGGCCAGGCAACTGGGGTTAAGTGACTTGCCCAGGGTCACATAGCTAGTGAATTTTATGAGTCTGAGGCTGTATTTGAACTCAGGTCCTCCTGACTCCAGGGCCAGTGCTCTATCCACTGCACCATCTAGCTGCCTCTCAATTTTCAATGTGAGCATTTGTGCCTCAGAAATCAGTCAATGCTGCAATCAGGCTTTGATTTATTGCTACTTGTCTAGACTTCAGAAAATGATGGAGAAAATACTAATGATGTCAATTAAGCCTAAAACTTGCACTTTAAAAGTATCTAATTTTTTGCCTTGGAGAATCGTTGTCACACATTTACCAGAACACTGCTGATGTACCCTGTCACTAGTGCATAAGCACAAATGTTAAGATCAGCTGGGCCAGACAGATAAGAGTGGGGAATGCTGGGCAGAGGCCCCAGGGTCACACAGCTAGGAAGTGTCTGAGGTCAGATTTGAATTCCGTTCTTCCTGACTCCAGGCCCAGCGCTTTATCCATTGTATCACTTAGCTGTCCTATTTCAAGTTCTAATTATGTGAAATATAGTAATTGGTGTCAATGGAAAGGGATTTAAAAGTGATCTCATTTCTCTTTGTCCTTTTCCTTTTTCATAGACAATATCTTAAAGTAAAAAACTATCAGCCTTGAATAGACACAGTAATACTGTTGCCATTGTTTAGTCATGTCAGGCTCTATATGACCCCATTTGGGGTTTTCTTGGCAAAGATACCAGAGTGGTTTGCCATTTCCTTCTCCAGCTCATTTTACAGATGAGGAAACTGAGGCAAACAGGGTCATACAGCTAGTAAAGTGGCTGAGATCACATTTGAACTCAGGTCCTCCTGACTCCAGGGTGGGTACTCCATCTACTGCTCCACCTTCCTGCCATAATATCACTCCATACTTTGATTATTACTACTGCTACTACTACTACTACTACTACTACTACTACTACTACTACTACTACTACTGATTAGAGCTCTCAATTATGCAGCACTTTATAGCCACATATTTTACTTCATTTGATCTTCACAACAGGCTGTGTGTCCCCATTTTAGAGTTTCCTCAGAGGAAAACCAAGGCTTACAGAGATCAGGTGGCTTGGCCAAAGTCACATAGCCAAATAGAAAGTCACAGAGTCAGGATTCTAATAGAGATCTTTTGATTCCCCAGACCATCTCCCTTTCCATTGCTCCCTCTTCTGAGAGTCAGCTGTTCTCAAAGACTCAGAGTTATTATACGAAGTTTCCCAAGCTGTTATATCCTACAGAATGATCATTCTAGTCAAACATTGGATGGAAGAAGAACCAGACACTAGTGTTTTATAACCAAAGGTCTGCTGTCCTTCCTTGTCCATTTAGGTCTTTTCCCATGAACTATCAAAATAGGCACTAACATAAAATTTTTAAAAAAATGAAAAAAGGGGAAGAAGAGGGGGAAAGGAGAAGCAACAGGTGTTATCACTGCACGCTAACTAAACAAAATTAATAATTGATTGTCACACTCGTGAACAGAAACCAATGGCCCATCTGAGCTCCTCACAGTTAAGAGGAGAGGGATAGAAATGGCTTCATGCCTAGCTTTCAACCAGTTATGGAAAGGGATTATTTGCTTTATCCCCATGATGATTTGGGTTGTTCCCAGGGGGTCTGGACAACAGTTCCTCACTGTCAATGAAACAACTCCAGAGGATAGACCCCTCCTGCATTCCCCTCCAAAACATCCCAAGCTTTTGGCTAGCAAGTGACCCAAGTTAGGGCAGGGTTTATAGTTTGAAACATAGAGCTGGTTTAGTTGGGTTATGGTGCAATGGGAATCCAAGTCACAAAAAGGGAACAGAAAGGGTGAATCCACAGCTGAGCTAAAAAGCATATCTAAAAGGGGTAGCTCCCCTTAATCCATTCCCCAGCATATATGGATTGCAGAGGATTATGCCTTGGTTTGATATTCAAACTTTTATGCTCTCACTGCCCAAACTCTGCACTGAAACTAGAATTTTAGGAATGAGTTGAAGCTCTCAGAGGATCTCAGGGATAGGCTATTTTCCAAATTAATGAAATAGAAATGGCATTTAAATACGTAAGCACCAAATCTCTTTATTTTTGCCTTGCTGTTGTGGTCAAATTGGGTTTAAGTGACTAAATTGTGACCATACCAAAGCAAGACAGAGAGGATGAATGAAGTGTTATTGCATCTTGCAAGAGACTGGGGAAAGTGCCTCTTTTTCTTAAAGTCTGGGGTAAGGAGGTTGGAGATTTGGGGAGTAGGAGGGGGAGAGCAGGAAAATGATGGGGACAGAGAGGGTTGGACAATAGGGAGTAGAACCAAAGAAAGTGTAAATGTGGCCAGACAGGAGCCCTAGTACATTCTTAGATTTTATTTTTTAAAAAGTAGAGTGTCTAGACTAAGGACCTGCTAGTCTCTTTGTACTCTGTTCTTTTCCAACTACATCTGGAGTACTGTGTTCAGTTTTAGGCACCACATTTTAGGAAAGGCATTGATTATCAAGATGGCATCCAGAAGAGGGCAGCCATGATGGTGAAGGACTTTGAGTCCATGCCTTACAAGAATCATTTAAAGGACCTGAAGATATTTAGCCTGCAAAATTGAAGTGGCGGGGGAGAGAGAGAGAGAAGGCAGGGCATAATAGCTGTGTTATGTATTCGAAGGATTATTATATTGAAGAAGGATTAGACTCATCCTACTCGACTCCATAGGGAAGAACTGGAAATGATGGATGGAAGTTGTCCAGGGGGAAATTCTTTAAAGCAATTAGAGCTACCCAAAGTGGAATGGGTATCCTCAGGAGGGCAATGGATTCTGACTCATTAAAACTTATCCAGCAAAGGCTATACTGTAGAGGGGACTCATTCAAGGTGCTTGTTTAAATTGGACAAAATGGTCTTTGAGGATCTTTGCAACTCTGAGACTCTGTGATTCTGTGATTCTGTGACCAATAAGGGGAAGAGGAGATCATACACATATATGTGAGCTTCATTTTAGCAAGAAAACTTATTTAGCACATATAGGCACCGGACTCTACTAACCCACATTCTGACTAATAGAATGTGTTCTTAGAGGAAGGTTACTACTCCCATCAGAGTTCTAGAGGAAACCCCTGAGGGGTGAGATGATCTTCTCCAGTATTGTAGATCACAAGCCCCCATTGGTATTTACATACATACACACACACACACACACACACACACACACACACACACACACACAATATTATTGCCAGTTAATATTTCCCCAGCATCATCCAACTAGCAATTATTTCCCCAATATCATTTAACCAAATAACATCAATTAGCACCAATTAAAAAAGAAATATATCCTGAGAAGATATAGCTAGAACTCAATTAGTTCAAATAATGAATCCTCTAAAGTGTTCACATGTATTTGAGTTCATACTAGTAATAATAATAGCTAACATTTATATACCAATTACAATGTGCCAGGCAATTGGTTAAGAGCCTTACAAATATTATCTCAATTGATCCCCACCACAACCCTGGGAGGTAGGTGCTATTATTATCCTCATCTTTAGATGCAGAAACTGAGGCAAAGAGAGGTTAAGTGACTTGACCAGAGTCACACAGCTAGGAAATGTCTGGAGTCAGATTTGTCAGGTCTTCCTGACTGCAAGGCCAGTGCCCTATCAACGGAATCACCTAGCTATACTATTTCAAGTTATGATTAGGTAAAACATGGTCATTGGCATCAGCCCAATGGAACTATGCAGTGCAAAGTCAAATAATGTGACCACTTCAGGGGATTCATTATTCATACTAATCAAGACCTGTCTATATAGTAGGACCTGAAATACCAAATATGTCCTCCTAAACATGCCCCACTATCTCTTCTACACATCTACTTGGTCCCTGAGAGAGTGGGTTCAACTGGGGTTCAGTGGGTTCAATCATAAATTGATTGCCACAAAGCATTCCCCTCACTAATTTCCCTTTTGGAAGTGACATAACCTATGAAAGATTTGCCCCCTTGATTGTAAGACCTGGTATCTCAGCTAGGATTCACTGCTGGTCTGGGGTCAAACATGACAGGAGTCAGGGCTGCCTTGTCATTAGGATAAGCTGTTGTTCCTACCAGCAGACTCTACTCTGGACTTCTATTGCTGGACCTCTGGTGGCTTTTCAGCCTTTCAACATCACCAGGTTGCAACTGATGTATTCCATATCTCATACTCATCTACCTATGATCAGAAAAGAATAGCCATAACAAGGACAAAAGAAATGGAGGTAACCATGTATTAATGGCTACATGGCAGCCTGAGTGGTGAGATAAGGCAACTTCTACTATTTTTCTACTCATTGAGCAGTTCTTTTTCCTCCTTGATTTTTTTTAATTAACTAATTAATTTATTTTTAGTTTTCAACATTCACTTCCACAAAATTTTGAGTTCCAAATTTTCTCCCTTCTGTGCTTCCCTTTCTTCATCTTTAAAATTGGAGTGATCACTTGTATTGCCTACTTCATTGGGTTGTCATAAGGACCATAAGAGCTGGAAGGGGAGAGGTCATCTAATCTAATCCCTTTTTTTTACTGATGAGGAAGATGAGTACAACCAAGGTGAAATGTCCTGTCCAATATCACACAGGAAGTAAAAAGTAGAATCAGGATTTGAACTCACAACCTGTAATACCAGCTCCTTAGTTTTGTTTTGTTTTCCTATTATAGCAAACTTCTTCCATGAAATCATGGCCATGAAAGCACTATAATATGGGCACAATTCAGCCTGGAATGTGAGCTGTTGTTACTGTTCTCATTAGTGGGTTGGGGCTAAAAAAAGGTAATCTTCAAACCCAGTATTTAGCCCCTGAATTTCCACCACTAATTTGCCACCTCTTTATGTGCCAGTAATTCCACATGAAAAATGAATTAGGCAATGAAGAGCATGCAAAGCTTCACTAACTTGAAATTAGACAGTATTCTAGTTTTCTTAAGTACAACTTTATAGTCATAGACCCTTATGGAAGAGATGTCTGTGACACTCAGGCCCCAGGTTGCTCTGCTAGGATCTCACACATCTTTTTGATTCAATTATATTCAATAATCATGTAAGTACTTTCTACGTACCAGGTATTGGGAGAATTGCAGAGGTACTTGGGATACGAAGACAAAAAAGAAACCATCCCTGTTTGGGCACACACACCATGTATGTTGATAAGTAAATGTGAAGTTTGTACAAAGTAAATTCCAAGCAAATTACAACTGAAGATGGTACTAACAAGCGGGAGGGGGTCTGGAAAGACTTCATAAAAGAGGTAGCACCTGAGCTAAGCTTTGAAGAAAGGGATCCCAAGAGAAAGACATTAAGAAGGAAAAACATTCCAGGAATAGGTGATATAGTCTGCTTAAAGGCACATATGAGGTCTTGGATATGGAGAATATAAAGTAGGGTAATATGGCTGAAGCAAAATGTGTGTGTGTGTTATTCTGGGCTAGCTCCTCTTCAAAGCTTGACTTGACTGCAAAGCTAAACTTTCTAGTACTATTCTCTCCTGCGTGTAGTGTCTCCCACTGGACAAGTTGCTCTGCTACAAGACACTGTTGTTGATAGGGTGGAGGAAACAGAGAAGTCTCCTTACCTCCTTGCTCCCCAAGTACTCAAAGAGGTTCAGAGTAAATGGTGAAGAGAAATTCTCTCTCAAAAGGTGGATTCTTCCTACATATCTAGTTCTCTTCTCAGGTGCCAGGGTTGACTTGCCCTCAAACTATCAGAGACAGGTTGTTTTTTGACTGACCTGCTTTTTAAGGCCAGCAATTACTGATCCTTCAGTGATTAGGTGCCTTATAATCCCATTAATTTGATTGAGGCATTTCTTCAGTCTCTTGAAGGAGCAAGAAATTGTAAACCCATCTTGACACTTTTTTTATACCAGCCCATCAAAGTCTAAATGGGGTGAATGGTTTTA
Source organism: Phascolarctos cinereus (assembly GCF_003287225.1). NCBI lineage: Eukaryota > Metazoa > Chordata > Mammalia > Diprotodontia > Phascolarctidae > Phascolarctos > Phascolarctos cinereus. The sequence continues at coordinate 101,827,759 of NW_027555847.1, forward strand.
AAGGTGGAGATGGGATATTCCCATTCCTAAAGATCTTTGCTTTTAGTAAAGGATGGAAAGGAAAAGGGAGAGATTGGAAACTGAGAGACCAATTAGGATGGGTCTCTCCTCCCACAATAACTTCTTACCTTGAAAGCTTGCTCTGCTTGCCATGCTAGTCAAGGAATCAATACAATTTAAGAATAATCAAAGTGTTATTTATCCCACAACAAGCAACTTACAATAGCCTGAAGCCTCATAAAAGTAGTCCTTTAGTGTCACTTAGTTTTCTTCACAGCTGCTAAGTCAGTTGTGAGATGGGGTAAGATGGAAGTCCATGTCTGAAGGGCTTATAGCAGACTGCATAGCCCTAGAATTAAGATATCAGAGTGGATCAGAATCAGCCTTAGCATGTCTTATAATCACAGGCTGGATTTGACCCCAGGTTTTCTGAACTCCAAATCTATTCTCCCTTGAAAATTAGCAAGGTATTCCCACAATCCAAGCCCAATTTACTCATTAAGCATGGTCTAGGAATACTCCAATAAGCAAATACCAGGATTGGATTGCCCCAGCATCAAGCAAATTGGCATTTTTACTAGCCCCTAAAGTATGTATGTCCTGGGGGGTTCTCCCTTCCATATGCCCAGGATTCCTGCCAAAGTGACCTACTGGCTATTTCCCAAACCCAGTATTCCATCTCCCTCCCTCATGCTCTTTCATAAGCTATCCCTCACACTTGGAATATTCTCCATTCTCACTTCAGAAATTATTACCTTCCTTCAAGATTCAATTAGTCACCATCTCCTATGGTTTTCAACTGCCCTTTCTTTCCTGTCCTGGAGCAAACATTCTGATCAACTCATTCCTGCTGAAGTGTTCTGTCCTATAGGTACCTCAAACTCAACCTGTCCAAAATGCAGGTCACCATATTTCCCCCAAAATCCATCCCTTCTTCAAACTTCCATATTTCCTCTGCTTGCAGCAACAGCTTAGTCACACAGTTTCCAATCCTTGGAACCATTCTTGACTCTTCTTCATTCTCCCTGTCAATTACTTGAAGTTGTAATATTGACAGTTACTTGAAAGTCCCATCAGTCCTACCTCCACAATATCCCATGCATCAATCCACTTCCCTCCACTCATGCGGCCTCTACCCTAGTTCAGGCTTTTATTACCTCTTTCCTGGACTATTGTAGGAATCTCCTACTTGGTTTCCCTGCTTCCAATCTCCCCACTCTCCATTGCATCTTCCACACAGCTGTCAAACTGATATTCCTAACATCTCTTACAACTGCCACACCAATAATCTTTGATGGTTCCTTATGGCCTGTAGACAAAAATACTAAATCTGGCATTTAAAGCTCCTCACAGTCTGGCTCCCTCGTATTTTTCCCCTCATTTCATATTGTTCCTCCCACATACTATCTGCTTCAAGTGAACTGGTCTGCTAGCTACTCACTAAACATGACATGACATATCTCACCTTATTTCCTTTGCACTGAATAAATATTTGTTTCATTGCTATGCGACCTTGGGCAAAACACTCCCACTTCTTTAGGCCTCAGTTTCCTCATTTGTAAAACAAGGGTCTTGGACCTTCTAAGATCTTTTCCAGTCTATGCATCTTTAGAAGAAAAATAGCGGGTTCTTTCCACGAAGCTGGCTGGTTAAGGTCCCCAGACACCTGGCAGTGACCAGAAGTTCCCTCCCTGGAAACGTGTACAAAACACAGCGTAACTGCCCTCAGAGCCCCTGTGTCAAGTGTTTAACTGGCCTCAGGGGTCCTGTGCTCTTGGAGGATAGATAGGGAAAAAGGGTGGGAAAGAATGACGGTACAGAGGGGTGTAATGGGTAGGGTGGAGCAATTAGACTTTTTTTTCTCTGACCCCTCAATTTGGAAACAGTAGGCAGACACATTGTCCCAGGCCTGGACTCTGGCTATTGCTGGCTCAAAGAACAATGGCAGGATACAGGCTTATGTTTACAAATGGTCCCTTCACTAGCAAAGTCCGTCCCCGCCTTTAGGCAGGGCACTGGCTTTTTCCAGAGACAGGTCGGCTATGGGGGGAAGCTGGCCTTGGAGGTTGGACAAAGCATAGACATACCACATTGAGCAGACCGGTCACACAATCTAGAACTGGCAAGGATTTTTGAGATTAGCTCCTGTACTTTACAGATGAGGAAACAGGGGCAGAAAGTAGAAGTAAACTGCCCAAGGTCACATAGGGAGTGGGCAAGAGTTGTAGGATGGGAACCCACATCTTTTAGATCTAAAGGCTAAGTAGAAAGAACTTTTGCTCTGGAGTCAAAGGGTTCCAACCCGGCCTCTGATGCTTACCTACTGTGTAACCTTGCACAAGTGATTCAACCTCTCTGGGCTTCAGTATCCTCATAAGTAAAAAGATGGAGCTGCATTATATGACCACTGAGGTATAGAATTAAAATTTTGTGACCCTATTCTTTCCAACATCTATATAGGGAGAATTTGAAAAATCGTTGCTGTTGTTCAGTTGTTTAAGTTGTGTCCAACTTTTCATGACCTCATTTGAGGATTTCTTGGCAAAGATACTGGAATGATTTGCCATTTCCTTCTCCCTCTCATTTCACAGATGAGGAAACTGAGGCAAATAGGCTTAAGTGACTTGCCCAGGGTCACACAGCCAGTAAGTGTTTGAGGCTCAATCTGAACTCAAGTACTCAACTCCAGGTCCAGCACTCTACCCATTGTACCACTTAGTGAAATTGGTCTTTAGAAGGACAGAAAACAAACCTCCAAAAAGTTTGTTTTGAGGAAGCAGACAATAAGGCTTATTGGCATAACCCAGGTCAAAAACAGAGCAATATTCATTGGAGCTGTAATGGAATTCAAGCCCAAGTCCTCTAAGGTAGCATCAGGAAGTAGAAAGAATTCTGGGTTTGGAGTAAGAGATTCAGGCCAGTTGGCCAGATGACAGGTGCTTAATATTTAATCAATAAACCAATCAATAAGCAATTGTTGATAACTTCCTGTTTGTCAGGGGATACCAATGCAGAGAATAAAACAACCTCTACTCTCAAAGAGCTTATATGAGTAACAGGAAAGACAGCAAGTACACATGCAAGTATAGAGAGAATTAATACAAGATAGTTAGAAAGAGAGGGCGCTAGTAGTTGGAGAGATCAGGAAAAGCTTCACAGAGAAGACAATACTTAAGCTACATCTAGAAGGAAAAGAGATTCTTTGAGCAGATGGGAATGAAAAAATTCTTTCCAGGTATGGGAAAGAGCTATTTCAAAGACACAAAGATAGGAGATAGAATGTGTGTGAGAGGAAGAAAGAGGTCATTTTGACCAGATCACAGAATGTGGGAAGAGGAGTAATATACGGTGAGAATGGAAAGATGGGTTGGCACGTGATTGTTAAAGGGCTTTAAAAGCTAAACAGAAGAGGTTGGACTTGATCCCAGAGGCAATAGGGAGCCACTGGAGTTTACTGAATAGAGGGCTCTGGCAACACTCAAGTGGAGATTCCTAGACAGAGCCATACTGTATTTGACATGTGCCCACTGCCTTCAAGACACTGGACCAGGGCCCTCTTAACTTTTGTAGTATTACCAGGTTCCAATTTGTTGTCCTTTTACCTTCTGCCTTCCCAAATCCTCTGTGAAATTATAGCACAAACTTAGCCACAGAAAAATTGCTCTCAAGGTTTTCAAATGCCCCCATTTTGAGGGAAGAACTGACTTCAAGAAGCCCTCTGTGACTATTGTCTACATCAGGAGGCATGGTGGCTCCTCAGGGTCCATAGAATTATTACTCCCCAGACATTGTTTCACCTTTAAACTAATCTTCTCTTCTTTCCTTTCCTCTTCTAGGAAAAAATCATCTACCCTACTGACTCTACTTCCTTACCACACTCTCAGTCCTCAACTTCTTGCACTCTAGCTCCCTTTCCCACTATCTGACTGAAACTATTTAAGTAATAGGATCATAATATCATAGGTCTAAAGCTGGAAGAGACCTCAGAGGCCGTATCATGAAATTCCATTTTACAGGTGAGAAAACCAAAGCCCAGGGAAATTAAGTGACTTTCCCAGGGTCACAAAGCAAGTAAGTGTCAAGTCTTCCTATCTCCACCTCCAGTGCTCTATATACTGCACCACCTGGCTGCCTCTAATTAGACACTCCATTACCTCTGATTAGAGACGATGCTCCCTCTTGCACTCAGTGTTCCACCTAGACCAGCCTACTTGTCATTTCTATACACACAAAATTCCAACTTGCATCACATTACCCAGCTCTCCTTCCACTCAACCACCTTACTGATTCCCTGGCTCTTTCAAGACTCAGGTCAAGTGCTACCTCCCACAAAAAGTCTTTCCTGATAATCCTTAGTTAGTGCTGACCAAAAAGGATTTATTTATTTATTTACTCCTTTGTTTATTCATTTTACTTGTTCTGTTTCCCACCCCCCCACACACACACCAGTATGTAAGCTCCTTGAGAGAAGGAACTATTTGGTTTTTTGTTTTGTTTTGTTTTTTTCTTTATACCCCACCTTCCATCCCTTACAGCATGACCAAGGGTCTGGCAGAAAGAAGGTTTTTAATAAGTGTTTGCTGAATTGAATTGAATTTAAAATGTACATAGAGAATAAATGATAACTCAACTTGCCACCTCCCAAAGGGAGGTTTATTATTCTCTTATATGTATGTATATCTTACTCTCTAATGAATATTAGTGCATAGTACTTCTTTATATGTCTTTTCCTTATTTCCTGTATGTTTTATTTCCCTGAGAACATTGCAGTCATCAGCATTAACCATCCTCAACAAATATTGTCAATTATATGTTGAGTGCCATGGACAGTCAGCCTCAAACCCAAAAAAACCTAGATTCAAGTCTTGCCTTTGATACATACTACCTGTGTGACCCTAGACAGGTGACCTCTCGGTGTGTTAGGCAATTCTCTAAAAACTAAGAGTTGAACAGAAAATGATGGTGTTTCCTCAGTTAAACTAAATCAACTAAATTACAAGTCCAATCCATATCCCTAATTATGTTTTGGGCACTGTGCTAGGAACAGGGATGCAAAGGAACAGTCACCTTGTGGACACATGTTGTTTTCATACTCTCAGTACCAAGTATATTGCCCCTAACATGGTGCTAAGCCTACTGGAGGCTCACAAAAAAGTACCTAGCATGATAATAGCTACCTGGTATGAAAGGCTTTCAAAATACAGAAACTTAGCACTTAGAAGAAACAAAAATCATATGGGAACAAGATGAAGTGCTCATCACATCATCCTTTCTGCTACTGTAGTTATTCTCAAGAAGCTGTCAGTGACCCTACTGAAGATGAATTCGCATTCTCTCTTTATTCAATTTAAAAAGTAGTTATTTTGTCCCCTTTGTAATAATCCTTAGAATAGTAATTATAAAAAGAATAATAGCAGGCAAATGGCTTGTCACAACAATCTTTGTGTCTGAATTACACTGAAAAAGAAGAGAAGATGAATAACAACAATAATGATACTTATCAAATGTCACCCATATTGGTTTACCTCTGAATGCCACCTGTGAAATGACTAACTTCTAAGAATGGAACCCAAAGATCTTCAATGTGTGACATTTACATACATCAATCATATGTGGACCAGCATCAAACAAATGGCAATATCTTGGGAATTTGTTTACAGAGGCAGAGAGTTTTATGATACTGATAAGTCATTGATATTAGATGTTGCATCCTAGATGTAGATCAATGCAAATTTTGTAAGGAAACACTAGAAACTATGAAACATATTACAGACTAGGATCTCCTTAAAGATAGGGAATGTCTTTTGCCTTTCTTTGTATTCTTTTGTTTACCAGTGCCTGGCACATAGTAGGTGCTTAATAAATGTGTATTGACTAACTGGCTATATGTTGCAAAAATGTAGCACCTACTTAGGAATACATAATAAAACATCCAGAATTACACACCAGAAGTTTGTTATCCTGCATGAGCTAAAGGTGATGCATCCTCAAACTACAAATACAAATCCTTAGAAATCCAGGAAGATTCAACAAAAAACAGGACCAGAAATGGAAACAGGATTACAGACAAAAACGTGATCCACAATTGTCCAGACATAACATTGACCCATAAAAACTTAAAAGCAAGATCCTAAAATAAATGTCATCAAAATGAGTATGCACATACTCCAAACTATATTGAATGAAAGATTCAAAATGTAGAGACCTAGTGGAAGAGATCTAAGTCATGATCTTGCTTTTGTCCCAGAGCTGTTTTCAGTGAGCCTACAGAAAATAAGTTCACAACCTACTGTTTTCAATTACAAAAAAAGCACCATTTTTTCCCCTTTCAAACAATAATCATCTGACCATTAAACATAAAAACACAGTAGAAAATCTACTGTTCCTAAAACTCTTTCTACATGAACTTCATCAAATAGGTGAGAATTGTCATCATCATCAACACCATCATTGTCTATTTTCTGTGTCTATCCCAGATGTGGACAAGGTACATCTATTTGCATGTCATAGTTTGGACAAAAGACACTCATTTTTTTCCTTTGTGAATAACTAGGACTTTTCTTGCAAATCTCTTCCACAAGGCTCTGCAGTGTTGTGAGGCTTGATGGAACCAGCACAATACCATTCCACAAGCAAGACCTCATCATTTATCATTATAGAGAATACTTCTATACTAGATCAGCTCCACAGGAGCAGCAAACACCTTGTGAAGCATGAATCTACATGTTTTATAACTTGCCTGATGTAAATGGTCAACAGGTCATTGACCAGAATTATCTCTATTGTTATACTTTTTGATATATCTTAAATAATTTTGACATAGGTGGGGAAAGGAGAAAGGGTTTAGGGCAGTATTTTGTTCTGAATCAACTGATAAAAACAAATCAACAATTAATACACAATAATCAATAAGTGCGATCTTATATTCTTTTTTTTTTTTTTGCTAGGCAATGGGGTTAAGTGGCTTGCCCAGAGTCACATAGCTAGTGAGTGTTATGTGTCTGAGGTCGGATTGAATTCAGGCCCTCCTGACTCCAGGGCTGGTGTGCTATCCATTGCACTACCTAGCTGCACGAGAGCTTACATTCTTTACGTCTTTCAGTCAGTTGTGTAGTGGTAAAGATGAGGCTTTTGTTTACATTTATATTTATATTGCTTACAAACACATCTACTAATACCCTTATTGAAGTTGTCTTAGAGGTGTGTGTAGAATATTCTCAATTTTCACAAAAAAAAAATACTCCCCATCTGCAAGAGATGTTTGTACAAAAGCTACAATTAGCCTCATAGTGGTCTTTTTGTAAAACTTATCACTACAATGCAAGTGATGTTCATAGTTGCCTTTTAGTGGGCAATAAAACAAACTCTACCAGGTCCTTTATTTGCCTCTCCAAGGAGAACCAACAAGCCACTCTTCTATTTAGCAACAACTTCCTCCTTTCTTCTAGTTTCATTTATGGTGAGAATGTCAATATTAATATGATTCATTTCCTCCAGTATTATTCCACTCATTGCTCATTGGACAATGATCTCACATTTAGAGTACCAAGACCTAAGTTAGAGTTTAAAATGTGTTATTCTTAGTACTCTATTCCTTCGTTTTTGACCCTCCTGCCACAGCCACTGAAAAAGTAGTAGAGGGTCCATAGGACTGAGGGCTGTTTGGTATTTATCTTTGTTTTATGGGTTGGCATAGCCAAAGAATTCATCCCTTTTTGTTAAGCTAAATTGGAGGTAAGGCAAAATCACAAGTCAGCATAAAACTGACAATACCTAGCAGTGTATGATAAGAGTAAAATAAGTGAACAATAAACAGTGGTTCTCAAACTGTGGCCTATGGACCTATGTGTATGAGGCCAGGAAGTGATTGAAAGTGGTCCATCTCATTACAAGACTGTATTACAAATAAGTAAAGATTGTTGGACTAGATGACTTCTGATGCCTTTCCAATTCTGAGATTCTATGACTCTATAGTACCTTCTTTAGATTGAATAAATATTTTTCACATACATACATTATTATTTTTAAGTATAGAGATGCTATTGTCACTAATAAAATATGAATTCAAATGAAATTGTATTGAATTCATAGGGGTTTTTTTGTCATTAAGCATGTTCAAACAAAAGGGATATTAATGGTACAACTACTTTCTTAGAGGGTCCATGAAATTTTTAACCTTTCAAAAAGAGTCCTCAAAAAGATTGGGAACCACTACATTAAGAGATACAGGAATTAGAGTAAAGAGAATTGACTTCCTACTTAGGTATTAGGAAAGGCTTAGGATCCTAGAAAACTTTTCAACAGTCAAAGATGTGGAAGAAGGGAGTTCCAGGTATAAAGAACAGCCTTTGTGATTACATAGAGGTGAAAACAGGAAAGACAATATTGCAAAGCAGCTAGTGGTCTAGTTTGACTGAAACAGCATGTATGAAAGGGGAGTAACATGATACATAAACCTAGATGAGTAAATTGGTGCCTAATGTGGAAAGTTTTGCATACTGGGCTATAGAGGTTGTAGGCAATAGGGAGCCCCTGAATGTTTTCAAACAGGAGAGTAACATAATCAGAACTGTGCCTCGGGGGGGAAAAATGATTTTATATTGGGATGTTAATTTCCCTGACTATCTGCCAAGAAGAATTGAAAGGGGACTTTAATAATTCCTTTGTGGATTGTAGGACATAGCAAAGCAGGGGGAATACCATCATTCACTCTGGTCTTTCTGTCTTTTGTGGGCTGCAATTGCATTCTTGATGCTATTTCAGGGAATGGGCTGATTGTATATATGTGTGTGTATGTGTGTGTGGTTTAATAGTAATCTAGGTTGGTAGCTGTGTGGCTGGCTAAGTCATTGCTGCCATATGTGACTGATGATATTTACACATGATTACAGACCTTGAACCATTATAGTGGTTTGTAGTGAGAGTGCCCTGTGTCGTTTTCATTTGTTCAAGCTACTGGAATGGGAACTTCTTCTCTTTTCTTCATTTCCCTTGAGGTTGGATAAAGGTGGTGTTCTCCATTATGCCAACTTTTTTTTTCAACTAAATGAGGAACTAAAGAACCACAAAGTCTCCATAATTTCATAGGCTTTGGGGATGGGAGCGGGGGGGGGGGATGACAGGGAATGAAGCAAGGCAGGAGTAGGCTACACCAATTGCATTTTTTGTTAATTATTTCCAGTTGCCTCTTCTGAACTCAGGCATCCCTGGATTTGCATGTGTTTATTACAAAAATAAACGGAGTCTGGCTGCAGCCACCAGGTCTGCACTTCGAGCATTACTGTTTCCTACCAACTTCAGCCTTCATTTCTACATTCCTCCTCCCTCACCCCATCAAACACCTTCCTTTTGCCACATCAGTCACTTAGTGGCAGTGTCTTTCATTCAGAAACAAACAAATAAACAAACAAATGAATGAATGAATGAATGAATAAGTAAATAAATAAAAAAGTAAATAGATAGATAGATAGATAGATAGATAGATAGATAGATAGATAGATAGATAGATAAGTTGTTAGATTATCTACTGTGTGCCAAGAATTCGCATGCACCCTTGGTAGAGGTTAACTAGTGGGGGGGTCACTGAAACTTTGTCCCACAGACAGTACTTATTCTCCTTCAAGTAGATAGGAAAAAAAAATTGAGTTTAACACACAATTAGCATCAATTATTCTTTAAAATAGGAAAGGGTATTTTTCTTCCTCAGATGCTTGAGATGGGCCCCTCCCAGGCCTGGTCTTTCTCTGCTCTTCCCCCCATAGTGTAGTGGACAAGGCACCAATTTTGAATTCAGAGGACCTGAGTTCAAAACCTCCCTCTGCCGGTCACAACTTCACCTACTGAACACTTTTTCTTCCTTCTAGATCCTGCTCAGGCATCACCTTCTCTGGTGGTATCTGATCTCCTAGCATAAAGTGATTTCACTCTCAAGATTTTCAAGAGAATTTTAGATCTCCTTTGTTTGCTCCCATCATGTTCCTTCTTATATTATGCTTATTTGTGTACTTAGACTGCAAACTCCTTAGTGAATAGAACTGTCCTATTTTATAACATTTGTTAAATATCTGCATATTGAGAATCAGATAGGGCATTGCACCTGTTGTCAAGAAGGATTCAAGTCCTGTCATAGATACTTACTAGCTGCATGACCCTAGAAAAGTCAACTTCTTTACACCTCAGTTTCTCCATCTGTAAAAATGAAGAGGTTGGATTCCATGATATCTAATATCCATTTGAGCTCTGAAAATACGATACTATGATGCTAAGACTAGATGCTCTCTGAGTTACCTCCTAAATTCTAAAATCCTATGACCACATGGTCATTATTGTTTATTGAATTGAGTTGACTTTTATTAATAGGGATTATTTAAGGTATATACACCCTTGGACACTAACTAACTGATTCTGAGGAGGCTTTAGCTGAGGAAGAGAACAGGGGAAGGCTAGACCCTGGAAGAATTCCCCTGAGATAAAATTGCCAAGGGGAGAAAGCACACCATATGGTGGATTCTTATTTTAACTAATTATTTGCATAAGCTCAGTGATAAACTCATTTTTTCTCCCTCGGGAATAAGTACAATGCTGTCATCTCTTTTAAAATTTTAGCACCCCGAGGCAAAACCCCAGTTGCCCAGCTCTAATTATAGCTCGGGAACTCAATTTTTTTTTTAAGCTTTAGCAGTATTCTTTTGTAGGAAGATTAATGCATCACAGTTCTTTGGTGGGGGAGGAGAAATATATGCTTACTATAAAACTCAATTTTTCCACCTAGACCTAAGTCACAGCAACATTCTCTATTCTAGCCTAGATAGAACTTACAGAGAGATACCAAGCACCATCACTTCCCGCAAAAGTTCCTTACCTTCTTCCCCATTTACCAGTGACTATGCAAATCTACAGTACAAGGGAGGCTAAAAATACAAGACTGAACATCCAGATGTCTATTTTTCTTTTCCTTGTTCACAGATTTATTTCTCTGAAGTTCTGGACAGACACCCTGAAAATATCTTCAATGTATTTTTGACTGAAGATAAAATGACCATGTCTGGCAAATATATGCAGCATTCTGTCCCCATAATTTCCCATCTTTCTAATGAGAGGAAGGCAGTAGGACACTTTTCAGGGCCCAGCAGCCTGGAGTGATTCCTCCTGAATCATTCTAGGTCAACATCTGGGTGAGCTTATCTTCTTGAGAAAAGGAAAAACTTTCTGCCCTTGAAAGTTCATTTCTCAAGTCATTTTTATTAAAGTGTTTCTGTCACGGTGAAAACGGTTCCTTTCAAAATGCAGAAACCAAACCAGGAGGTGTTGCAATCAACTGGGAGGGATAGAGAAATATGCCAAAGAGTCTTGTTTTATTTGCTAGTAGTCAGGAAATAATGAATTAATATGATTAAACATTGTTAAAGGCAAGCTTATTATCTGGGGGCAAAACAACCCTATACTCAGATGTTCATTCATTCAACAACTTATTAAACACCTCAGTAATTGGGCAGAACAGTGCTAGCCATGGAGCAGGAATTGTAAGCCACGGCCCCTCCCCAACCCTTATGGAGTTTACAATCTAGCAAGGGGAGATAGAGTACATTTACATACACATATTTGTGTTTGTTCAACTAGTAAGCTAGAAAAGCACACTAGGAAAGTAAAACATTTTTTAAAAATATATAGACTGTGGCTGAGAGTTATATAAAGCCTCTTAGTCATAGGTTTGTAGTGGGGCTTACTTCTTTTCCAGAGTTACTGAGATTACAGGATATGGAAATTAGCTTCTCTCTATTTTGGTACCAAATTCCAAGTTGACATGTTGTGGAGTTAAATGACTTTGGCTAAGAAAGGAGCCTAAATAGCTGATGCTTTTTAATCCAGCAATCTCACTACTGAATATCTACCCCTTAAGGAAGTGAAAGACAGAGTGATAGGTCTATTACATACCAGAATAGTTATACCAGTACTTATTTTGTAGCAAACAACTAGAACCAAATGTATGCCTGCTGATGAGTCAACGGCTAAACAAGCTGTGGCATCTGACTGTAGTGGAATATTATTGTGCAGTCAATCAAACCATTCTACCTGCCCTCTAACTTTCTTTGTCCTCTTACCACTAGAACTTGGACCCTGCCTCTGGTACCCAGGATGTCAAGAAGTGAAGCTTTCACTGTATCTTATCTGGAATCAGACTATCAAGCCATTTCTAGACTACAGTAGCTCGTGCCCTCCCTTTTCCATTGTATGTTGCCTTTTTTTTTTAGAATGCAAGCTCTTTCAGACAAGAAAATGTCATTCTAACTTATTTTGTATATCTAGTGCTTCTCACAATGGCTGGCACATAATAAGCACGTAATAAGTGCTTATTATTCATTCATTCAAGATTTACACGAACTGATACAAAGAAAGGCAAACACAAGTATGCACAATGACGATGACTATGTAAATGAAAAGATTACTGAAAGGAAGCCAAACATTGAACTATTGACAAATCAATATTGGTCCTAGAGAACAGATAAGGAAACATATTCTCATCCACTAAGCAGAAAGATGGGAGTTACTGAGCCAGAATTGTATATCCTTGTCAAATCCAGTCACTACGTAAATTATTTTTAAAAAGTTTTATTGCCACGTTTTATTTCTATATTACAAACATTTAAAAATTATCCCCTGTTATCTGAGGTCTCATTTAACAAAGTAAAATTAATAGCATGCTGACATCTTCTGAAAGCACATGCAACATTCAACATCTGTAGCATCTATGCACAGTTTTTTAATTAATAGAAATCTATTTTTTTCTCTCTTCCCCCCTCTGCCCTACTAAAAACGCCAATTCTTGTAACAAATATGCATAATCAAGCAAAGCAAATTCCCCTCACAGTTGTATACAAAATATATGTCTCATTTTATACCCTAAAATCTATTGTCTCTTTTTAATATGAGAGAGTGTTGATTTCCAGAAAAATAGGGGATGGGGCATTCACTGTGATTTGAAAACAAAAGCCATCAGTTAAACTTTTAAAAAAATAATCATGGCTACTTGAAAAAGCCAAAAGATTTGTAGGTGAGTAAAAGATGCCTCTCTGATACTTCCAGGAATGAAAGAATGTTTCCAGGTTCCAAGACTTCTGGAAGACACTGGGAGAAAACTAGCTCACTCTCACCTCTGAAATGTTTTAAGTTAGAATGCATAATGTTAAAACATTAGAGTGTTAAGGATAGGGATTGTTTTTGCTTTATCTTTGTATCTCTAGTGCCCAGCACAGTGCCTTGCACACAGCAAATTCTTAATAAGTGCCTCTAGAACTGAAATGAAGGTTTACAAAGTGATTCCTAACAACCCTGTGAGGTAGAGACTAAAAGTACTATTATTCTTATTGCACAAATGAAGAAACTGGAAGTAGAAAGAATCACTGGCTAGTTCAAAGTTACAGTCAGAGCTAGGACTCAAATCCAAGGCATCCTGAGTCCAAATCCAGAGTTTATTTCTCTACACTTCATGCTTTCTTCTCCTACCACCTCCTCCACAGTTTCGTTAGCTACCTTGCTGCCTATATCAAGGACCTTCAGAAGAGCTTCCAGCCTGATATCCCATTCTCCTGCCTCTCTGGACCACTATTTTAGGATATGACCAGCCACCATACTTCACTTAACTCCCTCTTTTTCAACACAATCTCACCCACCCACCTTGCCACTACCCTTTTGTTCTCTAAATCTGCAACCACAAACCTTGCTCGAGTCAACTCTGCCATTGTTCCTACATGGACTACTCTATCTACTCTTTTATATCCCCACTCATCATTCTAGTAACTCTTCACACTGAAGTGCCCCTCCTTGGCAACTACTTCCCTATGTGTATTGTCCACCCCATTAGAATGTAAGCTTCTTGAGCACACACTGCCTTTGCTTCTCTACTTGTATCCCCTGTGCTTAGCATATAGTAAGAGCTTAATAAAAACTTTTTCAATCATCTGTTCATCTATCATGGGTAGTTGTGTGCATAGAAGCAGATCACTGGAAGCATTCTGTTTCTTGAATGATCAGCATTTAGTAGGTAACTTGGCCTGGCCTAGGGATCGGCAGAGTAGAGAAGAAGATTCAGTCTGAGACGAGAGTACAAATAGACAGAAACTCTTGCTAAGTGGCACTAATTATGCTTTATCTGTATGAAGGCAATGATACCTTATGGTTCTTTTCAGAACTGAGATGTTTAAGACTATAGAATTTTCCAAATCTAACAGGAGAAGTTAAGCAAGGAATAGACTACATTCCCCTGGCTAGCCAAAGGTACATCACCTTTGGAGCTGTCCTTAGCTCTTTCCTTTCCCTCATTTCTCCCTAGAACCTGTGGAGCAGGTAGAACTGATAACTCAAGAATGACTGAGTAAAAACAAAGTGAGGAAATAAAAGATGTGACCGTGGCACATTTTGCCTGTGTTTCTTTTGTGTTTATTCTCTCTTGGTCTATTCTGTGTTAGCATTCTGAGAGGGAAGCACCCAAGAAACTGTATGAGTTTAGAAGAACCTAACTTCCATCAAAAGACTCACTGGTGATCAGATGCAGTAGCAATGGTCAACAGACAGTCATTCAAAAATGGTGGTGGCTTCAGGGATTGTATTAGCACTAAGCCTCTGAGACCAACAAAAAGCTCTATCCAGGGGAACTTTCATAAGAACTTCACAAAGAGAGAAAAGGACTTTTGAGGCCAGGAGTCATAAGATAATTCTTCACCTCCTGTATTCTCTACACATGTCCCTAACAACATTTATACGTTAGTTTGAGTACATTCTCATTAAGGGTTATGTGTACAAAGGGAGAGTACAATCCAGTTGAGGTGGGGAGGGGTAGGAATTATTTTATACTAATTACTTTTGCTATACCTTCTTAGTAAATCCCTTTTCTAATCAATTTGAGAAGCCCACTAGTGGGGGCTCATAAGCAATGGTATCAAAAGCCATAGCCTCTTTGGGGTCTACTTGACTAGTCATCAGCTTACCCTCTGGACACCCAGTCCACCAATGTAAATGGGAACTGGGGAAGTAAGAGGGAAGGGAAGGTGCTATAGAGGTATTGAGAGCCTTCATTTTAGCATTTCTTTTGGATTTCTACCTTACTGTCATTCTCTACCAGCCTATTCTCAATTCACTGATGTCTTGAACTGAATACATGTGAGACACATGAAAAGCCTAAATCTAAGCCCTGGAGAATATTGTGAGAAGATTAAATTGATTCTGTATCAGTTTTTAGTGATCCCACTGACAATTAGTTGATTTTATCTTGTAATAGTTCTTTGTCTCTGAACTTAGAAAAGAAATTCAGCTTGTCTGTAATGAGTTAGGTTTAGGAATCCAATTCTCTTGCTTATCATTACTCTATTCTGGCCTCTGCTACTCCTTGGAAGGTGTGGATGGACACTAGAGAGCCTGGTCCAGTATCTCTATACCACCAAGCTATCCATCAAGGATGTCTGGTTTGATATTCAAAGAAACCTGGTGTATTATCTTTTAACCTTGCAGGTGGAGTCAAACACTGAACTTTTCTTAGTAATAGGATGGAGGGAGGAGGGTTATTGCTAGCCCCACATTTCCAACTTCCAATCAATCATGCTGTCTCTTACACCTCAGCTATGTAAGCAATCATGTTGTCCGCAAGCACATTATGTCACCTACCCTGTTCCATTCTTTGTTCTAACCTTATAAAAATGAATCAAATGAGTCAAGTCTTCATCTCTGGGTCTGTGGCTAAGCCATTGACCCATTCTATTGGCAGATAGCACCCTGTTAATAAAATGTTATCTTGCTCGGAAAAAATGTGCCTCAGTCTTGGGGGGGGGAGGTGTGGAGCCAAGATGGCAGAGTGAAAGCAGTGGCCTGCTTGAACTCTCCCCCAAACACCTCCAAATATTTATAAAAAATGGTTCTAAACAACTACAGCAACAGAACTCACAAAAACACAGAGTGAAACAAATTTCCAGCCCAAGACAACCTGGATGGTTGATTAGAAAGGTCTTTCCTGCTCAGCTGGGAGAGGTATACAGTTTGGCATGGACGCGCAGGCAAAACAGGCCTCAGTAAACCTGGAGCAGCCCTCAGTGGACTAAATCATGGTCAGCTGTGGTGATTTCCAGACTTCTCAACACCAAAAACAACTTAGGTCAGTAGGAAAAGTCTGAGTCTTCAGTGAGAGAGAGAAGCACAATCCCAGCCCCAGCCCCAGCTGCAGCCCCAGGGCCTCGACTGCTTCTAGAGCTTCTGGCCCACAGAGTGAGGGGGAATCGAGTGGCTAATCAGAGGAGGATTGCAGGGATCTCTTGCAGGTACTGAGGCAGGATTTTCTTGCTTTTCCTGTGCTTGGATCTGGGTCACAGTTCTGGGTGGCAGTGCTGGGGTAAGGAGGAACACTGGCATGGTGGAGCTTGTAGCGGAGGTGGAGAGAGAATCCTCCTCCCAATTCCAATGTAGAAAACACTGCTTGTAGTCCCTCATAGAACAGAGCAAAGGCCAGGAAAGGAGTAAACACTTTGCCCTTCATCATGCCACCTTGGGAGAACTGAAAACTTACAGGTCCCTAGAAGCATCTCTGAAAACAGTTGCACAAAACTTCCAAAGCTTGGGATAGTACATTCTCCACATTGGAAGCAGACCTCTACCTTACAAAGAGTTTAAAACTAAAAATGTGCCTCAGTCTACCTTTCTTGAATTTTACTCATGACAATTGGTATTCTTAATTTAAAACAATCAGAGCTGTGAGGAAGTGTGCTATGAAGAAAGAAAGTTGCTTCCCAATGTCTTCAGACTTACATGGACCCAGGAAATTCCTTTCTTAATAAGAATCTAATGGGGGCAATCTGGGCAAAGAAATCTGGTCAAACCAGGGATAGAATAGGCTAGATGATCTTGGAAGGAATTTTATTTGAATTATATAGTAGCATATGTGATTTGTGTTCTCCACCAATGAAGATCACAATTTCTCCATACATTCTCACTTTGTGGGTTTTTGTATGAATCTTCCCTTAAGTGTTCCACAGAGGATCCACTCTAATTATGTGGATTTAATAGTCTATAGACCCTAGTCAGCACCCAGAGTATCCACATCATACTATGTGACCACCTTGGTCAGTCATACAAATCCTCAAAATCATCTTTTAAGTCACTTCACATGTTGGTAAAATGGCAGAGCTAACTTTGACTAGTGATGAAATTTCCATTACCCATTGGGCAAGAAGCATCAATTCTTAGGATCAGAAATTAAAAGTTATAAAGAACTTTGGGCGCTCTAATCCATTTCATTTTAGAGAGGAGGGAACTGAGATCTAGGGAGATTCAGTGATTTGCCTATAGTAACACAAGTAATAAATGGCCTACAATCTACAACCCACAATCTATCTAAATTTCTTTTGCAAGCTTTATCAGAATATATGTCAAAGGATTATAGGTCTAAACTGTAAAGGGGACCTCAAAGGTCATGTAATCCATCTCTCTAATTTTAAATTGAATCCAGGGAAGTTAAATGATTTGCCCAAGGTCACAGAATTAATGTCAGAGATAGGATTTGAACTCAGGTCCTTTGATTCCAGAGCCCACACACACACACACACACACACACACACACACACACACACACACACACACACACCCCTATGTATGTATATTTTTAATTTATTATTTTTTTAACTGCACCACACTGCCTCCCTTCTTTTTTGACAAAGGATAGCCTGGGATCACCGAAAAATATACAGATTCTCAAATAAAGTCCAGCCTATTATAATCCTCCTATTCAGCAGCCAATCTAGCTATTATTTTCTTTGCAAATTGATATGATCCACTAAGATGTGTGACCACATTCATTTTTACAATATCACTTTCCAGTGCTCAGGTCCTTTTACTTGACTGTAATCACTTCCCTTACTCACTACTGCTATTCTCTCCTCTTCTCTTCCTGAGACTTTATTTCCTAATTTGCAGAAAAGGTACTGGATGCTAGAAGTAAACCACTAGTTTACTCTTGAAAGTAGAAGCAAAACATCCTTATGGCCTTTCCTCTTCACTTCGGACTCTAATTCTTGTTCTAATTCACACCCTTCCCCCTCCCCTGCCCTCCCCTCCCAGGTCCCAAATCGTTCTACAGACATGCAGAAAATGTCCCTTGGACGCCACATACATTGTCTGTTCTGCTCCTTGCTCCACAGCTTTAGTCTTGGTCTGTTGTATGTCTTCCTTGGGGTGATTCCCCATGGCTCAGTTCCCCATGGCTGCTTGCCCTGGGTCTAGAAATCCTACCCTTCCTTCTTCCTCCAACTGGTTAAACCACTTCCTCATTTAAACTCTAATTTCCCTCCTCTTTTTATTTCTGGGGGGATGCTTGTTCTTGAAGCCATTTGTACCTCTGTTGGCTAAAGGCGAGATTTAAAAATAAAATGGTTTTACAACCCAGGTCACCATGTTCTGGCATTGTGAAAATGGAGAGGCAGATAACAAGCCCTGGCAGAGTTATGCAGACCTTTGGAATCAAACACAGCCTTGTAGCCTAAGGGAAATATGGCTGGAAAATGAACAGTAACCACCGAGGGCTTTGGGAATCTATTGTACATTTGTAATTAAGCATATCAGAAGATACCTTGCCTAATTTATGATATGTAACCAGAAAGTGAACTCACAGACCTTTGAGAGAACATTTAGCCCAAGTCCTTCAATGTATAAATGGGGAAACTAAATGCCAGAAAAATTAAATGACTTGCCTAGAATCACATATTAGATCATGACAGAATTAGATTTCAGATCTAGGTTTCTTAACTCAAACCAGTATTCTTCTTCAAGCCTCATTTTACCTCTACTACCACCTTTTTGGGGGGGGGCAGGGGAGGCAACATAGACTCATAGACTTTGGGAGTGTAGGGAAGCCTATTGATCTTTTCCCAGAATGCCTTTAAATACAGAAAATAAAATACAGGGGATTACAAAAGGAAGCAATTATACTGAAATATGGCTATCAAAATATTTTTTAAAAGTTCTTGGCTAAAGGGCAGCTAGGTGGCACAGTGGATACAGCACCTGTCCTGGAGACAGGAGGATGTGAGTTCAAATCTGGTCTCAGACCAAACGATTGACACTCACTAGCTATGTGGCCCTGGGGAGGTCATTTAACCCCAATTGCCTAAAAATAAAAAAAGAAAATAAAAAAAAGTTCTTGGACTCTATGTTAAGAACCCCACATCTAACAAAATTAATTTTTTTTTAACAGACTAAAGCTCATCTCTCTAAATGAGTGCCATATATAACCTATACCAAATTGTTTACTGCCTTGTGGAGGGGGGAGGGGAAGGACGGGTGGAGAAAATTTCGAATTCAAAATTTTATCAAAAGTGAATGCTAAAAATTGTCTTTACATGTAATTGGAAAAACAAAATACTATTTAAAATAAAAAATAAATAAATGTGTCATTCAGTTCGCATAAATCACCTTTGAAGGCTATACATTTATTCTAATAAGATCACTGAAGCTTAAACTTTTTGGGAAATCTGCCTTTGTAATGGCCTTCAGAAAAATGAGAGTCACCTCTTATACATGTCCTGTTGCCAAAGTTACTATAAGTTAGTGTAATAATAGTTACCATTTATATCACATCTACCCTATGCCAGGTACAGTGCTTCACAATTATCTCATTTGATCCTCAACAACAACCCTGGGAGGCTGTTGCACCCATTTTATAGATGAGGCAAACAGAGATGCAGTGACTTACCCAGAAGTACACAGCTAGGATGGGTTCGAGTTTAGATTTGAAATCAGGTCTTCCCAACCAGGCCCCTGCTTTACCCATTCTACCATTCAGCCGCCAAACTGACTACCAGCTAATGCAGCCCTGAGATCAGTTGCATCTTCTTGTGTATCTTCAAGGGAACATAAGGAAACTGGAAACTCCTAGCTTTGGCTCTTGGTCATGAGGTGCCGGTGAATGTTTAGCAACCAGCTTGGGGTGGGGGGTGGGGAGGCAGAATGCATACTTGCCATATTTTTAACTTTAACCAGCATTATTAACATTTTATCCATCACTTTCTCAAGTCCAGACAATCAACCAAACAATAAATGAAGCCCCTTTTGTAACCTTTGCAGAATTTCAAAGTGTAAATGTTCACACTGAAAATTTAACGGCCAGCAGGGCCTATTTGAGCGAGCTCTAGCCTATTACCCTGCATTCCCACAGTGGTCTTCCCCCACATCTCTGCTTGTATGAAAATCCTTTTACTAAAGTCTCAGCCTGACCTGGGATGCGCTGCTTCTCCCATGATATCTGTCCAGATCACCATAGCTGAAAATAATCTCATCTGCCATGAGTCTCTCATAGTGCTCCATTTGGATTTCTATTTACTTACCACATTTTAATGAAGAAATCTCTGAGGCTATCTGATTCAGACTCATTTATTTTCCAAATGAGGAAGATGAGGACCTGGGAAGTTAAGTTATTTGATCAAGTTCTCATGGATAATTGTAAGCATCAAAGAGAGCCACCCAGATCCTTCTGATTCCAAAACAAGGGCTCATTTAACTCTTGTATTATAGCAGTTTGTGTAGATAGCTTTTCCTCTCCACCTCTCTTTTCCAGATCTGTAAGCTTTCTGAGGGCAGGGAAAGTATGTCGTATTCCACTTTTTCATCCCCAAGTCCTGAAAGGGTAAGTTATATGTAGTAGGCACTTTACACATGCAAAGCCGGACAGACAATTGTGGCAATTATTCTACATATTTACACCTTCCAAAACCACTTTTTGAATAAAATATCCAAATAACTTAGGCAACTGACTTTGCCTACAGGCTTTGTTTTTCAGTTGGAATGATCTTGATAATTTTCTCTATTCTGTACTTTAATTTGGGTATATAAACCTACCAAAGTGATCCCCTGGGGCCTTATTCTCAGGAGCCAACTGTATCCTTCCCCTTGAATTTACCTGAATAAACTGAGTAAATCAATTCCAAAGAGCTGAAGGATGTTTGGTTCCTCCTCTTTCTATTTTTCTTTGCTTGTCACAGACTGCTTTCCCAGAAGTCAAGTATAATGATCTTCAGGACCTTGGGCTGCATTGTCCATTGCATCCGGCACAGTAAGTCCCCATCCCTGCACTCCCCATTTCATTATATGCAGAATAGGAACACAGTGAGCCTCTGGAACAGACTATTCAGAAGAGGGGTCAATGGATGGATTCAGTGGACATCTGAAGTGGATTCTGAATTTCAAGATCAGCTCAAGTTCCCAAAGCAAGAACAAGGGCTAACTAACAAACACCGTGGGGCAGCTAGATGGCACGGTGAATAGAGCACCGGCTCTGGAGTCAGGAGGACCTGAGTTCAAATCTAGCCTCAGATACTTGACACTTACTAGCTGTGTGATTCTGCACAAGTCACTTAACCCCCTTGCCTAGCAAAAAAATAAAAATAACAAACATTGCAGGGAGTTTGCTTACTAGAATGCGTGTTAATATTTAGGGCAAAACTTTCTTGGGTCTAAAACTGTTAACATCCATAAACTGGCAGCAAAATAAATAGGGACTTAAATGTTCAGTTAGCCCATTCATGTCACTTCACCAGCACAGAAGAATTGTGAGGCTAGGAGACTCATGTGCACACACGCACGTGTGCACACACACACACACACACACACACACACAAAATGCCTCTGATGTCAGTAGTTTTATCTTTGTCACGTGTGGAGATTATGTGTGTTTTTCATGGTCTTTATTACAAGGACTCAGGGTGCTTCATTAAATTAATTAGTGATTCATAGTATCCCTGGGACCCAAGAGACTTGCTTCTGTCACTAACTAGAATCATTTGAAGGAAATGCTAATTTTTAGCCTAAAAGGGTCCAGGAAATGGGTGGAGAAATGGGAGAGGGAGATGATAGATGGTAACAAATATTTAAAAGATTGTTAAGAAAAAAGAGGGTTTAGCCTTGTTGTGCTGGGTGCCAGAAGGCAGAATGTAGAACAACGGGTAGAAATTGTAGAGAAGCAGATTCCATCTTGATGTGAGGGGAAAATGTCCAAATGAGTAAAGCCATGCCAACGTAAATAGGCTGACTTCTGAGGTTGTGAATCCCTATAACTAAGATTTTATACAGAAGGTGGATGACTATTTGTTGGGAATATTGTTGAGGGGATGTCTGTTCAGGTAGAGGTTGAATTCGGTAACTTCTGAGGTCCCTTCCGTATCTAGAATTCTGGAATTCTGTAATAGCTGCATTTACGTGATAGCTCAGCTTCTTCATCTACAAAATGAGCGACTTGGACTGGATGACGTCTGAGGTCCTTTCCAGCTCTGATTTCTAAAAAGCTTTGTAAACCTTAAAGCATTATATAAATCTGAGTTACTTTTACTACGACTAGTCACTACTGAACAACTTATAATTCAGCATGAAAATTACAGGTAACATGCATGATTGACCTACAATTACCTTTCTTACAGGAAGCCAAAGCATTTGATCTCATGAATCTTTATGCAATCCCCAAGAAGACTAGTACTAGGCATTATTGTCCCCACTTTGCAAATGGAGACACTAGAATGGTCCCTCCAGCTCTAAGAAACTGAAATCCAGAATGGGGAAAAAGGATGATGTTGTCCAAGGTTATGTGGCAGGCAAGTATTGAACAATGTAAAGGACAATGGTTTGGGAATGAGCCGTCAGTTCTAGTCCTACTTCTGAGCTTAAACAAATGACTTAATGTCTTGGGGGTTCTGTTTCTTCCTCTACTAAATAATAAAGTTAAAGTAGATGGTTTTAAAGGTTCCTTCCAGCTCCATCATCCCATGATGAATCTAAGGTAAGGATTAAGTCCTAAACGCTCTGTGTCCTGGGCCATTGTTCTATATAGCAGAACTCCCTTGTCCTGCATGCCATAAAAACAGCAGGGGTGGACAGTCAAGCTCAGTCTAGAGTATCCTGCTAGGATAACAGAAGAGAATAAACTGACCCCATGAACAGAGAAACATGACACAATTCAGGCACCTCCAGAAAGGCGTGGGACCAGTAAAGAATGCCCAAAGTCAAGAAAGAAAAAAGAGTCAGGCAGAGCATCCAAAGCAATGTTGACCAAAGTCCCAAAGTAGTAGTGACAAGTGAATCACTTTGAGTAACGCTTACTCATCCTAGGGTACTTTCCACATGTACACTCTCTGTAATGGTTACCAAACAAATATCTCTGAGCTGCTCTCACATAACTTCAAACAAAATATTGTTGTAACCTTTACTTTTAAAAAAAAAAAGCAATTCTTTCCTTTTCCTTTCCTTTTCTTTTTTGGGGAGAAATTTTTAGCAAAAGGACTGAAGCAATTGTTTTTTGTTGACAGTGGAAAAGATTTCTAGCTATGAAATAGAAGGGTTGCTTGGGCATGCAGCAAACCCTCAGATGCCGAGCATTTACTGCCTCATAGTATGGACAGCAACCATTTAAACTGAGGCCAGGATGCTTAGTCCTTAATTCAGGGTTGATCAGGAGACCAGATGATTAGCGCCTGAGTTTGCTGAAGGTTTTAGGGGTGCGGTGGAAATCAACAGGCTAACTAATGGAAGATACAAGTCTTGGCTCCAGTTTCCTGATGTTATGGTCCTCTTTGAGAATGAAGGACAAACAAGAACAACATAATGAGGAAGAAGTGCCCTGCTTGAAAGGCAGGTTGGTGCCGTCACAAAGGCCTTTGATTTGAACTCCAGAGACTTGGACTCTAGTTCTCTCTCTGAAGGTTCCTGTCTGTGACTTTAGGCAAAACTCACTTGGCCTACATTTCCAGATTAGAGGTAAGCTTCTCGAGGGCAGGGACTGTCTTTGGCCTTTCTTTGTATCCCCAGTACTTAGCACAAAGCTTGGTGCACACTAGGTGCTTAATAAATGTTTATTGACTAGCTGACCCAAGAAATGAGAGTGATTATACTTTGCAAACCTAAAAGAACTCTAGAAAGGGGAGTTATTTGTAAAGATCTGCTGTGTCAGAGGACTGGGTCAACCTTCTACTATGCAGCCCCAAATCTAGGCTCCAGGGAACTGGGTTCAGTCCTGGGGAAGTCTGGATACAAATAGTACAATCAAGCCTTTCTCATACTCTCTGACTCTTTACAACTTCATCCAGTATCCCTGAAGATAATCACTTAAAACTTAAGTATGGTTTATTTCAAAGACCTCTCCAAAAGAGATTATTAGTACCCCTTCTTAAAAAGATATACAATTTACAAAGTAGATTAGGAATGGAATAGTTAGTTATTTCCTCCACATACAACAAGTGCTTAAAACACAAAAGATTTATAAACTCACACTGGAAAAAAAAAGATTTAAAACAGGATACAGTCCCCTCATCCTCTCCAGAGAAGGAAATACTTGAAACATCAAAACATTAAATACTTTATGAGGCAGCAGAAAAACCATTTCACATTCACCTCAGTTCTGTGGTTCTGTGAGCAACTTTCTCAAGGTCCATAACATATGCCAAGCAAAGGCAGAGCTTGGTTTTATTCCTATGGTGGTGGTGATGATCTTCTCCTACAGGAAGCATTGTAGTGGCTAGAGATAGTACTTCCTACTGCCAAGCATTTAGACTTCTCAGTGACTCCAGATATTTCAAGTCCATGTGGTAACAGCCAAAATTAAAAATGTCAACTCACGATTCTGGTTCAGTCACCTGTGCTCAGGAAAAGGAGCACAAAGCAAAACATGAAGCCAGAGCCTTGAAAACTTGTCTTAGGCTCACTTAGATAGCACAAGTTCTCATTGCTATTTACCAATAACCACCATACCTTCTGGGGACAGGGATGAGGGAAGGAGGTTGGGGAGAAGACCTCTCCATCTTTCAGGAAGTCTAAGAGAGAGATGTCCTTGTTGCAAGTCACACATTCAAATGACAGAGAATAGAGTAAGAGTAAAATTTATATCTCCCTTTAAAATCTACTCAAAAGAGTAGACCTATTGCGAGTTAGTAGCCAGTCATCTTTGACACATCTTCCCCTTGGGCTTAGGGGCCAGGGATTCACTTGGGCACCAACCAGAAGCTTCTGGTTGTGTAGAGTTAGTTAATCAAGGGACCCACCAAAAGAGGCCAGGGCAAAGGCCTATTTCTAAATATGCTTCACAGATGTATTGACTGTTATGATATTAAGCCAAATCCAGGAAAAAAAGAAGAAAGGAGAGGAAGAGATCACAAAGATGGAGAAGGAGAAAGAAGGCGGTAGAAAAAAGTCAAATAATACCTAGAGTTACTTTTAAAAGGATCTCTGCATCTTCAGCCCCATGTATAGTAATTTGATTGTTAGTATTATAAACTGGGAAGCATTGTGATGTTATAGAAAGAATACTAGATTCAGGAGACCCAGGTTCTAGTCTTGTCTCTGAATTTTACCAGACACAGGACCCTGGGCAAATCATTTCATTTCTATGAGCCTCATTTTCCTCATCTGAAAAAATTAGATGAGCTGCTAGATAACCTCTAAAATCCCTCTAGATCTAAGATCTTTATACTGTGCTAATAATAATAATGGCTTACATATGTATATAGCTTTATTGCTTATTAAGAATTTCCCTCACAAAAACCGTTGTGAGATTGGCAAGTTAAATATTATCATCTCCATGAGAAAACCAAGAATCAGAAAGACAAAGTGACTTACTCAACAGTCATATGACTCCCAAGGGGTAGAGCCAGAACTCAATCCCAGGACATAGAATCATAGACCAAAAACTGGAAATGACTTCAAAGATCATGCAGTCCAGCCCCTTAAATTACAGGTCTCTTGACTCCAATGGTTCCTGGGAACTCCTCCATAATAAAGGGGCCATATCCTGACTTCCGATGCACAGGCTTTCCGGGCACCACTCCTGCTCATACTTGGGGAAAGGCTCGTGTGGCTGCAGTTCATGCCCCATAGCATAGCAGAGGAGTTCCTAGAATACACTGGGTGGTGTACAGAGCTTGTCAGTCAGTGCTCTTCTTCATCTGGAGAAGGAGGAAAAGAAAGCCTACTGCCTTTGGAGGTGAGCAGCATTAGTAAGCCAAAGCAGAAGCCCCTACAATGAAAACCACTGAGCAAATGCAAAATGGATTTCTTGTGATGTCTAGAACTTCCCCCATGCTTTTCTCTCTAGGAAGTTTCATGATAAATTTTGAAGTCACACCAGACTTTCAACCTGATGAATTCTTTTCATCTGGGCTCTACTGCATACTAACTGCATGATGGGAGGCAAGTCATTTCCTCCTCTCTGGGTCTTCTAGATATTGAATGGTTCACAGGAACATAGATTTAAGGTTAAGAAACCTTAGCGATGATCTCGTTCTCCCCCTCCTGTGTTAAATGACTTCACTGATGTCAAGTAAGTAAAAATTGACAGAGGCAGGATTTGAATGCAGGTGCTCTGACTCCAAATCCAGTGCTTTTTGCACTGTACCATCAAGGAACAAGCATCATTAATGACCTACTCTCTGCCAGGCACTGGGGTGGGCACAAAGAATGAAATAATCCCTATCCTCAAGAAGCTTATATTCAGTAAGTGAGAGCATGGAGAGAAGAGAGCATTTACATGTATAAGTATACACATAAAAAACACATATGCAACAAATACAAATTTAAGTCCAGGGTAGTGAGTTGAGTTCAAAGGACATAGAGTAGGCATTACCTGTCTGCGGAATCAGGAAAAGTTTCATATAAAAGGTCGTATTAGAGCTGGGTTCAAATTCAGCCTCAGACATTTACTAGCTACGTGAACCTGGGCAAGTCACTTAACCCTGCTTACCTCAGTTTCCTAATCTGTAAAATGAGCTAGAGAAGAAAATTGCAGACCACTCCAGTATCCTTTCCAAGAAAATCCCAAATAGGGTTATAGAGAGTAGGATTGACTAAAAAAATGACTGAACAACAACAGAGTTCAGGGAGGGGAGTCACATATAATGAGGCTGGAAAAACATAGGTTGAGAGCAGGTTATAAAGAGTTTTAAAAAGCCATAAACAGGATTTTATATTTGATCTTAAAGATAATAGGAAGTCAGAAGAGATTATTGAGTAAGGGAGTGACATAGTTGGATCTGTACTAAAGGAAAATCATTTTGGCAGCTGTGTGGAGGACAGATTGGGAGGGGTAGACCCATGAGGCAAGGTGACCAATTGCCATTGCAATAGTCTAGCAGAAAAAGCAATGAGGGCTTGAACTAAGTGGTAGCTATGTGAGTTGAAATAAGGCTAGCATGTGAGGGATGTTGCAGAGATAGAAATGGCAACTATTGACAGCCGACTAGATATGGGTCATTAGGGAAATAGAGGAGTCAAGAATAACACTAAAGATACGTACCTGAAATACTGGAAGAATGGTGGTGTCTGCAAAAGAAATATGGAAGTTTGGAAGAGAGATGGGTTTAGGGAAATCCCACTGCTTTGTATATATGGAGTATGAATTGTCTCTGGGGCACCTAGTTTGATACTACTACTAATAACAGCTAATATTTGTATAGTACTTTAAGATTTGCCAAGCATTTTACATGTAATATCTTGCTTGGTCCTTATAACAACCCTATGTGAGATAAGTGCAAATTATTACCTCATTTTACTGATGGGGAAACTGAGACCCAGACAGATCAAGTGATTTGCCCATGGTCACATAACTTGTAAGTGTCAGAAGTGGAATTTGAGGCTAAGTCTTCCTGATTCCAATTCAGGACTCTACCCATTGTGCCATCAAATATCCAACTGAAACTCAGAGGAGAGATTGAGGCTAGAAATACAGATTTGGCAGTCATCTGCACGGAGATAATTATTAAACCCATGGAAGTTAGTAAAGTCTCCAAAAGAGAGCATAAAAAAAAGAGAGATAAGAGTCGAGGATAAATCCATGGGAAACAACGATGCTGCCTCTTTGCCACTACAACTGTGCAATTGGGAGTATGGAGGGATATTTTGTATTTTTATTTATTTCATGGATCACTGTGGTTAAACAAAAAAAAATTTTATACCATGGTAAAGGATGTAGAATAAGCTTTATTAAGCACTTACTATGTGCTAGATACTGTGTAAGTGCTTTATAAATATTACCTAATGGGACTATTATTATCCGTATTTTACAATTGAAGAAACTGAGGCAGACAAAGATTAAGTGACTTGCCCAGGGTCACACAGCTAGTAAATATCTAAGGCCACATTTGGACTCAGGTTTTCTCGATTCCAGGCTCAGCACTCTAAACACTGTGCCACATTATCATGTATTGATGAGCCTTTCCATGCTCAGCATGGCTGGTTCTAAGACAGCAGAAAGACTGTCTGTTACCAGAATCTTTTCAGACCTGTCTTAGCTAAATTCCTCGATTCCCATTTTGAGTTGTACAATAAAGAGAGCTGAACAAATGTTGCCCCCATATCAAATATGAAACAACCCAAGTTCTTTGCCACTGTGAGAAATGAATATTCCTCTCTCATATTTAATAACTAATTACTGCATTAGGACCAAGGTTTTTTCCCTTTCTACTTCCTCATCCAGAAGTCAACTAGTGTGGGAAATCTCTCTTAAAGATTTACCCAGGCCAAGGTCTAATCAGACAGTAAAAGAAATTCTAAGTTTGGCTTAATGGGTGTATTCCTGCTCCTCATGTTTGCTCAGACAGGTCTGGAGAAAGGTTGATTCTCCCTATTATCGAGACAGGTGATATGGAAATTGATGTCTCTTTGACCAAGATTTGAGTGATCTAAGTCATGTACCCCAACACCTTCATTTTAATATAGCACATACCTCCCATTGCATTAACCAATCTGAGATGATTGCCATCCCCCAGGACCAGCTACTCTTCAAAGGACATACAAACCATGACCCCACTGCCATTAAGGGTCTTTGGTCTAAGAGAATCAGCCAAATGACCATCCTTTTATTAATAACCTGCTGGCCTTATTAATAAAATGATTAAATTACCTAGAAACTATATCTCTTGGACCTTTTTAACCCTCACACTCCTACCTTACTTAACCATTGCTTCACCTTTCTCCCTTTCTCTCTCACTGTCCCTTGATCCTTTTCTTCCCACAAGTATTCATGGTGTTTTTTTTCAGGATCCAAGTTTCCTCAAGAGCTCAGGCCTCATCCACATGTTGGTGATGCACAGCCATTTTCATTAACTCAGTTCTATAGCTAAAACAAGGATATCATTTCTTAGAAACAAATCAAAGATAGTAGACAAGAATACCTTTCCAAAATGGAGGAAAATGAAGGAAAGGGTACGTGTGTGCCATGTCTAGCTAAACCATTGAGATCTTTGGCTGAATGCTAATGATATTATCTGGAGGCTTCTTTTGTTATTATTATTAATGCCAAGGCTAATATTATGTCTTCTTCCACACAAGACTTCCTATCACATTTTTTTAAATAATCCTTTAGTCCATGCTCTTCAAATATGTTCTCAAAGAGGGATTTGCTGAAAACCTTCCAGATAACGTTAGTTGAGAAAAGAGTCAGAATCCATGGCATGGCTGGCTGGGTTTTGCTGTTACTCACCAGTGTAGGACAATAAAAGTATGCCTTAGCTATTATACCACTGTCATTTCTTTGCTCTCTTCTCCTAATGCCTCTTCTTCCACTCTCTCAGGTAACCTGTGTCCTCATGCTGCCATCTGTGACTACCCCAAAAGCCCACTGCAGTGTCCCATCAGGTGTATCCTTCTAGACATGCTCTTCATATCCTTCCTTAGTCACCTTTCTGTTTCTCTATTCTCTCCTTGCTCTCATCAAAAATATTTTAACCCCCTGTTACCAGGCATAGAAAGTGTGGCAGAGTAGGTAGCATATTTGACTTGGAATCAAGAATTGGATTCAAATCCTACCTCTGACACTATTAGTTGTGTGAACATGGACAAGTAATTTCATCTTTCTAAACCTCAAGTTCTCTAGATATAAAATGAGAGTTGAACTGGATGATTTTTAAGGTCCCTTCTAGTTCTCTATCTGTGACCTTATTAACTCCCATTAAACTGTGAATTATTGACAGTTTGTCTAGGATTCTTTTACAATGACTAAGGAATTTCCTAAATAGAAATAGCCTAAGAAATCTGGAAACAGAGAGAGGGGGGCTTCAAAGGGCTCTTTAAATCACACCATATAGCTCTCTCGCTCTCTCGCTCTCTCTCGCTCTCTCTCTCCCTCTCTCCTTCCCTCCCTGTCTCTCTCTCTCAAGAAGGTTCAACAGATCACAGAATTTAGAGCAGAAAGGGAATTTAGAAATTATTTGGTTCAATCCCCTCATTTTATAAATGAGGAAACTGAAGCTTAGAGAGGGGAAATGATGTATTCAAGTCACTAAAGTATCAGAATCCAGGCTCTATGACTCTAAGTCCATGTTCCTTCCACAAATTATGCTTGCTGTAAGAATCCAACACCACTTCAACCCACAGCCATCACGGACTCCAGGGAATAGAGGTTACCCCCTTGGCACACTGACTGAGAAAGCTGATAACCCTTGGTTAAAAATACTGAAATTCTTGGCTAGGTTTTTGGCTTCTTAGAAATAATGGTGATTTTCATTCATATTAAATATTCTCATTCATCTAGGACCTTCAGAATTGAGGGTAAAGAAGTGAAAGGGAGAGGTCTGAGCCTCAGTGTGTGGCCTTAGGTGGATAATGTGGAATTCAATTTCCTGACAAAAATAAATCTGGTGTTTCTGAAAATTGTGCAACATGCATAGGGAATGTGTCATCATAGCAAAAGTGAGTCATGGGCCCCAGTCCAGATTATCCAAATCTAGTTGAATTCACTTTCTAAATAGAAAGTGTATTCCTGTCCAGCCTAACATTAGTGAGCTGGCATGTAAAGAAAGAATGGAAAGAAAGAGACAGCAAGGGAGAGATGCAAGTTGATACTTTGTAAGAAGTTTACTGGAAAAATGAAGTATTTTCCATTGCAATATTTGAAGACTTTCTCTTTCTTTATTTCCCTTCCCACTCACCCTCCAAATCTACCCCTTCTCTTTCTCTCCTCTGCTGTCATTCTCTGTGTGTGGGTGTCTCATCTTCTTCCTAACAAAAAAGTTTCAGGTGGCTTTCTTTCCTCCAACTCAATATTTATTTTAAATTTCATCATGCTAAAAGTTCAGCTGTATGCCTATCCTTTGCTCCCAATGGTTCCTTCCATCTTTAAGAACTATGATCCTATAATATGCACACATACACACACACACACACACACACACACACATATGCAATCTTTATCTCTTACTGCTTTGTAGCAATATAAAAATTGACAATTAATGTTATCGGTCCAGCAAACAATTAGGATTTGCTCAGATATTTTCTTTTCCTATTTTTTTCTGCCAAGCATAGTAATTCTTTAAAAGACAGGGGGAAGAGAAGAATTACAGAGGAAGGAGACAAGCAGGGCCAACTAATCAAATGACAAAATGTCATAAGCTGGAATGACAAATTATCTGAGTTGGTGTGGGGGCAGTGAGGTGACACAGTAGATAGAGAACCAGCCTTGGAGTCAGGAAGACCTGAGTTCAAATCCAGTCACAGACACATAACACTTACTAGCTGTACGGCTCTGGGCAAGTCACTTAACCCCAAATGCCTAACCAAAAAAAAAATCAATTGGTGCCTCATTTCTCAAATATATAGAGAACTGAGTCAAATTTATAAAAATACAAGCCATTCCCCAATCGATAAATGGTCAAAGGATATGAACAGGCAACTTTCAGATGAAATCAAAGCTATCTATAGGTATATAAAGCAGTTCTCTAAATTGCTTTTGATTAGAGAAATGCAAATTAAAACAACTCTGAGGTACCACCTCACATTTGTCAGATTGGATAACATGCCAAAAAAAAAAAAAGGAAAATGATGAGTGTTGGAGAGGATATAGGAAACTTGGGACACTAATGCACTGTTGGTGGAGTTGTGAACTGATCCAACCATTCTGTAGAGCAATTTGGAACTATGACCAAAGGGCAGTCAAATTGTACATTTTGATCCAGCAATACCACTACCAGGTCAGTATCCCAAAGAGATCATAAAAAAGGGAAAAGGACCTACGTGTACAAAAATATTTGTAGCTGCCTTTTTTGTGGTGGCAAAATATTGGAAATTGAGCGGATGCCCATCATTGATTGAGGGAATAGCCAAACAAGTTGTGATATATGAATGTAACGGAATACTATTGTGATGAACAGGCAGATTTCAGAAAACTCTGGAAAGACTTGTATGAACTGATGCAAAGTGAAACAGGAAAACATTAGACACAAGATCAGCACCATTGTGTGAATATCAACTGTGAATGTTGAATCAACAGCTCTTCTCAGCAACATAAAGGATTCATGAAAGAAAATACTATCCACATCCAGGTTAAGAACTGGTGGACTCTGAATACAGAGTGAAGTGTACTTTTTCACTTATTTTATTCTTTTTTTTGTTTTTGTTTTTGTTTTGATCTGATTATTCCTTGACAATAGTGGCTAGTATTGAAATATGTTTTATGTGATAGCACATGTATAACCTATATCAAATTGCCTACCATTTTAGGAAGAGGGGAGGGGAAGAAGGAAGGGAGGGAGAAAAATTTGGAACTCAAAATCTTGTAAAAATGAATGCTAAAAACTGTCTGGACATGTAATTGGGGGAAAAATGCTATGTAAAAAAAATCACTTGGCACCTGAGTAGGAATTCCCTCAGCCAACACATCTGACAAATGGTCATCCAGCTTTTACCTGAAGTCTTGCATGAAGAGGAAATCTGCTACCTCTCAAGGAAACCCCACTCCACTTTGGAACAAGCTGGGACTGTTTGCAAGTTCTTCCTTAAATCGAGACTAAATCTGTGTCTCAATAACTTCTACCCACTGCTCCTTTTCTGATCCTCCTTTTCCCCTTTGTGCCTCCCATAACATTTTATTCACACCACTTTAATGCATTTTATCATCTATTATTTTGCATATTCTTATCTATGGTGATATCTTAGCCCCTATTAGACTATAACCTCATAGTAATCAGCGCCTATATGTTATCTAAGCTTTGACTCTCTCCCACCATTGAACAAGATGTTTTGCATTCAGTTGGCATTTAATAAATGTTTGTTGAATAAATGAATAAATTTTAAACCCTCCAGATTAATACAGCCAAGACTCCAACATTACAATCACCTAATAACTCTGTATCCTCAGCTTTCATACCCTCTTAGAATTCTTCCACTTTCCCCTAGAGTTGTACACACCTAACCTGAGAAACACTTAGCTCTCAGAGAATAGGGAACACATATGATTAATCTTCTTAATGCAGCATCCTTCACTGTGGGACTTTGGGAATTAAGATGGAATGGATTCTAGGATACACAGAACTCATCCATTTCACAGGTCCTGTCTCACTTCACTAGACCTGAACCCTTCAAATGTCCATTTAAGCACTAAACAACCTGAAGCTCCTCCTTCTCCTCCTCCTTTCCTTTACAGATCCATCAGGGAGAGAAAGGAAAATGTAGAGGGAAAAGTTTGCAGGTCCAAGTGATAAGCAAACCGGAGTCATCTCCATTCTGATTCAGCACAAGCAGGGATGTTTCCAGTCATGTGGTGTCAAGCCAGTAGGAAATGATGCAGCTACTCTCGGTTTTTTCATCAGCCCAAAAGAAAGGATCCTGTTACAGTCTGTGTGTTTGAGGCTTTGAGTGGATGTGCTGGAAAGCAACAAACATCCCCATCCAAAACCCACACCAGCAAATGACAAAATGAAATCTCTTCCTTTGTATGGTTCATGGCTTTGACATTTACTTAGTGAGTCTTTCTCTGTTTTATTGACTTCTATTTTTTTCCCTCAAGGCTTCCAGGGAATCTAGCCATTCCTCATATGTCTTCCCTTTTTTTCCTTCTTCTCTAATTTAGAAAGTTCTTGTTACAACAAGAACCTACTTCCTATACCTAGGACAGTGTAGGGTTATAGCTACAATAAGGACTAAATCTGCATAGTAAGAATATAATCTTATTTAATTGTAATAACTACATACATTAAACTATATGTAATGTTCATTAAACATCCTAGGTAATATACAATTAACAGGAATTAACATATGAATTGCACATTCGGTCATAAATGCACAAATTATACATAATGTCCAACTTATATGTTAATTATAGCATTTGCCAGAAAAACACTGTGCTTAAAGTGTGCTTGCAATTCTGTTTCTATTATAATCTTCTTTACCCTTTATTCAAAACTTTCTTTGAGAAACTTCCTTCTGAACTACAGCTTCTCTATTTTGCTCTTTAATCAAAGGTGATTATTTTCTGGAAAGAGATCTTTTTTTTAACTCAGTTAATACTTAGAGATGGGTAAACAATAATGGATGTGGTATCCTCCCATATAAAAAGGATGATGGACTAAATTATTTCTAAGGTCCTTTCCAGTTCCAAATCCCATAGGCCTCCGATCAACACTAGATCACACACTGATTCACCTCCTGAGTTATACGAAGCAATGTGGTACAGAGGGAAAGCCTTGGATGGAAAGTTCTGCTGTCTGCCATTCACTAGGTTGGGCAAGTCATTTCACTTCTTTGGGCCTCGGTTTATTTCTCTGTAAAATGAGAAGGTTATTTATATATGTGGGCATCTGTATTTATTTATTTATAGCAGTACTTTGTGTGATAGCAAAGAACTGGAAACAAAGTAGATACGCATCAGTTTGGAAGTGGCTAAACAAACTGAGTATATGAATATAATGGAAATATTATTATACAGTTAGAACTGAGAGAGCAGGGGGAAAAACATTTCTGACATAAGCAAAACCGAGAGAACAATGTACGTGATGACTGTAGTAATGGAAATGAAAAGAACACTAAAAAGACAACTCTTAGTAACTGCAATGACCAATCTTGGCCCCAAAAAGCAAAAATAAAACATACCTGTCTCCTCATTTGGGAGAGATGAGATTCAGAAGTACAGAATGTTTTATACAGTAATGAAGCCACTGTATAGGTTGTTTTCGTTTATTTTTTTTCCCTTGTTCCAAGGGAAACTTCAATGTGTTTAAGGGGTATGAAGGGTGAAGGGAGGGAATATTAAGAAAAAAAATACTATACTATACAAACAAAGAGACTAGAAACACAAAATAAAATAAAATGAAATAAGGGAGTTGAATTAGATGTTCTCTAAAATCTTGCAGCTCTGGCATCCTATAACTGTGGCCTAGAAAGTCCTGAGTTCAGAACATGGAGTCGATACTTCCTTAGCAAATCATTTTACCACCCCCAGTATGATTTTCCTCATCTGTGAAATTGGGATAATGGGGCTTGGCAATCACCTACCTCACCTGGGTGTTATGTGGATTAGCTCATTAAGGAGAGTAAAGTGCTTTGAAAATACTAAATGTCACACAAACACTAAGCATCATGGTGCAGGGAATGCAATATTCAGCCTGGAACCCGGAAAGCAGACGTCGTTAAGGTAACCCCTGTAGCAAGCTCAGCTTGCTTGCCTTGGCCATGTGCAAACTTTTCCAATGCTACTAAGCCTGCTCAAAAAATACATTAGTAATGCCTTCCATTTATAGAGCCTATTTAATAGCAGCTCCTTAAAGCACTTTATGAGCATTACCTGGTGCCTGGCCTCATTGCTTCCATTTTACAAGCACAGAGACTGAGGTTCTGATGAACATCTAACTCCTAGCCTTTTCACTTCACTCTCTCCCATGCCTGGAATACTCTCCCTTCTCATCTCCACTTCCTGGTTTCTCCAGTTTCCTTCAAGTTCCAGCTAAAATCCCACCTTCTGATGGAAGCCTTTCTTCCATTCAGTTACCTCTAGGAGCAAATACAAAATGCTACAATTGCTTATTAAAACCTGCCATAACCTAGCCGCCTCCCTTCTTTCTTGTGTTCTTGCATCTTATTCCCTGACATGGACTCTTCAATCTAGTGACACCAGTCCTCCTGGTTGTTCCCCACACAAGATACTCCATCTCCTGACTGAGCATTTTCTTTGCCTGTCTCCCATCCCTGGAATGATCTCCCTCCTCTGCTCCCAATACTGACCTCCCAGGCTTCCTTTAAATTCCAACTAAAACCCCACCTTCTACAGGAAACCTACCCCAATCCTTTGTAATTCCAGTACCTTCCTTCCATTAATTATTTCCTGTTATAGCTTGCTTTGTATGCATTTGTTTGCATATTGTCTGCCCCATTAGACTGTAAGCTCCTTGAGGGTAGGTACTTTTTGCCTCCTTTTGAATTCCCAGTGTTTAGTACGGTGCCTGGCACATACTAGGTGCTTATTAAATGTTTATTGATTGATTGATTGTGCCTTCCTTCTGTTGGATATAATCCATCTATAGCTTTTAGACTTCAGCATACCTATTTGCATGTTGTCTCCCCCATCAGCCTATAAGCTCTTTGAAAATGGAGTCTGCCTTTTGGTTTTCTCTGTATCCCCAGAACTTAGAGCAGTGCCAGGTACATGATGCTTTGTAAGCAGTTATTGACCCACCAAACAGAGTGAGTTGCTAAAGCAGATAAAAGACATCACTGCCATCTTTAGAGTAAATAAGAAGATGGAGGAAAGAAAGCTGATCTCCCCAAATTTGCCCCATCCCTTTCACACCATTCAACCTCTGGAAGACCTTGAGGCAGAGGTATATATTCAGGGATATGCTCATATCCTGACTCCAACTCTCAAGAGCTAATTGTTACATTTATACCTCAAAATTTGGCCAGTGCTTCAAATAAGGGCTTGATTTATTGTTTTCTTGGTTTCTAGACCTAAGAAAATGATGGAACAATGTAAATGCAGATTAAGCTTAAAACTGTGTTGTGTGAATCTTTTTTTTTTCTGGAGAACCGGTTTTTAAATATTTACCAGCACACCACAAGCATAGTAAATAGAATGCTGGACTTGGAGTCAGCAAGACTTGAGTTTACTTACTAGCTGTATGGCTCTGAACAAATCACTTAACCTCTCTGTATCTCAGTTTCCCCACCTGTAAAATGAGGGGGTTGAACTCGACAACCTCTGAGGTCCCTTCCCCTTCTAAACCTATGATCATATGATCCTGTTGCTGAAATTGGGAATAGAGAGCCCTCATTTGTGCTGGTTCTGAGTATCCCAGAATCCCAGAATATCAGAAATGAAAGGGACCTCTGTATCTGAATGAGAATCTTCACTACAACATAGCCAATATGTGGTCATTCTGCCTGGGTAAGAAGACCTTCAATGAGGAGCCTACGACTTCCTGAGGCAGTCCAGTTTATTTTTACGTAGCTTTAACTGTTGGGAGGTTTTGGTGGTTGTTGTTGTTGTGTTTTAACATTAAACATGCTAGTTCTGCCCTCTGATCCTTTAAATTATAGAAGACAGGTAGCATGTCCCCTCCCCACCCCACTTCTTTTCTCCATTCCCAGTTCCTTCAAATGATCCTCACATGGCATGAATCAGAGGCTCTTTGACATCCTGGTTCCCTTCTCAGGATATTCCCCAGTTTATTAATGTTCCTTCTAAATTGTGGGATCCTTCACCTTCTAGTTGTTGAGAAGTCATTGCTAGCCATTTCCAAAATAACTGATAAGTTTCATCGGAATTCCTTGTAGGAGATACCTCCATCCACCCTCTTACTGATTCTGACTTCTCAAGGCCTTTGAGTTTGAGGGAGAAGGAGGCAGGATTTGGTTCCTTTCCGTCATTTTAAGACCTCTCTCATTGTCTGAGATTGAGTACATATTGTTTTGCACTGTCTCCTTGGGTTTC
Source organism: Phascolarctos cinereus (assembly GCF_003287225.1). NCBI lineage: Eukaryota > Metazoa > Chordata > Mammalia > Diprotodontia > Phascolarctidae > Phascolarctos > Phascolarctos cinereus. Next base: position 101,865,455 of record NW_027555847.1, read on the forward strand.
TTCCCCACCAACTGTCCTCAACCTCCATTTCCTCTGACAGCCACAACTCCAGTTTGAACAAGAAAATGAGAGAAAAAAAAAGGGAGGGGGTGAGCTCAAGGTGTCTTGTCTGGATTTCATTCATTCAGCAAACATGTATTAATAATGTCTTGCATGTTACAGACATTATCTCATTTGTTCCTCATAACCTATTGAGGAAATTATTATTATTCCCATTTTACTGACACAGAAACTGAGTGTCAGAGTTTAAATGACTTGCCCAGAGTAATAGCTATTTCATGTCTTAGGTGGAATTCCAACCCAGATTTTCCTGACTCCAAGTCTAGGGTACAATCCATCCACTTTGCCCTCCATTTCTCACCCAATAAAAATAACCACCAATGTCTGCCACATAATAGGCACTTAATAAATATTTATTCTTGATTGATTGGTGACCCTATTTAATAGAGGAGGAAACTGAGGCTGAGAGTTTTAGTGAGTTACCACTTCAGTGACAGCTAGCAACTACAATGCATTGCAGTAGGCAAGGGTCATTTACCTAGGAGGATTGTCTCAACCGTCAATTACCATAGTTGCTACAGAGATTTTACTGTAGTACGGAGAAGCTAAATGACTCACCCTGGGTCACTGAAGCTGTTTCAGATGCAGCTCCAAACCTAAGGTCTTCCTGCTTGCAATTCTAACACCCTATATCTTGCATAGGGAAATAGTTTACAAACCTTAGGATGCCATAGGAACAGGAATTATTATTCTTATTCTCCACCAGAACTTTAACCAGATCTCACCCCACTCCCTTTCTCCCATTTACATGAACACTGCAGCCTGGCATAGCCTGGATCTCAGATAGTTAGAATATAACCTCTCCCCCTTTTACTAATTTATGGCAAGAAGGGAAGGCAGCCAAAGGATTTTCACTGCTGTTGTTACTATTCAAAGAAATGCAAAACACTTACCAGAATCCCACGTGGGAAACTACATGTGGGGGACAACGTCCTGACAGTAAATGGATGGATGCGTCCAGCATATTTCACCTCTGCTGAGATTCTCTCAGCAGCATTTTGACTCCACCCTGCCTTAGGCAGCAATTTAAATGGGTGGAAGGACCATCCAAGCCCAAAATGTCTGTATGTCTGTCAAAATGTTCTGTAGCTCTTCCCCTTAAAGGGAAGATGGGAAATGGCCCTGGAAATGCTCAGATTTCTGATTAACTCACCACATAATTCAAAGCAAGAGATTTCATATATTCTCTTCTCTATTTGGCAACCTCCTTGAACTGACCAGTTAGAACAGAGTTGCTTTTTTTAACTGATCTCTTCTGATTTGTTAGCAAACCTTTCTATTAGGGATTCAGTCTCCTTCCTCATCCTCTTCAAATTGAAATCTCCTCAGATGTCCCACCTGGTGCCCTGGTGAAAACCATCTCCATCTCTCTACAGAAGAGAGAAATTAATTTAGAAGAAGGGAGAGACTAATTAACTACCAGGCAGCTGAGTGACTAGCCTTGGATCACACAGCTGTTAACAGGGGAATAGAGGCTCCGATTCATGAGCTTCCTTTAGGCTTAAGCCATCCTATTTCCTTGCCAAAGCATTAAGCCTGCATCCAAATGACCAGGGCAAGAGTGCAAATATGGTAGAGAGAAAAACACACAAAGAAATCAGAAATTCATACATTTATTCAGCAAGCAAGCATTTTTTTCTCAGCATCTACTGTGGGTCCATTAGTGCCTTAGACACTAAGGAAAACGAAAAAGAGATAGAAAAGGGGGCCCTGCTCCTCAAGTCATTTCTCTAAATAAGATGTGTAAACTCAGCAGGGAAGGCAAAGCTAATGGAGAATGAAAGCAAATGCAAGGTTATAGTGGTTTCAGCTCCATAACAACTGTAAAGACAAGTGTTGAGTAGCAAATCAATTCAAGGAGTGATTAAAAAAGTATCTTCACAAAAACAAGACAGGGGAGGAATAGCAAGGAATCAATGGTTATGAAAAAGATCTCAGGGTTTTAGTAGACTGCTCATTTATGAATCAACAACATGGAAGAAAAGAAGGAGGAGGAGGAGAGGAAGAAGAAAAAGAAGAATGGGAGGGAGGAGGAGGAAGGAAGGAAGGAAGGAAGGAAGGAAGGAAGGAAGGAAGGAAGGAAGGAAGGAAGGAAGGAAGGAAGAAACTTCATTTGAGGTATCATATTTCACTCTAAGTACCACATTTTAGGAATGATATTGATAACTAACAAAAGAGGAAGAAGAGCAGAATTTTGAATACCTTCAACATCATTTCACATGAGGATCTGCAGAAGGAACTGAGGCTGTTTAGCTTCAAGAAGGGAAGACTTAAAGAGGGCATGACAGATGCCTTTCTTCAAGTATTTGAGGGGCTATTGCATAAAAGAAAGACTGGCTCCCAGATTACTACATTTGGTTTCAGTGGACAGAAGTAGGCACAATGAATAGAAATTGCCAAGAGGCAAATTTAGACTTGACCTCAGGGAAAACTTCCCTAACCCTCACTAAATTCCTTATGAAAAGGTATGTAATAGGAAAAAATTCTTGTTCAGTCATGGGTTAGACTGGATGGCCTCTGAATCCCTCCAGATGATCAGATTCTAGCTGATTAGGCCAGAGTAGTAAAAAAAAAAAGTATGAAGGCACTATACAGATATAAAGTACTCATTATTATTATCAGTCAGAGAAGACTTGGAAGGGGCAAGTCTTAAATCAAGTCTTGAAGTACGAGATGGACATAAATTGCAGAGAAAAGAAGGTGTTCTGAAAAGGGAGACTAGCACAAGATGAAAGCAGGAATCCTGTTCATGCTGCTTCATTTTGCTCACCCATCCTTTCCAAACAAAAACAACCTTCAGGATGCTTCTGTAGCTAATTGCTTTGAGTCCAATCTCCTCATATTGTCATTTCAAGTCAGTTCAACAGACATTTATTAAGTATTGTCCTTGAGTAAAACACTATGCACTGTTTCCTTGAAGAAAAAAAAAATAAAGGCAGGACAGAGCCTGATCTCTGGAAGCTTACATTTTAATGACTGGAGAGAATGATCCAAGGAAAAGTGCTGTGAGAAATTTGAGGAGGAACAAATTACTTCATTGAAGAGTGAGGAGAGTCAGGAAAGCCTTCATGGATGTAATGGTAATATCTGATTTGGTCCTCCATAATCAGGTATGAGTCTAATTAATCCAAAATTTATCTTCCACTATTCTCCAATACAAATTCCCTGCTCTGACAACAGAGAGAGAGACAGAGGCAGAGAAACAGAGAGACACACAAAAAGAGAGAGAGAGAGAGAGAGAGAGAGAGAGAGAGAGAGAGAGAGAGAGAGAGAGAGAGAGAGAGACAGAAAGGGACAATGAGACAGAGAGACTATAAATTGTACACCTGTGTTCTTTATCAGGGAACTCACTACAAAAAAAATAAAATCACAAGTTTTTGGAGGAGGATAGGGGCTAGCCAGGCTAGAGTTCTAAAGGGCTGAAAAGATTTGTCGATTTGTATATCATTTTAATCTGTGATCACTCCCTTTCTTGGTAAGATTCCCTAATTTGAAGTCTCACTCCCCCAAGTCACTCTCCTCCGCCTCCTCAGAAGTCATTCCTCTATTTTTTTTTGTTTATCTTTTTTGGATATATACAAAATGGACCTTTAGGAACTCATGACCTTCAGGAAAACCTCAAGGTGAAAATTCATGATTTTTCAATTGTTAGATTTAGAGCTGGAAAGGACTTTAAGTATCCCTTCATCTAGGCCTCCCATTTTATACCCTGAGGAAACTGAGGTTTAGAGAAAGAAGGGAAGAGACTTGCTTCAGATTGCCCAGGTACTCAGTCACAGAACCAGAACTAACTCACAGCTCTTCTGACTTGGCTCCAGCTACCCAAAGATTCTGGGCCTGCCAGCTGTGGCCTGAGTGCCCTGACCTTCTTTAAGTCCAAAATGACAACAAGCAACACTTTCCCTCTGTCTGTCAACATGACGGGCTGCTGGCTGCCCACTGTGGAGAGATTCTCCACATGGATGCGGCTCATTCTGATGTCACCACCACACGTCCAGCTTATGAAATTGGCTAGAGAGAAGCCTGCCTGAAGCCAACAAAATAAGCAGGATTGATTAGAAAAGTGACATCACCCTGGGCCTGGCAAGCAAGTGTGAACACTGAAGACGCAGACACAGAGTCAGACCCAGGGTGTTTACACCAAAGGAAAGGACCCTAAAGGGAAAAACTCATTTTTTTACTCTCTTACCAGTAGCAGTAGCTGGCATTTCCCATCTCCCCATTCTTAGATGGGTTATATGGACTGTGGCCTTTGAAAACAGGAGATTCCCTGTAGTCCTAACACTCCTGGGGGTGTTCCCCTCCAATCCCAATGCCCCCACCCCCTTCAAGAGTAGTCCAATATTCACTGGCTGGGAATTGCCTCTTCCAAAGACAGTCAGGTATAACTAACCCCTCCACCTTCACTTATACCCCCAAAAATCAATCAGCCCAGAATTGCCTTTAATTCCTGAAGATAAGCATCAACTCACCCATGCACAACCTTCTCAAGCACCCAATATAGCTGGAAACAAAATCAGGTCTCAGAAAACACTTACTCATTCTGACCACTCCCTAGAAATATCATCAATGATAAATCATATCTTTCAATTATGTGGGTGATCTCTGAGGTCAGCCAAAATGCTCTTTCTGAGACTGATATTTCCTTTGTGATTGCTTCTCTTGAAATTTGAAATAGTCCACGCACACGCTTTAGAACCAGTCCCCCCCACCTCAACTTGTTTAAATGGCTTCTCAACAATGTGTTTGTGATTTCCACATTTTTAATAGGTCCTCTTCAAAGTCTGATCTTTAATTTAATTCTTGGGCTTTAATTTTGTTTTCCTTCCTCTCTTTTTTTTAAATAGGGACCTCAATTTTCCGCTCTCATTTCTTATAATGCATCATAATGTGAAGAAAAATAAGAGATTTGGAAATGCAGAAGTTTTGATGGCATGGGGTTAATTTTTTAATTTATTTGTTTATTTTTAGTTTTCAACATTCAGTTCTATAAGATTTTGAGTTTCAAATGTTCTCGCCATCTCTCCATCCCCCCCCCCCGCCGCAAGGCAGTGTGCAATTTGATATAGGCTCTACATATACATTCATATTGAACCTATTTGCACATTAGTCATGTTGTAAGGAAGAACTAGAACCAATGGGAGAAACCACAAGAAAGAAGAAACAAACAGAAAAAAAAGAAAAAAGAGAGAGAAAGAGAGGGCAAATAATATGCTTTGATCTGCATTCAGACTCTTTTTCTGGATGTGGACAGCATTTTCCATCCTGAGTCCTTTGGAGTTGTCTTGGATCCTTGCATTGCTGAGAGGAGATGACTCTATCAAAGTTAGTCATTGCACATTGTGGCTGTTACTATGTACAACATTCTCCTGCTTCTGCTCACTTCACTCAGCATCAGTTCATTCAAGTCTTTCCAGGTTTTTCTGAAGTCTGCCTGCTCATCATTTCTTATAGCACAATAGTATTCCATTATATTCATATACTACAACTTGTTCAACCGTTCCTCAATTGATGGGCATCCCCTCAATTTCCAATTCTTTGCCACCACAGAAAGCACTGCAATAAATGTTTTTGTACATGTAGGTCCTCTTCCCATTTGTACGATTTCTTTGGCACATGGGGTTAATTTTAAATCAAGGAAGCTAAAGACGGAAGAAATAATGGAAAGAATATTGGGCTAAGATGACAGATAAGCAGAATTTTGCATGTGACCTTGAGTAAGTTAAAGATTAGGTATCACTGGAGCAGCTAGGTGATGCAATGTACAAAGCACTGGCCCTGGAGTCAGGAGGACCTGAGTACAAGGCTGGCCTCAGACATTTGATGCTTACTAGCTGTGTGACCCTGGGCAAGTCACTTAACCCCAACTGCCTCACAAAGAAAAAAAAACAGATTAGGTGTCACTGTGTATATGCATATATACAAAAGGTATTATTACTATTAATGTTGTTATTATTGACCTTAGAAGTCAATTAGGCAGCTTGCTAAGTAGTAATATGAAATCATAAGAACATAGGATTTAGAATTTGAAGGTACATTAGAAATCATCTTGTCCAAATTCCCTTATTTTACAGAAGAGGAAAGTGCCTTTAAAGGAGGCTAAATGACTTTACCAAGGTCAGTTGTTACAATAGTCAAGATTCAAATTCGGTTTTTCTGATTATAAATTCAAGATTCTTTCCACTGTACCATGTTGGTGTTAGAAAATTGCCCAGTAAAGTAATACCTCTATTTATTACCAGTGTTGATTAGGACCAAGGAGCCCTACCATCAATCATATCATGGCTGTGATTTCTTGACATAAATACTGTCTAATGAAAAGTACTGTCTAATGACATTTCTTTTTACAGTGAATTAAAGTTCATTTGGACAAGAAAGGGATGAGGCATTCTGTTTTGTTATTTGGAGAATTTCAAGACATTCCTTCAGATCACCTCAAGCACAGTCTTCTACATGAAGTCATACCTGATCCCTCAGCTGTTAATATTCTCTCCTTAACTAGCTTGTATCAAAGTACTTGCCCTTATTCTGTATATATTTCTATAAGTACACATTGTCATCCCCCCGATGGAATAGAAAGTCCCTCAGAGCAGGAGCGGCTTCACTTTTTTTCTTTTTATATCCTCTGCACCTATCATGATACCTGGCATATAGTTGGTGCTTAATAAATACTTGCTGATAAATTGATTAATCTCTGGAGAGGTTCAAGGATACTCCTAGGGTATCTGTTACATAGGCTTGGTATATATGCAAGGTGTGTCTCTTGACTAGCTGGGATGAATTTGATTGGTGACCAGGACCACGAGGGGAGAGAGGAGAACTACGGGCATTTCTTACACTCCATGAACATTAACTAGGGGTATGGGGCAACAGGACTAAGAGTAGGCAGGCCTCAGGAGCGCCTCAAGGTTGGAAGATTTTTCTCAGTCTCCAAAGAGAGTATCAATATGGAATTACATATATGGGCCCTTCAAATATCTCTGGCCCAGGGTTATGAACCTGAAGACGCTTCTTAAGTAGAAGAGTAGCCTTTAGCCTAACAATACACTAATTAGATCTTTTTTTTTTTTAGGCAATTGGGGTGTTTGGTCTGAGGCCAGATTTGAACTCAGGTCCTCCTGACTTCAGGGCCAGTGCTCTAATCCACTGCACCATCTAGCTGCCCCTAACTAGATCTTTTACATCAAATTCTGATTATACAAAATACCATCTCAAATGAGGAATAATGGGAGAAAATCCATTTGTGCAACCCAATAACAAACAGAAATAAAAGTTGGACAGAATAGGATATAATAAGGAATATACAAAATGGAAGGAACCTTTGCTCGGAGCAAGATCAAATTTTGGCTCAAACCAAGAGAGCAAGAAGATGCTCAATCAGAGGAGCTCCATTATGGCAGTTTATAAAATTTCAAGCAAAGTCAAAGACAGTGATGGACCTGTCTTCCCCTATGTGTCTACTCTTTGGGAATTTTTCTTCTTCTGACTTTCCAGAGCATCCTCTGTCCATCTGTCTCCCTACAGAAGCTCTGCAACCAACTTGGTAAATCCTCTAGGCAAGTACACAGCATCTATAATCAGCTTTCTCTCCTCCACTCTGGAGTTACATTTCCTTCCATGTGTAGCAGCAGAAAGCAAAATGCCTCAGGCTGCTTTGGAAGCCTTGGTTATGTATCCAAAGCCCAGGTTTGGGGAAAATACCTACTGGGAGAATGGATCAGTCAGGACAATGAGGAGCTGACATCTAAACATGGCCTTGCCTTAGCCATCCTTTTCTGAATGGTGGTTGTCTGCAAACCAAAGCGGGGAGTAGGGCAGCAGAATCCTCTTCTTCCTATTAGACCTCGGTCCAGAGAGGAAGACAAGGTTACAAAGTTTACTTCTGGACTCCCAAAGGCATCTGCCTGTCCTTTTATTATGTCCTTGAAATAATGGGCCTTCACAGGGAGAAGACTCTAGCCTCCTGATTACCCTGCACTTTGGTAGCCTCTGAAACCTCCTCTGGAGTTGCATGACCAGTAATAATTCATGTAAATGCTAGTTTGTTCAGTGGGGGTTTACATATCAGTCTGCATTTATCTGGTTGACATGCATGAAGTCTGGAATTCCAATGGGGAGGGGGTGGGGGTGGAGGAAGAAGCCTCTTGCCTTTTATTATACCCCTGTTCATTAAATGGCAAACAGATTTGGAATGCCCCTTTTTGTATTTGTTTAGACAGCGCTTCCAGAGGGTTCTGCTCAAAAGAAAACAGGTTGTTAGGGAGGCAGAAGAGAAGAAACGTTTTAAGAAAGAATGTGACAACAACATCCCATTCATATGTAACTTTTATATTAGCAAAACGCAGGCTTTAGGATCTCAAAAACATGCAAAGGCAAACAATGTGAGCTTCTTTCAAAAATTGTCAGACACAAGCAAATAACCTAATGGCAGTAAGCAGAATAGCTAGGTAAAGAGGCTGGGATGACAGCTCCCATTTATACATTCCTTTATAGAAGGGACTCTTATTACCCCCATTTTACAGTTGAGGAAATCGAGGTAGTCAGAGGTTAAGTGTCTGAGGTAGGATCCAAAACCACACCTTCCTGACTTCTGAAACTTTCTGTTTTGACATGGTGCAATGGACAGGGGACTGATTTGGGACTCAGGGGATCTGAGTTCAAATTTAGGCTCTGCCACTTAATACAAAAGTGACCTCAAGGCAAATGATTTTCCCTTTCTGGGTCTCATTTTCCTCATATATAAAATGAAGGGGTTGAATTTGATGACCTCTAAAATCCGTCCAGTTCTAAATATATGATCCCCTATTCAGGACTGGTGCTTCCAATGACTGGATTTCATCCATGCACTTCCATTCATACAAATATTTCTTGAGTGACTACTTCATGCAGGGAATTGTCCAGGGCTGGGAGCTTGTAGCCTTGAGTCCACATGTGGTCTTTTAGGTCCTCAAATGCAGCCTTTCGACTGAGTCCAAATTTTATAGAACAAATGTTTGTTAAGGAGATTTGTTCTATGAAGTTTGGATTCAGTCAAAGGGCCGCACTTAAGGACCTCGAGGGTCACATGTGGCCTTGAGGCTGCAGGTTCCCTACCCCTACACTTTGACAATCAAGAGGTTTAAGTTTCTGCTTTCTAGAAGTACCAGAAGATGAAAAGTATGAAGTTAGGAACTAATGGATATAAGGCAGTTTAACAATAGAGCAGAAATTCTAGAGGGGAAAGCAGAACAGGAGGCTAGAGGAAGACACAGATGACAGAAGGGTAGGACTCAGGTGGCTAAGGATGAGTTTACAAGGAGAAGTTGCAGGGAGCAGGACATTTTTGCCTGTGCAGACAATGATTCTGAATCACTGGATAAGGTGAGCAGGAGGTGGGAGTTTTCTAGTCATAAAGTAGGAGAAGAAACAGATTAATCAGGGTCCCTACCCTTCAAGGCCCTGGGATGCCTGTGCACAGTGCTACCTTAGGGACCAGTTGTATCAGCTTCCATAGTTGGTCACTTGTACAGAGAGCTGGGGGCATAGGTAGCGTGTGGAGACAATGACAAATTCTGTCTGAACATTTGTGTCGAAAAGATGAGACTGCTTAAGTAATAGTGATAGCTAGCATTTGTATGGAGCTTACTATGTGCCAGGCACTATGCTAAGCACTATATGATTATTATCACATTTGATCCTCACAGCAACCCAGTGAAGTAGGTGCTATTATCATCCTTATTTTACAGATATGGAAAATTGAGGCTAACAGAGACTTGCCCAAGGTCATACAGCTAGTGTCTGAGGCCAGGTTTGAAAATCAGGCCTTCCAAGTAGTGCTAACACCCAGAGGAAGAAGATGGAATTTGGCAGGGGATACCTGTCTCCCTTACTCTTACTCTGGTTTACTCTCCATTGCCTGCTGCACTTATCCCATACATCAGTCAGTCAATCCAGAAACATTTATTAAGCACCTACTAAGTGCTGGATACATTTCTAAGCTCTGAGGATACAAAAGAGGCAAAGGTCCCTGCCCTCAAGGACCTTACAATCTAATAGACAGACATTACGCAAACAAATGTATACAAAGCAAGCTATATATAGGATAAATAGGAAATGATTAAAAGAGGGAAGGCACTGGAGTTGAGGGGTCAAGAAAAGGTTTCCTTTCCTCTAGAAAGTTGGATTTTAGTTAGAACTTAATGGAAGACAGGGAGATCAATATTAGGAGCAGAAAAAGCAGAGCAGTCCAGTATGGGAGACAGCTGGAGAAAATGCCCAGAGCCAAGAGGTAGAGTGTCTTATTTGTGGAACAATCAGGAGGGCTATGTTACTGAATAGAAGAGTATATGTTGAGAAGTAAGGTATGCAAGAAGACTAGAAAGGTAGGAGGGGGTTAGGTTATGAAGGGCTTTGAATGCCAAACAGAGCATTCTGTATTTGATCCCAGAGGCAACAGGGAGCCACTGGAGTTGAGTAGGGGAGAGACTTGACTGGACCAGTCCTCCATGGAAATCACTTTAATGATTAAGTGGAAAATGCATCGGAGTAGGGAAGGGACTTGAAGGAGGCAGACCCACCAGCAGGCTATTGCATTAATCAAAGCATGAGGTTATAAGGGCCTACACCAGAGGAGTGGCTCTGAGGAGAGAAGGGAATGTATTGGAGAGATGTTTCAAGGATGAAATCAAAAGGTCTTGACAACGGATTGGATATGGCTGGTGAAAGATGATGGTGAGGAGTCCAGGATGACTGCTAGGTTGCAAGCCTGAGGGACTGGGAGGATGCTGTTACATTCCACAATAATAAGTAAGGTAAGGGGAGGGAGTTGGATTGGGAAAAATATAAAAAATTCCATTTTGGACATATTGAGTTTAAGATGTCTACTGGACATCCAGTTCCAGATGTCTGAAAGGTAGTTGGAAATGTGAGATTGGAGCCAGCAGAGAGTTCTGGACAGGACAGGTAGAATTGAGAATCATCAACACAGAGATGGTAATCAAATCCATGGTTGCTGATGAGATCACCAAGTGAAATTGTATAGAGGGAGACCCAGGACAGATGGACACCTATGGTTAGAGAGTGTGATCTGGAAATGCAAAAGAGACAGAGGAGAAATAGCCAGATAAGTAAGAAGAGAGCCAGGAGAGAGTGATGTCCCAAAAACCTAGAGGGAAGACAGTATCAAGAAGGGGAGAGTGATCAACAGTGCTAAAGGCTGCAGAGAGAAGGAGGAGGAGAATGAGGGTTGAGAAAAGGTCATTGGATATGGCAGCTCATTAGTAACTTTGGAGAGAGAAGTAATAATTAACCTTTCCCAAGCTGAGTAATCTATGTTCCTGGAGTAGATAACTCCTATAAATTATGGGGATTTAGTTCATCTGTATTGTATATCAAAACCAGTCTCTGATATAACAGTATTTTTTAAAAAGTAATTAGGAGAATCCACAAGTAGTTTTCTCTTGACTTTCCTACACAGGTTCCCTATCACTTCTAGCAGCATCTTGAGGGGTAAATCTGCACACAGCTCTGCCTATCTGACAAATGGTTGTTGCCTGGTTTTTTCCACCACAGGAGCAAGCCAGGGCTTAAGAAGTTTAGTGGAAAGGACTTTAGCCAAGCATTTATCTTGCTTCTCTTCCCACCTTATCCAAAGCTTTATCATCATACCTCCCTTTCCACTCATCCAAAATTTTGTCACAGTGGCTTCCAGCTCACTTTGATTTGCTTGCTAATTCTTGACCAAGCCACATGCATTCTCTTCTTTCATCCCTGGAGTAGAAAGTGAGGCTGATGACTTTGGGCAGCTCTGTCACATTTAAATCCAATTCATTTGCAAGTCATGACATCACCTTTCTGATGTCATTGGTCCTCTTCTAGAAAGAAGGACAAACAACAAACCAGTGACGTTGATCATATCAGGAAGTTGGAGGACTTGAAAGAAATGAAGATTCTGTGGAATTTTAAGATTCTAGGAAATTTAAGATTACTGTGGGCTGTAGAGAGGAAGATATATTCCTGCCCAGGACACCCAGATATGATTATTTTGGAAAACTGTTCCAAGTTCCATTGACATGTCTTTGATATAATGTGGGTATAAAATTTGAACAATGGTATTTATCTCTTGCTTGTAACATAATACATAAAAGAGAAGATGTATCTGTCCCCAGCTCTCAAACTTCAACCAGTTCCACAAACACTTAAGGGAGATTTGACCTTCTGAGGCTGACCATTCCCAGAATTCTAGTGCTTTTTTATTCATTCCTTTGTTCATTCATTCCAAAGCTTCAAGCTACTTGGATTACACACACAAAAACATCCTTCCCTAGCCCCAAATCCTCTACACACAACAATCTCTCCCGACCCTTCTCCAGAATGTAAACTCCTTGAGGGCAGGGACTATCTTATGTATTTGTATCTTCAGTGCTTAACATGGTACCTGGCACAAAGTATGTGCTTAATCAATATGTTTTCATTCATTCAATTCCCAGACTTGTCAGAGACTTCTTTGGTTCTTTGGGAATTCCAGGAATTCTTCTCCATTTAGAGTAAACCAAAGCAGTAAGATTCCCATTTATAACATGATCTACTCTTTTAATTGGTGATGGCTAGGTGGGGGGGGGGAAGAGTAATACCCAAACTAGGCTGCAATCTCCAAAGAAATCCCACCTTCAATTTATTTTGAGGCACTTTTAACCAATTTCCTTTATTAGACCATTGATCAGAACTCCAAACACACAAAGGCAAGAGTTCACGGGGTGGTCAGAAGAAGTGATACAAGGACACTCTCAAGGTTTCTCTGAAGACTTTTGGAATTGATTGGATGACATGGAAGATGCTGGCACAGGACTGCCCAGCATGGTGCTGTGCTCTGTGAGCAAAGCAGAATTGAAGTAGCTCAAAAGAAACCTGAGATGTGCAGATTTAGAGAATCCACCCCAAATGTTTCCATGGTTTATTTGTGCGTGATCTGTGGTAGAGCATTCTGAGGTTGTGTTGGTCTGATCAGCCATAGTCAGACACACAATAACTTGACTCTAACATAGTGGTGTCATTTTGGTCCTCTTCAAGAATGAAGGCCACCACCAAACTAGTGCGACATGTTACTGGCTTTTGTCTCCTCCCTTCCTCAACTCTGCTACCTGTTGATGCTTGGGGAAGTATTGAGAGGCCAGGCTGGAGACTGTCTATGTGGAGACATGGAAAAAGCAGAGATTAGGACCTGACTTCTCTGTCACAGCCTTGTACTTATCACCTATGTGATTTGGGAAAACTCATTTCACCTCCTTGAATGCAAGTTTTCCAATACATAAAATGAGGTAATTGTGATAAGAAATGGGACCTGGGCCCCTAAAAGGAAAAGACCATGTCTTTGCCCCTGAACTTTCCCACACATTTCTACCTAGATATGCAACAATCCTTTTAACTGTCATTTCATTATGGTCCTACATTTAACTCCATCCATTGTCTGCACCTGGACTGCCCCAGACTACTTGTCACTCCTTAGTCCCATCCAGATCTCGCCAGTCTTTTTCTGTATGAAAGAATCATTCTCACTCCCATTAAATCGCACAGATTCTTAGAATCTGTCCTGCTTGTATTGGTGTCACAAATACTGAAGATTTACTACAAATCTTGCCCACCCAATGAATGTAATAATAAACTCACTACTTGGACTAAAAGAAGGTTTGAGTGGTCAAATTCTTTCAAGGCAGACCTGCCCACATCCTTGCATTTCAGGGTTCCTAGCACTCCTAGATCACATCAATTAGACTAGATGTTTTCCAATTTCAATTCTAAATTCTTTTAATTCTAAATCCTATGATAAAGAGAAGCCTGGGGATTAAATAACTCACCATTCTATAACTTGGCAATAGATAGAATCATGAAATCACAAAGTGGGAAAGGAGTTCCCCAAATCACAGAATGATGATTAGAGTTGGAAAGGTCATCAGAGGCCATATGGTCCAATTCACAGCCAACCAAGAGAAATGAATTTGTTCTCACTGTGCTTCTCTTAATGTAGCCTAAGTTCACATTAGTTTTCCTGGTAGCTGTCTCACACTATTGACTCATACTGAACTCAAAGTCAAGTAAAATCCCCATGCCTTTTTCATAGGACCTAACTATACCTCCTTTGTTTTATACTTATGAAGTTTTTTTTTTAATTTTCTAGCCTAAGTGTAGAATTTACATTTAATGCCATTAAAATTCCTTTTATTATATTCTGTACAGTGGTATCAAACTCAAATAGAAAGAGATCCCTGAGGGCTACATATTGACTTTAAAAAACACAAATTAACATTATCAATGTTGTATTACATTTCCATTTATTTTACTAAATATTTTCCAATTATATTTAATCTGGTTCAGCTGTACTCAGAGGGCCATAAGCTTGACACTTCTGCTGTACAACAATGTAGCTTGCCAGCGTCTTTTTGTTAAGCTGACACTCTCATCCAGCATCTATATTTACCAAAGCCAGCTCCTCTACTTGTTCAAAGTGATTCCATTCCATCCTGACTTTTCCAACAAATTGTCCCCTCTGTCTTCCCTACTATTTCACTTATTTTCAATCTTTCCTTCTTTACTGGCTCGTTCCCTACTGCCTACCAACACACCCATATTTCCCCTATCCTGAAAAAATCCTCACTTGGTCCTTCTATCCCCACTATCATCCAGTATGCCCTTTGTGGCTAAACTCCTCAAAAGGGCCATCTATTATAGGTGGCTCCACTGTCTGTCCTCTCACTCTCTTCTTAACCCTTTTCAATCTGGCTTCTAACTTTATCATCCCACCAAAATTACTCTTTCTAAAGTTACTAATGATCTCCTAGTTGCCATATCCAACGACCTTTTCTCAATCCTCATTCTCCTTGACCTCTCTGCATGCAGCCTTTGGCGCCGCTGATCCTTGAAAGTCACTTCTCTCTAGGTTTTTGGCTCACCACTTTCTCCTGATTCTCCTCCTAAGTATCTGACCACTCCTCTTTCTTCTTTTCTGGATCCTCTTCCAGATCACACCCTCTAATCTTAGGTGTCCTTCAGGGTTCTATCCTGGGCCCTCTTCTCTTCTCCCTCTATACTACTTCACTGGGTGATGTCATCAACTTTTGTGGATTTAATTACCATCTCTATGCTGATAACTCTCAAAACTACCTTTGCTGCCCTAAACTTTCTGCTGACCTCCAATCCAGCTGCTTTTCAGACATCTCAGACTAGATGTCCAGTAGACATCTTAAATTCAATATATCCAAAACAGAATTCATTATCTTTTCCCCTAAACCCTCCCCATCTCCTACCTTCCCTATTACTATGGAAGGCAACAGCATCCTTCCAGTACTTCAGGCTTGCAACCTAGGAGTCTTCTTGGACTCCTCACTATCTTTCATACACACACACACACACACACACACACACACACACACACACACACACACACTTATATACAATCTGTTGGCAAGACCTGTTTTCTTCATCTTTGTAATATCTCTCCAATACATCTTCTTCTCTCCTCTGACACTGCCATCCCTATGGTGCAGGCCCTTATACCTTGATTAATGCAATAGCTTGCTGGTGGTTCGGCCTACTTCAAGTGTCTTCCTCACTCCAAACCATTCTCCATTCAGCTACTAAAAATGATTTTCCTAAAATGCAGGTTCAGTCATGTCACACACACACACACACACACACACACACACACACACACACACACACACACACACACAATTCAATAAGCTCCAGTAGTCTCCTATTGCCTCCAGGAGCAAAAGCAAAATGCTTTGTTTAGCATTCAAAGCCCCCCATAACCTAGCCTTCTCCTACCTTTCCTTCTTCTTATACCTTACTGCCCCAACAAGCAAACAACAATCCAATGACACTTGCTTTCTGGCTGTTCCACAAACAAGGCGCTCTCTGCTCCAGGCATTTTCTCTGACTGTGCCCCATGCTTGGAATTCTCTCCTTTCTCTGCTCCTAATACTGATCTCCCTGGCTTCCTTTAAGGCCCAAATAAAATCCCCCCTTCAACAGGAAGCCTTTCCTAGCCCTTTTTAATTCTACTGCTTTCCTTCTTTGTAGTTATTTCCTATTTATCCTATATATATCTTACTTTGTATATATTTGTTTGCATGTTGTCTCTCCTATTCTATTGTAATCTCCTTGAGGGCAGGCATACTGTCTTCTGATTTCTTTTTTTTGCTTTTTCGGTGAGGCAATAGGGGTTGTGTGACTTGCCCAGGGTCACACAGGTAGTGTCATGTGTCTGAGGCTGGATTTGAACTCAGGTCCTCCTGACTCCATGGCCAGAGCTCTGTCCACTGCACCACCTAGCTGCCTTGTCTTCTGCTTCTTTTTGTATCGCCAGTGCTTAATACAGTGCCAGGCACATAATAAGTGCTTAATAAATATTGATTGATTGATGCTGCCTAACCAAACTTTAGTCCATTTCTATGGCTTCTTCTTAATCACTGATAAAAACACTAAGTAGTACAACATTATGAATAGGTTGCTGTGGCACTCCACTAGACACTCTCCTCCCAATTTAACTCACTCATGACTATTCTTCAGTTCCAGTTATTCAACAATCCCAAGTCCATCTAAATGTCCTACTATCAAGCCTATGTCTCTCTACCTTATCCATAAGAATAACATGTGAGACTCTGTCAAATGTTTCACTAAAATCTAGGTGTGTATCTTTAGCATGCTGATGATCTAATCCAGTTACCCAGCAAAACAAAGGAAATGAAGTTAGTCTGGTATGACCTGTACTTTATGAAGTGATGCTGGTTTTTAGTGATCATTGCTTTCCTTTCCAAATATTCACAAACCATACATTTAATAATAAGTTTTAGAATTTTGAAATCAAGATGTCACGCTTTACCATCTTCCCTTTTCTGAAAATCAGAACATTTGCCCTTCTCCAGATCTCTCTTCTTCCAGGATCTTCAAAGATCATCTGCAGCAGCTCAACAATTGAATCTTCATGTTCTTACCCAAAGCGGACCACATGCTTTAGATTATCCTAAGCAGATAGCTTCTCATTCTTTTCTTGATGCTCACCTTCACTTTCTTTTGGGACCTCATTACTCTGGTTTGTCTCCCAAGTAGTATTTTCTAAAATGTCTAATGGAAATTTCTCTGGTTTCACTGAATCCCTTTTTCTCTTGTTTTGTTTTCCATAGACATACAAAATTGACTCATAGAACCATAGAGTCTTAGAGTTGGAAATTACTTTAGGCAGCATCTAATAAAACCTTGCAATCAGTGCAGGCATACTCTGGAAAATATCACCCAGGAAAAATTCAACTTCTTAGAAACCTATGGCTGGTGGAGGTCTCACTGTCTTCACAAAGCAACTCATTTCATTTTTGGTGAATTCTGTTAGAAAGTTAATTTTTACATGCATCTTGTAGGAGTTTACTATATAGCATGTCAAGTTCCAACTCTTAAAATTCTTTTTTTTTCTTCAAAATCTACTTCTATTTTTACCCTTTGGAGCTATTGAGAAGAACTTTAATCCTTCATTTGGATAGCCTTTAAACATTTGAAATGCTTATTGTACCAAGAAATTTGTATAAGGGTAGAGTCACAGTCTATAGACTTGCAAACCATATTAAAGATGGCCTAGTCCAATGCCCTCATTTTAAAGATGAGTGAATGGAGACCAAATGAGTGAAAAATTATTTGGCTAAGGTCACTCAGGTAGTAAGTCTAAGACCTTAGATTTTAATGCAGGTCCTCTGACTTCAAATCTAGCATTCTTCCCTTTACACCAAAGTGATATATCATCTCTAAGGGGCACAGATGGAAATTTGGTCCCAGACACCACTCAGCACAAGGCCTAACCCTTCACACAATATGGCCTGCAACTTCAACTTGAGTCTCTGAGGATTCAAATTCCACTTAGTGCTAGAATGGACATGACATCTTGTTTTAAAGTCAAAAGGCCTGCAAAAGAGCTCTGAAGTCTCTTGGCCATCAAATGGCTATTACGAAATCACTTCAGATGAACTAAGTGTAAATGAATCTGAAACATACGGACTGAATTTCCGTGGAACTGAATAATAAAGTTGCATAAAAATATGCCTGCACCTCCCCCCAATAGATAAAAATATGAGTAGGGGTGTGTGTGTGCGTGTGTGTGTGTGTGTGTTTGGGGGATGTGACTGAACAGCATAGGAAGAAAATTTTTTTTTTCCTGAATCTGCCAAACTGAGAAGAAAAGAAAATATAATGACATGGTCTTCCCCAGGACCATGAATGTTTGATTCTAACCAGGGATAGGCCAGAGCTAGAGTCAGGTTATCCAGAGCCAGCAGAGAAGCTTCATCTTTGTTAATGGAGGGAAAAAAAATAGAAAAGAAAAGAAAAAGTCTAGAAAACCATAGGAGCTAAATAAATGAGAGTAGAATAAATGAGAAATGTCAGAGGTAATCCACCATTAATCACAGATTAGGAAGGGCATCAATCATAAGAATTTCCTTTTATAGAAGCTGTACTTTCAATGGCATCTGAGTCTGCAGGCAATATGACAAGAGCTGCTTGCTTTCTCTGTATGAGAGAGCGTGTTAAGCTAGCAGTATTCCATGAGTCCACTTTTACCACTTAGGGGCAAGCCTGCAGTCAATGACTATGTTTCCCCAGTGCTAAGCTCACACCACCTCAGCAGTGGCTCAGGGTTTGGTCTTGGCAAGTTTTTTCTTCCAAATCCCTAATCTCCTCAGATCCAAAGTCTCCTTTTTTTTTTTTGTTAAAGGCAATTGGGGTTAAGTGGCTTGCCCAGGTTCACACAGCTAGTAATTGTCAAGTGTTTGGTCTGAGGCCAGATTTGAACTCAGGTCCTCCTGACTTCAGGGTTGGTGCTATATCCACTGCACCACCTAGCTGCCCCTCCAACTTCATTTTCAATCACCAAGCATCAAAACATGTTTTCCTTCCCAAAGAACCATAGCATATCACCTGGCTGGAAAGTCCCATCGTGGGCTTCCCCACCACCACCTCCTGGAATATAGCGTGGATTTCTTTTTAGCCAGTGATGTTGGCATTATGGTTACAAACTCTTTCTTCAGGCTACGAAGGATCCACAGCAGAAATTGATTTTTTTTTCTTTTTTTTTTTTTAAAGTGAGATCAACCAGACTGTGCTGTGATTCCCCTACCACCAACCCCCCTCCAACCATCATGCAGTTGGGAAACACTTTTGGGAAACACTTGTTCTAAACCCAACAGCAGAGAATAGGTTGGAAGCCAGTGAGTGTTTCAGTGAAAATGCTTGGCAGTGGCTGAGTGGATTACCATGCTGGGACAAACCTTCTTCCATGGGGCTACAGATGTCATAATCATGCACATCCAAAAATATGCACAACAACTGGAATTTCAATCACAATGCCTGGCCA
The DNA here is from genome assembly GCF_003287225.1 of Phascolarctos cinereus. Lineage (NCBI taxonomy): Eukaryota > Metazoa > Chordata > Mammalia > Diprotodontia > Phascolarctidae > Phascolarctos > Phascolarctos cinereus. The sequence continues at coordinate 101,884,887 of NW_027555847.1, forward strand.
TAAGAATGCTGTAAAATGCCAAGGAAGGAGATGGGGGAGTGGAACATTCCGGGAATGACCTTCTTTCTCCCTAGACTAAGTTGGCAGGGAGGCAGCAGGGTATAGTGGAAAGAAGACCAGATATGGATTGGATTCTTGGCTCTGCCACTTACAGATAGTATGGCTATGAACAAGTCACTTCCCTTTACTGGTCTTCCTCTGCAAAATGAGGTAGTTAGACCGGACAATCTTGGTCAAGCATTTATTAATACCAACTATATTCTAGGCACTGTGCTAGGTACTGAGGATACACAGACAAACATCAAGTGATCTGTGTCTTTAAGGAGCTTATCATCTATCTTTTAATCTCTATTGGCCTCAGTTTCAATGAGACAGTTGGACCCTAGATGTCCTCTAGTGTCCTTTCCAGCTCTAATTCTGTGATTCTATGATATTTGTGGTCCCTTGCAACTCTAAAGGTGTGTGATTATGGGGTACAGTAAGTTACTGGAATCCTAGTGTCAAAAAGTCCAATGGCACTTTGTAGGGGGAGGGATTTCCATATTCTTGGATCATAGCCAGTGGGGAGGAAAGAAGGAATTCCTGTGTGAAAAGTAGGGGTAATAAGCCCCACCCATCTCACAGGGTTGTTGCAAGGACCAAATGCAATGTCAGTATAAAAACTTTTTTAGTAAACTCTAAAGAGCTACAATTCAAACAATTCACTCCAACAAGAATTTATTAAGGTATGTGCAAGGTGCTTTCTAAGCTCCAGGCATGTGAAGAAAAAAATGAAAAACAGTTTTCTGTCCTCAAGGAGTTTGTATTGGACTACATATTTCTTGGAGAAATATAAAATACCATTTATTGCATTGGCCAGTATATGAAAGACATAGCAAAATGTCAATTAGCCACGGTAATGGGGAAGCCTGAATGGGGACCACATGCTTTAGATAAAAAAAATTTCTCTTTACTTTCTAGTTTAAAACTGATATACTACCTAATCTTTTGCTAACAAAGAATCTGATTAACCGATGGCATACTAGATAGTGTTGGAGTTGGAGTCATAAAGTCCTGAATTCAAATCCAGCCTTTGACATTTACTAGTTGTGTGACCCTAGGCAATTCACTTAATTTTTCTATCCTTGTTTCCTCACCTGTAAAATGAAGATAGTAATAACACTTAACTCCAAGGTTAATTGTAAGTATAAACTGAGATAATATTTGCAAACCTTAATGTGCTATATAACTGTTAGTTATCACCATCATTATAATCATCTTACCAGAGTTCCATCCTGTGAAGGAGATGCACATTTAGTCTTCTTTTCTCTATATGGATCCCCCAAATATCTTACAAGCTACCCACAGGTATCATTTAATTTGTCATCAAAACACAATCAGCTGGGTGGATGATTTCAGAAAAATCTGGAAAGATTTACATTAACTGATGCTAAGTGAAGTGAGCAGAACCAGGAGAACATTGTACACAGTAACAGCAACATTGTATGATGATCAGCTTTGATAGACTCATCACTTCTTAGCAATACAATGATCTTAGACAATTCCAAAAGACTCATGATGGAAAATGCTATCTACATCTAAAGAAAGAACTAAGGAGTATGAATGCAGATTGAAGCATACTATTTTCATTTGTTTTTTGTTTTTTCTTTCTTGTGGTTTTTCCTTTTTGTTTTGATTCTTCTTTTACAACATGGCTAATGTGAAAATATGTTTAATATGATTGTACATGTAAGAAAAGACCACAATCAGCTTTCTGGGGAAATCTTACTTGGTAGTAACTGATACCTATCTCACTAGGGTATCTGAACCACAAAGGAGTACATCTGACCCTTTGGTAGAATTCTGTAGAATGTGGGAGAGTTGCCCTGATGGCAGCCCCAAATTCATCTCTTTGCCAGGAGGGTTACCATAAGTGTTTTTAATATGTTTTTTTGGTTTTTGGTTTTTGGTTTTTTGCCTCCTGTGAGTCTTTTGGATATTCTGCATTTTCTACAGGGTGAAATAAAGGGTATCTTTTACCTATGTGCATATGTTACTTTGACTGCTTGTACAGGAGGTAGGTACCCATTTTATCTATGTCTATGAAAATCTAGATATAAATTATATTTGGAGATTTCCTAGCTACCCTTTGCAGGTCAGCCTAGTCCATATGAGTCACAGATTCCTTTATTGCCAAAAACCATAAATTGGAAGCAAATTCATTTCTGGTGATTTACCAACCTATTCATAATTTGGGGAGGGAGAGAAATTAATAATTGAGAGGAAATCAGAGGAGGTAGTAAGTGGTAGGAGATTGTACCTGAACTGAATCTAGAATTAAGATAAAAATTCTGGGAAGAAGAGTTGAAGAGGTAAGAAAGGATTGCCTTCCAAACAAAGGGGATAGATAACTGGTTCAAGGCAGGGAAATGGAAAAATAGAGTGTTGAGTTTTCTAAACAGCTAATGGCCCAGTGTGGACATAACATGGAATAAGCCTGGAAAGGTGAGTTGGAGGCAGACTGTGAAGGTATGAAATGTCAGACAGATGATTTTGTTTCTTATTATAGTGGCAATAGGGAGCTATATGTCAGGAACATTCTAAAGATTCTCTGTAAGGTTGAAAACTAGGTACAGAAAGGCATGGGGCAAAAAAAATATTGCAGTTGCAACATCCCAATCTTATCTCTGACCCTAATATCATTTATCTTCCCAGCCTCAGTTTCCTCATCTTTAAAATTCAAATAATATCTCTAATACTTATCACGTGGTTGTTGTTGAGAGATCATGGATGTAACCAAGTGCTCTAAAAATGTCTGCTGTAATCATTAGATATCCTCTGAAGTTCCTTTGTGCTATGACATTCTATGACTTATTTAGTGTACTTTATGTGTATTATCTAATTTTATTCCTTCAGCAGCCATGTGAGTAATGTATTTTTATTATCCCCATTTTACAGATGGGATAACTGAAGCTCAGAGAATTTGTGACTTGGCATGCTACTAGTAAGAAAAAGAGCCAACCTTTGAGCCTCAGGTCAGCAAGGTGGCACGGTAGATAGAGTGCCAGGCCTGGAGCTGGAAGACTTATTATCTTCCTGAGTTCAAATCTGGCCTCAGACACTTACTAGATGTGTGACCCTGGGCAAGTCACTTAACCCTGTTTGCCTCAGTTTCTTTATCTGTAAAATGAGCTGGAGAAGGAAACGGCAAATGACTCCAGGACCTTTGCCCAGAAAACCCCAAATGGAGCCACGAAGAGTCTGACACAACCGAACAATGACTTCTGATAGTAAATCAAGTTTTTTTCCCAATAAACCAAGCTTCCTCCAGTGTCCTTCATCCTCCCTCATGTGGTGTTACCATGACATCCTTCAGTGGGCTTCATGTCCTCAGTAAGAATTCACCCTAAAGATGATCTCTCTGGCTTACAAGTAGTAGACTCTCTATTTCACAAACTGGTGAGCTGCTTACAAGATCAGTATGCAACTCCCATTACATTTCAATAAAACATTTTCATTTGTTTCCAAAGACCATTGACTGGGAGCAATTACATTGCTGGTGAGCTACCAACTTATTCATTTGTTTGTTCCTGGCCTTTATCATTCTTGTCTCAAGTGAGTAATATTTGCATTAGATTGCCCTCCCTATTACCATAGGACAACCATGGAAAACTTTGACAAGGCGAAACATTCCAGCTCATTCTGAGTACTGCATAATGAAGAGAAGGCTTTCACTTGGAGCCAAGGGTCCTCTGATTCCTGGTGAGTCAGCAGCATCCTGGAACTCCTCAATTTAAGCTCTGCTGTGTTAGATTCCTAATATGCTCTTGGCTATGTCCTAGCATGGGAAAGAGAAAGGGGTTAATGTGAAGGGCATGACTGGGATGGTATTAAGCTTTGACCCTCCCATAATATTCTGGGTTCTTTTTGCCTCCTAAAATATGTTTGTATCCTGAAGTATTAAAAAAAAATGCAAGAAAATACTTGAAACTGTGCAATGCACCAATACAGACTACAAAAATTTAGTATTTACTGACTACTTAGCAAGACATGATCTAGTAACTAGAATTATAATAATAAAAGCTAACATTTATTTTTTTCTTTAATTTTTAGGCAGTTGGGGTTAAGTGACTTGCCCAGGGTCAGACAGCTAGTAAGTGTCAAGTGTTTGGTCTGAGGCCAGATTTGAACTCAGGTCCTCCTGACTTCAAGGCCGATGCTGTATCCACTGCTCCACCTAGCTGCCCCTAAAGTTAACATTTATTAAGCACCTACTATGTGTCAGGCACTATGCTAAGCGCTTTACAATTATTTTCTCATTTGATACTCATAACAACTCTGCAAGGTAGGTACTACATCAGAACTTCACTGTTTTTTATGGACTGGTAGATGACAAATATCCAGGAGAACTCGATCAATAAAAAACATAGAAACTGGACCATTGTCAGAAAACTCTTGCCCACTATTGCCCGGACATAATGTTGATCCACAAAAACTTAGAAACAACGTCTTTCATAGATGTAGTCATACCAAATACTTTTAATCTCTAAGCTATGTGGAATGAAAGGCTTTCAAAATATAAAGAACTAGCAGAAGAGATCCAAATCATGTGGGAACAGGAGGTGCATAACATCTCTGTTGTCCTGTCTGCTACCCAGACTATACCAAAGATACTTTCAATAAACCTAGAAAGAAGCAATTTACATCCTAATACTTCATTCAACTACAGAAAGCAGTTATTATATCCACCTATTCAATAGTCTATAGAGCATTTAATGTTTGTTTTTAAAATAGAAAGATAACATAGTCTAGGACCATTTCTATCTCAAACCATTAAAAAAGACAAAAATAATATGGTAATACTAATAATGATTGACATTTGCATATTGCTTTAAAGTTTACAAAGTAGTGTTACATTTAGTTGTTTCATTTGAGCCTCACAACAATGCTTGGGGGGGGCAGTGTGTGTGTGTGTGTGTGTGTGTGTGTGTGTGTGTGTATTTTCTTTTGTTACAGGTCTACAAATGAAGAAATTGAAGCTTAGAGAAGTTCAACAACTGGCCCATGGTCACCCAGCTAGTAAGTGTTTTAAGTGCTTCCCACTCATCTGTCACCTATGAGCACAAGCAACTAAGCATTAACTTAAATGTAAGTCTAAAACATTGTTAGAATGCTTCCAACTCATGGTCATTTAAAAAACCCAAGCACAAAGTTCCATTTCTGTGAGATCTCAATTGTTAACAGCATGATTTGTCCCAGAAGGGTAGCAGAGATAAAATGTCTTGCCATAACTCACTAGACATTTTTTTATGTGACGTGACCTCTTCCCCCCCACCAAGACTCTCTTGTTATCTGCTGTAATACTGATAGGTTTGTTAAACTCAATTGCTAGTTCATGTATTGATCCATTTTCTTTGTTGGCAAGGCTTGGGGAGTTCACCCATGGCTACTTTTCAGACAATGGTTTGAAAAAAAAAAAGGGATAAGACTCCTGTGAGTTTGGAGAAAGAAGAGCTAACATTATCTGAACCACTTAACTGGGGGGGGGGTCAGGGAACTAGGGTTCTTAGTCCAGGTGCCTGCTAATTATTCATGTGACCTTAATTAACCACATCACTACCCTTCCCCAGGCCTCAAGTGCTGCATCTATAACATGGGTGATCGTTATGGTCTCTTCTGGCTCTAAAATGGTAACATGTGAGCTCCTTGAAAGCAGGACTTGTCTTACTTTTCTATCTGTATCTTCAGTACTTAGCAAGTAGTAAGTGTTTATTTTTTTTTCTATTCATGCATGCATCATTCCATTATTACTATAGGAAGTTCCCTTTTCCCTTCCAGCTGATGTGTGAGAGCGGTGGAGACCCTTAAGGCACAAGACGACCACCAGGAGAAGAAAGCACATATCCCAGATGTCAGGTACCATGAAGCAAAGCCCTTGCAATCCTACGCCCTCCAAAGTATAGCTCTGCTAACAGGTAAATGATGCTTTAGGTGAAACATATGTGCTTGTCCAGATTATTGCTTGTGTCCTGGCTTGAGACTTATCGAACAAATAAAATCCTCATCTTGGTAATTCACTATGAACCAGTTCTTTATAACTGGAATAGTCTACCTTATCCAAAGTGTGTCAAATTGAAGGACACCTGCACATCTGGGTTGCTATCATGCAAGGCCTGTTCACATGGATTAATGGGAATTTATTCACTTAATGAGCATTTCTTGAAGATATCCTCTGTCCCTAGACTTATCCTGGGTGTTGTGGGGGAATATAGAAAGGAGTATTACATGTGGTCCCTGGCCAGAAGAAGCTTACAATTTTGTTGAAAGTAAGAAGATATATTTAAAAGCAACTTGTAGAAAATCCCAAGGCAACTGAAAAACAAGAGTACTCTCATATGGTACAGAATATATTTGTGACCTGGCTTTCACCCATGTCTGGGGTATTTTGTGTGTTTCTGTGAATGCAAAAGGAAAAGTGACTTCAAACTGGTAGGCAGAATGCTGAGCATGTGATGATGAATACCTACATAGATGTGACATTAACTTGGGATGTTCCCAAACAGCTCCAGCATCAACTTCACCCCCTTACACAGATGCACATTATATTGATGATTCCCTTCACTAATCTGAAGTCACATCTCCTTCCACATACATGACCACATAAAAAACACCACAGGCTTAAGTGAAAACACAGTTATCTTCAAAAACACAGAATCATAGAAGTTCAGAATTCAAAATGTTCTGGATGGAAAAAGTCCCTTGGAATAGAGTGGAACTATAGTTAGCCATTTAAGCATTTGGTACACACTTCACAGAATGTGCCCCAGAGAAGCAGCATAAAACACTCTGAAATCAGATTTTAAGATAAAACTTCCATGAATGCTATGCCATTTGTATTTATAGTGGGAGAGACATGCAAGATACCAACCTGTTGAGGGAAGACAAATATCCTGGAATATGGCCACTGGATATCATGAAGTTACTGCTAGGGACCCCACCAGAGAGCTAAACTAGAGAGAAGCTGTGACGTTTTCTTATTTTAAATTAGTATTCTTGCTAACTAAATGCTGAGCTCAAGTATTTACAACTACTGAAGGAGTATTAAGAAACGTCAGTATCCCAGTCCAAAGCTACTATTGTCCCCATCCTAGAAATGGCCCTGGAACAGAGAATTTAAGAGCTTATATGCAGTTAAGCAAATATAAAATGCCTGCTATTACAAGGCAATGTAATAAGTGTTGAAATATAAAGATAAAAATGAAACAGTCTCTGCCCTCTGAGGACTTTGCACCCTACCAGAAGATACAGCACATAAATAAATATGTAAATACAAAGTAATTTGAGGAAGGAAGAACTAAGAACAGGTAGCCAGAGAGGTGAGCCTTCAGGCATGGGGGGATAACCTGTAACTGCACAGGCTGGAGAGACAGAATGTCGGGTTTGGGCAATAGCCAGTTTTCCACTTTGGTGGCAATATAGAGTGGAGAAGACTTTAGAAACAAGCTAGTTAAACATCTTCTTTTCCCTTTAAGATAAGAAAACGGAGTCTCATAAGGAAGAATATTAAATTTAGAGTCAGAAGACCTTGTTTTCAAATACCAGCTCTGCCCTTTACTACCTATGGGACCTTGAATAAGTGGGCATCTATGGTCCCTTCTAGCTGTAACTTTATAATCTTATAATCCTAAATCACTTTTATCTCTCTGGGCCCCAATTTCCTCATCTAAAAGAAGAAACTTGTGCAAGACGACCTGTGAGGCCTTTTCCTATAATCTATAAACCTAAGAAGTACAGAATATGAGAAAGATCACTACAGGGTGGAGCTAGGGAGAAATATGACGGGCACTTGCAATTTCACCATGATCATCAGGGAAGGCCTTCCCTTTCTGAATATCATCAGGCAGAGCCCTTTTCAGGGATGTCATAAAGGGGATCTGTAGGCTGGAAAAGAGTTTCACTAAATGGCCTCTCTCAGGTACCTCCTAACTCTAAGACTGGAGGGTTATATAGTTCAAAGGTATGCTTGATTTTCTGTCCCCAGAAACAGCCCATGACTCAGTAGTGAAAGATGGTGACTTTTTCCTGATAAAGGCTTAAAGCACCTAAGCATTCCAATGTACCCTTCTGTGGGCACACCTGGATAAGTAAGACTTTTGGCTTCCTGGGTCTAAAAGGAATGTTCTTGAAAACAGTGGGAGCTGTCTGACTCCCCTTTCCTTTGGATCAACTTTGTGATAAAAGTTTGTTTTCAGAATTCTCTCTCTCTTTTGTGATCAGGCCCTATTATGTGGCTGCAACCACTCCTTCAGGAAGTCTTCCTCTATTCTTCTCTGGCCTTTGAAGTGCTCAGCCATGGAGAATTCTACAGAATAAAATGATGACACTCATTATTAACACACAAGTTCAACATTCGGTTTCAATTATCCTCCTTTTCTAGTTGTTGGAGTAAGGCTGGCACATAAACAATAAACACAGGAAGTTTTTGAAGACTGCAAACTTTAGCAAACTTCCCTTCCCCCCCCCCAATCCAGCTCCCAAAGAAGTGGTTTGGGGAGAGCGAAACAACAAACTAATGTACATGGAGTACTAGGAGGTGTTGAATGGAGGCATCGAGAAGAGATGCTGTGGCAGCTGGGAAAGCGAGGATGCCATCAGAATCAATCAATCAATCAACAAGTCTTTAAATGACTGCTTGGTGGTAGACACTGTTCTAGGTATTAAGGCTACAAGTACAAAGAATAAACTAATCCCTAGTCACAATGAGTTTCAAATCTAATGGGGGAGACCACAAATACATGTAAAAATATATTTAGCCTGGATACGAAGTCAATAAATACAAATATAGACAAAGCAATTCAATTTAGGTAGTTAGGGAGAAAATGAACTAGCAATGGAAAGGGTAAGGGGTGTTATGAAAGGTTTCATGCACAAGATGGTACATCAGGAGAGGTCAGAGATCTCTAAGGCCCCAGGAAGGGTGCATAGGCTGGGGTCGAGAAGGTGGGTAGGAAGGCAATGGAGGGAAGGTGTTGGCAAAGAAGATTGTAGATTGGGCCCACAGAGGGTAGGTAACTTACAGGGCAGGTTCAGACAGAGAAGAGTGCCCTAGTTGTGGTGAGAGATTTAAATGATTCAAGTACACTTTTCCTTGCTGCTGAGGGGCCTCTTCATCCCTACCTGCTTCCCTACCTCTCCTGATTCCACCTTTTGCTCTTGACTTTGACAATCTAATCTCCTGTGTTCCTAGCCTTCTTCCTTATTTGTTTGGTCTATTTCCTCCCAAGACACTGATCTTTGAGCATCTGACTGATTGTTCCCTTTGACTGATGACTGACTTTCTTGACCCCAGGTTGCATGGATCTTCAGACTTAGCCCACCTTAACGGCTTAGCAGGAAGGACCTTCCCCTGCAAGAAATATGCCTATGCTTTCTTAAAAAAAAGTATCATGGGATCATAAGTTCAGATCTAAAAGGAACTTTGGAAGTCATCTCACTTTAAAGATGAGGAAACTGATGTGCAAAGGTCAAAAAGCTTACCTAAGTTGACCTAGATAGTAAGCAATGAATCTAGGATTTGAGCCCACATCCTCAGCCTTTAGATACAGCATTCTTTCCACTTCAATGGGATACCTCTCATCTTTGTGACTAAATGACTATTTTTTGAAAAGAAGTCAATGAAAAAGAGGCAACATATCTGCATTTTTCTGGGCATTTGGATCACGTAGATCGTTGTTTTATAAGTTAGAGGTGGTCTTTCCTTTTGTAGAAGAAAGTTCCCAAATGACATCTGATTTCCCTCCAGCAGGGAAAGAAAGCATTCACTCCTCTCCCAGAGTGTTATTTTCTGTTTTGTCAGTGCAATGCAGCTGGAGAGCTTGGATTAAAAAAAAAAAATGTAAACAGCTGCCTGGACTTCCCATAGGGAGAGCAACACAGATATGTTTGTTGTATATCATCTCAAGTCACCCAAGTCCACAACCTTGGAGTCAACTTGAACTCTTCTTTCTCCCTTCTCTCCCATATCCAATCAGTCAACAAGTCTTGTCAAGTTTACCTCCTCAATATCTCTCATATACTTCTCCTTCTCACTTCTCACAGGCCATCACCCTAGATCAGGCTGCTTTCACCTTTCACCTGAACTACTGAAAAATTTCGTCTTCTTGCTTTGGGACTTACCCCTCTGGAAACCATCTTCCACATACGATAGCTGCCAAGGTGATATTCCTAAAGCACAGGTCTGACCATGACACTCTTTATTCAAGAAGCTTCATTGGCTCCCTATGGCTTCTAAGACAAAGTGCAAACTCTTCTGTTTGGCTTTTTAAACCATTCACAACATGGCTCTAGGCTCCCTTTCCAGACTGATTCCACTATCACTCCCCCTCATGCACTCTATGTTCTAGGCGAAAGCCTTTGTGATATCCCAACGTGACAAGGAACTCCCACATAATGGAGAAATATTGGGAAATATGCCTTGGTTGCAAAAGGATTGAATGTGTTGGGATTGGGGGATGAGCTAAAGGCCAATCGGTCAGCAGCACGTGGCTGTAAGAATGGCACATATATATCATTGAGTCATTAAATAAATATTTTCTGAGCTAGGTGCTTAGCTTTCAGATAGTGCTAAGAGGCCCAAATGAGTGTCAAGACACTAGGGCCCCAAACGTGGTCCTTGCATTTGTTAACTGTGTTATCTTTGATTGGTCATTCAAGCCTTCAAAGCCTCAGTTTCGCCATTTGTCAAATGAAGGTCACAATAGCTAAGCCCTAGGATTGTAGCTAAAGATCCAAGGAAGTACACTTTGAAAACTGTGATGCAGTATAAAAATATGAAGTTTTCATTATAGTTAATTATGTGTGTATGTGTGTATATACATATATGGAATAGATATAAGATGACATTGTGAGATATGAGAAGACATTTCCATCCCATCCCTTGGCAGGGGTGAGAAGTCCACAAGTCTACATTGCAGATAGTTTCAGACTTTTTTTGCCCCAATGTATTAATCAGTTATGCTGATTTTTTTCTCTTTTTAAAAAATTTTTTCTTTGAAAAATATTATTTGTATACAGAACAGCTCTCTGGCAAGAAGGAGGGAAACTGAAAAAAAAAAAACCCAGATTTTACAAAAACAAATAACATCAATAAAATTTTATTTGTTTTTTTTTGAGTATAAAGAACCATCGCAGTCCTCATGTCCTCTAAATACTAATCTAGTGTATTTTCCATGAAGCCACACTATCTCTGCCACTTCCCCAAAATAAAGAGCTTTGTAGTAGTATAAATTCTCTGTCCTACACTGGGCTACCTTGGTAGGTAAGAGCCCAGGTTCTCAATTGGAAATCAGTCATTCAAGAAGCATTTATTAAGCACTCACTATATGCACTGTTTTAAGTACTGGGCTAAATGATGTACAAAGAAGGGTACAATCATGGTCCCTGGCCACCAGGGACTTCTAGAGTCATGTAGTCCAACCCATTCTTCATTGTTGCCCTCTCCAGCAAAATTAGGATATCCTACACCCTCCCAAGGTTCAGGAGCTCTCCCAAACTATCTAAAGTGGGGGACCCAGTAGCCCCGAGTTCTTTGGATTTGAACTCTCCTTCCAGCCTTGCCTCTGGAAACCACTTCTTAGAGGATCACAGTACAGTTGTCCTTTCCACATTGCGACTTTCCCCATCATGATTTTAATACATCGCAGGTCAGCATAAGAAATTAAATGGGGATTTGGAAGAAGTTTTGTGGAAGCTGCAGATGACACTCAAAGGCCAGAATGACACAGAGCCTATGACCAAATATTTAACTCAAGTTTTACAACAAGGTACTATAAACACTACATAAAAAGAAAAAGAAAAAATTCAAACTTCTTCTCTGGTACAAAGGGAGGGCCAAAAAATTTACATAGGTTTTCCAGATTGACCCTAACCCTGTGATGTGGAAGGGATAACTGTATTTCTTAAAAAAACTAGGAGGGATCTCCAATCCAATTCCTTCATTTTGCAAGATGAAGAAAGGCACAGAGAAGAGAAGGAACTTGTCAGAGGATACACAGCTAGTAAAGAGCTGAACTGAAATTAAAACCCAAATCCTCTAATTCCAAATTTAGGACTAATCCAGTGACTGATGTATAATAAACATTAATAAATACTTGTCTAAGGATTGATTGACTTTTCAACTGAATCCTTCGATTCCAACCTTACCTGAAACACCTCAACAGAGAAAGGAGCTCACTTTTTTTGTCTTAGAATTCTAACTTTTCTCATGACTGCTCTGAGATATGTTGTATTTTTCTCTGCAACTCCAGCAAATCAGTGACTCCCCTAGAACGAGGAAGAACCAAAGCTGAGCATATTTATGACAAACAGTTGTTTTTGTTTTCACGTCTTCAGTTTTTCTTATCTGTCCACAGGGTTGGATTGCAACCACCAGATTGAATAATATTTGGCGCTCTGGAGGAAGACTTTCATCCAAGGATCTTCAAGTGCTTTGCAAACAATTAATCATTCCCACAACACCCCTGAGAGGTTACATATTGTTCTCCCATTGTTCCAGATGAGGAAACTGAGGTTATGTGAACAGTCAGAGGCCACACAACAAGCAAAGCCCACAGCTATGCAAGGACCTGGAATCCTAGGCTTTCTCTCCTCTGACATTCTTCTCGCTTCCTTGCTATGCTCCCCCTCCAAATAAACCACACACTGCTTGAGAAACGAGGAAGAAGTACTTCCATTTATGATAATAAGAGGGATGGAAAATCTTTCAGCCAAACTAGACTACTCATCAGGCTCTCTGCATGGGCTGGAAGATGTCTGGCCTCTGTGCTTTTGCTTATACTGTTTCTTACTCCTGATATGCCTTCCCCTATTCATGAAACGTTAATCTTTCTTTAAAATGGAGTCCAAGGCATTTCCATATATTACTAACAAAGTCCAGCAGCAAGAGATAGAAAAAGAAATTCCATTTAAAATTACTGCACATATTATAAAATATTTGGGAGTCTACCCGCCAAAACAAAACTAGGAACTATATGAACACAATTACGAAACACTTTTCACACAAATAAAGTCAGATCTAAATAATTGGAAAAATATCAGTTGCTCATGGGTAAGCCAAGCTAATATAATAAAAGACAATTCTACCTAAATTAATTTACTTATTCAGTGCCATGCCAATCAAACTACTAAAAAAATTTTATAGAGCTAGAAAAAAGCAACAAATGCCACCTCTTTTGTGAAGGCTTCCCTCATCCTGCCCATCTACCTTAATTCCCCAAAGACCTCTCCTATTTAAACCTAAAAAACACTTTGTTTACACCTATCCTGTGCACTTAATAAGATCTCCCATTTTTGTCAGCACCAAGTACTGATCTCAGGGATATCCTCCAGCCTTTAGCACACTGCCCTGAGGCTTCTTCTTCACCTCATACCCTGCTGTCATCTTCAAAGATGTGAATCCTACCACTAGATACTTCTGTACTGGAAAGGACAGGACAAAATTTATCAAAAGGGAACCGGAAGCCAGGACTAAGAAAGATATACAAAGATAAGACCTAACTACCCCTGTTCAAGCCAAGAGACCCTGAAGAATGTCATTCCATGGTGATTTCTGGGGCATTGTAAGGCTCATATCATGAGAACAGAAGAGGTACTAAAGGAATGGCAAAGGGCAAATGTCCTGATTTAAAAAAAAAAAAGAAAGAAAAGAAAGAAAGAAAAGAATGGAATCTACAAATTACTTGGTGAAGAATTTGACTTTCAATTCTGTTGTGAGGGTGGCTGGAATTGATTAGAGCAATCAATCAATAATTCAATTAATCACCTCAACCACTTGAAGTGACTGACAATCAAATGTTGTTATTCAGTCATTTTTCATTCCTGCCCAAGTTTTTGTGACTCTATTTAGGGTTTTCTTGGCAGAGATACTGGAGTGTTTGTCATTTCCTTCTCCAGCTCATTTTACAGTTGAGGAAGCTGAGGCAAACAAGGTGAAGTGACTTGCCCAGGGTCACATAGCTAGTAAGTATCTGAGGCCATACTTGAACTCAGGAAGATGAGTGTCTTCCTGACTCCACACCCAGCACTCTATCCACTGAACAATCTGTAGTGTGAATCCTCTGTCCCACACTGAGCTACATTGGTGTGTAAAAGCCCAGAATCTAAATTGAAAATCAGTTTTTCAACAAGCATTTATTAAGTATTTACTACATGCACTATGTTAAGCACTGGGCTAAGTGAAATACAAAGTCCTTCCTTCAAGGGACCTCTGAAGTCATCTAGGGCAAACCATTGGACTGAATCAATCAAAGGCATTAAACTAGGAAATCAAGTAGATGTCCATCAATTGGGGAATAACTAAACAAATTGTGGTATGTGAAGAAACAATGAATATAATGAATTCCAACTTGCATGGAAAACCCTACATGAACTGATGCAGATAGAAGTAAGCAGAGTCAAGAAAACAATGTAGATGATGATTAGAGAAATTAAACAAAGCATAATAACCACAAAACAGTTTTTAAAATGAATGCTATAAAATTATAAAGAATAAGCTTGGCCCCAAAGAAGAGATAGGAGATGATACCTCCCTTTGTTGATGTAGGGAGTCCACAGGCATGGAAAATTGCATAATATTTCAGATTTTTAAAACGTCATTTATTAGTTTTACTTATTTTTTTTTCTTCTGAAAAAAAAAATCTTTGTTAAAATGCACTCTACCCTGGCCTTGAAGTCAGGATGACCTGAGTTCAAATCTGGCCTCAGACACATGACATTTACTAGCTGTATGACCCTAAGCAAATCACTTAACCCTGATTGCCTCAGGGGGAAAAAAAAATACTTAAAAGGCACTCTGGGCTGAGTCACACTCAGCCAAGCCTCTGGTAGTTTAAATACTATACTACAACCAAATAAGACACCTACAGGCCATTCAACAGTTAACAAAAGGAGATTTACTTAGCAGGAGAAGAATATTCCATAAGGATATGCAGTGAGGACACTCAACTGAGCAAAATTCCCTTGCCTCATTTGCACATTGTGGTCTACAGTCAAGCATCCAACTACGACTGGAACAGCCATGGAAGCCAGGAAGTTAAGTGCCCTGAATCAAACAAATCTTGAGAATAATTTTAATCTGGGTCATTTAAAGACAAAAGATGACAATAAAAAAATCTGTTGGTTTTTTTTAAAAGAAATTACCTTCTCTGTCACAGTCTTTCCATCTCCTCCAAATCCTCACTTCCTCTAAATTCACATCTTCTCCCTCAATGTTCTCCCAGTTCAGCAGCTCCTGTCCTTGGTCTTGACCCTATCATCAGCTAATTCAACAGTTCACTGCTCTCTATTTTTCAACCCGTTGGTCCCTTTTCCTTCAACACTTCCATTTGTTCCCCTCATTCTATTCCCCTTATCTCTTATAGGACCCTGCTTAGTCTTGGACATTCTACAGCTCCTCTACCACTAATCATACAGCTATTTCTCTTCAGTCAAGAACCATTTATTAAAGGTTATTGTTGTTGTTGTCGTGGTGGTGCTTCAATTGTTTCAGTCCTGTGAGACTCTCCAAACACCATTTGGGGTTTTCTTGGCGAAGATACTAGAATGATTTGCCATTTCCATCTCCAGATCATTTTCTGTTGTTGTTTGGTTGGTTTTCAGTCACATACACCTCTTTGTGACTCCATGTAGGGGTTTGCCATTTCATTCTCCAGCTCATTTTACAGATGAGGAAACTGAGACAAACAGGGTGAAGTGACTTGCCCAGGGTCACACAGCTAGTAAGTGTCCGAGATCAGATCTGAACTCAGGTTTTCCTGACTCCAGACCCAGTGCTCTATCTACTGTGCCACCTAGCTGCCCCTTATTAAAGTTTGCTAACCTACTATGTGCTGCCCCATTTCAGGCTCTAATTACCATTCCCCTATACCAGCAATTCTTATACCTTTTTTTTTCTCACGGCATATTATTCTTTGCCGAACAGCAGGACACAACACAAGAGTTGGGAGACTCACCCATGGACATTTGACCACAAGTGTAAGTTCTATAGAATTCTCAGCACACCGGGCAAGAATTCCTAGTGCACACACCATTTGAGAATGACTGACCTCCACTATTATGCTTTTCATCCACTCAAAGCTTTCCATTCCCTTTTAACTACAGGGAAAAAAAATATAAACTCTCAACCCTGGCGCACAAAGCTTCCTTCCCAGCTTTATTTCATCTATCATATTTCATGCACTCTGTGTCCCAGCCTAAAGACACTACCAGGCAGTGCCTCTATCACTTCTGGGCATTTCTAAAGGCTGCCCTCCATTCATAATATATATGCCCTACATACCTCTACTTGTTAAAAGCCTTCTCTCTGTTCAAGGCCCAGTTCAGTGCCCTTTTCCTCTATTAAGCCTTCTCTGATTCTCTCCACCTCATTACCCCCAAATGCAAAGTGAAAGTGATTTCTCTCTCTCTCTCTCTCTCTCTCTCTCTCTGTGTGTGTGTGTGTGTGTGTGTGTGTATGTCTAGATCTCTTTCTTCTCTATCAAAGGCATAATTTATATTTATCATTTATATCTGTATATGTAGTCCCACACAATTATATGCTCCTCAAATGATCCTGTTTACTAGTAATTAATGCAAGGCTCTGCACATAGTAGGTACTTAATATGTTTGTTTAATTGAATTGAATCATTGTGTATTATAGTTTTTTGGCATCTTATTGTCCTGCTAGACTATAGTTTAGAAGGACAACAGTAGTAGAAATCCTGTCTTGTGTCACCCCTAGCATCTCATATACAATTCTGTAAATAGTGAGTTCTTCATTTAAAAGGAAGGGACATTACCTTTGTGAAGAAACTGGGGATTTGCTTGGGTGACTGTTGTCAAATCTGTCTTTTGAAGCCTTTCAGTTGCCATGTCTTCTCGATCAAACTCCCATAACTTCTCTTATATCTGACTCCTCCACAATCACATGTCACAACCTTATTTCAGCCCTTAGTCACCTTTTACTGGGACTATTTCAAAAACTTCTGAGTTAGACTACTAGCTTCTAGAGGTTTGGGGAGAAGAGAGTATTGTCTCTGCAGGTCTTTGTAGGAGGATAATGGTGGCAATAAGAGGGCAAAATGAACTGAGTCAAAGTGAAGCCTTACAAACTAGGACAAGAATGGCCTGCAAGTTTCAGAATCCATCTAATATAATCCAATACACATTATTAACTGTCTATTATGTTCCAGGCTTTGTGCTAAGTACTGGGGATACAACTAATAAATAATATTTTTGTTTTGTGTTTTGGTAGGTAATGGGGTTAAGTGACTTGCCCAGGATCACACAGCTGCTAAGTGTCAAGTATCTGTGGCCAGATTTGAACTCTGGTCCTCCTGACTCCAGGGCTGGTGGTCTATCCACTGCACCACCTAGGTGCCCCATAAATAATCTTTTTTAAAAAAAGACAATTCCTGTCTTTAAGGAGCTTATGATCTAATGAGGGAAACAATATACAAAAGAAGTCAAGAAAGGCAGAGAGAGACAAAGGGGTATCTTGTTTCATGGAGTTAAAACAAGGCAGAGCAGCAGATGCAGAGTGGAGTAAGCCAAAAAGTCCAGTTTATACCCTCTATAAAAGAATCTAAGTTATTAATTCATTTGACATGGAGAATTTAAATCTGGAGGTCCCAAGCTTTCTCTCTTCAAATGTAATCACGTACTCTGTCATGTGTGAAGATGATATTCCTGACCTATCATCAGCAAGGCATGGAGCACTTGTAATTGTTTTTACCCCAAGGGATGGGTTTGCATGGTTAAACAAATAGTCTAGACACAATCTACTGATTCCTATTTTGGCCAAGGTATTTGTGAGCCAGCTGACCAGGCTGAGAGGTAGAGTCTATGGCCACGGAGCAAAGTGTGAGGACTGAACTTGCAACCCGGGCCTCATTACTACCACGTTCCAAAAGAGCAAGCCAAGTAATTGCTTGATAGCACTCAGATCTCTATGCTTCCCTCACCTGAACAAGGTATGCGTTTACTCAGTATCTCGTAGAATTCCACATTAAGAGGGATGTTAAAGATCAACTGGTCCATTTCCCTCATTTTAAAAATGAGGAGAATGAGGGCCAGGAAAATATCTTGATTTACTTGTCCTAAGTCACATGGCTAATAAGCAGAGCCAAAATTCGAACACAGGTCCTGTGATTCTAACTCCTCTGTTATTACCACTACCCAGCAGCTCTCCCACTTTCCCCATCTCTAAAATGAGGAATTTAATTCTTAACTCTTATCTGTAAAACAGGTCTCCTAAAGGATATCAGGGGAAAGATTTGAGGTGTGCTGTATACTACAGAAGAACCCCCTCATAACACTGACGTTAGGAGTCTGGCCAAAAAAACCTATGTTACAGACAAAACATCCCACCTTAGGCTTTTACTTTATGTAGATTTGGAAGAATATGACTTGACCAGCAGAATAGCTATCTGATAGAGGCAGCTAGGTGGTGCAGCAGATAGAGTATTGGGCCTGTAGTCAGAAAGACCTGAGTTCTAAATACATCTTCAGACACCAGCTATGTTACCCTGGGCAAGTCACTTAACCTTGCTGGCCTCAATTTCCTCATCTGTAAAGTGAGCTGGAGAAGGAAATGGCAAACCATTCCAGTATCTTTGCCCAGAAAACCCCAACTGAGGTCAAGAAAAATCAGCCACAACTCAACAACAATAATATATTTTTCTAAATACAGAGAGTCAGTATCGCATAATCAGGCATGACTTTCAACTTCCAGGTCAGAAAGAGCCAGGTTCAAGTCCCTAACCCTGAGCAAATCATAACTTCTTAGTGCCCTCTTCAACTTTTAATTACTACAAGTTGTGGAGAAGGTACCAGTCTGCATTGATAGAGGGAGTTCCCTGAACCAATGAAATAATTGCTCAAGTCCCTATCCCCTGTTACTCTATAAGAGTGCTAAGGTGGGCAGCTGGATACTGGATAGCGGGCCAGCCTTAGAGTCAGGAAAACATGGAGTCAAATTCTGCCTCTGATACCTACTAGCTATATGACAATGTCCTATTGCCCAAGCAAGTCCATAAGACTATATATTGTAGACCGGCTGAATGTCTACCTCAATAGTGGAGTTTCTGCATGAGGAATTCTACATATTGATGAAATCACTGACATGGACAAAGTAATAGCCGAATGAATGCATTAACATAATACGTTCTAATAAGTCACCATGGCATTACATTCAGGATGCAAATTCATAGTTTTACTAGTACTGAATACTCATTCTGGATTAGCCAGTCAGTCAATAAACATTTATTAAGTGTCTACTGCATGCCAGCTAGGTGGCACAGTGGATAGAATGCCAGCCCTGATCTTTCTGAGTTCAAATCTTGCCTCAGCCACTTACTAGCTGTGTGACCCTGGCCATGTCACTTAACCTTGTTTCAGTCCCTCATCTATAAAATGAGCTGGAGAAGGAAATGACCAACCATGCCAGTATCTTTGCCAAGAAAACTTTAAACGGGGTCACAAAGAATCAAATATGTCTGAAACAACTCAACAACAAAATGTGCCAGGCACTGTGATAAGCATTAGGGATATGAAAAGAAGTAGAGCTAGTCCTTGCCCTCAGGGAGCTTACAATCTAACACAGGGAGGACAACCAGCAAATACATACAAACAAGCTATATGTAGGGTAGATAGGACATAATTTAGAAAGGGAAAGCACTGGAGTTAAGAGGGGGTGTCAAAGACTGCCTGTAAAAGATGGGATTTTAGGGGAAGCTAGGTGGCTCTGAAGGGAAAATATTTTGGGCATGGGAGACAACCAAAGAACATGCCTGGAGTCAAAACATAGAGTGCCCTGTTCGTGGAATGGCCAGGAGGCCAAGGATCGAAAAGTACAAGGTGTGGAGTAAGATGAAGGAAGAGTGGAAAGGGAGGAGAGAAAGCTAGGTTATAAAGGGCTTTGAATGCCAAACAAGATTTTGTATTTGATCCTGGAAGCAAAAAGGAGTTACTGGAGCTCACTGACTAGGGGCTGGGATTAGTGTGCTTTACTCTTTGCATGTGATAGTGTGCTATGGTGGTAAAAACAATAGACTTGGAGTCAGAAGATCTGGGTTCAAATCCACCCTTTGCTATTTGGTAGCTCTGTGCACCTTCCAAGTCATCTTGCCATTCTGGGCTTCCATTTCTTGCTCTGTAAGGTGAGGGAGGTGGTCTGGATCATCTTGGAAGATCTTCCCAGCACTGATTCTAAAATCATGCCAACTGTTGACTAATGCCTGGCCTTTAGTCCTATGCAGAACCAGGAATGAAATGGTCCAAAATAGCATAATGGCCCAATTTTTTTTTCTAATACAAGAGGATATTTGTGGTTCTTTATAGTTCCTTGCAAGTGTCAAGGTTCTCCTTCACTCTCCTCTTGAGTGAAGTGTATGCTCAAGACTTCCGGATGTTATCCCAGCAGCAGGGCTTGTGTAAATGTCTGAGTGATTATGGCTTGTGACAGCTTTCAATACAGCCATGGGTCCTACACCATAGGTTTCGTGGAACTGCTGAGTAAATAAAGAAGCCAGAATACGTGATCCCATAAACACCTGAATTTTACCCTGGTGTTTATTGATGCCAGCCATATCGCTTCTCACATACTCCAGATGCTGCCAAGAGGATATTGCTTAATAATAATGCCTTTCTGGATTACCAGGGAATAAAAATGTCTGAGGCACAGGTGAGGCTGCCTAGCTTCTCGGCTATAAACGCCAATAAAGAGCATCGGAGTGACTCATGCCAAAGGCTCTTCTTCTGCAGACTGGTTACACAAGTCTGCCATTGAGATGAGGAGGGGAAAAACTGCCCATGTGAATGTTCCACCAGTTTATTGGGTCATCTGTTCAGCAGATGATGCTGCCTGGTGTACGACTGCTGTGGGTTTGACTGCCTCCTGCTTTGTTTCCTTGGGGCCAAATCTTGCCTTTTGCTTAATTCCTCCTAACAGGGCAATGTGGCGAGGTCAGAGTCCAAAAGAGAATGAGAATAGGACTGGAGAAGCTGCTTCCATGAGCACAGATATGCATCCCAACAGGGCAATGGGTGGAGGAGAAAACAGCCCTGACAGTAAGGAAGCTGTTGAGTGTCTGTTCTCTTCACTCTTGTTGCAGACTTCCTCTTACTGCCTTATTCACAGGCTCAGTGGTGGCGTCAGGCCAACTGCCTACCCCAATAGGCAGCTGTCCCTCAAACCTTCTGATTTCTTAGCAAAATTGCTAGGAGTTAGGGGACTGCAACTCCTACCACTGAAAGTGACAGTGGCTTCAGCAAATGAGATATTTATAAAGCACTTAGCATAGTGCCGGACACATGTACTATAGATAGATAGATAGATAGATAGATAGATACCATCTAATATATATATATATATATATATATATACTTGTGTATATATATACGCTACGTATACTATATACTATATATGCATATATATATACTCTGTATACTATATACTATATATATACTTGTATATGTATACACACACATATATGTATATATATACCATATACTATATATATATACTAGTGTATATATATATATACTAGTGTATATATATATATTCTATATACTATATACTATATATATACTAGTATATGTGTGCTCTATATGCTATATACTATATATATACTATTATATAGACACACACACATATATATGTGTGTGTGTGTATATATATGTATATATATACATATATATATATATATATAATATATAATACACACACACACACACACACACACTATATAAATGCTTATCCTCTTTCCTTCCCTTTTCTCTGCCAACATGGTAAAAACAAATTAGCAACTGATGTCACTTGCTTCCAGAAAAAATAGTGACCAAGGAATCACATTACATTATAACCCATACCCTATCAATTCAATTCAATTTAACAATCATTCATTAAGTATGCACTACGTGCAAGACACCATACTAGGAGCTGGAGAAATAGAGAGCCAAAAGCAAAACATTTCCTGCCCTTAAGAAACTTGCACTCCACTGGATAAATTGTTCTAGACAAAAGTTAAGAGGCAACTTGAAGTTCCTGGAAAGCTGGGATTGTTCGATTCATTCTATTTGTATCCTTAGTGCCTAGGGTGGTGTTTGGCATATACTGGGCACTTAATAAATATTGATTGATTGATTGATTGATTGATTGAATTGATTCCCAGACCTTTTGCCTAGTCCTAAAAATGTGAGAATAAGTTACCAACATGTTTTCAGATCTCTAAATGAGAAACGACCCCTTCCATCACAACCATATCCTGAACTGATTAATCTAATAAAGAGCAGAGGTACTTCTTTCAGAATGAGTTTGATCTTCACAGAATCACAGAATCCTCCAACAAAGTAGGAATTGCGTGTCATCAGAAGTATAGAATTACACATTATTCACCCTCGGCATTTCAGAGCTTTCAGCCAGGCCGGTACTTCAAGGTTCTATGACTTCATCAATAAGAATTCTGCCTCCACTCTCTCAGATTATAACCAATGGTGTTCTAGAGAAAGCTCAGACCAGCTCCTAAGAGCCACTGTTAAATTTCTGCTAAGTATTTACACCTCAGAAGTTGCCAAGTATTATAAGGACTTGATTTATTGTTTTGTTGGTTTCTAGACTAAAGAAAGTGATGGGAAAAATGTTAATAATGCTGACTAAATTTAGAAGTATACCATGCCTACTTTTTTAGGTGGGGGGTGAGGCAGCTGGGGTTAAGTGACTTGCCCAGAGTCACACAGCTAGTGAGTGTTATGTGTCTGAGGTCTGATTTGAACTCAGGTCCTACTGACTCCAGGGCCTACATTTTTTTTTCAGAGAGCCAGTTATTGAACACTTACTAGCACACTACTGATTATAACCACTCCTGTGATTTAATAGATGATATTCATGAGTTTTGGTGGATGAGAACATTCATACTAAAAGCCAATAGAAATAAATCTACCAAATATACCTAGACTAGAGATCTGACAGTAAACAGACTATCTCTAACTGAGCCCATAATCAATGCCTTTCCATCTTGGTAGGACTTGCATACTCCTGCTGTATTAGCACAGTATTTGAGAACCCAGAGTTACCTCTATGACATAATGAAGCATCAGAGAACTTTAATGAATGATAATAGTAATAGGCATTTAACAGTATTTTAAAGTGTACAAAGAACTTTACATAGGTTATCTCATTTTAGTCTCCTCACAACCAGGTGAAGTCTACTGATTTACATGAATGAATAAATGGATGAATGAATGAATGAATGAATGAATGAATGAGTGAGTGAGTGAGTGAGTGAGTGAAAAAGCATTTGTTATATATTTCTGGGTATAAAGCACTGTGTTAAGTGCTAGGGTTGCAAGACTATGAATAGAAAATCTGAGGAATCCCTGCTCTCAAGAACTCACACTCTAAGAGGTGGGGTGAGGAGAACCAATTCATATACAGTTATCCCTTCCACATCCCAGAGTTAGGGGTTCAACGCACTCCTCCTTCCCCCCTTCTGGAAAATCCATGTAAAAACTTTTGGCCCTCTCTTGCACCAGAGAAGAAGTCTGAATTTTTTCTTTTTCTTTTTTCTTGTATGAGGTATTTACAGTACCGTATCGTAAAATTTGGGGTAACTATTTGGTCATAGGCTCTATGTCATCTGCTGGCCTTCATGTTGTTTGTGGCTTCCACAAAACTCCCCCCAAAATTCCCACTTAATTTCTTATGCTAACCCATGATATATTGAAACCATGATGGGGAAAGTTGCAAAGTGGAAGGGATAATTGTAGGAGGTTCCAGCTGCAAATCAGATGGCATGTCCCATGGTTCTTAGGGTACAGCAATAAAGCAGATGGTAATGCATCTTCCTTCATTTCATTTCCACTGATAAGATAACATCCATAGCTGATGTTGAACAATTTGAAAATGCAGAGGATTTTGGTGACAGGTATATTTTATATATATATATATATATATATGTGTATATATATATATATATATATATATATATATGTGTATATATATATATATATATATATATATGTGTATATATATATATATATATATATATACATAGGATGTTTCATTACACGTCAGTTTTATTCATTGGATTCCTATGGTCCTTAGGATACAGGGTCACACAGAGAATAAGTGAAAGTGATAGAAATTGAGCTCATATTTTCCTTACCCCAATTCTAGTGCTCTAACTCAGTGGTTCCCAAACTTTTTGGTATCAGGACCCCTTTAAATACTCTTAAAAATTGTTGAAGAATCCAAAGAGCTTTTGTTTATATAGATTATATCAATTATTTAAAAACATGTATTTATTAATTCATTTAAAACAACACTAACAAATCCATTATATATTAACATAACATTTTATGAAAAATAACTATTTCTAAAATATGTAGTTATTTTTAAAATAACTATATTTTACTATGTAAATTTTATATGGTATGTAAACCATAAACACTATAAAGACACAAAATTCCATCTTTTCATTTATACAAAAAAAACTATATTTCCATATCCAAAAAAAAATTTGAGAAGAGTGGCATTTTTTAACATATTTTTGCAGATCTCTTTTATGTCTGGCTTAATAGAAGACAGCTGGATTCTCATATCTGCTTCTGCTCTTAATCTGCTGTGATATGCTCTTTCAGTTGAAATCTATGAAGAAAATCTATGTAGTTGGGAAAAGAAGTATTTTAATGGGCAAATAATTTTATTATGAAAATATTTTTTATCTTACAAACCCCCCTGAAAGGATCTCAGAGAAAATTAGGGTTCTGTAGACCATGCTTTGAAAAGAACTTCTGCTTTAGCCACGTCTTTAAAATCAGGAAACCCCATAAAAAATAGTATATTGAATTCCCTTTTGCAGGGGAAACAAATTTGAAGCAATATGGCTAAGTTTAGAATGACTGTCAACAGAAACAGAATGGAGACACTTTACTCCTTACCTATTGCATTATGTGTCTTCCTAATTCAATTCTGCTGTCATTGGAGATTGCTTTGTGGAAAGAAGAGGCTATTTTCAACTTTTCTAAGACATATTGGCTTCAACAACTGGATGGTGAAGGAAGAAAGCAGAATTTAAGTGGAAAGTAGTCAGAAGTCATCAAGTCCAACTTGTACCTGAGAGCAACTTCCCCTACAACATCCTTGCTAAGAGACTTCCAGAGTTAGAAAATTAAGTAGCTCTCATGGCAGCCCATTCACCTTTTGTACAGTTCTAATTATTAGACAGTATTTCTTTACATTAAGCTAAGGGCAAGCAAACAGCTAAAATATATATCTTCCAAATATTTTGGGATGGAAATTGAAGTAAAACAGATTTGGGCTGAATATAAGGAACACTTCCTAATAATTAGCACTATCTTGGTACTACCAAGTGAGTGAGTGAGTGAGTGAGTGAGTGAGTGAGTGAGTGAGTGAAAAAGCATTTGTTATATATTTCTGGGTATAAAGCACTGTGTTAAGTGCTAGGGTTGCAAGACTATGAATCGAAAATCTGAGGAATCCCTGCCCTCAAGAAGCTCACACTCTAATAGGTGGGGTGAGGGGAACCAATTCATATACAGTTATCCCTTCCACATCCCAGAGTTAGGGGTTCAACACACCCCTCCTTCCCCCCTTCTGAAAAATCTTGGTAGTCAGTAGATACCCCCGTATTAGAGGTCATCAAGAGAAGGTTGAGATATCAGGAATATAGCAGAGGTAATGCCTCTTCTGATAAAGGCCAGTAGATTATTTCCAAGGTCTGTTCTAATTCAGATTATGACTCTGCGATTCTGCAATCATTAGCTGTATTCAGGTAAGTGTGGTGTTCAGAATAGGGGAGGTAATAGGTAGCTAGGTGGTACAGTGCTGGACCTGGAGTCAAGATGACTTTGAGTTCAAATCCCATCTCAGACACATATTAGCTGTGTGAACCTTGGAAAGTCACAACTTCTGTTTACCTCAGTATTCTCATCTGCAAAATAGGAATAATAATAATAATAGCACCTAAATGCTGCCAAGGTTGTTGCAAGATTAAAATGAAAAAAAAAAATTTTGCAAAGTGCTTTGCAATGCTAGCTATTATTATTATTCTCAATGTACTTTTTCTTGGTCAACTCGCACCTGCAATACTCTGTTTAAATCCAAGGGCCACATTCTTGGAAGGAAGGACATTGGCAAATTGGAGCATGTCTAGAAGAAAGCAACTAGGATGGTGAGGTGACTGACTGTAAATCATTCCAGACTAGACCAGTTAAAGCCATTGAGAATGTTTAGTGTAGAGATGAGAAGACTTCTAAAGAGTATGACAGCAAGCTCTTGAAGACTGTCAGGTGAAAGAAGGATTGGGCTTGTTTTACTTAGTCCCAGAGGGCAAAACTCAGAGCCACGGACAGAAGTTGTACAAAAGGATATTCTTTCTTGATATAAAGTTAAAAAAAAAAACAATAACCTTCTTAACAGAGCTGTGGAGAAGTACCATCACTTGCCTCCTGCTGAAAAGATGTCCCTACCACATTAAGTCTCCAGACAAAAGCTAGATGGCTGGTCATTGGCATTGTTGTAGAGAGGTTCCTATTCAGATGGGAACTGAACTTGAGGCTTTCCTGGGTCCCTTCTGTCTGTAAGGTTCTATGTGGTTCTATAAATTCAGTCAATAGGGTGTGGCAAGAGAGCAGAGCAGGGTAGCTCTTGTGTTCGCACCAAGCTTGTACAGTTTTTATTATACTTCTGACCTTGCATTTCTTTCAATTATTTTATTGATTTTGTAAACTGGTGGCACAGTGGATAGAGCGCTAGGCCTGGAGTCAGGAAGACTCATCTTCATGAGCTCAAATATGATCTCAAACACTTAGCAGCTGTGTGACCCTGGGCAAGTCACTTAACCCTGCTTGCTAGTTAATGCTTTTCTTGCTATTTTGAGGTTAACGGAGTGTGAGGCGGGCATAGACACAGCCTGCTGTACAGTCATCTTGCTGGAAGCCCCTTCGCCCTGGAATCTCAACATTTTCGCTGAAATTACATTGAGATCTGACAGATGGAAACTCAGCAGCAGGTGCCAGAATACTGCCTGCCAGCTGAAACTCTTAAAAAGTTTTGTGCTCTGATTAGGAGGTTGGCTTCTCTTTCCTTGATTCTCACAACACAATTCATTCAGTGCCCCTCAGTAGCTATCCATGGCTGAGTCACTATACCCAGTCTCCATTCATTTCTGAAGAGACACTTGGCCCTCTGCCATATACTTCCCCTTCAAGAAGTACTCTATGTGATGGAAGTTCCTCTACCAGTTTCCATGGGAAGAGTGTCAAAACATCAAGGGCTTCAGAAGAATTTGTTTTTTCTCATTGGCTTTTCCTAGATGTTTAAAAAGATGAAAATTATGATATATGAGCCAGAAGCATTGGTTAAGCACCTGCTATGCACAGAACCAACCCGCTACTAGGTGCTGAGAGAGATAAGAAATTTTGGATAAGACAGAGTTCCTGCCCTCATGGAGCTTGCAAGCAAGGAATCTAGTCTTCAAATAGAACAAAATGAAACACATTACCCCTCTGACTATTATTTACTCATGGTCAGTCTCTACCAAGATAAGGAAAACCTTAACTTCTTAAGTTACTGAGTAGGCCCTTCCACCAAATAAGAAATCATGAGACAAAGCCTGTTACCATGTGTCCAGTCAGAAGGCAGCTGGGGTCAGGGAGGAGAAACCTGTAAGGAGACATTGAGAATTAAAGCCAAGGCAGAAAAAAAAATTGATCCTGAAGTGGTAGCTATTATAACATATATGCCACTAAATTCCAGTAGCATGTAAAAGGAAGTAGAAAATATTCTACACCCAATACATATTTCTTATATGACCTTCAGCCAGTCACAGCCTTAAAGGGAATAGATTAGATGGTCTCTGAGGTCCCGTCTAACCCTGGATCTATAAATCTATGAGGCTATGATCATTGGTAAGTCAATAGTTCATCAAAAATCTCCTCCCCCCCAAAAAAATGACAAAATTAAAAGTCCAAACAGCATCCCAAGTCTAAAGCAATATAAGTAAATGAGGGGAATGAACTAACACACTTTACTCCCATATGTAGCAGCAGTTAAACTAAGGATCAGATGATTCTAGATTTAGAGCTAAGAAATGAACTGAAAAATTGTCAACTTCACTCCTTTATTTTATAGATGATGAAACAGGCCCAGGAAGGAGAAATGACTTTCCCCAAGCCTCACAGATAATAGATAAAAGAACCAGGATTGGATCCCAGGTCCTTTGACTCCAGATCTGAACAAATCAAGTCAACCTGTTAACACAGCTGTCCAAAAGCTGGAATGGGTTGCTTCAAGAAGTATTGGGTTTCCTTACTGAAGGTCTCCAAACAGAGGTTAAAGGAACACTTGTCAGGATGATGACGAACAGAGAATATCTGTTTTAAGACACGTTGGACTGGCTTGTCCCTGGGGTCCTTTCAAATCCGAACATATTCTGATAATTAAATAAGACATTTAATCATTGTGTTTTCAACCTGAGTAAGAGATAGCCTTTCTCTACCTTTCTAATGTGAAAAAACTAATTGCTAACTGAAATGCTGAGGAGGGGGTTAATTGCATAAGGTGCATGTTTTAATTAGTTCCTTGCTAGCCTCACAGTATTTCCCAGAATCCAATTACCACAGTGCTTTTTGCAGAGAAGAGATCAGAGCTGGACTTGCCTGGCTTATTACTCTTCTGAGTGAAGAGCTTCACAAATAACTTCTCTCCCCCAATTAGAGGCTACTGACTCATGTGACTCCGGGATTTTCCCAAACTCCTCACTCCCAAGCACTTAGACTCTTACCAGAAATCAATGTGCAATCCAAAGTACCTTTACCACTTCTGTTCAGCGGTCACTGAATGAGGGAACGGATTGTGTACAGTGCCTTTCAGCAGCTGTCAGAGCCACAAGAAAACCCAGCCAAGTTTAGAGGGTGCTCGTGACGCTTGTAGTCTTTCATCAGCTTACAAATGATAGAAGCTAGCAGCTCTTTAATGGGAATAATTAGTTAAAATAAGAAGGTATCTGATGGTGGGCTGGAGGGAACTCTTACCATATGCCACCCTTCTCCCCCAACCTCTTGTGAGTTCCACCACACCCCTTAGAGCCAGCAGTGGTCTCACATCAGTTTCATGGCATCTGTCTCATTCCTATGACCCAAAGTCCTCCCTTCTTGCCATCAAATGAGGGAGGACTTCCTGCTTCTCACTTTAGACCCAGTTGGGTTTTTTTGTTTGTTTGTTTGTTTTTTGTTTTGTTTTGCTTTTTGGTACCTGCCTAGACACAAGCACCAAAATGTATAGTCCATTTTGCCAGAAAACAATAAGTTCCAGTGATGAAAATGGTCTTGATGATTTATGTCTATAGTAAACCCCACCTTTACTGCCACTCCAATATCATATTGCCATAGTTTTTCATCCTAGGCATCCAAAGCAATTTCCCAAGAGTGCCTCAATAATCCATAGGCCATCTTAGTAAGTTAAGTGATGCTTAACGGAGATGAAAAGACCTGCACTCAAATAAAGGTGGTATGACCTTCTTGGCCTCAGTTTCCTCATCTGAAAAATGGGGTTATTAATAACTGTAAGACCTGCCTCATGGCATTTTTGTGAGGCTTATATGAGAGAATATATTACAAAGCAAAATGGTTTTTAAACTTTGTAACACTATATAAAAATCAGTTATTACTCTTAATTGTACTACCAGATGACCAAATACATCTGTTCCCTGCAGTTCCTATTAAAACAGGGAGCTTTATTCCAAGCATATCTTATTTTTATCTGTTATAATCTTAGGGTGAAAGAGTTTTCTTTTTTATGAGCACATATCAATGTAATAATAGCTGACATTTATATGGCATTTCAGGAAACAAAGGCTCAGATAGGTTAAGTGACTAGCCCATGGTCACACAAGTAGTAAATTAGAGGTGGAATCTGAAAGAAGAGCTTCCTGACTTTAGGCTCAGCACTTTATCCACTAGCACTCTATCCACTACACCATAGGGACTCTCTGGGAAAGTACTCTCCCTCAGGATTAGGATAGCAATAGTATTCTGGGTGGGGAGACTTAGTGTTGATTCTATATAAATACATGGGAGGAAAAATAAATAGATGGGAGGGGGGAAGAAAGTAAGTGACAGGGAAAAGAAGCATGGAGACAGCCCACGTGTCCTTTTGGTAAGTGGTAGGGATGGATCAAACTGGGGGATGATCCCTTTTGGTCTGTCTAGCCCCAAGCGGAGAGAAGAGAGAGCCAAAGAAACCTTGGCATCTGGGCCAAGACTTAAATGCCCTGAGCCATAGATGGGTGGGGGAGGGGTACATCTGCCCCACTAACCACGGTACAAATAAAGTATTTACTTTATCCTAACTTCTAATCCATAAACATAAATACTCCCCATGATTTGGGGCAAGGGAAGTGAGGAGAAGGAGTATTAGTGAGCAGCAGGAGTTGTTGTTTTCAGTGCTTACTGTAGGGAGGAAAACCAGCCACCCCTGACATGCTCTCAGCTTGCACTAGTTAATAAACCCTAGTAAAATATTTTGCAAATATACAGTGTTCCATGAACACGTCATAATATATTGGTAATACTAACTGCATCCAGAATTCCAAATGAGTAGCAGAAGAACCCAGCCTACGAACCGATTTAAAGGGAAGACAAGTACACCACTTTTAAAAACAGAAATGTAGTGCTTTAGTCTTTACTTTATTATTCTAAAAGGGCTCATGTTTCAGGTCAGAGTGATGCCATGCCATTAAGAGAAATCCCAAATGCAGGAGGAGACAAGTGGAGGTTAGGTGAATTTAAGATTAGCTTCTAAGAAACTGCTGGATTACAAACTCCTAAAGGTCAGGGATTTCTTGGAATTTTGTATCTGTGCCCTGGGCTTTCCAGCACCCTCGAGGCTGAATGGTCAAGTAGAAACTGCTCTGACCTTAGCATCTGAAGGTAGGGTTCACATCCTCACCGGACCACTTAATCAACTGTGTGACCTTAGAAAAGTTACTCCCTCTCTAAGGACCTCCAAAACGTTTGTTATTGAAATGAAACAACTCTCTGAAACTTGGGCTTGATCTAATCTGGGAGAACATTTTAGCCTAAAATCTTTCCTGGCTTCCCCAGGACAGTTTCTATGCATCCATTCACAGAATAATGCTTGGGGTTTTTTTGCAAATTCACAATTGATAAAAATTGTTAAATTTCAGTTAGAGGTTAGTGAAAATAAAGACATACAGGTGTTTTGCTTTTTTTTCTCCCCATCTGAGTTCACAGACCCACTGAAATATCCACAGCTTGGAGGTCCACTAAGAACCTCTGCTCTCAAAGGGAAACAGCTAAATCCTTTAAGGAAAAGGGGTTGGCTGCATGTGATAGGACATTTCTCCAGCTGACCTGAACTTCCAATGGAGTTTTTCTTCATGCAAGACTAGTCCTGTAGTAGTTAATCACTGTTAAGGTATCAGAAATCAATCAGAAAAAGCAGCTGCAGAAATTTTAATTCATATAGACACCCATGGAATTTTAGATATCTTTCAGAGAAAATCAGCATCTACCCTGAGATTTTAACATTAAGCTTTCCTTTTAACCTAATTATTAATTTAATACTGACAAATGTTTCCATTTTTATGGCCATTTCTCTGTTGTTTATTTAAACCTAGATAAGAAGCTATGGCATCCTCCCAGGAATTAATCCTTGGTTACCAATGAATTCTGTTATCTTTATTTATGAATAAATAACACCTACCTCTACCATCTGGGTAACGCTAACTACACGGCCCAACAATCTCTTGCCTTTCATGATATTCCAGCCCAGTTTTACAAAGAAAAGAAGAATCCTCAACCCTAGTTAGAGTAACTCTATTCCTCCATGTGTCACATGTGGCTGACATCAAACCTAGACCAATCCAAGAGGCCCTTAGGAACTATCATCTATGCTCAACAAAATCTCTTACATTATTAAACTATTCCTATACCACTCATTCCATCTCCTCAATTTAATAGAAACCAAGTATTCCCCTGAGGACACTACATCCCTCATAACCCTCTTCACTAGAGTCCACCCCTTGTCCTACTCCCCACTGCAATCCCATTCCCAGGGCTTGAAGGAAGAACTAGCATAGTTCTTGTTCCCCATTGACACTTTCAGATCATCCCTCTAACTGTTTCTTAATAACCTTTCTCCCTTTTAGGTCAATGTGATATGTTTATACCACTCTTTCCCCATTGTTGTTTCCATTATGGACTCTCTTCCCGATTCTCATCCTTCCTGGTCCTCTTCAGCATTTGACATTCCCAACTCAGGGCCGCCTCCAAGATTCTGAACTTGAAAATTTCACCTCTGACCACAACTTCCTATTTTTCCACCTTTCCCACACTCTTTTTTCTTTAAATCTTACTCATCCCTAATGCCTGAAATGTTATTCCTGCCACATCTCCCTGCTCTGATCTTAAGGACCAACTCAAATGACATCTCTTCCATAAACCTTTTCTTCATCATCCCAGCCAATGTTGACCCTGAGACATCACATAGAACTTTGCAACTCTCGTGTATTAATAATAATAATAATAATAATGGTGATGATGTAATGGGAAGGGGGATTTGCTTCGCCCCCACCCCAAAAAGTTGATATCATCACAGAAAGTAAGGGGCAGATACTAGAGATAAGATGATATTAATATGCTAAGGAAGTACAAAGACTAGCTACCTCTGTCATCCCTTTCTAAAGCATGATTGAATTAGAAGGGAAGATGGCCATTAGAGAAAAAATTGGAGACACCTCCGTGACCCTTAAAAGAGAAGTCCATCAGTCCTGGGAACAACTGAACGGTTCAAGAGTTTGTGGCAGGGGCAGCTAGGTGGCACAGTGAATAGAGTACCAGCTGTGAAGTCAGGAGGACCTGAGTTCAAATCCAGCCTCAGATCAAATCCTTGACACTTGTTAGCTGTATGACCTTGGGCAGTCACTTAACCCCCAATTGCCTATTAAAAAAAAAATAAAGAGCTTGTGGCATTCCAGACAGAGAGCAGCTTTGTGGAGTGTGACCCTTATAACACAACCAAAGCAGTTGGCAAGAGATACTCAGAGGTGTACCAGTAAATGTTTAACAACAGGTTCTCTAGGGGGAAATGTATACATGACATACTTTTAAGTTTAATCTGTATTAACATTTCCTCCATCACTTTCTTAAGTCTAGACAATGAATAAAAGCATAAAGCCTGACTTTGCCGCATTTGCTGATTTCTAAGATATAAATACTTATAATGAAAATTTAACAATTGACTCTTGCAAGCCAGTAAGCACTAGCTGCCTCCAGCATAGTTCTGCACTGCATTTAGACCGAAGCACTTGGAGACAGAAAACAAAGAACCACACTCTTCAGACAGATCTGGATACAGAAAGGCAGCATTCCAGGAAGGAAGTGGTTTCAAGGAGCAAGACTCCAAGCAGCAGAGAAAAGCCAAGGGCACATTCAGGCACCCAGAAAAGACACTGTGCCTACGGGAGGGGGAGGAGAAACGGGGAACATTTAAAGGACTCTAGGAGAAAAGAAAGGGCATCCATTGAGGCCCTATGGTGATAGAGGCATGAGTTACCTTGGCCACATACTGTGCGCCTCACTACCACTTTGCCCCTACTCTTCCCATCAACAGGTTGTATATTTGTGGGACAGTGTACCCCGAGGCTGTTATGAAGGAAAGATATTCCAGCAGTTCAAATAGAAAGGGGACCACCAAATCATGCATAAGTATCCCTGAAGGCCACATATTGACTTAGCTAAGTACATATTAACATTACCTATATTCTATTGTATTTTTATTTATTTGTTAAACATTTGCCAATTGCACTTTAATCTGGTTCTGGCTACCCTCCTGCAGACAGCATTTGACGCTTCTGCTATTTCTATTCCTATTATGCTATCCTGGTCATGCTAGTATCCTTTACTTTGAACTAATTGTGTTTCGTGGATATGACTAGGAAAAGTAAACTCCCCAGTGGGAGCTCTTTAGCTGCAGTTTTAGGAGTCAGGATCCACAGTGCGCCCCTGGAACCTGTAAGATTAGTCCCACGCCGAGGGGCCCAACCTGTGAATCTGCATCCAAGGTGGAAGACTCCCAGAGGAAGGGCTACAATAACAAACTACAAATACCTGGATAGGAATTCTGGGGTCCCTTCCAACTCCAGATCTCAAATCCTATGATCCTATGAACCTTCAAGCTACCCAAAAAGAGGATGACATCTATCTTATCTAAACCTTGTTTTCCCTACCCCAAGAATCCAGCATAGTGTTCTGCAAACAGTAGAAGCTTAATAGATATTTGTGGAATCAAACTGACCCCAAGATCTTTATGATTTAAATGTACAATACCTACATTTTAGATGAATACATCATTGTTAGAGAATCATACGGTTTGTTGAAAGGACAGCACAGAACTTAGAAAAGAACTTAGAAATCATCTAATCCAACCCAATCATTTTATAGATGAGGAAACTAAAACCCAATGAAGGCAAATGATTTGTTCAAGGTGACACAGATAGTAAATGGCAGGAGTGGGTTTTGAACTCGTCCTCCACCTTCAGATCCCACTACATCACAGCATCTTTCAAAAGCAGCCCCCCAAAAAGCCAAAATACCAAGATCTCACAATGATGCATCTCAAACTCTACAAACTGAGCTGGCCCAGATCATAGTCTGGTTTTGTGCATCAAAGTAAAACTTTGTCTAAATAATGAGAATTTCTCCTATTTTTTTCATCATTGGTGCTTAAAAATACCAAGTGAATTTTAAATCCTCTTCTCCATTCATAAGGCACATAGTGTACACATTCAGCCACTGCCCCAGGAGGCTTTGAGATCCAAATAAATCTAAGTTTGTTCCCAACACTCTTCTTTAGCAACAAGTGGAAGGAAGAAAGGGAAATGGAAGTGGAAGCCGAAAAAAGGAGCTTTCCATCAACTGGCTGAACATACATCAGTTTACTTTCAGTTTCCTCATCTGTAAAAATAAGAATGAGAAATATACTTGCATTATTTATCACAGAGAACTGTTGGGAGGAAAACATACTCCAAACTACCAATAATTGAGATATTGTTTTTGTTATTATTGTTGTTGTTATTATCGTTTCTAATGGCACAATGATCTTATTGAGAAGAGCTGACCAGGACTTTCTAGCACTGAAATAGTTTCGACCTTAAACACTGCAAAGAACAGATATCCGATATCATCCCCATTTTCACTAATCTTCTATCACCCCCTATCTACCAGTGACTCCCCTGCTTCCTACAACTATGCTCATGCTTTTCCCAGTCTTAAAAACCCCTTCACTTGATCTGTCCATCCCCACTAGCTATTGTCATATCTCTCCTCTCTTTCATGCTTAACTCCCTGATAAGGCCATCTACAATTGGTATCCTCACTTCTTTTTTTCTCTCACTCTCTTCTTAACTCTCTGGAGTCCAGTTTCTGATCCATCATTCAGTTGGAATGCTCTCTCTGAAGGTATCAACGATCTCTTAATTGCTACATCTAATGGCCTTTTGCCAATTCTCACCCTTCTTGACCTCTCTGAAGTTTTTGACACTGTTGATCACCCTCTTCTCCTGAACATTCTCTTCTCTCTAGGTTTTCATGACCCTACACACTCCTGCCTCTTTTCCTGTCCTTCTCAGTCTCTTTAGCTGCCTCTTCAGCCAGGATGTACCTGTTATTGAAACTATCCCCCAAGGTCCAGTCCTGTCTTGCTTCATGATCTCATCAGCTCCCATGGATTCAATTATCAGATCTCTAGGCAGATAATTCTCAGTTCTCTTTATCTACCACTAACTTCTCTCTTCACCTGCAATCTTACATCTCCAACTGCCTATTGGCTATCTCAAACAGAATGCCCTGTACACATCTGAAACTACATGAATATTCCAAACCATAATTCTAGTTAGCAAGTGAAGAGAAGGGGCTACTAGAAACTGGCATCATACATGAGCCTGTGTTTAACAGAATTGCAGGATTTGAATAATGGTCATAGTCCTATCATGCATGTGCTTACATGGCACAGAGATGGCAAGAACCTCAAAGGTCAGCTAGCATAGACTGAACATAAATCTCTTCTACAGTATCCCCAGCAATGGGGACCATTTGATGACCAAAGTTTGACGACCAAACTTCTTCTGGAAGTAATGCAGAACTCAACAGGACACAAGTCCCTTGAGGCTGCTTAACATAGTGCAGACCCATGCTTTTGTTGCTGTTGTTTCTGTGTGTGTGCCTGCTGGTATTTTAAATGGACTTGTGGTTTCATCAGTGTGGGGAGCTCCTGATGATTAACTCCTATCTCCCTTGCACGTTATTGCCTTAGAGTCTTCTGGGGCACTGAGATGTTTACTGACTCACCCAGGGTCACACAGCCAGTATATATCAAAGGTGGGACTCAGTCCTCCCTAACTCTAAGGACAGAGTTCTGTCCACTCCCCGATGCTCCCAATCTGGCACACTGGAGGCATTTAATCAAGGCTTGCTAACTGGCTACCTACTAAGGCACTTTGGGGTAGCTTTATTCGTTAGGAAGTTTCTCCTAACAAATTTCAAGCTGAAATTTGCCTCTCTGTAACTTCTTTCCATTTGCCCCAGATCTATCCTCTGGAGTCAGGCAAAATAACTGTAATCCTTCATCCATGTGGCAGCCTCACAAATGCTTGAACACAGCTATCATCTCCCCCATTAGTCTTCTTTTGTTCAGACTAAATAGCCCCATTTCCTCAACTGATCTTCCTTTGCCATGCTCTCCATCCCTCTCACTGTCCAGGCCTCCCTCCTGTGGAAAAGCCCCATGTCAGATTCTCTGCCTCATTCTAGCTATTAAATCCACCAGCATGCCTCTTACAAGTATGGTTATTTTCTAATGAGTTCTGAAAGATGTCCAAGATAGAGCAGAAGGCAGGGGATGTTTCATTGCTGAAGTATGCCTCCCCCTGGGAATTATATCACTCTTCAGTTTAATTCCTCCTGACGGTTTTCCCATTATACCGTGTGCTCTTCATTAAAACAAAACCCTCCTAGAAACTGAATGCTTCTAATTGACTCCCCTGGATAGGTTTTAGAAACAGTTGTAATTTGTAAAAGGTAAGTTAA